>NW_027478397.1:622256-1244512 GCF_051014685.1 Ptiloglossa arizonensis
TGGTTTCTAGTATCAGACTTGCGAAAATTTTGATGGTTTCTCAACCATTCCTGAACTTCACACTCCCATATCTAGCGAACGGATTGACGATCGCGAGAAGTTCCTGTTGCATCTGAAAGCAGTTACTCGCCCGATTAGAACGGTCTGTGTATTTTTCCCCTACGTCATTGTAGTTATTGGTTTCGAGTATCAGACTTGCGAAAATTTTGATGGTTTCTCAACCATTCCTTAATTTCAAACTCCCATATCCCGCAAACGGATTGACGAACTCTAGAAATTCCTGTTGCATCTGAAAGCAGAAACTCGCCCGATTACAATGGTATGTGTATTTTTCCCCTAGGCCTTTGTAGTTATTGGTTTCGAGTATCAGACTTGCGAAAATTTTGTTGGTTCCTCAACGATTCCTTGACTTCAAACTCCCATTCCTCGCGAACGGATTGGCGAACTCGAGAAATTCCTGTTGCATCTAAAAGTGGAAACTCGCCCGATTACAATGGTGTTTGTACTTTTCCCCTAGGCCATTCCAGTTATTGGTTTCGAGTATCAGACTTGCGAAAATTTTGATGGTTTCTCAACCATTCCTTAACTTCAAACTCCCATATCTCTCGAACGGATTGACAAACTCGAGAATTTCCTTTTGCATCTGAAAGCAAAAACTCGCCCGATTACAACGGTATGTGTATTTTTGCCCTAGGCCATAGTAGTCATTGGTCTCGAATAACAGACTTGCGAAAATTTTGATGGTTTCTCAAGCATTCCTTAACTTCAAACTCCCATATCTCGCGAACGGATTGACGCACTCGAGAAATTCCTGTTGCATCTGAAAGTAGAAACTCGCCCGATTACAAAGCTATGTGAATTTTTCCCCGAGGCATTTGTAGTTATTGGTTTCGAGTATCAGACTTGCGAAAATTTTGATGGTTTCTCAACGATTCTTTAACTTCAAACTCCCATATCTCGTGAACGGATTGACGAACTCGAGAAATTCCTGTTGCATCTGAAAGTGCAAACCCGCCCGATTACAATGGTGTGTGTACTTTCCCCTAGGCCATTCCTGTTATTGGTTTAGAGTATCAGACTTGCGAAAATTTTGATGGTTTCTCAACCATTCCTTAACTTCAAACTTCCATATCTCGCGAACGGAATGACGAACTCGAGAACGTCCGGTTGCATCTGGTAGTAGAAACTCGCCCGATTACAACGGTATGTGTATTTTTCCCCTACGCCATTGTAGTTATTGGTTTCGAGTATCAGACTTGCGAAAATTTTGATGGTTTCTCAACCACTCCTTAACTCCAAACTCCCATATCTCGCGAACGGAATGACGAACTCGAGAAATTCCTGTTGCATCTGAAAGTAGAAACTCGCCCGATTACAAAGGTGTGTGTACTTTTCCCCTAGGCCATTCCAGTTATAGTTTTCGAGTATCAGACCAGCGAAAATTTTGATGGTTTCTCAAACATTCCGTAACTTCAAACTCCCATATCTCGCGAACGGAATGACGAACTCGAGAAATTCCTGTTGCATCTGAATGTAGAAACTCGCCCGATTACAACGGTGTGTGTACTTTTCCCCTAGGCCATTCCAGTAATTCGTTTCGAGTATCAGACCAGCGAATATTTTGATGGTTTCTCAACCATTCCTGAACTTCAAACTGTCTTATCTCGCGCACGGATTGACGAACTCGAGAAATTCCTGTTGTATTTGAATGTAGAAACTCGCCCGATTACAATGGTTTGTGTACCTTTCCCCTAGGCCATACTAGTTATTGGTTTCGAGTATCAGACTTGCGAAAATTTTGATGGTGTTCAACCATTCCTGAACTTCACACTCCCATATCTCGCGAACGGATTGACGATCGCGAGAAGTTCCTGTTGCATCTGAAAGCAGTTACTCGCCCGATTAGAACGGTCTGTGTATTTTTCCCCTACGTCATTGTAGTTATTGGTTTCGAGTATCAGACTTGCGAAAATTTTGATGGTTTCTCAACCATTCCTTAATTTCAAACTCCCATATCCCGCAAACGGATTGACGAACTCGAGAAATTCCTGTTGCATCTAAAAGTGGAAACTCGCCCGATTACAATGGTGTTTGTATTTTTCCCCTAGGCCATTCCAGTTATTGGTTTCGAGTATCAGACTTGCGAAAATTTTGATGGTTTCTCAACCATTCCTTAACTTCAAACTCCCATACCTCGCGAAGGGAATGACGAACTCGAGAAATTCCTGTTGCATCTGAAAGTAGAAACTCCCCCGATTACAATAGTGTGTGTACTTTTCCCCTAGGCCATTCGAGTTATTGGTTTCGAGTATCAGACCAGCGAATATTTTGATGGTTTCTCAATCATTCCTTAACTTCAAACTCCCATATCTCGCGAACGGATTGACGAACTCGAGAAATTCCTGTTGCATCTGAAAGCAGAAACTCGCCCGATTACAACGGTATGTGTATTTGTGCCCTAGGCAATAGTAGTTATTGGTTTCTAGTATCAGACTTGCGAAAATTTTGATGGTTTCTCAACCATTGCTGAACTTCACACTCCCATATCTAGCGAACGGATTGACGATCGCGAGAAGTTCCTGTTGCATCTGAAAGCAGTTACTCGCCCGATTAGAACGGTCTGTGTATTTTTCCCCTACGTCATTGTAGTTATTGGTTTCGAGTATCAGACTTGCGAAAATTTTGATGGTTTCTCAACCATTCCTGAACTTCACACTCCCATATCTAGCGAACGGATTGACAAACTCGAGAATTTCCTTTTGCATCTGAAAGCAGAAACTCGCCCGATTACAACGGTATGTGTATTTTTGCCCTAGGCCATAGTAGTCATTGGTCTCGAATAACAGACTTGCTAAAATTTTGATGGTTTCCCAAGCGTTCCTTAACTTCAAACTCCCATATCTCGCGAACGGATTGACGCACTCGAGAAATCCCTGTTGCATCTGAAAGTAGAAACTCGCCCGATTACAAAGCTATGTGAATTTTTCCCCGAGGCCTTTGTAGTTATTGGTTTCGTGTATCAGACTTGCGAAAATTTTGATGGTTTCTCAACGATTCTTTAACTTCAAACTCCCATATCTCGTGAACGGATTGACGAACTCGAGAAATTCCTGTTGCATCTGAAAGTGCAAACTCGCCCGATTACAAAGGTGTGTGTACTTTTCCCCTAGGCCATTCCAGTTATAGTTTTCGAGTATCAGACCAGCGAAAATTTTGATGGTTTCTCAAACATTCCGTAACTTCAAACTCCCATATCTCGCGAACGGAATGACAAACTCGAGAAATTCCTGTTGCATCTTTATGTAGAAACTCGCCCGATTACAACGGTGTGTGTACTTTTCCCCTAGGCCATTCCAGTTATTGGTTTCGAGTATCAGACCAGCGAATATTTTGATGGTTTCTCAACCATTCCTTAACTTCAAACTCCCATATCTCCTGAACGGATTGACGAACTCGAGAAATTCCTGTTGCATCTGAAAGTAGAAACTCGCTCGATTACAAAGGTGTGTGTGCTTTTCCCGTAGGGCATTCCAGTTATAGGTTTCGAGTATCAGACCAGGGAAAATTTTGATGGTTTCTCAAACATTCCGTAACTTCAAACTCCCATACCTCGCGAAGGGAATGACGAACTCGAGAAACTCCTGTTGCATCTGAAAGTAGAAACTCACCCGATTACAATAGTGTGTGTACTTTTCCCCTAGGACATTCCAGTTATTGGTTTCGAGTATCAGACCAGCGAATATTTTGATGGTTTCTCAATCAATCCTTAACTTCAAACTGTATTATCTCGCGAACGGATTGACGAACTCGAGAAATTCCTGTTGCATCTGAAAGTAGAAACTCGCCCGATTACAATGGTGTGTGTACTTTTCCCCTAGGCTATTCCAGTTATTGGTTTCGAGTGTCAAACTTGCGAAAATTTTGATGGTTTCTCAACCATTCCTTAACTTCAATCTCTCATATCTCGCGGACGGATTGACGAACTCGAGGAATTCCTGTTGCATCTGATAGTAGAAACTCGCCCGATTACAACGGTGTGTGTTCTTTTCCCCTAGGCCATTCCAGTTATTGGTTTCGAGTATCAGAATTGCGAAAATTTTGATGGTTTCTCAACCATTCCTTAACTTCAATCTCTCATATCTCGCGGACGGATTGACGAACTCGAGATATTCCTGTTGCATCTGAAAGTAGAAACTCGCCCAATTACAACGGTGTGTGTTCTTTTCCCCTAGGCCATTCCAGTTATTGGTTTCGAGTATCAGTCTTGCGAGAGTTTTCATGGTTTCTCAACCATTTCTTAACTTCAAACTCCGACATCTCGCGAACGGATTGACTAACTGGAGAAATTCCCGTTGCATCTGAAAGTAGAACCTCGCCCGATTACAATGGTATGTGTATTTTTGCCCTAGGCCATGGTAGTTATTGGTTTCGAATGTCAGACTTGCGAAAATTTTGATGGTTCCTCAACCATTCCTTAACTTCTAACTCCCATATCTCGCGAACGGATTGACGAACTCAAGACGTTCCTGTTGCATCTGAAAGCAGAAACTCGCCCGATTACAACGGTATGTGTATTTTTGCCCTAGGCCATAGTAGTTATTGGTTTCGTGTATCAGACTTGCGAAAATTTTGATGGTTTCTCAACCATTTCTTAACTTCAAACTCCCATATCTCGCGAACGGATTGACGAACCCGAGATATTCCTGTTGCATCTGAAAGTAGAAACTCGCCCGATTACAATGGTGTGTGTACTATTCCCGTAGGCCATTCCAGTTATTGGTTTCGAGAACCAGACTTGCGAAAATTTTGATGGTTTCTCAACCATTCCTTAACTTCAAACTCCCATATCTCGCGAACGGAATGACGAACTCGAGAAATTCCTGTTGCATCTGAAAGTAGAAACTCGCCCGATTACAATGGTGTGTGTACTTTTCCCCTGGGCCATTCCAGTCATTGGTTTCTAGAATCAGGCTTGCGAAAATTTTGATGGTTTCTCAACCATTCCTGAACTTCACACTCCCATATCTAGCGAACGGATTGACGATCGCGAGATGTTCCTGTTGCATCTGAAAGCAGTTACTCGCCCGATTAGAACGGTCTGTGTATTTTTCCCCTACGTCATTGTAGTTATTGGTTTCGAGTATCAGACTTGCGAAAATTTTGATGGTTTCTCAACCATTCCTTAATTTCAAACTCCCATATCCCGCAAACGGATTGGCGAACTCGAGAAATTCCTGTTGCATCTAAAAGTGGACACTCGCCCGATTACAATGGTGTTTGTACTTTTCCCCTAGGCCATTCCAGTTATTGGTTTCGAGTATCAGACTTGCGAATTTTTTGATGGTTTCTCAAGCATTCCTTAACTTCAAACTCCCATATCTCGCGAACGGAATGACGAACTCGAGAAGTTCCTGTTGCATCTGAAAGTAGAAACTCGCCCGATTACAATGGCGTGTGTACTTTTCCCCTAGGCCATTCCAGTTATTGGTTTCGAGTATCAGACTTGCGAATTTTTTGATGGTTTCTCAAGCATTCCTTAACTTGAAACTCCCATATCTCGCGAATGGAATGACGAACTCGAGAAATTCCTGTTGCATCTGAAACAGAAACTCGTCCGATTACAATGGTATGTGTATTTTTGCCCTAGGCCTTTGTAGTTATTTGTTTCGAGTATCAGACTTGCGAAAATTTTGTTGGTTTCTCAACCATTCCTTATCTTCAAACTCCCATATCTCCTGAACGGATTGACGAACTCGAGAAATTCCTGTTGCATCTGAAAGTAGAAACTCGCTCGATTCCAAAGGTGTGTGTACTTTTCCCGTAGGGCATTCCAGTTATAGGTTTCGAGTATCAGACCAGGGAAAATTTTGATGGTTTCTCAAACATTCCTTATCATCAGACTCCCATATCTCGCGAACGGATTGACGAACTCGAGAAATACCTGTTGCATCTGAAAGTAGAAACTCGCACAATTACAAAGGTATGTGTATTTTTTCCATGGGCCATAGTAGTTATTGGTTTCGAGTATCAGACTTGCGAAAATTGTGATTGTTTCTCAACCATTCCTTAACTTCAAACTCCCATATCTCGCGAACGGATTGACGAGCAAGAGAAATTCCGGTTGCACCTGGAAGAAGAAACTCTCCCGATTACAACGGTATGTGAATTTTGCCCCTAAGCCTTTGTAGTTATTGGTTTCGAGTATTAGAATTGCGAAAATTGTGATGGTCTGTCAACCATTCCTTATTTTCAAACTCCCATATCTCGCGAACGGATTGACGAACTCGGGGAATTCCTATTGCATCTGAAAGTAGAAACTCGCCCCATTACAATGGTGTGTGTACTTTTCCCCTAGGCCATTCCAGTTATTGGTTTCGAGTATCACACTTGCGAAAATTTTGATGGTTTGTCAACCATTGCTTAACTTCAAACTCCCATATCTCCTGAACGGATTGACGAACTCGAGAAATTCCTGTTGCATCTGAAAGTAGAAACTCGCTCGATTACAAAGGTGTGTGTACTTTTCCCGTAGGGCATTCCAGTTATAGGTTTCGAGTATCAGACCACGGAAAATTTTGATGGTTTCTCAAACATTCCTTATCATCAGACTCCCATATCTCGCGAACGGATTGACGAACTCGAGAAATACCTGTTGCATCTGAAAGTAGAAACTCGCACAATTACAAAGGTATGTGTATTTTTTCCATGGGCCATAGTAGTTATTGGTTTCGAGTGTCAAACTTGCGAAAATTTTGATGGTTTCTCAACCATTCCTTAACTTCAATCTCTCATATCTCGCGGACGGATTGACGAACTCGAGGAATTTCTGTTGCATCTGATAGTAGAAACTCGCCCGATTACAACGGTGTGTGTTCTTTTCCCCTAGGCCATTCCAGTTATTGGTTTCGAGTATCAGAATTGCGAAAATTTTGATGGTTTCTCAACCATTCCTTAACTTCAATCTCTCATATCTCGCGGACGGATTGACGAACTCGAGATATTCCTGTTGCATCTGAAAGTAGAAACTCGCCCAATTACAACGGTGTGTGTTCTTTTCCCCTAGGCCATTCCAGTTATTGGTTTCGAGTATCAGTCTTGCGAGAGTTTTCATGGTTTCTCAACCATTTCTTAACTTCAAACTCCGACATCTCGCGAACGGATTGACTAACTGGAGAAATTCCCGTTGCATCTGAAAGTAGAACCTCGCCCGATTACAATGGTATGTGTATTTTTGCCCTAGGCCATAGTAGTTATTGGTTTCGAATGTCAGACTTGCGAAAATTTTGATGGTTCCTCAAACATTCCTTAACTTCTAACTCCCATATCTCGGGAACGGATTGACGAACTCAAGATATTCCTGTTGCATCTGAAAGCAGAAACTCGCCCGATTACAACGGTATGTGTATTTTTGCCCTAGGCCATAGTAGTTATTGGTTTCGTGTATCAGACTTGCGAAAATTTTGATGGTTTCTCAACCATTTCTTAACTTCAAACTCCCATATCTCGCGAACGGATTGACGAACCCGAGATATTCCTGTTGCATCTGAAAGTAGAAACTCGCCCGATTACAATGGTGTGTGTACTATTCCCGTAGGCCATTCCAGTTATTGGTTTCGAGAACCAGACTTGCGAAAATTTTGATGGTTTCTCAACCATTCCTTAACTTCAAACTCCCATATCTCGCGAACGGAATGACGAACTCGAGAAATTCCTGTTGCATCTGAAAGTAGAAACTCGCCCGATTACAATGGGGTGTGTACTTTTCCCCTGGGCCATTCCAGTCATTGGTTTCGAGTATCAGACTTGCGAAAATTTTGATGTTTTCTCAACCATTCCGTAACTTCAAACTACCATATCTCGCGAACGGATTGACGAACTCGAGAAATTCCTGTTGCATCTGAAAGCAGAAACTCGCCCGATTACAACGGTATGTGTATTTTTGCCCTAGGCAAGAGTAGTTATTGGTTTCTAGAATCAGGCTTGCGAAAATTTTGATGGTTTCTCAACCATTCCTGAACTTCACACTCCCATATCTAGCGAACGGATTGACGATCGCGAGAAGTTCCTGTTGCATCTGAAAGCAGTTACTCGCCCGATTAGAACGGTCTGTGTATTTTTCCCCTACGTCATTGTAGTTATTGGTTTCGAGTATCAGACTTGCGAAAATTTTGATGGTTTCTCAACCATTCCTTAATTTCAAACTCCCATATCCCGCAAACGGATTGACGAACTCGAGAAATTCCTGTCGCATCTGAAAGCAGAAACTCGCCCGATTACAATGGTATGTGTATTTTTCCCCTAGGCCTTTGTAGTTATTGGTTTCGAGTATCAGACTTGCGAAAATTTTGTTGGTTCCTCAACGATTCCTTAACTTCAAACTCCCATTCCTCGCGAACGGATTGGCGAACTCGAGAAATTCCTGTTGCATCTAAAAGTGGACACTCGCCCGATTACAATGGTGTTTGTACTTTTCCCCTAGGCCATTCCAGTTATTGGTTTAGAGTATCAGAATTGCGAAAATTTTGATGGTTTCTCAACCACTCCTTAACTTCAAACTCCCATATCTCGCGAACGGATTGATGAACTCGAGAAATTCCTGTTGCATCTGAAACAGAAACTCGTCCGATTACAATGGTATGTGTATTTTTGCCCTAGGCCATTCCAGTTATTGGTTTCGAGTATCAGACTTGCGAATTTTTTGATGGTTTCTCAAGCATTCCTTAACTTGAAACTCCCATATCTCGCGAATGGAATGACGAACTCGAGAAATTCCTGTTGCATCTGAAACAGAAACTCGTCCGATTACAATGGTATGTGTATTTTTGCCCTAGGCCTTTGTAGTTATTTATTTCGAGTATCAGACTTGCGAAAATTTTGTTGGTTTCTCAACCATTCCTTATCTTCAAACTCCCATATCTCCTGAACGGATTGACGAACTCGAGAAATTCCTGTTGCATCTGAAAGTAGAAACTCGCTCGATTACAAAGGTGTGTGTACTTTTCCCGTAGGGCATTCCAGTTATAGGTTTCGAGTATCAGACCAGGGAAAATTTTGATGGTTTCTCAAACATTCCTTATCATCAGACTCCCATATCTCGCGAACGGATTGACGAACTCGAGAAATACCTGTTGCATCTGAAAGTAGAAACTCGCACAATTACAAAGGTATGTGTATTTTTTCCATGGGCCATAGTAGTTATTGGTTTCGAGTATCAGACTTGCGAAAATTGTGATTGTTTCTCAACCATTCCTTAACTTCAAACTCCCATATCTCGCGAACGGATTGACGAGCAAGAGAAATTCCGGTTGCACCTGGAAGAAGAAAACTCTCCCGATTACAACGGTATGTGAATTTTGCCCCTAAGCCTTTGTAGTTATTGGTTTCGAGTATCAGACTTGCGAAAATTTGGATGGTTTCTCAACCGTTCCTTCATTTCAAACTCCCGTATCTCGCGAACGGATTGACGAACTCGAGAAATTCCTGTTGCATCTGAAACCAGAGTCTCGTCCGATTACAACGGAATGTGTATTTTTGCCCTAGGCCATAGTCGTTAATGGTTTCGAGTATCAGACCTTCGAAAATTTTGATGGTTTCTCAACCATTCCTTAATTTCAAACTCCCATATCCCGCAAACGGATTGACGAACTCGAGAAATTCCTGTTGCATCTAAAAGTGGAAACTCGCCCGATTACAATGGTGTTTGTACTTTTCCCCCAGGTCATTCCAGTTATTCGTTTCTAGCATCAGGATTGCGAAAATTTTGATTGTTTCTCAACCATTCCTTAACTTCCAACTCCCATATGTCGCGAACGGATTGACGAACTCGAGAAATTCCTGTTGCATCTGAAAGTAGAAACTCGCCCGATTACAAAGATATGTGTATTTTTCCCCTAGGCCGTAGTAGTTATTGGTTTCGAGTATTAGACTTGCGAAAATTGTGATGGTCTGTCAACCATTCCTTATTTTCAAACTCCCATATCTCGCGAACGGATTGACGAACTCGGGGAATTCCTATTGCATCTGAAAGTAGAAACACGCCCATTACAATGGTGTGTGTACTTTTCCCCTAGGCCATTCCAGTTATTGGTTTCGAGTATCACACTGCGAAAATTTTGATGGTTTGTCAACCATTCCTTAACTTCAAACTCCCATATCTCGAGAACGGATTGAGGAACTCGAGAAATTCCTGTTGCATCTGAAAGTAGAAACTCGTACGATTACAACGGTATGTGTATTTTTGCCCTAGGCCATAGTAGTTATTGGTTTCGAGTATCAGACTTGCGAAAATTTTATGGTTTCTCAACCATTCCTTAACTCCAAACTCCATATTTCGCGAACGGATTGACGAATCCGAAAAAATTCTGTTGCAATCTGAAATAGAAACTCTCCCGATTACAACGCTATGTGTATTTTTCCCTTCGGCCATTGTAGTTATTTTTTTCGAGTATCAGACTTGCGAAAATTGTGTTGGTCTCTCAACCATTCCTTATCTTCAAACTCCCATATCTCGCGAACGGATTGACGAACTCGAGGAATTCCTGTTGCATCTGAAAGTAGAAACTCGCCCCATTACAATGGTGTGTGTACTTTTCCCCTAGGTCATTCCAGTTATTGGTTTCGAGTATCACACTTGCGAAAATTTTGATGGTTTGTCAACCATTCCTTAACTTCAAACTCCCATATCTCGCGAACGGATTGAGGAACTCGAGAAATTCCTGTTGCATATGAAAGTAGAAACTAGCCCGATTACAAGGTATGTGTATTTTTCCCCTAGGCTTTTGTAGTTATTGGTTTCGAGTATCAGACTTGCGGAAATTTTGATGGTTTCTCAAGCATTCCTTAACTTCAAACTCCATATCCGCGAACGGAATGACGAACTCGAGAAATTCCTGTTGCATCTGAAAGTAGAAACTCGCCCGATTACAATGGTGTGTGTACTTTTCCCCTGGGCCATTCCAGTCATTGGTTTCGAGTATCAGACTTGCGAAAATTTTGATGTTTTTTCAACCATTCCTTAACTTCAAACTCCCATATCTCGCGAACGGATTGACGAACTCGAGAAATTCCTGTTGCATCTGAAAGCAGAAACTCGCCCGATTACAACGGTATGTGTATTTTGTGCCCTAGGCAATAGTAGTTATTGGTTTCTAGTATCAGACTTGCGAAAATATTGATGGTTTCTCAACCATTCCTGAACTTCACACTCCCATATCTAGCGAACGGATTGACGATCGCGAGAAAGTTCCTGTTGCATCTGAAAGCAGTTACTCGCCCGATTAGAACGCTATGTGTATTTTTCCCTTCGGCCATTGTAGTTATTTTTTTCGAGTATCAGACTTGCGAAAATTGTGTTGGTCTCTCAACCATTCCTTAATTTCAAACTCCCATATCCCGCAAACGGATTGACGAACTCGAGAAATTCCTGTTGCATCTAAAAGTGGAAACTCGCCCGATTACAATGGTGTTTGTACTTCTTCCCCTAGGCCATTCCAGTTATTGGTTTCGAGTATAAGACTTGCGAAAATTTTGATGGTTTCTCAACCATTCCTTAACTTCAAACTCCCATACCTCGCCGAAGGGAATGACGAACTCGAGAAATTCCTGTTGCATCTGAAAGTAGAAACTCACCCGATTACAATAGTGTGTGTACTTTTCCCCTAGTCCATTCGAGTTATTGGTTTCGAGTATCAGACCAGCGAATATTTTGATGGTTTCTCAATCATTCCTTAACTTCAAACTGTATTATCTCGCGAACGGATTGACGAACTCGAGAAATTCCTGTTGCATCTGAAAGTAGAAACTCGCCCGATTGCAATGGTATGTGTATTTTTCCCCCTGGTCATAGTAGTTATTGGTTTCGAGTATCAGACTTGCGAAAACTTTGTTGGTTTCTGAACCATTCCTTAACTTCACACTCCCACATCTCTCGAACGGATTGACGAACTCGAGAAATTCCTGCTGCATCTGAAAGCAGAAAGTCGCCCGATTGCAACGGTATGTGTTATTTTCCCCTAGGCCATTCCAGTTATTCGTTTCTAGCATCAGAATTGCGAAAATTTTGATGTTTTCTCAACCGTCTCTTAACTCCAAACTCCCATATCTCGCGAACGGATTGACGAACTCGAGAAATTCCTGTTGCATCTGAAAGTAGAAACTCGCCGATTGCAACGGTATGTGTTATTTTCCCCTAGGCCATTCCAGTTATTCGTTTCTAGCATCAGAATTGCGAAAATTTTGATGGTTTCTCAACCATTCCTTAATTTCAAACTCCCATATCCCGCAAACGGATTGACGAACTTGAGAAATTCCTGTTGCATCTGTAAGTAGAAACTCGCCCGATTACAATGGTGTGTGTACTTTTCCCCTAGGCTATTCCAGTTATTGGTTTCGAGTATCAAACTTGCGAAAATTTTGATGGTTTCTCAACCATTCCTTAACTTCAATCTCTCATATCTCGCGGACGGATTGACGAACTCGAGATATCCTGTTGCATCTGAAAGTAGAAACTCGCCCAATTACAACGGTGTGTGTTCTTTTCCCCTAGGCCATTCCAGTTATTGGTTTCGAGTATCAGTCTTGCGAGAGTTTTCATGGTTTCTCAACCATTCCTTAACTTCAAACTCCGACATCTCGCGAACGGATTGACTAACTGGAGAAATTCCCGTTGCATCTGAAAGTACAACCTCGCCCGATTACAATGGTATGTGTATTTTTGCCCTAGGCCATAGTAGTCATTGGTCTCGAATAACAGACTTGCTAAAATTTTGATGGTTTCCCAAGCATTCCTTAACTTCAAACTCCCATATCTCGCGAACGGATTGACGAACTCAAGATGTTTCTGTTGCATCTGAAAGCAGAAACTCGCCCGATTACAACGGTATGTGTATTTTTGCATTAGGCCATAGTAGTTATAGGTTTCGTGTATCAGACTTGCGAAAATTTTGATGGTTTCTCAACCATTCCTGAACTTCACACTCCCATATCTAGCGAACGGATTGACAAACTCGAGAATTTCCTTTTGCATCTGAAAGCAGAAACTCGCCCGATTACAACGGTATGTGTATTTTTGCCCTAGGCCATAGTAGTCATTGGTCTCGAATAACAGACTTGCTAAAATTTTGATGGTTTCCCAAGCATTCCTTAACTTCAAACTCCCATATCTCGCGAACGGATTGACGCACTCGAGAAATCCCTGTTGCATCTGAAAGTAGAGACTCGCCCGATTACAAAGCTATGTGAATTTTTCCCCGAGGCCTTTGTAGTTATTGGTTTCGTGTATCAGACTTGCGAAAATTTTGATGGTTTCTCAACGATTCTTTAACTTCAAACTCCCATATCTCGTGAACGGATTGACGAACTCGAGAAATTCCTGTTGCATCTGAAAGTGCAAACTCGCCCGATTACAAAGGTGTGTATACTTTTCCCCTAGGCCATTCCAGTTATAGTTTTCGAGTATCAGACCAGCGAAAATTTTGATGGTTTCTCAAACATTCCGTAACTTCAAACTCCCATATCTCGCGAACGGAATGACGAACTCGAGAAATTCCTGTTGCATCTTTATGTAGAAACTCGCCCGATTACAACGGTGTGTGTACTTTTCCCCTAGGCCATTCCAGTTATTGGTTTCGAGTATCAGACCAGCGAATATTTTGATGGTTTCTCAACCATTCCTTAACTTCAAACTCCCATATCTCCTGAACGGATTGACGAACTCGAGAAATTCCTGTTGCATCTGCAAGTAGAAACTCGCTCGATTACAAAGGTGTGTGTGCTTTTCCCGTAGGGCATTCCAGTTATAGGTTTCGAGTATCAGACCAGGGAAAATTTTGATGGTTTCTCAAACATTCCGTAACTTCAAACTCCCATACCTCGCGAAGGGAATGACGAACTCGAGAAACTCCTGTTGCATCTGAAAGTAGAAACTCACCCGATTACAATAGTGTGTGTACTTTTCCCCTAGGCCATTCCAGTTATTGGTTTCGAGTATCAGACCAGCGAATATTTTGATGGTTTCTCAATCAATCCTTAACTTCAAACTGTATTATCTCGCGAACGGATTGACGAACTCGAGAAATTCCTGTTGCATCTGAAAGTAGAACCTCGCCCGATTACAATGGTGTGTGTACTTTTCCCCTAGGCTATTCCAGTTATTGGTTTCGAGTGTCAAACTTGCGAAAATTTTGATGGTTTCTCAACCATTCCTTAACTTCAATCTCTCATATCTCGCGGACGGATTGACGAACTCGAGGAATTCCTGTTGCATCTGATAGTAGAAACTCGCCCGATTACAACGGTGTGTGTTGTTTTCCCCTAGGCCATTCCAGTTATTGGTTTCGAGTATCAGAATTGCGAAAATTTTGATGGTTTCTCAACCATTCCTTAACTTCAATCTCTCATATCTCGCGGACGGATTGACGAACTCGAGATATTCCTGTTGCATCTGAAAGTAGAAACTCGCCCAATTACAACGGTGTGTGTTCTTTTCCCCTAGGCCATTCCAGTTATTGGTTTCGAGTATCAGTCTTGCGAGAGTTTTCATGGTTTCTCAACCATTTCTTAACTTCAAACTCCGACATCTCGCGAACGGATTGACTAACTGGAGAAATTCCCGTTGCATCTGAAAGTAGAACCTCGCCCGATTACAATGGTATGTGTATTTTTGCCCTAGGCCATAGTAGTTATTGGTTTCGAATGTCAGACTTGCGAAAATTTTGATGGTTCCTCAACCATTCCTTAACTTCTAACTCCCATATCTCGCGAACGGATTGACGAACTCAAGATGTTCCTGTTGCATCTGAAAGCAGAAACTCGCCCGATTACAACGGTATGTGTATTTTTGCCCTAGGCCATAGTAGTTATTGGTTTCGTGTATCAGACTTGCGAAAATTTTGATGGTTTCTCAACCATTTCTTAACTTCAAACTCCCATATCTCGCGAACGGATTGACGAACCCGAGATATTCCTGTTGCATCTGAAAGTAGAAACTCGCCCGATTACAATGGTGTGTGTACTATTCCCGTAGGCCATTCCAGTTATTGGTTTCGAGAACCAGACTTGCGAAAATTTTGATGGTTTCTCAACCATTCCTTAACTTCAAACTCCCATATCTCGCGAACGGAATGACGAACTCGAGAAATTCCTGTTGCATCTGAAAGTAGAAACTCGCCCGATTACAATGGTGTGTGTACTTTTCTCCTGGGCCATTCCAGTCATTGGTTTCGAGTATCAGACTTGCGAAAATTTTGATGTTTTCTCAACCATTCCGTAACTTCAAACTACCATATCTCGCGAACGGATTGACGAACTCGAGAAATTCCTGTTGCATCTGAAAGCAGAAACTCGCCCGATTACAACGGTATGTGTATTTTTGCCCTAGGCAATAGTAGTTATTGGTTTCTAGAATCAGGCTTGCGAAAATTTTGATGGTTTCTCAACCATTCCTGAACTTCACACTCCCATATCTAGCGAACGGATTGACGATCGCGAGATGTTCCTGTTGCATCTGAAAGCAGTTACTCGCCCGATTAGAACGGTCTGTGTATTTTTCCCCTACGTCATTGTAGTTATTGGTTTCGAGTATCAGACTTGCGAAAATTTTGATGGTTTCTCAACCATTCCTTAATTTCAAACTCCCATATCCCGCAAACGGATTGACGAACTCGAGAAATTCCTGTTGCATCTGAAAGCAGAAACTCGCCCGATTACAATGGTATGTGTGTTTTTCCCCTAGGCCTTTGTAGTTATTGGTTTCGAGTATCAGACTTGCGAAAATTTTGTTGGTTCCTCAACGATTCCTTAACTTCAAACTCCCATTCCTCGCGAACGGATTGGCGAACTCGAGAAATTCCTGTTGCATCTAAAAGTGGACACTCGCCCGATTACAATGGTGTTTGTACTTTTCCCCTAGGCCATTCCAGTTATTGGTTTAGAGTATCAGAATTGCGAAAATTTTGATGGTTTCTCAACCACTCCTTAACTTCAAACTCCCATATCTCGCGAACGGATTGATGAACTCGAGAAATTCCTGTTGCATCTGAAACAGAAACTCGTCCGATTACAATGGTATGTGTATTTTTGCCCTAGGCCATTCCAGTTATTGGTTTCGAGTATCAGACTTGCGAATTTTTTGATGGTTTCTCAAGCATTCCTTAACTTGAAACTCCCATATCTCGCGAATGGAATGACGAACTCGAGAAATTCCTGTTGCATCTGAAACAGAAACTCGTCCGATTACAATGGTATGTGTATTTTTGCCCTAGGCCTTTGTAGTTATATGTTTCGAGTATCAGACTTGCGAAAATTTTGTTGGTTTCTCAACCATTCCTTATCTTCAAACTCCCATATCTCCTGAACGGATTGACGAACTCGAGAAATTCCTGTTGCATCTGAAAGTAGAAACTCGCTCGATTACAAAGGTGTGTGTACTTTTCCCGTAGGGCATTCCAGTTATAGGTTTCGAGTATCAGACCAGGGAAAATTTTGATGGTTTCTTAAACATTCCTTATCATCAGACTCCCATATCTCGCGAACGGATTGACGAACTCGAGAAATACCTGTTGCATCTGAAAGTAGAAACTCGCACAATTACAAAGGTATGTGTATTTTTTCCATGGGCCATAGTAGTTATTGGTTTCGAGTATCAGACTTGCGAAAATTGTGATTGTTTCTCAACCATTCCTTAACTTCAAACTCCCATATCTCGCGAACGGATTGACGAGCAAGAGAAATTCCGGTTGCACCTGGAAGAAGAAACTCTCCCGATTACAATGGTATGTGTATTTTTCCCGTAGGCCATTCCAGTTATTGGTTTCGAGAATCAGACTTGCGAAAATTTTGATGGTTTCTCAACCATTCCTTAACTTCAAACTCCCATATCTCGCGAACGGAATGACGAACTCGAGAAATTCCTGTTGCATCTGAAAGTAGAAACTCGCCCGATTACAATGGTGTGTGTACTTTTCCCCTGGGCCATTCCAGTCATTGGTTTCGAGTATCAGACTTGCGAAAATTTTGATGTTTTTTCAACCATTCCTTAACTTCAAACTCCCATATCTCGCGAACGGATTGACGAACTCGAGAAATTCCTGTTGCATCTGAAAGCAGAAACTCGCCCGATTACAACGGTATGTGTATTTGTGCCCTAGGCAATAGTAGTTATTGGTTTCTAGTATCAGACTTGCGAAAATTTTGATGGTTTCTCAACCATTCCTGAACTTCACACTCCCATATCTAGCGAACGGATTGACGACCGCGAGAAGTTCCTGTTGCATCTGAAAGCAGTTACTCGCCCGATTAGAACGGTCTGTGTATTTTTCCCCTACGTCATTGTAGTTATTGGTTTCGAGTATCAGACTTGCGAAAATTTTGATGGTTTCTCAACCATTCCTGAACTTCACACTCCCATATCTAGCGAACGGATTGACAAACTCGAGAATTTCCTTTTGCATCTGAAAGCAGAAACTCGCCCGATTACAACGGTATGTGTATTTTTGCCCTAGGCCATAGTAGTCATTGGTCTCGAATAACAGACTTGCTAAAGTTTTGATGGTTTCCCAAGCATTCCTTAACTTCAAACTCCCATATCTCGCGAACGGATTGACGCACTCGAGAAATCCCTGTTGCATCTGAAAGTAGAGACTCGCCCGATTACAAAGCTATGTGAATTTTTCCCCGAGGCCTTTGTAGTTATTGGTTTCGTGTATCAGACTTGCGAAAATTTTGATGGTTTCTCAACGATTCTTTAACTTCAAACTCCCATATCTCGTGAACGGATTGACGAACTCGAGAAATTCCTGTTGCATCTGAAAGTGCAAACTCGCCCGATTACAAAGGTGTGTATACTTTTCCCCTAGGCCATTCCAGTTATAGTTTTCGAGTATCAGACCAGCGAAAATTTTGATGGTTTCTCAAACATTCCGTAACTTCAAACTCCCATATCTCGCGAACGGAATGACGAACTCGAGAAATTCCTGTTGCATCTTTATGTAGAAACTCGCCCGATTACAACGGTGTGTGTACTTTTCCCCTAGGCCATTCCAGTTATTGGTTTCGAGTATCAGACCAGCGAATATTTTGATGGTTTCTCAACCATTCCTTAACTTCAAACTCCCATATCTCCTGAACGGATTGACGAACTCGAGAAATTCCTGTTGCATCTGCAAGTAGAAACTCGCTCGATTACAAAGGTGTGTGTGCTTTTCCCGTAGGGCATTCCAGTTATAGGTTTCGAGTATCAGACCAGGGAAAATTTTGATGGTTTCTCAAACATTCCGTAACTTCAAACTCCCATACCTCGCGAAGGGAATGACGAACTCGAGAAACTCCTGTTCCATCTGAAAGTAGAAACTCACCCGATTACAATAGTGTGTGTACTTTTCCCCTAGGCCATTCCAGTTATTGGTTTCGAGTATCAGACCAGCGAATATTTTGATGGTTTCTCAATCAATCCTTAACTTCAAACTGTATTATCTCGCGAACGGATTGACGAACTCGAGAAATTCCTGTTGCATCTGAAAGTAGAAACTCGCCCGATTACAATGGTGTGTGTACTTTTCCCCTAGGCTATTCCAGTTATTGGTTTCGAGTGTCAAACTTGCGAAAATTTTGATGGTTTCTCAACCATTCCTTAACTTCAATCTCTCATATCTCGCGGACGGATTGACGAACTCGAGGAATTCCTGTTGCATCTGATAGTAGAAACTCGCCCGATTACAACGGTGTGTGTTCTTTTCCCCTAGGCCATTCCAGTTATTGGTTTCGAGTATCAGAATTGCGAAAATTTTGATGGTTTCTCAACCATTCCTTAACTTCAATCTCTCATATCTCGCGGACGGATTGACGAACTCGAGATATTCCTGTTGCATCTGAAAGTAGAAACTCGCCCAATTACAACGGTGTGTGTTCTTTTCCCCTAGGCCATTCCAGTTATTGGTTTCGAGTATCAGTCTTGCGAGAGTTTTCATGGTTTCTCAACCATTTCTTAACTTCAAACTCCGACATCTCGCGAACGGATTGACTAACTGGAGAAATTCCCGTTGCATCTGAAAGTAGAACCTCGCCCGATTACAATGGTATGTGTATTTTTGCCCTAGGCCATAGTAGTTATTGGTTTCGAATGTCAGACTTGCGAAAATTTTGATGGTTCCTCAACCATTCCTTAACTTCTAACTCCCATATCTCGCGAACGGATTGACGAACTCAAGATGTTCCTGTTGCATCTGAAAGCAGAAACTCGCCCGATTACAACGGTATGTGTATTTTTGCCCTAGGCCATAGTAGTTATTGGTTTCGTGTATCAGACTTGCGAAAATTTTGATGGTTTCTCAACCATTTCTTAACTTCAAACTCCCATATCTCGCGAACGGATTGACGAACCCGAGATATTCCTGTTGCATCTGAAAGTAGAAACTCGCCCGATTACAATGGTGTGTGTACTATTCCCGTAGGCCATTCCAGTTATTGGTTTCGAGAACCAGACTTGCGAAAATTTTGATGGTTTCTCAACCATTCCTTAACTTCAAACTCCCATATCTCGCGAACGGAATGACGAACTCGAGAAATTCCTGTTGCATCTGAAAGTAGAAACTCGCCCGATTACAATGGTGTGTGTACTTTTCCCCTGGGCCATTCCAGTCATTGGTTTCGAGTATCAGACTTGCGAAAATTTTGATGTTTTCTCAACCATTCCGTAACTTCAAACTACCATATCTCGCGAACGGATTGACGAACTCGAGAAATTCCTGTTGCATCTGAAAGCAGAAACTCGCCCGATTACAACGGTATGTGTATGTTTGCCCTAGGCAATAGTAGTTATTGGTTTCTAGAATCAGGCTTGCGAAAATTTTGATGGTTTCTCAACCATTCCTGAACTTCACACTCCCATATCTAGCGAACGGATTGACGATCGCGAGATGTTCCTGTTGCATCTGAAAGCAGTTACTCGCCCGATTAGAACGGTCTGTGTATTTTTCCCCTACGTCATTGTAGTTATTGGTTTCGAGTATCAGACTTGCGAAAATTTTGATGGTTTCTCAACCATTCCTTAATTTCAAACTCCCATATCCCGCAAACGGATTGACGAACTCGAGAAATTCCTGTTGCATCTGAAAGCAGAAACTCGCCCGATTACAATGGTATGTGTGTTTTTCCCCTAGGCCTTTGTAGTTATTGGTTTCGAGTATCAGACTTGCGAAAATTTTGTTGGTTCCTCAACGATTCCTTAACTTCAAACTCCCATTCCTCGCGAACGGATTGGCGAACTCGAGAAATTCCTGTTGCATCTAAAAGTGGACACTCGCCCGATTACAATGGTGTTTGTACTTTTCCCCTAGGCCATTCCAGTTATTGGTTTAGAGTATCAGAATTGCGAAAATTTTGATGGTTTCTCAACCACTCCTTAACTTCAAACTCCCATATCTCGCGAACGGATTGATGAACTCGAGAAATTCCTGTTGCATCTGAAACAGAAACTCGTCCGATTACAATGGTATGTGTATTTTTGCCCTAGGCCATTCCAGTTATTGGTTTCGAGTATCAGACTTGCGAATTTTTTGATGGTTTCTCAAGCATTCCTTAACTTCAAACTCCCATATCTCGCGAACGGAATGACGAACTCGAGAAGTTCCTGTTGCATCTGAAAGTAGAAACTCGCCCGATTACAATGGCGTGTGTACTTTTCCCCTAGGCCATTCCAGTTATTGGTTTCGAGTATCAGACTTGCGAATTTTTTGATGGTTTCTCAAGCATTCCTTAACTTGAAACTCCCATATCTCGCGAATGGAATGACGAACTCGAGAAATTCCTGTTGCATCTGAAACAGAAACTCGTCCGATTACAATGGTATGTGTATTTTTGCCCTAGGCCTTTGTAGTTATTTGTTTCGAGTATCAGACTTGCGAAAATTTTGTTGGTTTCTCAACCATTCCTTATCTTCAAACTCCCATATCTCCTGAACGGATTGACGAACTCGAGAAATTCCTGTTGCATCTGAAAGTAGAAACTCGCTCGATTACAAAGGTGTGTGTACTTTTCCCGTAGGGCATTCCAGTTATAGGTTTCGAGTATCAGACCAGGGAAAATTTTGATGGTTTCTCAAACATTCCTTATCATCAGACTCCCATATCTCGCGAACGGATTGACGAACTCGAGAAATACCTGTTGCATCTGAAAGTAGAAACTCGCACAATTACAAAGGTATGTGTATTTTTTCCATGGGCCATAGTAGTTATTGGTTTCGAGTATCAGACTTGCGAAAATTGTGATTGTTTCTCAACCATTCCTTAGCTTCAAACTCCCATATCTCGCGAACGGATTGACGAGCAAGAGAAATTCCGGTTGCACCTGGAAGAAGAAACTCTCCCGATTACAACGGTATGTGAATTTAGCCCCTAAGACTTTGTAGTTATTGGTTTCGAGTATCAGACTTGCGAAAATTTGGATGGTTTCTCAACCGTTCCTTCATTTCAAACTCCCATATCTCGCGAACGGATTGACGAACTCGAGAAATTCCTGTTGCATCTGAAACCAGAGTCTCGTCCGATTACAACGGAATGTGTATTTTTGCCCTAGGCCATAGTCGTTATTGGTTTCGAGTATCAGACCTTCGAAAATTTTAATGGTTTCTCAACCATTCCTTAATTTCAAACTCCCATATCCCGCAAACGGATTGACGAACTCGAGAAATTCCTGTTGCATCTAAAAGTGGAAACTCGTCCGATTACAATGGTGTTTGTACTTTTCCCCCAGGTCATTCCAGTTATTCGTTTCTAGCATCAGGATTGCGAAAATTTTGATTGTTTCTCAACCATTCCTTAACTTCCAACTCCCATATGTCGCGAACGGATTGACGAACTCGAGAAATTCCTGTTGCATCTGAAAGTAGAAACTCGCCCGATTACAAAGATATGTGTATTTTTCCCCTAGGCCGTAGCAGTTATTGGTTTCGAGTATTAGACTTGCGAAAATTGTGATGGTCTGTCAACCATTCCTTATTTTCAAACTCCCATATCTCGCGAACGGATTGACGAACTCGGGGAATTCCTATTGCATCTGAAAGTAGAAACTCGCCCCATTACAATGGTGTGTGTACTTTTCCCCTAGGCCATTCCAGTTATTGGTTTCGAGTATCACACTTGCGAAAATTTTGATGGTTTGTCAACCATTCCTTAACTTCAAACTCCCATATCTCGAGAACGGATTGAGGAACTCGAGAAATTCCTGTTGCATCTGAAAGTAGAAACTCGTACGATTACAACGGTATGTGTATTTTTGCCCTAGGCCATAGTGGTTATTGGTTTCGAGTATCAGACTTGCGAAAATTTTTATGGTTTCTCAACCATTCCTTAAATCCAAACTCCCATATTTCGCGAACGGTTTGACGAATCCGAAAAAATTCTGTTGCATCTGAAAATAGAAACTCTCCCGATTACAACGCTATGTGTATTTTTCCCTTCGGCCATTGTAGTTATTTTTTTCGAGTATCAGACTTGCGAAAATTGTGTTGGTCTCTCAACCATTCCTTATTTTCAAACTCCCATATCTCGCGAACGGATTGACGAACTCGAGGAATTCCTGTTGCATCTGAAAGTAGAAACTCGCCCCATTACAATGGTGTGTGTACTTTTCCCCTAGGTCATTCCAGTTATTGGTTTCGAGTATCACACTTGCGAAAATTTTGATGGTTTGTCAACCATTCCTTAACTTCAAACTCCCATATCTCGCGAACGGATTGAGGAACTCGAGAAATTCCTGTTGCATCTGAAAGTAGAAACTAGCCCGATTACAAAGGTATGTGTATTTTTCCCCTAGACTTTTGTAGTTATTGGTTTCGAGTATCAGACTTGCGGAAATTTTGATGGTTTCTCAAGCATTCCTTAACTTCAAACTCCCATATCCCGCGAACGGATTGACGAACTCGATTATTTCCTGTTGCATCTGAAAGTAGAAAGTCGACCGATTACAATGGTGTGTGTACTTTTCCCCCAGGTCATTCCAGTTATTCGTTTCTAGCATCAGAATTGCGAAAATTTTGATGGTTTCTCAACCATTCCTTATTTTCAAACTCCCATATCTCGCGAACGGATTGACGAACTCGAGGAATTCCTGTTGCTTCTGAAAGTAGTAACTCGCCCCATTACAATGGTGTGTGTACTTTTCCACTAGGTCGTTCCAGTTATTCGTTTCTAGCATCAGAATTGCGAAAATTTTGATGGCTTCTCAACCATTCCTTAACTTCAAACTCCCATATCTCGCGAACGGATTGACATACTCGAGAAATTCCTGTTGCATCTGAAAGTAGAAACTCGCCCAATTACAAAGGTATGTGTATTTTTCCCCTAGGCCACAGTAGTTACTGGTTTCGAGTATCAGACTTGCGAAAATTGTGATTGTTTCACAACCATTCCTTACCTTCAAACACCCATATCTCGCGAACGGAATGACGAACTCGATTATTTCCTGTTGCATCTGAAAGTAGAAAGTCGACCGATTACAATGGTGTGTGTACTTTTCCCCCAGGTCATTCCAGTTATTGGTTTCGAGTATCCGACTTGCGAAAATTTTGATGGTTTCTCAAGCATTCCTTAACTTCAAACTCCCATATCTCGCGAACGGATTGACGAACTCGATTATTTCCTGTTGCATCTGAAAGTAGAAAGTCGACCGATTACAATGGTGTGTGTACTTTTCCCCCAGGTCATTCCAGTTATTCGTTTCTAGCATCAGAATTGCGAAAATTTTGATGGTTTCTCAACCATTCCTTATCTTCAAACTCCCATATCTCGCGAACGGATTGACGAACTCGAGAAATTCCTGTTGCATCTGAAAGTAGAAACTCGCCGATTACAAAGGTATGGGTATTTTTCCCCTAGGCCATTCCAGTTATTGGTTTCGAGTATCAGACTTGCGAAAATTGTGATTGTTTCTCAACCATTCCTTAACTTCAAACTCCCATATCTCGCGAACGGATTGACGAACACGAGAAATTCCGGTTGCATCTGGAAGAGGAAACTCTCCCGATTACAACGCTATGTGTATTTTTCCCCTAAGCCTTTGTAGTTATTGGTTTGGAGTATCAGACTTGCGAAAATTTTGATGGTTTCTCAACCGTTGCTTAACTTCAAACTCCCATATCTCGCGAACGGATTGACATACTCGAGAAGTTCCTATTGCATCTGAAAGTAGAAACTAGCCCGATTACAAAGGTATGTGCATTTTTCCCCTAGGCCTTTGTTGTTATTGGTTTCGAGTATCAGACTTGCGACAATTTTGATGGTTTCTCAAGCATTCCTTAACTTCAAACTCCCATATCCCGCCAACGGATTGACGAAATCGATTATTTCCTGTTGCATCTGAAAGTAGAAAGTCGACCGATTACAATGGTGTGTGTACTTTTCCCCTAGGTCATTCCAGTTATTCGATTCTAGCATCTGAATTGCGGGAATGTTGATGGTTTCTCAACCATTCCTTAACTTCAAACTCCCATATCTCGCGAACGGATTGACGTGCTCGAGAAATTCCTGTTGCATCTGAAAGTAGAAACTAGCCCGATTACAAAGGTATGTGCATTTTTCCCCTAGGCCTTTGTTGTTATTGGTTTCGAGTATCAGACTTGCGAAAATTTTGATGGTTTCTCAAGCATTCCTTAACTTAAAACTCCCATATCTCGAGAACGGATTGACGAACTCGATTATTTCCTGTTGCATCTGAAAGTAGAAAGTCGACCGATTACAATGGTGTGTGTACTTTTCCCCCAGGTCATTCCAGTTATTCGTTTCTAGCATCAGAATTGCGAAAATTTGGATGGTTTCTCAACCATTCCTTAACTTCAAACTCCCATATCTCGCGAACGGATTGACGAACTCGAGAAATTCCTGTTGCATCTGAAAGTAGAAACTCGCCGATTACAACGCTATGTGTATTTTTCCCTTAGGACATTGTAGTTATTGGTTTCGAGTATCAGACTTGCGAAAATTATGATGGTCTCTCAACCATTCCTTATTTTCAAACTCCCATATCTCGCGAACGGATTGACGAACTCGAGGAATTCCTGTTGCATCTGAAAGTAGAAACTCGCCCCATTACAATGGTATGTGTATTTTTCCCCTAGGCCACAGTAGTTACTGGTTTCGAGTATCAGACTTGCGAAAATTGTGATTGTTTCACAACCATTCCTTACCTTCAAACACCCATATCTCGCGAACGGAATGACGAACTCGATTATTTCCTGTTGCATCTGAAAGTAGAAAGTCGAACGATTACAATGGTGTGTGTACTTTCCCCCCCGGTCATTCCAGTTATTGGTTTCGAGTATCAGACCGGCGAAAATTTTGATGGTTTCTCAACCATTCCTTACCTTCAAACACCCATATCTCGCGAACGGAAAGACGAACTCGATTATTTCCTGTTGCATCTGAAAGTAGAAAGTCGACCGATTACAATGGTGTGTGTACTTTTCCCCCAGGTCATTCCAGTTATTCGTTTCTAGCATCAGGATTGCGAAAATTTTGATTGTTTCTCAACCATTCCTTAACTTCCAACTCCCATATGTCGCGAACGGATTGACGAACTCGTGAAATTCCTGTTGCATCTGAAAGTAGAATGTCGCCCGATTACAAAGATATGTGTATTTTTCCCCTAGGCCATAGTAGTTATTGGTTTCGAGTATCAGACTTGCGAAAATTGTGATGGTCTGTCAACCATTCCTTATTTTCAAACTCCCATATCTCGCGAACGGATTGACGAACTCGAGGAATTCCTGTTGCATCTGAAAGTAGAAACTCGCCCCAATACAATGGTGTGTGTACTTTTCCCCTAGGCCATTCCAGTTATTGGTTTCGAGTATCACACTTGCGAAAATTTTGATGGTTTGTCAACCATTCCTTAACTTCAAACTCCCATATCTCGCGAACGGATTGAGGAACTCGAGAAATTCCTGTTGCATCTGAAAGTAGAAACTAGCCCGATTACAAAGGTATGTGTATTTTTCCCCTAGGCTTTTGTAGTTATTGGTTTCGAGTATCAGACTTGCGGAAATTTTGATGGTTTCTCAAGCATTCCTTAACTTCAAACTCCCATATCCCGCGAACGGATTGACGAACTCGATTATTTCCTGTTGCATCTGAAAGTAGAAAGTCGACCGATTACAATGGTGTGTGTACTTTTCCCCTAGGTCATTCCTGTTATTCGTTTCTAGCATCAGAATTGCGAAAATTTTGATGGTTTCTCAACCATTCCTTAACTTCAAACTCCCATATCTCGCGAACGCATTGACGAACTCGAGAAATTCCTGTTGCATCTGAAAGTAGAAACTCGCCGATTACAAAGGTATGTGTATTTTTCCCCTAGGCCATTCCAGTTATTGGTTTCGAGTATCAGACTTGCGAAAATTGTGATTGTTTCTCAACCATTCCTTAACTTCAAACTCCCATATCTCGCGAACGGATTGACGAACACGAGAAATTCCGGTTGCATCTGGAAGAAGAAACTCTCCCGATTACAACGGTATGTGTATTTTTCCCCTAAGCCTTTGTAGTTATTGGTTTCGAGTATCAGACTTGCGAAAATTGTGATGGTCTGTCAACCATTCCTTATTTTCAAACTCCCATATCTCGCGAACGGATTGACGAACTCGAGGAATTCCTGTTGCATCTGAAAGTAGAAACTCGCCCCAATACAATGGTGTGTGTACTTTTCCCCTAGGTCATTCCTGTTATTCGTTTCTAGCATCAGAATTGCGAAAATTTTGATGGTTTCTCAACCATTCCTTAACTTCAAACTCCCATATCTCGCGAACGCATTGACGAACTCGAGGAATTCCTGTTGCATCTGAAAGTAGAAACTCGCCCCAATACAATGGTGTGTGTACTTTTCCCCTAGGCCATTCCAGTTATTGGTTTCGAGTATCACACTTGCGAAAATTTTGATGGTTTGTCAACCATTCCTTAACTTCAAACTCCCATATCTCGCGAACGGATTGAGGAACTCGAGAAATTCCTGTTGCATCTGAAAGTAGAAACTCGCCGATTACAACGCTATGTGTATTTTTCCCTTAGGACATTGTAGTTATTGGTTTCGAGTATCAGACTTGCGAAAATTGTGATGGTCTCTCAACCATTCCTTATTTTCAAACTCCCATATCTCGCGAACGGATTGACGAACTCGAGGAATTCCTGTTGCATCTGAAAGTAGAAACTCGCCCCATTACAATGGTATGTGTATTTTTCCCCTAGGCCACAGTAGTTACTGGTTTCGAGTATCAGACTTGCGAAAATTGTGATTGTTTCACAACCATTCCTTACCTTCAAACACCCATATCTCGCGAACGGAATGACGAACTCGATTATTTCCTGTTGCATCTGAAAGCAGAAACTCGCCCGATTACAACGGTATGTGTATTTTTGCCCTTGGCCATAGTAGTTACTGGTTTCGAGTATCAGACTTGCGAAAATTGTGATTGTTTCACAACCATTCCTTACCTTCAAACACCC
This sequence comes from Ptiloglossa arizonensis, assembly GCF_051014685.1. Lineage (NCBI taxonomy): Eukaryota > Metazoa > Arthropoda > Insecta > Hymenoptera > Colletidae > Ptiloglossa > Ptiloglossa arizonensis. The sequence goes on from NW_027478397.1 coordinate 649,742, forward strand.
ATATCTCGCGAACGGAATGACGAACTCGATTATTTCCTGTTGCATCTGAAACCAGAAACTCGTCCGTTTACAACGGTATGTGTATTTTTCCCCTAGGCCATTCCTGTTATTGGTTTCGAGTATCACACTTGCGAATATTTTGATGGCTTCTCAACCATTCTTTAACTTCAAGCTCCAATATCTCGCGAACGGATTGACGAACTCGAGAAATTCCTGTTGCATTTGAAAGTAGAAACTTGCCCGATTACAATGGTGTGTGTACTTCTCCCCTAGGCCGTTCCAGTTATTGGTTTCGAGTATCAGACTTGCGAAAATTTTGATGGTTTCTCAACCATTTCTTAACATCAAACTCCCATATCTCGCGAACGGATTGACGAACCCGAGATATTCCTGTTGCATCTGAAAGTAGAAACTCGCCCGATTACAATGGTGTGTGTACTATTCCCGTAGGCCATTCCAGTTATTGGTTTCGAGAACCAGACTTGCGAAAATTTTGATGGTTTCTCAACCATTCCTTAACTTCAAACTCCCATATCTCGCGAACGGATTGACGAGCTCGAGAAATTCCTGTTGCATTTGAAAGTAGAAACTTGCCCGATTACAATGGTGTGTGTACTTCTCCCCTAGGCCGTTCCAGTTATTGGTTTCGAGTATCAGACTTGCGAAAATTTTGATGGTTTCTCAACCATTCGTTAACTTCAAACTCCCATATCTCGCGAACGGATTGACGAGCTCGAGAAATTCCTGTTGCATCTGAAAGTAGAAACTCGCCGGATTACAATTGTATGTGCATTTTTCGCCAAGGTCATGGTAGTTATTGGTTTCGAGTATCAGACTTGCGAAAATTGTGGTGGTTTCTCAACCATTCCTTAACTTCAAACTCCCATATCTCGCGAACGGATTGACGAACTCGAGAAATTCCTGTTGCATCTGAAACCAGAAACTCGTCCGTTTACAACGGTATGTGTATTTTTCCCCTAGGCCATTCCTGTTATTGGTTTCGAGTATCACACTTGCGAATATTTTGATGGCTTCTCAACCATTCTTTAACTTCAAGCTCCAATATCTCGCGAACGGATTGACGAACTCGATTATTTCCTGTTGCATCTGAAAGCAGAAAGTCGGGCGATTACAATGGTGTGTGTACTTTTCCCCTAGGTCATTCCAGTTATTCATTTCTAGCACCAGAATTGCGAAAATTTTGATGGTTTCTCAACCATTCCTTAACTTCAAACTCCCATATCTCGCGAACGGATTGATGAACTCCAGAAATTCCTTCTGCATCTGAAAGTAGAAACTCGCCCGATTGCAAAGGTATGTGTATTTTTCCCCCAGGACATAGTAGTTATTGGTTTCGAGAATCAGACTTGCGAAAATTGTGATGGTCTCTCAACCATTCCTTAACTTCAAACTCCCATATCTCGCGAACGGATTGACGAACTCGAGGAATTCCTGTTGCATCTGAAAGTAGAAACTCGCTCCATTACTACGGTGTGTGTACTTTTCCCCTAGGCCATTCCAGTTATTGGTTTCGAGTATCAGACTTGCGAAAATTTTGATGGTTTCTCAACCATTCCTTAACTTCAAACTCCCATTTCTCGCGAACGGATTGACAAACTCGAGAAATTCCTGTTGCATCTGAAAGCAGAAACTCGCCCGAATACAATGGTATGTGTATTTTTGCCCTAGGCCGTAATAGTTATTGGATTCGAGTATCAGACTTGCGAAAATTTTGATGGTTTCTCAAGCATTCCTTAACTTCAAACTCCCATATCTCGCGAACGGATAGACGAACTCGAGAAATTGCTGTTGCATGTGAAAGTAGAAACTCGCCCGATTACAACGGTATGTGTATTTTTCCGCTAGGCCTTTGTAGTTATTGGTTTCGAGAATCAGACTTGCGAAAATTTTGATGGTTTCTCAATCATACCTTAACTTCAAACTCCCATACCTCGCGAACGCATTGACGAACTCGAGGAATTCCTGTTGCATCTGAAAGTAGAAACTCGCCCCAATACAATGGTGTGTGTACTTTTCCCCTAGGTCATTCCTGTTATTCGTTTCTAGCATCAGAATTGCGAAAATTTTGATGGTTTCTCAACCATTCCTTAACTTCAAACTCCCATATCTCGCGAACGCATTGACGAACTCGAGGAATTCCTGTTGCATCTGAAAGTAGAAACTCGCCCCAATACAATGGTGTGTGTACTTTTCCCCTAGGCCATTCCAGTTATTGGTTTCGAGTATCACACTTGCGAAAATTTTGATGGTTTGTCAACCATTCCTTAACTTCAAACTCCCATATCTCGCGAACGGATTGAGGAACTCGAGAAATTCCTGTTGCATCTGAAAGTAGAAACTCGCCGATTACAACGCTATGTGTATTTTTCCCTTAGGACATTGTAGTTATTGGTTTCGAGTATCAGACTTGCGAAAATTGTGATGGTCTCTCAACCATTCCTTATTTTCAAACTCCCATATCTCGCGAACGGATTGACGAACTCGAGGAATTCCTGTTGCATCTGAAAGTAGAAACTCGCCCCATTACAATGGTATGTGTATTTTTCCCCTAGGCCACAGTAGTTACTGGTTTCGAGTATCAGACTTGCGAAAATTGTGATTGTTTCACAACCATTCCTTACCTTCAAACACCCATATCTCGCGAACGGAATGACGAACTCGATTATTTCCTGTTGCATCTGAAAGCAGAAACTCGCCCGATTACAACGGTATGTGTATTTTTGCCCTAGGCCATAGTAGTTATTGGTTTCGTGTATCAGACTTGCGAAAATTTTGATGGTTTCTCAACCATTTCTTAACATCAAACTCCCATATCTCGCGAACGGATTGACGAACCCGAGATATTCCTGTTGCATCTGAAAGTAGAAACTCGCCCGATTACAATGGTGTGTGTACTATTCCCGTAGGCCATTCCAGTTATTGGTTTCGAGAACCAGACTTGCGAAAATTTTGATGGTTTCTCAACCATTCCTTAACTTCAAACTCCCATATCTCGCGAACGGATTGACGAGCTCGAGAAATTCCTGTTGCATTTGAAAGTAGAAACTTGCCCGATTACAATGGTGTGTGTACTTCTCCCCTAGGCCGTTCCAGTTATTGGTTTCGAGTATCAGACTTGCGAAAATTTTGATGGTTTCTCAACCATTCGTTAACTTCAAACTCCCATATCTCGCGAACGGATTGACGAGCTCGAGAAATTCCTGTTGCATCTGAAAGTAGAAACTCGCCCGATTACAATTGTATGTGCATTTTTCGCCAAGGTCATGGTAGTTTTTGGTTTCGAGTATCAGACTTGCGAAAATTGTGGTGGTTTCTCAACCATTCCTTAACTTCAAACTCCCATATCTCGCGAACGGATTGACGAACTCGAGAAATTCCTGTTGCATCTGAAACCAGAAACTCGTCCGTTTACAACGGTATGTGTATTTTTCCCCTAGGCCATTCCTGTTATTGGTTTCGAGTATCACACTTGCGAATATTTTGATGGCTTCTCAACCATTCTTTAAATTCAAGCTCCAATATCTCGCGAACGGATTGACGAACTCGATTATTTCCTGTTGCATCTGAAAGCAGAAAGTCGGGCGATTACAATGGTGTGTGTACTTTTCCCCTAGGTCATTCCAGTTATTCATTTCTAGCACCAGAATTGCGAAAATTTTGATGGATTCTCAACCATTCCTTAACTTCAAACTCCCATATCTCGCGAACGGATTGATGAACTCCAGAAATTCCTGCTGCATCTGAAAGTAGAAGCTCGCCCGATTGCAAAGGTATGTGTATTTTTCCCCCAGGACATAGTAGTTATTGGTTTCGAGAATCAGACTTGCGAAAATTGTGATGGTCTCTCAACCATTCCTTAACTTCAAACTCCCATATCTCGCGAACGGATTGACGAACTCGAGGAATTCCTGTTGCATCTGAAAGTAGAAACTCGCTCCATTACTACGGTGTGTGTACTTTTCCCCTAGGCCATTCCAGTTATTGGTTTCGAGTATCAGACTTGCGAAAATTTTGATGGTTTCTCAACCATTCCTTAACTTCAAACTCCCATTTCTCGCGAACGGATTGACAAACTCGAGAAATTCCTGTTGCATCTGAAAGCAGAAACTCGCCCGAATACAATGGTATGTGTATTTTTGCCCTAGGCCGTAATAGTTATTGGATTCGAGTATCAGACTTGCGAAAATTTTGATGGTTTCTCAAGCATTCCTTAACTTCAAACTCCCATATCTCGCGAACGGATAGACGAACTCGAGAAATTGCTGTTGCATGTGAAAGTAGAAACTCGCCCGATTACAACGGTGTGTGTATTTTTCCGCTAGGCCTTTGTAGTTATTGGTTTCGAGAATCAGACTTGCGAAAATTTTGATGGTTTCTCAATCATACCTTAACTTCAAACTCCCATACCTCGCGAACGCATTGACGAACTCGAGAAATTCCTGTTGTATCTGAAAGTAGAAACCCGCCCGATTACAACGGTATGTGCATTTTTGCCCTAGGCCATAGTAGTTATTGATTTCGAGTATCAGACTTGCGAAAATTTTGATGGTTTCTCAACCATTCCTTAACTTCAAATTCCCATTTCTCGCGAACGGATTGACGAACTCGAGAAATTCCTGTTGCATCTGAAAGTAGAAATTCGCCCGATTACAATGGTATGTGTACTTTTCCCCAGGGCCATTCCAGTTATTGGTTTCGAGTATCAGACATGCGATAATTTTGATGGTTTCTCAACCACTCCTTAACTTCAAACTCCCATATCTCGCGAACGGATTGACGAACTCCAGAAATTCCTGTTGCATCTGAAAGTAGAATCTCGCCCGATTACAATGGTATGTGTACTTTTCCCCTAGGCCATTCTAGTTATTGGTTTCGAGAATCAGACTTGCGAAAATTTTGATGATTTCTCAACCATTCCTTAACTTCAAACTCCCATATCTCGCGAACGGATTGTCGAACTCGATTATTTCCTGTTGCACCTGAAAGTAGAAACTCGCCCGATTACAAAGGTATGTGTATTTTTCCCCTAGGCCATAGAAGTTATTGGTTTCGAGTATCAGACTAGCGAAAATTTTGATGGTTTCTCAACCATTCCTTAACTTCAAACTCCCATATCTCGCGAACGGATTGACGAACTCGAGAATTTCCTGTTGCATCTGGAAGAAGAAACTCCCCCGATTACAATGGTATGTGTATTTTTGCCCTAGGCCGTAGTAGTTATTGGTTTCGAGTATCAGAATTGCGAAAATTTTGATGGTTTCTCAACCATTCCTTAACTTCAAATTCCCATTTCTCGCGAACGGATTGACGAACTCGAGAAATTCCTGTTGCATCTGAAAGTGGAAATTGGCCCGATTACAATGGTATGTGTACCTTTCCCCAGGGCCAATCCAGTTATTGGTTTCGAGTATCAGACATGCGATAATTTTGATGGTTTCTTAACCATTCCTTAATTTCACACTTACATATCTCGCGAACGGATTGACGAACTCGAGAATTTCCTATTGCATCTGAAAGCAGAAACTCGCCCGGTTACAACGGTATGTGCATTTTTGCCCTAGGCCATAGTAGTTATAGGTTTCGAGTATCAGACTTGCGAAAATTTTGATGGTTTCTCAACCACTCCTTAACTTCAAACTCCCATATCTCGCGAACGGATTGACGAACTCCAGAAATTCCTGTTGCATCTGAAAGTAGAAACTCGCCCGATTACAACGGTATGTGTATTTTTCCCCTAGGCCATAGTAGTTATTGGTTTCGAGTATCAGACTTGCGAAAATTTTGATGGTTTCTCAAGCTTTCCTTAACTTCAAACTCCCATATCTCGCGAACGGATTGACGAACTCGAGAAATTCCTGTTGCATCTGAAAGTAGAAACACGCCCGAATACAATGGTGTGTGTACTTTTCTCCTAGGCCATTCCAGTTATTGGTTTCGAGTATCAGACCAGTGAAAATTTTGATGGTTTCACAAACATTCCTTAACTTCAAACTCCCATATCTCGCGAACGGATTGACGAACTCGAGAAATTCCTGTTGCATCTGAAAGTAGATACTCGCTCGATTACAATGGTATGTGTACTTTTCCCCTAGGCCATTCCAGTTATTGGTTTCGAGTATCAGACTTGCGATAATTTTGATGGTTTCTCAACCATTCCTTAACTTCACACTTACATATCTCGCGAACGGATTGACGAACTCGAGAATTTCCTATTGCATCTGAAAGCAGAAACTCGCCCGGTTACAACGGTATGTGCATTTTTTCCCTAGGCCATAGTAGTTATTGGTTTCGAGTATCAGACTTGCGAAAATTTTGATGGTTTCTCAAGCATTCCTTAACTTCAAACTCCCATATCTCGCGAACGGATTGACGAACTCGAGAAATTCCTGTTGCATCTGAAAGTAGAAACCCGCCCGATTGCAAAGATATGGGTATTTTTCCTCCAGGCCATAGTAGTTATTGGTTTCGAGTATCAGACTTGCGAAAATTGTGATGGTCTCTCAACCATTCCTTAACTTCAAACTCCCATTTCTCGCGAACGGATTGACGAACTCGAGAAATTCCTGTTGCATCTGAAAGTAGAAACCCGCCAGATTACAATGGTGTGTGTACTTTTCCCCTAGGCCCTTCCAGTTATTGGTTTCGAGTATCAGACTTGGGAAAATTTTGATGGTTTCTCTATCATTCCTTAACTTCAAACTTCCATTTCTCGCGAACGGATTGACGAACTCGAGAAATTCCTGTTGCATCTGAAAGTTGAAACTTGCCCGATTACAATGGTGTGTGTACTTCTCCCCTAGGCCGTTCCAGTTATTGGTTTCGAGTATCACACTTGCCAAAATTTTGATGGTTTCTCAACCATTCCTTAACTTCAAACTCCCATTTCTCGCGAACGGATTGACGAACTCGAGAAATTCCTGTTGCATCTGAAAGTAGAAACCCGCCAGATTACAATGGTGTGTGTACTTTTCCCCTAGGCCCTTCCAGTTATTCGTTTCTAGCATCAGAATTGCGAAAATTTTGACGGTTTCTCAACCACTCCTTAACATCAAACTCCCATATCTCGCGAACGGATTGACAAACTCGAGAATTTCCTGTTGCACCTGAAAGTAGAAGCTCGCCCGATTACAAAGGTATGTGTATTTTTCCCCTAGGCCATAGTAGTTATTGGTTTCGAGTATCAGACTTGCGAAAATTGTGATGGTTTCTCAACCATTCCTTAATTTCAAACTCCCATATCTCGCGAACTGATTGACGAACACGAGAAATTCTGGTTGCATCTGAAAGTAGAAATTCGCCCGATTACAATGGTATGTGTACTTTTCCCCAGGGCCATTCCAGTTATTGGTTTCGAGTATCAGACATGCGATAATTTTGATGGTTTCTCAACCACTCCTTAACTTCAAACTCCCATATCTCGCGAACGGATTGACGAACTCCAGAAATTACTGTTGCATCTGAAAGCAGAAACTCGCCCGAATACAATGGTATGTGTATTTTTGCCCTAGGCCGTAATAGTTATTGGATTCGAGTATCAGACTTGCGAAAATTTTGATGGTTTCTCAAGCATTCCTTAACTTCAAACTCCCATATCTCGCGAACGGATAGACGAACTCGAGAAATTGCTGTTGCATGTGAAAGTAGAAACTCGCCCGATTACAACGGTATGTGTATTTTTCCGCTAGGCCTTTGTAGTTATTGGTTTCGAGAATCAGACTTGCGAAAATTTTGATGGTTTCTCAATCATACCTTAACTTCAAACTCCCATACCTCGCGAACGCATTGACGAACTCGAGAAATTCCTGTTGTATCTGAAAGTAGAAACCCGCCCGATTACAACGGTATGTGCATTTTTGCCCTAGGCCATAGTAGTTATTGGTTTCGAGTATCAGACTTGCGAAAATTTTGATGGTTTCTCAACCATTCCTTAACTTCAAATTCCCATTTCTCGCGAACGGATTGACGAACTCGAGAAATTCCTGTTGCATCTGAAAGTAGAAATTCGCCCGATAACAATGGTATGTGTACTTTTCCCCAGGGCCATTCCAGTTATTGGTTTCGAGTATCAGACATGCGATAATTTTGATGGTTTCTCAACCACTCCTTAACTTCAAACTCCCATATCTCGCGAACGGATTGACGAACTCCAGAAATTCCTGTTGCATCTGAAAGTAGAAACTCGCCCGATTACAATGGTATGTGTACTTTTCCCCTAGGCCATTCCAGTTATTGGTTTCGAGAATCAGACTTGCGAAAATTTTGATGATTTCTCAACCATTCCTTAACTTCAAACTCCCATATCTCGCGAACGGATTGTCGAACTCGATTATTTCCTGTTGCACCTCAAAGTAGAAACTCGCCCGATTACAAAGGTATGTGTATTTTTCCCCTAGGCCATAGAAGTTATTGGTTTCGAGTATCAGACTAGCGAAAATTTTGATGGTTTCTCAACCATTCCTTAACTTCTAACTCCCATATCTCGCGAACGGATTGACGAACTCGAGAATTTCCTGTTGCATCTGGAAGAAGAAACTCCCCCGATTACAATGGTATGTGTATTTTTGCCCTAGGCCGTAGTAGTTATTGGTTTCGAGTATCAGAATTGCGAAAATTTTGATGGTTTCTCAAACATTCCTTAACTTCAAACTCCCATATCTCGCGAACGGATTGACGAATTCGAAAAATTCCTGTTGCATCTGAAAGCAGAAACTCGCCCGATTACAATGGTGTGTGTACTTCTCCCCTAGGCCGTTCCAGTTATTGGTTTCGAGTATCAGACTTGGGAAAATTTTGATGGTTTCTCAACCATTCCTTAACTTCAAACTCCCATATCTCGCGAACGGATTGACGAACTCGATTATTTCCTGTTGCATTTGAAAGCAGAAAGTCGGCCGATTACAATGGTGTGTGTACTTTTCCCCTAGGTCATTCCAGTTATTCATTTCTAGCACCAGAATTGCGAAAATTTTGATGGTTTCTCAACCATTCCTTAACTTCAAACTCCCATATCTCGCGAACGGATTGACGAACTCGAGAAATTCCTGCTGCATCTGAAAGTAGAAACTCGCCCGATTGCAAAGGTATGTGTATTTTTCCCCCAGGACATAGTAGTTATTGGTTTGGAGGATCAGACTTGCGAAAATTGTGATGGTCTCTCAACCATTCCTTAACTTCAAACTCCCATATCTCGCGAACGGATTGACGAACTCGAGGAATTCCTGTTGCATCTGAAAGTAGAAACTCGCTCCATTACTACGGTGTGTGTACTTTTCCCCTAGGCCATTCCAGTTATTGGTTTCGAGTATCAGACTTGCGATAATTTTGATGGTTTCTCAACCATTCCTTTACTTCACACTTACATATCTCGCGAACGGTTTGACGAACTCGAGAATTTCCTATTGCATCTGAAAGCAGAAACTCGCCGGGTCACAACGGTATGTGCATTTTTGCCCCAGGCCATAGTAGTTATTGGTTTCGAGTATCAGACTTGCGAAAATTTTGATGGTTTCTCAACCATTCCTTAACTTCAAATTCCCATTTCTCGCGAACGGATTGACGAACTCGAGAAATTCCTGTTGCATCTGAAAGTGGAAATTGGCCCGATTACAATGGTATGTGTACCTTTCCCCAGGGCCATTCCAGTTATTGGTTTCGAGTATCAGACATGCGATAATTTTGATGGTTTCTTAACCATTCCTTAATTTCACACTTACATATCTCGCGAACGGATTGACGAACTCGAGAATTTCCTATTGCATCTGAAAGCAGAAACTCGCCCGGTTACAACGGTATGTGGATTTTTGCCCTAGGCCATAGTAGTTATAGGTTTCGAGTATCAGACTTGCGAAAATTTTGATGGTTTCTCAACCACTCCTTAACTTCAAACTCCCATATCTCGCGAACGGATTGACGAACTCCAGAAATTCCTGTTGCATCTGAAAGTAGAAACTCGCCCGATTACAACGGTATGTGTATTTTTCCCCTAGGCCATTGTATTTATCGGTTTCGAGTATCCGACTTGCGAAAATTTTGATGGTTTCCCAACCATTCCTTAACTTCAAACTTCCATTTCTCGCGAACGGATTGACGAACTCGAGAAATTCCTGTTGCATCTGAAAGTAGATACTCGCTCGATTACAATGGTATGTGTACTTTTCCCCTAGGCCATTCCAGTTATTGGTTTCGAGTATCAGACTTGCGATAATTTTGATGGTTTCTCAACCATTCCTTAACTTCACACTTACATATCTCGCGAACGGATTGACGAACTCGAGAATTTCCTATTGCATCTGAAAGCAGAAACTCGCCCGGTTACAACGGTATGTGCATTTTTTCCCTAGGCCATAGTAGTTATTGGTTTCGAGTATCAGACTTGCGAAAATTTTGATGGTTTCTCAAGCATTCCTTAACTTCAAACTCCCATATCTCGCGAACGGATTGACGAACTCGAGAAATTCCTGTTGCATCTGAAAGTAGAAATTCGCCCGATTACAATGGTATGTGTACTTTTCCCCAGGGCCATTCCAGTTATTGGTTTCGAGTATCAGACATGCGATAATTTTGATGGTTTCTCAACCACTCCTTAACTTCAAACTCCCATATCTCGCGAACGGATTGACGAACTCCAGAAATTCCTGTTGCATCTGAAAGCAGAAACTCGCCCGAATACAATGGTATGTGTATTTTTGTCCTAGGCCGTAATAGTTATTGGATTCGAGTATCAGACTTGCGAAAATTTTGATGGTTTCTCAATCATACCTTAACTTCAAACTCCCATACCTCGCGAACGCATTGACGAACTCGAGAAATTCCTGGTGTATCTGAAAGTAGAAACCCGCCCGATTACAACGGTATGTGCATTTTTGCCCTAGGCCATAGTAGTTATTGGTTTCGAGTATCAGACTTGCGAAAATTTTGATGGTTTCTCAACCATTCCTTAACTTCAAATTCCCATTTCTCGCGAACGGATTGACGAACTCGAGAAATTCCTGTTGCATCTGAAAGTAGAAATTCGCCCGATTACAATGGTATGTGTACTTTTCCCCAGGGCCATTCCAGTTATTGGTTTCGAGTATCAGACATGCGATAATTTTGATGGTTTCTCAACCACTCCTTAACTTCAAACTCCCATATCTCGCGAACGGATTGACGAACTCCAGAAATTCCTGTTGCATCTGAAAGTAGAAACTCGCCCGATTACAATGGTATGTGTACTTTTCCCCTAGGCCATTCCAGTTATTGGTTTCGAGAATCAGACTTGCGAAAATTTTGATGATTTCTCAACCATTCCTTAACTTCAAACTCCCATATCTCGCGAACGGATTGTCGAACTCGATTATTTCCTGTTGCACCTCAAAGTAGAAACTCGCCCGATTACAAAGGTATGTGTATTTTTCCCCTAGGCCATAGAAGTTATTGGTTTCGAGTATCAGACTAGCGAAAATTTTGATGGTTTCTCAACCATTCCTTAACTTCTAACTCCCATATCTCGCGAACGGATTGACGAACTCGAGAATTTCCTGTTGCATCTGGACGAAGAAACTCCCCCGATTACAATGGTATGTGTATTTTTGCACTAGGCCGTAGTAGTTATTGGTTTCGAGTATCAGAATTGCGAAAATTTTGATGGTTTCTCAAACATTCCTTAACTTCAAACTCCCATATCTCGCGAACGGATTGACGAATTCGACAAATTCCTGTTGCATCTGAAAGCAGAAACTCGCCCGATTACAATGGTGTGTGTACTTCTCCCCTAGGCCGTTCCAGTTATTGGTTTCGAGTATCAGACTTGGGAAAATTTTGATGGTTTCTCAACCATTCCTTAACTTCAAACTCCCATATCTCGCGAACGGATTGACGAACTCGATTATTTCCTGTTGCATTTGAAAGCAGAAAGTCGGCCGATTACAATGGTGTGTGTACTTTTCCCCTAGGTCATTCCAGTTATTCATTTCTAGCACCAGAATTGCGAAAATTTTGATGGTTTCTCAACCATTCCTTAACTTCAAACTCCCATATCTCGCGAACGGATTGACGAACTCGAGAAATTCCTGCTGCATCTGAAAGTAGAAACTCGCCCGATTGCAAAGGTATGTGTATTTTTCCCCCAGGACATAGTAGTTATTGGTTTGGAGGATCAGACTTGCGAAAATTGTGATGGTCTCTCAACCATTCCTTAACTTCAAACTCCCATATCTCGCGAACGGATTGACGAACTCGAGGAATTCCTGTTGCATCTGAAAGTAGAAACTCGCTCCATTACTACGGTGTGTGTACTTTTCCCCTAGGCCATTCCAGTTATTGGTTTCGAGTATCAGACTTGCGATAATTTTGATGGTTTCTCAACCATTCCTTAACTTCACACTTACATATCTCGCGAACGGTTTGACGAACTCGAGAATTTCCTATTGCATCTGAAAGCAGAAACTCGCCGGGTTACAACGGTATGTGCATTTTTGCCCTAGGCCATAGTAGTTATTGGTTTCGAGTATCAGACTTGCGAAAATTTTGATGGTTTCTCAACCATTCCTTAACTTCAAATTCCCATTTCTCGCGAACGGATTGACGAACTCGAGAAATTCCTGTTGCATCTGAAAGTGGAAATTGGCCCGATTACAATGGTATGTGTACCTTTCCCCAGGGCCATTCCAGTTATTGGTTTCGAGTATCAGACATGCGATAATTTTGATGGTTTCTTAACCATTCCTTAATTTCACACTTACATATCTCGCGAACGGATTGACGAACTCGAGAATTTCCTATTGCATCTGAAAGCAGAAACTCGCCCGGTTACAACGGTATGTGCATTTTTGCCCTAGGCCATAGTAGTTATAGGTTTCGAGTATCAGACTTGCGAAAATTTTGATGGTTTCTCAACCACTCCTTAACTTCAAACTCCCATATCTCGCGAACGGATTGACGAACTCCAGAAATTCCTGTTGCATCTGAAAGTAGAAACTCGCCCGGTTACAACGGTATGTGCATTTTTTCCCTAGGCCATAGTAGTTATTGGTTTCGAGTATCAGACTTGCGAAAATTTTGATGGTTTCTCAAGCATTCCTTAACTTCAAACTCCCATATCTCGCGAACGGATTGACGAACTCGAGAAATTCCTGTTGCATCTGAAAGTAGAAACCCGCCAGATTACAATGGTGTGTGTACTTTTCCCCTAGGCCCTTCCAGTTATTGGTTTCGAGTATCAGACTTGGGAAAATTTTGATGGTTTCTCTATCATTCCTTAACTTCAAACTTCCATATCTCGCGAACGGATTGACGAACTCAAGAAATTCCTGTTGCATCTGAAAGTAGAAACCCGCCCGATTGCAAAGATATGGGTATTTTTCCTCCAGGCCATAGTAGTTATTGGTTTCGAGTATCAGACTTGCGAAAATTGTGATGGTCTCTCAACCATTCCTTAACTTCAAACTCCCATTTCTCGCGAACGGATTGACGAACTCGAGAAATTCCTGTTGCATCTGAAAGTAGAAACCCGCCAGATTACAATGGTGTGTGTACTTTTCCCCTAGGCCCTTCCAGTTATTGGTTTCGAGTATCAGACTTGGGAAAATTTTGATGGTTTCTCTATCATTCCTTAACTTCAAACTTCCATTTCTCGCGAACGGATTGACGAACTCGAGAAATTCCTGTTGCATCTGAAAGTTGAAACTTGCCCGATTACAATGGTGTGTGTACTTCTCCCCTAGGCCGTTCCAGTTATTGGTTTCGAGTATCACACTTGCCAAAATTTTGATGGTTTCTCAACCATTCCTTAACTTCAAACTCCCATTTCTCGCGAACGGATTGACGAACTCGAGAAATTCCTGTTGCATCTGAAAGTAGAAACCCGCCAGATTACAATGGTGTGTGTACTTTTCCCCTAGGCCCTTCCAGTTATTGGTTTTGAGTATCAGACTTGGGAAAATTTTGATGGTTTCTCTATCATTCCTTAACTTCAAACTTCCATATCTCGCGAACGGATTGACGAACTCGAGAAATTCCTGTTGCATCTGAAAGTAGAAACCCGCCCGATTGCAAAGATATGTTTATTTTTCCTCCAGGCCATAGTAGTTCGGGGTGGGCCCGGGCTGGCGGAGTGCCAGTTCGGGTTCCGGGAGGGCCGGTCGACGATCGACGCGATTCGACGCGTCCGGTCCCTCTCGGCCTCGGCGGTCTCCCGGGGTGGGGTGGCATTGGCGGTGTCCTTGGACATCGCCAATGCGTTTAACACCCTACCCTGGGAGGCGATTAGGCGGGGGCTTGAGGAACATCGAGTCCCCGCCTACCTTAGGGCAGTCGTCGAGGACTACCTCCGCGACAGGTGGATCGAGTATCCGGGCCGGTGCGGGACGGAGAGGAGAGCGGTGTACTCCGGGGTTCCGCAGGGGTCGGTGTTAGGACCCCTGCTGTGGAACCTCGGGTACGACACCGTCCTGCGGGCCGAAGACCTCCCCGACGGCGTCAGTCTGACGTGTTACGCGGACGACACCTTGTTGCTGGCCGTCGGGGGGGACTGGAGGAAGGCTGTTCGGGCCGCCGAGGACGGTGCCCGGCGCGTCGTCTCCCGGATCAGGGGGATCGGTTTGGAGGTGGCTCTCCACAAAACCGAGGTACTCGGGATGTATAGACCCCGGGGAGAGCCGCCTCCCCCCCTGATCCGGGTGGGTGAGACAGACGTCGAGGTGAGGTCTCAGATGAAATATCTGGGACTTCACCTCGACAGCCACTGGCGCTTCGAGGGCCATTTCCGGGCCCTGGCCCCGCGGTTGGAGAGGATAGTTGGCGCTTTGGGCCGTATCCTCCCCAACCTGCGGGGCCCGAGTGACCGGGTTCGCCGCCTCTACGCGGGAATGGTCCACTCGGTGGCCCTATACGGGGCCCCCGTTTGGGCGGGCGACCTGGCCGCCTCCCGGCGCAGCAAGGTATTGCTGCGCCGGGTTCAAAGGCGGCTTGCACTGCGGATCGCCCGGGGGTACCGGACCGTTTCGTATGAGGCGGCGAGCGTCCTGTCAGGGCTACCCCCGGCGGACCTGATCGCGGGCGCGCATGCGGCTTTCTACGAGGGCCGCATGCGCGCCCGCGAGGATGGGGTGGTCCTGGCGGGATGCGAGGTGGAGGCCCTCAGGCGCCAGGCCCGGGAGTCCATGCTGCAGCTTTGGCAGCAGCGGCTGGCCGAGCCGTTGTTCGGCCAGAGGACTGTCCGGGCTATCCGGCCGGTCCTGTTTGAGTGGCTGGGTAGGCGCTTCGGCTCACTCACCTACCGGTTGGTGCAGGTGCTGTCCGGGCACGGATGCTTCGGACAGTACCTGTGCCGGATCGGTGTGGAAGAGGCGGCGCGCTGCTGGCACTGTCCAGCGGACGAGGACACGGCGCAACACACCCTCGAGGTGTGTCCGGCCTGGGGGGTGGGGCGCCGTGTCCTCACGGCCGTGATTGGGACGGATCTGTCGCTGCCGGGCGTGGTACGGGCCATGCTCGGCAGCGAGACGAAGTGGCGGGCCGTGGCCTCCTTCTGCGAGGAGGTAATCTCGCAGAAGGAGGCCGCGAGCCGCATTCGCGAGAGCGGGAGACCGCGAGCGAGGCCTCGTCCGAGGCCGGGGGCGGGTGGGCCTCCGGAAGGGCCGGGGAGGCCACCCTGAGAGCGGCGGGCGGGGGTGCGTAGCCCTTGAGGCTCGTGCCACCGCCCGTCGTCTGAGGGGTGGGAAGAATAAGGGACGGCGACGCTCTCGAGGGCGGAGAGGCCAGAGCCGCCCTCGGGAGCGTACGAGCCGGGGTGCGGCCGCGCCGACGGCACGGTCCCAGGGCCGTGCCTCCGGCGCGGCTATGGGGGCCGTGGGCGGTCGCGAGTGTGGGACTCGCGGCCGCCCTCGGGCGGCCCCCGGGAGTGGGACGTCGGAGCAGTGTGGCCCTGCTCCGACGTCGGGCGCCAGAGCGCCGAGGAGAAAACAGGGAAGGGAGGGTGAAGTACCCCCTCCCTTCCCTGGAACGGGAGGACACGGGCGCGAGAGCCCTGCACGGGGGAGCACCTGATGTTATGATGTCTTCGGTCCCAGGTGCTCCCCCTGCATAGTGCGAGGATGGCCACCGTGGTGGGTTTTAGTGGGTAGGTCCCGCGCCCGATGGGTTTCCTTCCGGGCGCGGGGAATCCCACACTCCCCCCGCCCCTCCCCAGGCGGCGGGGGGGTCTTTCGAAGATTTCCCCCACGTTAATAAAAAAAAAAAAAAAAAAGGCCATAGTAGTTATTGGTTTCGAGTATTCGACCAGCGAAAATTTTGATGGTTTCTCAACCATACCTTAACTTCAAACTCCCATATCTCGCGAACGGATTGACGAACTCGAGAAATTCCTATTGCATCTGAAAGCAGAAACTCGCCCGGTTACAACGGTATATGCATTTTTGCCCTAGGCCATAGTAGTTATTGGTTTCGAGTATCAGACGTGCGAAAATTTTAATGGTTTCTCAACCTATCCTTAACTTCAAACTCCCATTTCTCGCGAACGGATTGACGAACTCGTGAAATTCCTGTTGCATCTGAAAGTAGAAACTCGCCCGATTACAATGGTATGTGTACTTTTCCCCTAGGCCATTCCAGTTATTCGTTTCTAGCATCACAATTGCGAAAATGTTGATGGTTTCTCATCCATTCCTTAACTTCAAACTGCCATTTCTCGCGAACGGATTGACGAACTCGAGAAATTCCTGTTGCACCTGAAAGTAGAAACTCGCCCGATTACAATGGTGTGTGTGCTTTTCCCCTAGGCCATTCCAGTTATTGGTTTCGAGTATCAGACTTGCGATAATTTTGATGGTTTCTCAACCATTCCTTAACTTCACACTTCCATATCTCGCGAACGGATTGACGAACTCGAGAATTTCCGATTGCATCTGAAAGCAGAAACTCGCCCGATTACAACGGTATGTGTATTTTTCCCCTAATCCTTTGTAGTTATTGGTTTCGAGTATCAGACTTGCGAAAATTTTGATGGTTTCTCAACCATTCCTTAACTTCGAACTCCCACATCTCGCGAACGGATTGACGAACTCGAGAAATTCCTGTTGCATCTGAAAATTGAGACTAGCCCGATTACAACGGTATGTGTATTTTTGCCCTAGGCCATAGTAGTTATTGGATTCGAGTATCAGACATGCGAAAATTTTGATGATTTCTCAACCATTCCTTAACTTCAAACTCCCATATCTCGCGAACGGATTGACCAACTCCAGAAATTCCTGTTGCATCTGAAAGTAGAAACTCGCCCGATTACAACGGTAGTTGTATTTTTCCCCTAGGCCATTGTAGTTACTGGTTTCGAGTATCGGACTTGCGAAAATTTTGCCGATTTCTCAACCATTCCTTAACTTCAAACTCCCATATCCCGCAAATGGATTGACGAACTCGAGAAATTTCTGTTGCTTGTGAAAGTAGAAAGTCGCCCGACTACAACGGTATGTGTACTTTTCCCCTAGGCCATTCCAGTTATTGGTTTCGAGTATCAGACTTGCGATAATTTTGATGGTTTCCCAACCATTCCTTAAATTCACACTTACATATCTCGCGAACGGAATGACGAACCCGAGAAATTCCTATTGCATCTAAAAGAAGAAACTCGCCCGATTACAACGGTATGTGTATTTTTGCCCTAGGCCATAATAGTTATTGGATTCGAGTATCAGACTTGCGAAGATTTTGATGATTTCTCAGCCATTCCTTAACTTCAAACTCCCATATCTCGCGAACGCATTGACGAACTCGAGAAATTCCTGTTGTATCTGAAAGTGGAAACCCGCCCGATTACAGTGGTGTGTGTACTTTTCTCCTAAGCCATTCCAGTTATTGGTTTCGAGTATCAGACCAGTGAAAATTTTGATGGTTTCTCAAACATTCCTTAATTTCAAACTCCCATATCTCGCGAACGGAATGACGAACTCGAGAAATTCCTATTGCATCTGAAAGCAGAAACTCGCCCGGTTACAACGGTATATGCATTTTTGCCCTAGGCCATAGTAGTTATTGGTTTCGAGTATCAGACGTGCGAAAATTTTAATGGTTTCTCAACCTTTCCTTAACTTCAAACTCCCATTTCTCGCGAACGGATTGACGAACTCGAGAAATTCCTGTTGCATCTGAAAGTAGAAACTCGCCCGATTACAATGGTATGTGTACTTTTCCCCTAGGCCATTCCAGTTATTCGTTTCTAGCATCACAATTGCGAAAATGTTGATGGTTTCTCAACCATTCCTTAACTTCACACTTCCATATCTCGCGAACGGATTGACGAACTCGAGAATTTCCTATTGCATCTGAAAGCAGAAACTCGCCCGATTACAACGGTATGTGTATTTTTCCCCTAATCCTTTGTAGTTATTGGTTTCGAGCATCAGACTTGCAAAAATTTTGATGGTTTCTCAACCATTCCTTAAATTCACACTTACATATCTCGCGAACGGAATGACGAACCCGAGAAATTCCTATTGCATCTAAAAGAAGAAACTCGCCCGATTACAACGGTATGTGTATTTTTGCCCTAGGCCATAATAGTTATTGGATTCGAGTATCAGACTTGCGAAAATTTTGATGATTTCTCAGCCATTCCTTAAATTCAAACTCCCATATCTCGCGAACGCATTGAGGAACTCGAGAAATTCCTGTTGTATCTGAAAGTGGAAACCCGCCCGATTACAGTGGTGTGTGTACTTTTCTCCTAGGCCATTCCAGTTATTGGTATCGAGTATCCGACCAGTGGAAATTTTGATGGTTTCTCAAACATTCCTTAATTTCAAACTCCCATATCTCGCGAACGGAATGACGAACTCGAGAAGTTCCTATTGCATCTGAAAGTAGAAACCCGCCAGATTACAATGGTGTGTGTACTTTTCCCCTAGGCCCTTCCAGTTATTGGTTTCGAGTATCAGACTTGCGAAAATTTTGATGGTTTCTCAATCATTCCTTAACTTCGAACTCCCATATCTCGCGAACGGATTGACGAACTCGAGAAATTCCTGTTGCATGTGGAAGTAGAAACTCGCCCGATTACAACGGTATGTGTATTTTTGCCCTGGGCCATAGTAGTTATTGGATTCGAGTATCAGACTTGCGAAAATTTTGATGATTTCTCAGCCATTCCTTAACTTCAAACTCCCATATCTCGCGAACGCATTGACGAACTCGAGAAATTCCTGTTGTATCTGAAAGTAGAAACCCGCCCGATTACAATGGTGTGTGTACTTTTCCCCTAGGCCATTCCAGTTATGGGTTTCGAGTATTAGACCAGCGAAAATTTTGATGGTTTCTCAACCATTCCTTAAATTCGAACTCCCATATCTCGCGAACGGATTGACGAACTCGAGAAATTCCTGTTGCATGTGGAAGTAGAGACTCGCCCGATTACAACGGTATGTGTATTTTTCCCCTAGGCCTTTGTAGTTATTGGTTTCGAGTATCAGACTTGCGAAAATTTTGATGGTTTCTCAACCTTTCCTTAACTTCAAACTCCCATTTCTCGCGAACGGATTGACGAACTCGAGAAATTCCTGTTGCATCTGAAAGTAGAAACTCGCCCGATTACAATGGTATATGTACTTCTCCCCTAGGCCATTCCAGTTATTCGTTTCTAGCATCACAATTGCGAAAATGTTGATGGTTTCTCAACCATTCCTTAACTTCAAACTGCCATTTCTCGCGAACGGATTGACGAACACGAGAAATTCCTGTTGCATCTGAAAGTAGAAACTCGCCCCATTACAATGGTATGTGTACTTTTCCCCTAGGCCATTACAGTTATTGGTGTCGAGTATCATACTTGCGATAATTTTGATGGTTTCTCAACCATTCCTTAACTTCACACTTCCATATCTCGCGAACGGATTGACGAACTCGAGAAATTCCTGTTGCATCTGAAAGCAGAAACTCGCCCGATTACAACGGTATGTGTATTTTTCCCCTAGGCCTTTGTAGTTATTGGTTTCGAGTATCAGACTTGCGAAAATTTTGATGGTTTCTCAACCTTTCCTTAACTTCAAACTCCCATTTCTCGCGAACGGAATGACGAACCCGAGAAATTCCTATTGCATCTGAAAGTAGAAACCCGCCAGATTACAATGGTGTGTGTACTCTTCCCCTAGGCCATTCCAGTTATTGGTTTCGAGTATCAGACTTGCGAAAATTTTGATGGTTTCTCAATCATTCCTTAACTTCAAACTTCCATATCTCGCGAACGGATTGACGAAATCGAGAATTTCCTATTGCATCTAAAAGAAGAAACTCGCCCGATTACAACGGTATGTGTATTTTTGCCCTAGGCCATAATAGTTATTGGATTCGAGTATCAGACTTGCGAAAATTTTGATGATTTCTCAGCCATTCCTTAACTTCAAACTCCCATATCTCGCGAACGCATTGACGAACTCGAGAAATTCCTGTTGTATCTGAAAGTGGAAACCCGCCCGATTACAGTGGTGTGTGTACTTTTCTCCTAGGCCATTCCAGTTATTGGTTTCGAGTATCCCACCAGCGAAAATTTTGATGGTTTCCCAACCATTCCTTAACTTCAAACTCCCATTTCTCGCGAACGGATTGACGAACTCGAGAAATTCCTTTTGCTTCTGAAAGTAGAAACTCGCCCGATTACAATGGTATGTGTACTTTTCCCGTAGGCCATTCCAGTTCTAGGTTTCGAGTATCAGACTTGCGATAATTTTGATGGTCTCTCAACCATTCCTTAACTTCACACTTACATATCTCGCGAACGGATTGACGACCTCGAGAAATTCCTATTGCACCTGAAAGTAGAAACCCGCCAGATTACAATGGTGTGTGTACTTTTCCCCTAGGCCATTCCAGTTATTGGTTTCGAGTATCCGACCAGCGAAAATTTTGATGGTTTCTCAACCATTCCTTAACTTCAAACTCCCATTTCTCGCGAACGGATTGACGAACTCGAGAAATTCCTTTTGCATCTGAAAGTAGAAACTCGCCCGATTACAATGGTATGTGTACTTTTCCCGTAGGCCATTCCAGTTGTAGGTTTCGAGTATCAGACTTGCGATAATTTTGATGGTTTCTCAACCATTCCTTAACTTCACACTTACATATCTCGCGAACGGATTGACGACCTCGAGAATTTCCTATTGCATCTGAAAGCAGAAACTCGCCCGGTTACAACGGTATGTGCATTTTTGCCCTAGGCCATAGTAGTTATTGGTTTGGAGTATCAGACTTGCGAAAATTTTGATGGTTTCTCAACCATTCCTTAACTTCAAACTCCCATATCTCGCGAACGGAATGACGAACTCGAGAAATTCCTATTGCACCTGAAAGTAGAAACCCGCCAGATTACAATGGTGTGTGTACTTTTCCCCTAGGCCATTCCAGTTATTGGTTTCGAGTATCCGACCAGCGAAAATTTTGATGGTTTCTCAACCATTCCTTAACTTCAAACTCCCATTTCTCGCGAACGGATTAACGAACTCGAGAAATTCCTTTTGCATCTGAAAGTAGAAACTCGCCCGATTACAATGGTATGTGTACTTTTCCCGTAGGCCATTCCAGTTGTAGGTTTCGAGTATCAGAATTGCGATAATTTTGATGGTTTCTCAACCATTCCTTAACTTCACACTTACATATCTCGCGAACGGATTGACGACCTCGAGAATTTCCTATTGCATCTGAAAGCAGAAACTCGCCCGGTTTCAACGGTATGTGCATTTTTGCCCTAGGCCATAGTAGTTATTGGTTTGGAGTATCAGACTTGCGAAAATTTTGATGGTTTCTCAACCATTCCTTAACTTCAAACCCCCATTTCTCGCGAACGGATTGACGAACTCGAGAAATTCCTGTTGCATAGGAAAGTAGAAACTCGCCCGATTACAATGGTATGTGTACTTTTCCCCTAGGCCATTCCAGTTATTCGTTTCTAGCATCAAAATTGCGAAAATTTTGATGGTTTCTCAACCATTCCTTAACTTCAAACTGCCATTTCTCGCGAACGGATTGACGAACTCGAGAAATTCCTGTTGCATCTGAAAGTAGAAACTCGCCCGATTACAATGGTATGTGTACTTTTCCCCTAGGCCATTCCAGTTATTGGTTTCGAGTAACAGACTTGCGACAATTTTGATGGTTTCTCAAGCATTCCTTAACTTCAAACTTCCATATCTCGCGAACGGATTGACGAACTCGAGAAATTCCTGTTGTATCTGAAAGTAGAAACCCGCCCGATTACAATGGTGTTTGTACTTTTCCCCTAGGCCATTCCAGTTATTGGTTTCGAGTATCCCACCAGCGAAAATTTTGATGGTTTCTCAACCATTCCTTAACTTCAAACTCCTATTTCTCGCGAACGGATTGACGAACTCGAGAAATTCCTTTTGCTTCTGAAAGTAGAAACTCGCCCGATTACAATGGTATGTGTACTTTTCCCGTAGGCCATTCCAGTTCTAGGTTTCGAGTATCAGACTTGCGATAATTTTGATGGTTTCTCAACCATTCCTTAACTTCACACTTACATATCTCGGGAACGGATTGACGACCTCGAGAATTTCCTATTGCATCTGAAAGCAGAAACTCGCCCGGTTTCAACGGTATGTGCATTTTTGCCCTAGGCCTTTGTAGTTATTGGTTTGGAGTATCAGACTTGCGAAAATTTTGATGGTTTCTCAACCATTCCTTAACTTCAAACTCCCATATCTCACGAACGGAATGACGAACTCGAGAAATTCCTATTGCACCTGAAAGTAGAAACCCGCCAGATTACAATGGTGTGTGTACTTTTCCCCTAGGCCATTCCAGTTATTGGTTTCGAGTATCCGACCAGCGAAAATTTTGATGGTTTCTCAACCATTCCTTAACTTCAAACTCCCATTTCTCGCGAACGGATTGACGAACTCGAGAAATTCCTTTTGCATCTGAAAGTAGAAACTCGCCCGATTACAATGGTATGTGTACTTTTCCCGTAGGCCATTCCAGTTGTAGGTTTCGAGTATCAGACTTGCGATAATTTTGATGGTTTCTCAACCATTCCTTAACTTCACACTTACATATCTCGCGAACTGATTGACGACCTCGAGAATTTCCTATTGCATCTGAAAGCAGAAACTCGACCGGTTACAACGGTATGTGCATTTTTGCCCTAGGCCATAGTAGTTATTGGTTTGGAGTATCAGACTTGCGAAAATTTTGATGGTTTCTCAACCATTCCTTAACTTCAAACTCCCATATCTCGCGAACGGAATGACGAACTCGAGAAATTCCTATTGCACCTGAAAGTAGAAACCCGCCAGATTACAATGGTGTGTGTACTTTTCCCCTAGGCCATTCCAGTTATTGGTTTCGAGTATCCGACCAGCGAAAATTTTGATGGTTTCTCAACCATTCCTTAACTTCAAACTCCCGTTTCTCGCGAACGGATTGACGAACTCGAGAAATTCCTTTTGCATCTGAAAGTAGAAACTCGCCCGATTACAATGGTATGTGTACTTTTCCCGTAGGCCATTCCAGTTGTAGGTTTCGAGTAGCAGAATTGCGATAATTTTGATGGTTTCTCAACCATTCCTTAACTTCAAACTCCCATTTCTCGCGAACGGATTAACGAACTCGAGAAATTCCTGTTGCATAGGAAAGTAGAAACTCGCCCGATTACAATGGTATGTGTACTTTTCCCCTAGGCCATTCCAGTTATTCGTTTCTAGCATCAAAATTGCGAAAGTTTGGATGGTTTCTCAACCATTCCTTAACTTCAAACTGCCATTTCTCGCGAACGGATTGACGAACTCGAGAAATTCCTGTTGCATCTGAAAGTAGAAACCCGCCAGATTACAATGGTGTGTGTACTTTTCCCCTAGGCCATTCCAGTTATTGGTTTCGAGTATCCGACCAGCGAAAATTTTGATGGTTTCTCAACCATTCCTTAACTTCAAACTCCCATTTCTCGCGAACGGATTGACGAACTCGAGAAATTCCTTTTGCATCTGAAAGTAGAAACTCGCCCGATTACAATGGTATGTGTACTTTTCCCCTAGGCCATGCCAGTTATTCGTTTCTAGCATCAAAATTGCGAAAATTTTGATGGTTTCTCAACCATTCCTTAACTTCAAACTGCCATTTCTCGCGAACGGATTGACGAACTCGAGAAATTCCTGTTGCATCTGAAAGTAGAAACTCGCCCGATTACAATGGTATGTGTACTTTTCCCCTCGGCCATTCCAGTTATTGGTTTCGAGTAACAGACTTGCGATAATTTTGATGGTTTCTCAAGCATTCCTTAACTTCAAACTTCCATATCTCGCGAACGGATTGACGAACTCGAGAAATTCATGTTGTATCTGAAAGTAGAAACCCGCCCGATTACAATGGTGTTTGTACTTTTCCCCTAGGCCATTCCAGTTATTGGTTTCGAGTATCCCACCAGCGAAAATTTTGATGGTTTCTCAACCATTCCTTAACTTCAAACTCCCATTTCTCGCGAACGGATTGACGAACTCGAGAAATTCCTTTTGCTTCTGAAAGTAGAAACTCGCCCGATTACAATGGTATGTGTACTTTTCCCGTAGGCCATTCCAGTTCTAGGTTTCGAGTATCAGACTTGCGATAATTTTGATGGTTTCTCAACCATTCCTTAACTTCACACTTACATATCTCGCGAACGGATTGACGACCTCGAGAATTTCCTATTGCATCTGAAAGCAGAAACTTGCCCGGTTTCAACGGTATGTGCATTTTTGCCCTAGGCCATAGTAGTTATTGGTTTGGAGTATCAGACTTGCGAAAATTTTGATGGTTTCTCAACCATTCCTTAACTTCAAACTCCCATATCTCGCGAACGGAATGACGAACTCGAGAAATTCCTATTGCACCTGAAAGTAGAAACCCGCCAGATTACAATGGTGTGTGTACTTTTCCCCTAGGCCATTCCAGTTATTGGTTTCGAGTATCCGACCAGCGAAAATTTTGATGGTTTCTCAACCATTCCTTAACTTCAAACTCCCATTTCTCGCGAACGGATTGACGAACTCGAGAAATTCCTTTTGCATCTGAAAGTAGAAACTCGCCCGATTACAATGGTATGTGTACTTTTCCCGTAGGCCATTCCAGTTGTAGGTTTCGAGTATCAGACTTGCGATAATTTTGATGGTTTCTCAACCATTCCTTAACTTCACACTTACATATCTCGCGAACGGATTGACGACCTCGAGAATTTCCTATTGCATCTGAAAGCAGAAACTTGCCCGGTTTCAACGGTATGTGCATTTTTGCCCTAGGCCATAGTAGTTATTGGTTTGGAGTATCAGACTTGCGAAAATTTTGATGGTTTCTCAACCATTCCTTAACTTCAAACTCCCATATCTCGCGAACGGAATGACGAACTCGAGAAATTCCTATTGCACCTGAAAGTAGAAACCCGCCAGATTACAATGGTGTGTGTACTTTTCCCCTAGGCCATTCCAGTTATTGGTTTCGAGTATCCGACCAGCGAAAATTTTGATGGTTTCTCAACCATTCCTTAACTTCAAACTCCCATTTCTCGCGAACGGATTGACGAACTCGAGAAATTCCTTTTGCATCTGAAAGTAGAAACTCGCCCGATTACAATGGTATGTGTACTTTTCCCGTAGGCCATTCCAGTTGTAGGTTTCGAGTATCAGACTTGCGATAATTTTGATGGTTTCTCAACCATTCCTTAACTTCACACTTACATATCTCGCGAACGGATTGACGACCTCGAGAATTTCCTATTGCATCTGAAAGCAGAAACTCGCCCGGTTACAACGGTATGTGCATTTTTGCCCTAGGCCATAGTAGTTATTGGTTTGGAGTATCAGACTTGCGAAAATTTTGATGGTTTCTCAACCATTCCTTAACTTCAAACTCCCATATCTCGCGAACGGAATGACGAACTCGAGAAATTCCTATTGCACCTGAAAGTAGAAACCCGCCAGATTACAATGGTGTGTGTACTTTTCCCCTAGGCCATTCCAGTTATTGGTTTCGAGTATCCGACCAGCGAAAATTTTGATGGTTTCTCAACCATTCCTTAACTTCAAACTCCCATTTCTCGCGAACGGATTGACGAACTCGAGAAATTCCTTTTGCATCTGAAAGTAGAAACTCGCCCGATTACAATGGTATGTGTACTTTTCCCGTAGGCCATTCCAGTTGTATGTTTCGAGTATCAGAATTGCGATAATTTTGATGGTTTCTCAACCATTCCTTAACTTCACACTTACATATCTCGCGAACGGATTGACGACCTCGAGAATTTCCTATTGCATCTGAAAGCAGAAACTCGCCCGGTTACAACGGTATGTGCATTTTTGCCCTAGGCCATAGTAGTTATTGGTTTGGAGTATCAGACTTGCGAAAATTTTGATGGTTTCTCAACCATTCCTTAACTTCAAACTCCCATTTCTCGCGAACGGATTAACGAACTCGAGAAATTCCTGTTGCATAGGAAAGTAGAAACTCGCCCGATTACAATGGTATGTGTACTTTTCCCCTAGGCCATTCCAGTTATTCGTTTCTAGCATCAAAATTGCGAAAATTTGGATGGTTTCTCAACCATTCCTTAACTTCAAACTGCCATTTCTCGCGAACGGATTGACGAACTCGAGAAATTCCTGTTCCATCTGAAAGTAGAAACTCGCCCGATTACAATGGTATGTGTACTTTTCCCCTAGGCCATTCCAGTTATTGGTTTCGAGTATCAGACTTGCGATAATTTTGATGGTTTCTCAAACATTCCTTAACTTCAAACTCCCATATCTCGCGAACGGATTGACGAACTCGAGAAATTCTTGTTGCATCTGAAAGTAGAAACACGCCCGAATACAATGGTGTGTGTACTTTTCTCCTAGGACATTCCAGTTATTGGTTTCGAGTATCAGACACAAGGAAAATTTTGATGGTTTCTCAACCATTCCTTAACTTCAAACTCCCATATCTCGCGAACGGAATGACGAACTCGAGAAATTCCTATTGCACCTGATAGTAGAAACCCGCCAGATTACAATGGTGTGTTTGTACTTTTCCCCAAGGCCACTCCAGTTATTGGTTTCGAGTATCAGACTTGCGAAAATTTTGATGGTTTCTCAATCATTCCTTAACTTCACACTTACATATCTCGCGAACGGATTGACGAACTCGAGAATTTCCTATTGCATCTGAAAGCAGAAACTCGCCCGATTACAACGGTATGTGTATTTTTCCCCTAATCCTTTGTAGTTATTGATTTCGAGTATCAGACTTGCGAAAATTTTGATGGTTTCTCAACCATTCCTTAACCTCAAACTCCCATTTCCTGCGAACGGATTGACGAACTCGAGAAATTCCTGTTGCATGTGAAAGTAGAAAGTCGCCCGATTACAACGGTATGTGTATTTTTTCCCTAGGGCTTTGAAGTTAATGGTTTCGAGTATCAGACTTGCGAAAATTTTGATAGTTTCTCAATCATTCCTTAACTTCAAACTTCCATATCTCGCGAACGGATTGACGAAATCAAGAATTTCCTATTGCATCTAAAAGAAGAATCTCGCCCGATTACAACGGTATGTGTATTTTTGCCCTAGGCCATAATAGTTATTGGATTCGAGTATCAGACTTGCGAAAATTTTGATGGTTTCTCAACCATTCCTTAACTTCAAACTCCCACATCTCGCGAACGGTTGACGAACTCGAGAAATTCCTGTTGTATCTGAAAGTGGAAACCCGCCCGATTACAGTGGTGTGTGTACTTTTCTCTTAGACCATTCCAGTTATTGGTTTCGAGTATCAGACCAGTGAAAATTTTGATGGTTTCTCAAACATTCCTTAATTTCAAACTCCCATATCTCGCGAACGGAATGATGAACTCGAGAAGTTCCAATTGCATCTGAAAGTAGAAACCCGCCAGATTACAATGGTGTGTGTACATTTCCCCTAGGCCCTTCCAGTTATTGGTTTCGAGTATCAGACTTGCGAAAATTTTGATGGTTTCTCAATCATTCCTTAACTTCGAACTCCCATATCTCGCGAACGGATTGACGAACTCGAGAAATTCCTGTTGCATGTGGAAGTAGGAACTCGCCCGATTACAACGGTATGTGTATTTTTGCCCTAGGCCATAGTAGTTATTGGATTCGAGTATCAGACTTGCGAAAATTTTGATGATTTCTCAACCATTCCTTAACTTCAAACTCCCATATCTCGCGAACGGATTGACGAACTCGAGAAATTCTTGTTGCATCTGAAAGTAGAAACTCGCCCGATTACAACGGTATGTGTATTTTTCCCCTAGGCCATTGTAGTTATTGGTTTCGAGTATCAGAGTTGCGAAAATTTTGATGGTTTCTCAATCATTCCTTAACTTCAAACTTCCATATCTCGCGAACGGATTGACGAACTCCAGAATTTCCTATTGCATCTAAAAGCAGAAACTCGCCCGATTACAACGGTATGTGTATTATTGCCCTAGGCCATAATAGTTATTGGATTCGAGTATCAGACTTGCGAAAATTTTGATGATTTCTCAGCCATTCCTTAATTTCAAACTCCCATATCTCGCGAACGCATTGACGAACTCGAGAAATTCCTGTTGTATCTGAAAGTAGAAACCCGCCCGATTACAATGGTGTGTGTACTTTTCCCCTAGGCCATTCCAGTTATTGGTTTCGAGTATTAGACCAGCGAAAATTTTGATGGTTTCTCAACCATTCCTTAACTTCGAACTCCCATATCTCGCGAACGGATTGACGAACTCGAGAAATTCCTGTTGCATGTTGAAGTAGAAACTCGCCCGATTACAACGGTATGTGTATTTTTCCCCTAGGCTTTTGTAGTTATTGGTTTCGAGTATCAGACTTGCGAAAATTTTGATGGTTTCTCAACCTTTCCTTAACTTCAAACTCCCATTTCTCGCGAACGGATTGACGAACTCGAGAAATTCCTGTTGCATCTGAAAGTAGAAACTCGCCCGATTACAATGGTATGTGTACTTTTCCCCTAGGCCATTCCAGTTATTCGTTTCTAGCATCACAATTGCGAAAATGTTGATGGTTTCTCAACCATTCCTTAACTTCACACTTCCATATCTCGCGAACGGATTGACGAACTCGAGAAATTCCTGTTGCATCTGAAAGTAGAAACCCGCCAGATTACAATGGTGTGTGTACTCTTCCCCCAGGCCATTCCAGTTATTGGTTTCGAGTATCAGACTTGCGAAAATTTTGATGGTTTCTCAATCATTCCTTAACTTCAAACTTCCATATCTCGCGAACGGATTGACGAAATCGAGAATTTCCTATTGCATCTAAAAGAAGAAACTCGCCCGATTACAACGGTATGTGTATTTTTGCCCTAAGCCATAATAGTTATTGGATTCGAGTATCAGACCAGTGAAAATTTTGATGATTTCTCAGCCATTCCTTAACTTCAAACTCCCATATCTCGCGAACGCATTGACGAACTCGAGAAATTCCTGTTGTATCTGAAAGTAGAAACCCGCCCGATTACAATGGTGTGTGTACTTTTCCCCTAGGCCATTCCAGTTATTGCTTTCGAGTATTAGACCAGCGAAAATTTTGATGGTTTCTCAACCATTCCTTAACTTCGAACTCCCATATCTCGCGAACGGATTGACGAACTCGAGAAATTCCTGTTGCATGTGGAAGTAGAAACTCGCCCGATTACAACGGTATGTGTATTTTTCCCCTAGGCCTTTGTAGTTATTGGTTTCGAGTATCAGACTTGCGAAAATTTTGATGGTTTCTCAACCTTTCCTTAACTTCAAACTGCCATTTCTCGCGAACGGATTGACGAACTCGAGAAATTCCTGTTGCATCTGAAAGTAGAAACTCGCCCGATTACAATGGTATGTGTACTTTTCCCCTAGGCCATTCCGGTTATTGGTTTCGAGTATCAGACTTGCGAAAATTTTGATGATTTCTCAGCCATTCCTTAACTTCAAACTCCCATATCTCGCGAACGCATTGACGAACTCGAGAAATTCCTGTTGTATCTGAAAGTGGAAACCCGCCCGATTACAGTGGTGTGTGTTCTTTTCTCCTAGGCCATTCCAGTTATTGGTTTCGAGTATCAGACCAGTGAAAATTTTGATGGTTTCTCAAACATTCCTTAATTTCAAACTCCCATATCTCGCGAACGGAATAACGAACTCGAGAAGTTCCTATTGCATCCGAAAGTAGAAACCCGCCAGATTACAATGGTGTGTGTACTTTTCCCCTAGGCCCTTCCAGTTATTGGTTTCGAGTATCAGACTTGCGAAAATTTTGATGGTTTCTCAATCATTCCTTAACTTCGAACTCCCATATCTCGCGAACGGATTGACGAACTCGAGAAATTCCTGTTGCATGTGGAAGTAGAAACTCGCCCGATTACAACGGTATGTGTATTTTTGCCCTAGGCCATAGTAGTTATTGGATTCGAGTATCAGACTTGCGAAAATTTTGATGATTTCTCAACCATTCCTTAACTTCAAACTCCCATATCTCGCGAACGGATTGACGAACTCGAGAAATTCTTGTTGCATGTGAAAGTAGAAAGTCGCCCGATTACAACGGCATGTGTATTTTTCCCCTAGGCCATTGTAGTTATTGGTTTCGAGTATCAGACTTGCGAAAATTTTGATGGTTTCTCAACCATTCCTTAACCTCAAACTCCCATTTCCTGCGAACGGATTGACGAACTCGAGAAATTCCTATTGCATCTAAAAGCAGAAACTCGCCCGATTACAACGGTATGTGTATTATTGCCCTAGGCCATAATAGTTATTGGATTCGAGTATCAGACTTGCGAAAATTTTGATGATTTCTCAGCCATTCCTTAATTTCAAACTCCCATATCTCGCGAACGCATTGACGAACTCGAGAAATTCCTGTTGTATCTGAAAGTAGAAACCCGCCCGATTACAATGGTGTGTGTACTTTTCCCCTAGGCCATTCCAGTTATTGGTTTCGAGTATTAGACCAGCGAAAATTTTGATGGTTTCTCAACCATTCCTTAACTTCGAACTCCCATATCTCGCGAACGGATTGACGAACTCGAGAAATTCCTGTTGCATGTTGAAGTAGAAACTCGCCCGATTACAACGGTATGTGTATTTTTCCCCTAGGCTTTTGTAGTTATTGGTTTCGAGTATCAGACTTGCGAAAATTTTGATGGTTTCTCAACCTTTCCTTAACTTCAAACTCCCATTTCTCGCGAACGGATTGACGAACTCGAGAAATTCCTGTTGCATCTGAAAGTAGAAACTCGCCCGATTACAATGGTATGTGTACTTTTCCCCTAGGCCATTCCAGTTATTCGTTTCTAGCATCACAATTGCGAAAATGTTGATGATTTCTCAACCATTCCTTAACTTCACACTTCCATATCTCGCGAACGGATTGACGAACTCGAGAAATTCCTGTTGCATCTGAAAGTAGAAACCCGCCAGATTACAATGGTGTGTGTACTCTTCCCCCAGGCCATTCCAGTTATTGGTTTCGAGTATCAGACTTGCGAAAATTTTGATGGTTTCTCAATCATTCCTTAACTTCAAACTTCCATATCTCGCGAACGGATTGACGAAATCGAGAATTTCCTATTGCATCTAAAAGAAGAAACTCGCCCGATTACAACGGTATGTGTATTTTTGCCCTAAGCCATAATAGTTATTGGATTCGAGTATCAGACCAGTGAAAATTTTGATGATTTCTCAGCCATTCCTTAACTTCAAACTCCCATATCTCGCGAACGCATTGACGAACTCGAGAAATTCCTGTTGTATCTGAAAGTAGAAACCCGCCCGATTACAATGGTGTGTGTACTTTTCCCCTAGGCCATTCCAGTTATTGCTTTCGAGTATTAGACCAGCGAAAATTTTGATGGTTTCTCAACCATTCCTTAACTTCGAACTCCCATATCTCGCGAACGGATTGACGAACTCGAGAAATTCCTGTTGCATGTGGAAGTAGAAACTCGCCCGATTACAACGGTATGTGTATTTTTCCCCTAGGCCTTTGTAGTTATTGGTTTCGAGTATCAGACTTGCGAAAATTTTGATGGTTTCTCAACCTTTCCTTAACTTCAAACTGCCATTTCTCGCGAACGGATTGACGAACTCGAGAAATTCCTGTTGCATCTGAAAGTAGAAACTCGCCCGATTACAATGGTATGTGTACTTTTCCCCTAGGCCATTCCGGTTATTGGTTTCGAGTATCAGACTTGCGAAAATTTTGATGATTTCTCAGCCATTCCTTAACTTCAAACTCCCATATCTCGCGAACGCATTGACGAACTCGAGAAATTCCTGTTGTATCTGAAAGTGGAAACCCGCCCGATTACAGTGGTGTGTGTTCTTTTCTCCTAGGCCATTCCAGTTATTGGTTTCGAGTATCAGACCAGTGAAAATTTTGATGGTTTCTCAAACATTCCTTAATTTCAAACTCCCATATCTCGCGAACGGAATAACGAACTCGAGAAGTTCCTATTGCATCCGAAAGTAGAAACCCGCCAGATTACAATGGTGTGTGTACTTTTCCCCTAGGCCCTTCCAGTTATTGGTTTCGAGTATCAGACTTGCGAAAATTTTGATGGTTTCTCAATCATTCCTTAACTTCGAACTCCCATATCTCGCGAACGGATTGACGAACTCGAGAAATTCCTGTTGCATGTGGAAGTAGAAACTCGCCCGATTACAACGGTATGTGTATTTTTGCCCTAGGCCATAGTAGTTATTGGATTCGAGTATCAGACTTGCGAAAATTTTGATGATTTCTCAACCATTCCTTAACTTCAAACTCCCATATCTCGCGAACGGATTGACGAACTCGAGAAATTCTTGTTGCATGTGAAAGTAGAAAGTCGCCCGATTACAACGGCATGTGTATTTTTCCCCTAGGCCATTGTAGTTATTGGTTTCGAGTATCAGACTTGCGAAAATTTTGATGGTTTCTCAACCATTCCTTAACCTCAAACTCCCATTTCCTGCGAACGGATTGACGAACTCGAGAAATTCCTGTTGCATGTGAAAGTAGAAAGTCGCCCGATTACAACGGTATATGTATTTTTTCCCTAGGCCTTTGAAGTTAATGGTTTCGAGTATCAGACTCGCGAAAATTTTGATGGTTTCTCAACCATTCCTTATTTTCACACTTCCATATCTCGCGAACGGATTGACGAATTCAAGAAATTGCTGTTGCATCTGAAAGCAGAAACTCGCACGATTACAACGGTGTGTGTACTTTTCCCCTAGGCCATTCCAGTTGTTGGATTCGAGTATCAGACCAGCGAAAATTTTGATGGTTTCTCAAGCATTCCTTAACTTCAAACTTCCATATCTCGCGAACGTTTTGACGAACTCGAGAATTTCCAATTGCATCTGAATGCAGAAACTCGCCCGATTACAACGGTATGTGTATTTTTGCCCTAGGCCATAGTAGTTGTTGGTTTTGAGTATCAGACCAGCGAAAATTTTAATGGTTTCTCATGCATTCCTTAACTACAAACGTCCATATCTCGCGAACGGATTGACCAACTCGAGAATTTCCTATTGCATCTGACAGCAGAAACACGCCCGATTACAATGGTATGTGTATTTTTCCCCTAGGCCTTTGAAGTTAATGGTTTCGAGTATCAGACTCGCGAAAATTTTGATGGTTTCTCAACCATTCCTTATTTTCACACTTCCATATCTCGCGAACGGATTGACGAACTCGAGAATTTGCTGTTGCATCTGAAAGCAGAAACTCGCACGATTACAACGGTGTGTGTACTTTTCCCCTAGGCCATTCCAGTTGTTGGTTTCGAGTATCAGACCAGCGAAAATTTTGATTGTTTCTCAAGCATTCCTTAACTTCAAACTTCCATATCTCGCGAACGTTTTGACGAACTCGAGAATTTCCTATTGCATCTGAATGCAGAAACTCGCCCGTTTACAACGGTATGTGTATTTTTGCCCTAGGCCATAGTAGTTGTTGGTTTTGAGTATCAGACCAGCGAAAATTTTAATGGTTTCTCATGCATTCCTTAACTTCAAACTTCCATATCTCGCGAACGGATTAACCAACTCGAGAATTTCCTATTGCATCTGCCAGCAGAAACTCGCCCGATTACAATGGTATGTGTATTTTTCCGCTAGGCATTTGTAGTTATTGGTTTCGAGTATCAGACTTGCGAAAATTTTGATGGTTTCTCAACCATTCCTTAACTTCCAACTCCCATATCTCGCGAACGGATTGACGAACTCGAGAATTTCCTATTGCATCTGAAAGCAGAAACTCGCCCGATTACAACGGTATGTGTATTTTTCCCCTAGGCCATAGTAGTTATTGATTTCAGGTATCAGACTTGCGAAAATTGTGAAGGTTTCTCAACCATTCCTTAACTTCAAACTCCCATATCTCGCGAACGGATTGACGAACTCGAGAAATTCCTGTTGCATCTGAAAGTAGAAACTCGCCCGATTACAAAGATACGTGTGTTTTCCCCCTAGGCCTCTGTAGTTGTTGGTTTCGAGTATCAGACTTGCGAAAATTTTGATGATTTCTCAACCATTCCTTAACTTAAAACTCCCATATCTCGCGAACGGACTGACGAACTCGAGAAATTCCTGTTGCATGTGAAAGTAGAAAGTCGCCCGATTTCAACGGTATGTGTATCTTTCCCCTAGGCCTTTGTAGTTATTGGTTTCGAGTATCAGACTTTCGAAAATTTTGATGGTTTCTCATGCATTCCTTAACTTCAAACTTCCATATCACGCGAACGGATTGACGAACTCGAGAAATTCCTGTTGCATCTGAAAGTAGAAACTCGACCGATTACAATGGTACGTGTACTTTTCCCGTAGGTCATTCCAGTTATTGGTTTCGAGTATCAGACCAGCGAAAATTTTGATGGTTTCTCAACCATTCCTTATTTTCACACTTCCATATCCCGCGAACGGATTGACGAACTCGAGAAATTCCTGTTGCATGTGAAAGTAGAAAGTCGCCCGATTACAACGGTATGTGTATTTTTCTCCTAGCCCTTTGTAGTTGTTGGTTTCGAGTATCAGACTTGCGTAAATTTTGATGGTCTCTCAACCATTCCTTATATTCACACTTCCATATCTCGCAAACGGATTGACGAACTCGAGAATTTCCTATTGCATCTGAAAGCAGAAACTCGCCCGATTACAACGGTGTGTGTACTTTTCCCCTAGGCCAGTCCAGTTGTTGGTTTCGAGTATCAGACCAGCGAAAATATTGATGGTTTCTCAAGCATGCCTTAACTTCAAACTTCCATATCTCGCGAACGGATTGACGAACTCGAGAAATTCCTGTTACATCTGAAAGTAGAATCTCCCCCGATCAAATGGTATGTGTATTTTTCCCCTAGGTATTTGTAGTTATTGGTTTCGAGTATCAGACTTGCGAAAATTTTGATGGTTTCTCAACCTTTCCTTAACTTCCAACTCCCATATCTCACGAACGGATTGACGAACTCGAGAAATACCTGTTGCATCTGAAAGTAGAAACTCGCCCGATGACAAAGATATGTGTGTTTTCCCCCTAGGCGTTTGTAGTTGTTGGTTTCGAGTATCAGACTTGCGAAAATTTTGATGGTTTCTCAACCATTCCTTAACTTCAATCTCCCATATCTCGCGAACGGATTGACGAACTCGAGAAATTCCTGTTGCATCTGAAAGTAGAAACTCCCCCGATTACAACGGTATGTGTATTTTTGCCCTAGGCCATTGTAGTTATTGGATTCGCGTATCGGACTTGCGAAAATTTTGATGATTTCTCAACCATTCCTTAACTTCAAATTCCCATATCCCGCGAACGGATTGACGAATTCGAGAAATTCCTGTTGCATCTGAAAGTAGAAACTCGCCCGATTACAAAGTTATGTGTGTTTTCCCCTAGGCCTTTGTAGTTGTTGGTTTCGAGTATCAGACTTGCGTAAATTTTGATGGTTTCTCAACCATTCCTTAACTTCAGACTCCCATACCTCGCGAACGGATTGACGAACTCGAGAATTTCCTGTTGCATGTGAAAGTAGAAAGTCGCCCGATTACAACGGTATGTGTATTTTTCCCCTAGGCCTTTGAAGTTATTGGTTTCGAGTATCAGACTTGCGAAAATTTTGATAGTTTCTCAACCATTCCTAATTTTCACACTTCCATATCTCGCGAACGGATTGACGAACTCGAGAATTTCCTATTGCATCTGAAAGCAGAAACTCGCACGATTACAACGGTGTGTGTACTTTTCCCCTAGGCCATTCCAGTTGTTGGTTTCGAGTATCAGACCAGCGAAAATTTTGATGGTTTCTCAAGCATTCCTTAACTTCAAACTTCCATATCTCGCGAACGGATTGACGAACTCGAGAATTTCCTATTGCATCTGAATGCAGAAACTCGCCCGATGACAAAGATATGTGTGTTTTCCCCCTAGGCGTTTGTAGTTGTTGGTTTCGAGTATCAGACTTGCGAAAATTTTGATGGTTTCTCAACCATTCCTTAACTTCAAACTGCCATATCTCGCGAACGGATTGACGAACTCGAGAAATTCCTGTTGCATCTGAAAGTAGAAACTCGCCCGATTACAACGGTATGCGTATTTTTGCCCTAGGCCATTGTAGTTATTGGATTCGCGTATCGGACTTGCGAAAATTTTGATGATTTCTCAACCATTCCTTAACTTCAAATTCCCATATCCTGCGAACGGATTGACGAACTCGAGAAATTCATGTTGCATGTGAAAGTAGAAAGTCGCCCGATTACAACGGTCTGTGTATTTTTCCCCTAGGCCTTTGAAGTTATTGGTTTCGAGTATCAGACTTGCGAAAATTTTGATGGTTTCTCAACCATTCCTTATTTTCACACTTCCATATCTCGCGAACGGATTGACGAACTCGAGAATTTCCTGTTGCATCTGAAAGCAGAAACTCGCCCGATTACAACGGTGTGTGTACTTTTCCCCTAGGCCATTCCAGTTGTTGGTTTCGAGTATCAGATCAGCGAAAATTTTGATGGTTTCTCAAGCATTCCTTAACTTCAAACTTCCATATCTCGCGAACGGATTGACAAACTCGAGAATTTCCTATTGCATCTGAATGCAGAAACTCGCCCGATTACAACGGTTTGTGTATTTTTGACCTAGGCCATAGTAGTTGTTGGTTTCGAGTATCAGACCAGCGAAAATTTTGATGGTTTCTCATGCATTCCTTAACTTCAAACTTCCATATCTCGCGAACGCATTGACGAACTCGAGAATTTCCTATTGCATCTGACAGCAGAAACTCGCCCGATTACAACGGTATGTGTATTTTTGCCCTAGGCCATAGTAGTTATTGGATGCGAGTATCAGACTTGCGAAAATTTTGATGATTTCTCAACCATTCCTTAACTTCATACTGCCATACCTCGCGAACGCATTGACGAACTCCAGAAGTTCCTAATGCATGTGAAAGTAGAATCTCGCCCGATTACAATGGTATATGTATTTTTACCCTAGGCATTTGTAGTTGTTGGTTTCGAGTACCAGACTTGCGAAAATTTTGATGGTTTCTCAACCATTCCTTAACTTCAAACTCCCATATCTCGCGCACGGATTGACGAACTCGAGAAATTCCTGTTGCATCTGAAAGTAAAAACTCGCCCGATTACAACGGCATGTGTATTTTTCCCCTAGGCCATTGTAGTTATTGGTTTCGAGTATCAGACTTGCGAAAATTTTGATGGTTTCTCAACCATTCCTTATTTTCACACTTCCATATCTCATGAACGGATTGACGAACTCGAGAATTTCCTATTGCATCTGAATGCAGAAACTCGCCCGATTACAACAGTGTGTGTACTTTTCCCCTAGGCCATTCCAGTTGTTGGTTTCGAGTATCAGATCAGCGAAAATTTTGATGGTTTCTCAAACATTCCTTAACTTCAAACTTCCATATCTCGCGAACGGATTGACGAACTCGAGAGTTTCCTATTGCATCTGAATGCAGAAACTCGCCCGATGACAAAGATATGTGTGTTTTCCCCCTAGGCGTTTGTAGTTGTTGGTTTCGAGTATCAGACTTGCGAAAATTTTGATGGTTTCTCAACCATTCCTTAACTTCAAACTCCCATATCTCGCGCACGGATTGACGAACTCGAGAAATTCCTGTTGCATCTGAAAGTAAAAACTCGCCCGATTACAACGGCATGTGTATTTTTCCCCTAGGCCATTGTAGTTATTGGTTTCGAGTATCAGACCAGCGAAAATTTTGATGGTTTCTCAAGCATTCCTTAACTTCAAACTTCCATATCTCGCGAACGTTTTGACGAACTCGAGAATTTCCTATTGCATCTGAATGCAGAAACTCGCCCGATTACAACGGTATGTGTATTTTTGCCCTAGGCCATAGTAGTTGTTGGTTTCGAGTATCAGACCAGCGAAAATTTTGATGGTTTCTCATGCATTCCTTAACTTCAAACTTCCATATCTCACGAACGGATTGACGAACTCGAGAATTTCCTATTGCATCTGAAAGCAGAAACTCGCCCGATTACAAAGGTATGTGTATTTTTCCCCAAGGCCATAGTAGTTATTGATTTCAGGTATCAGACTTGCGAAAATTGTGAATGTTTCTCAACCATTCCTTAACTTCAAACTCCCATATCTCGCGAACGGATTGACGAACTCGAGAAATTCCTGTTGCATGTGAAAGTAGCAAGTCGCCCGATTACAACGGTATGTGTATTTTTCTCCTAGGCCTTTGTAGTTATTGGTTTCGAGTATCAGACTTGCGTAAATTTTGATGGTTTCTCAACCATTCCTTATATTCACACTTCCATATCTCGCAATCGGATTGACGAACTCGAGAATTTCCTATTGCATCTGAAAGCAGAAACTCGCCCGATTATAACGGTGTGTGTACTTTTCCCTTAGGCCAGTCCAGTTGTTGGTTTCGAGTATCAGACTTGCGAAAATTGTGATGGTTTCTCAACCATTCCTTAACTTCAAACTCCCATATCTCGCGAACGGATTGACGAACTCGAGAAATTCCTGTTGCATGTGAAAGTAGAAACTCGCCCGATTACAAAGGTATGTGTGTTTTCCCCTAGGCCTTTGTAGTTGTTGGTTTCGAGCATCAGACTTGCGAAAATTTTGATGGTTTCTCAACCATTCCTTATTTTCACACTTCCATATCTCGCGAACGGATTGACGAATTCGAGAAATTGCTGTTGCATCTGAAAGCAGAAACTCGCACGATTACAACGGTGTGTGTACTTTTCCCCTAGGCCATTCCAGTTGTTGGTTTCGAGTATCAGACCAGCGAAAATTTTGATGGTTTCTCAAGCATTCCTTAACTTCAAACTTCCATATCTCGCGAACGTTTTGACGAACTCGAGAATTTCCTATTGCATCTGAATGCAGAAACTCGCCCGATTACAACGGTATGTGTATTTTTGCCCTAGGCCATAGTAGTTGTTGGTTTTGAGTATCAGACCAGCGAAAATTTTAATGGTTTCTCATGCATTCCTTAACTACAAACGTCCATATCTCGCGAACGGATTGACCAACTCGAGAATTTCCTATTGCATCTGACAGCAGAAACTCGCCCGATTACAATGGTATGTGTATTTTTCCCCTAGGCATTTGTAGTTATTGGTTTCGAGTATCAGACTTGCGAAAATTTTGATGGTTTCTCAACCATTCCTTAACTTCCAACTCCCATATCTCGCGAACGGATTGACGAACTCGAGAATTTCCTATTGCATCTGAAAGCAGAAACTCGCCCGATTACAACGGTATGTGTATTTTTCCGCTAGGCCATAGTAGTTATTGATTTCAGGTATCAGACTTGCGAAAATTGTGAAGGTTTCTCAACCATTCCTTAACTTCAAACTCCCATATCTCGCGAACGGATTGACGAACTCGAGAAATTCCTGTTGCATGTGAAAGTAGAAAGTCGCCCGATTACAACGGTATGTGTATTTTTCTCCTAGGCCTTTGTAGTTATTGGTTTCGAGTATCAGACTTGCGTAAATTTTGATGGTTTCTCAACCATTCCTTATATTCACACTTCCATATCTCGCAAACGGATTGACGAACTCGAGAATTTCCTATTGCATCTGAAAGCAGAAACTCGCCCGATTATAACGGTGTGTGTACTCTTCCCCTAGGCCAGTCCAGTTGTTGGTTTGGAGTATCAGACCAGCGAAAATATTGATGGTTTCTCAAGCATGCCTTAACTTCAAACTTCCATATCTCGCGAACGGATTGACGAACTCGAGAAATTCCTGTTGCATCTGAAAGTAGAATCTCCCCCGATCAAATGGTATGTGTATTTTTCCCCTAGGGATTTGTCGTTATTGGTTTCGAGTATCAGACTTGCGAAAATTTTGATGGTTTCTCAACCATTCCTTAACTTCAAACTCCCATATCTCGCGAACGGATTGACGAACTCGAGAAATACCTGTTGCATCTGAAAGTAGAAACTCGCCCGATGACAAAGATATGTGTGTTTTCCCCCTAGGCGTTTGTAGTTGTTGGTTTCGAGTATCAGACTTGCGAAAATTTTGATGGTTTCTCAACCATTCCTTAAATTCAAACTCCCATATCTCGCGAACGGATTGACGAACTCGAGAAATTCCTGTTGCATCTGAAAGTAGAAACTCGCCCGATTACAACGGTATGTGTATTTTTGCCCTAGGCCATTGTAGTTATTGGATTCGCGTATCGGACTTGCGAAAATTTTGATGATTTCTCAACCATTCCTTAACTTCAAATTCCCTTATCCCGCGAACGGATTGACGAACTCGAGAAATTCATGTTGCATGTGAAAGTAGAAAGTCGCCCGATTACAACGGTCTGTGTACTTTTCCCCTAGGCCATTCCAGTTGTTGGTTTCGAGTATCAGATCAGCGAAAATTTTGATGGTTCCTCAACCATTCCTTAACCTCTAACTCCCATTTCTCGCGAACGGATTGACGAACTCGAGAAATTCCTGTTGCATGTGAAAGTAGAAAGTCGCCCGATTACAACGGTATGTGTATTTTTCCCCTAGGCCTTTGAAGTTAATGGTTTCGAGTATCAGACTCGCGAAAATTTTGATGGTTTCTCAACCATTCCTTATTTTCACACTTCCATATCTCGCGAACGGATTGACGAACTCGAGAATTTGCTGTTGCATCTGAAAGCAGAAACTCGCACGATTACAACGGTGTGTGTACTTTTCCCCTAGGCCATTCTAGTTGTTGGTTTCGAGTATCAGACCAGCGAAAATTTTGATGGTTTCTCAAGCATTCCTTAACTTCAAACTTCCATATCTCGCGAACGTTTTGACGAACTCGAGAATTTCCTATTGCATCTGAATGCAGAAACTCGCCCGTTTACAACGGTATGTGTATTTTTGCCCTAGGCCATAGTAGTTGTTGGTTTTGAGTATCAGACCAGCGAAAATTTTAATGGTTTCTCATGCATTCCTTAACTTCAAACTTCCATATCTCGCGAACGGATTAACCAACTCGAGAATTTCCTATTGCATCTGCCAGCAGAAACTCGCCCGATTACAATGGTATGTGTATTTTTCCGCTAGGCATTTGTAGTTATTGGTTTCGAGTATCAGACCAGCGAAAATTTTGATGGTTTCTCAAGCATTCCTTAACTTCAAACTTCCATATCTCGCGAACGTTTTGACGAACTCGAGAATTTCCTATTGCATCTGAATGCAGAAACTCGCCCGATTACAACGGTATGTGTATTTTTGCCCTAGGCCATAGTAGTTGTTGGTTTCGAGTATCAGACCAGCGAAAATTTTGATGGTATCTCATGCATTCCTTAACTTCAAACTTCCATATCTCACGAACGGATTGACGAACTCGAGAATTTCCTATTGCATCTGAAAGCAGAAACTCGCCCGATTACAAAGGTATGTGTATTTTTCCCCAAGGCCATAGTAGTTATTGATTTCAGGTATCAGACTTGCGAAAATTGTGAATGTTTCTCAACCATTCCTTAACTTCAAACTCCCATATCTCGCGAACGGATTGACGAACTCGAGAAATTCCTGTTGCATGTGAAAGTAGCAAGTCGCCCGATTACAACGGTATGTGTATTTTTCTCCTAGGCCTTTGTAGTTATTGGTTTCGAGTATCAGACTTGCGTAAATTTTGATGGTTTCTCAACCATTCCTTATATTCACACTTCCATATCTCGCAATCGGATTGACGAACTCGAGAATTTCCTATTGCATCTGAAAGCAGAAACTCGCCCGATTATAACGGTGTGTGTACTTTTCCCTTAGGCCAGTCCAGTTGTTGGTTTCGAGTATCAGACTTGCGAAAATTTTGATGGTTTCTCAACCATTCCTTAACTTCAGACTCCCATATCTCGCGAACGGATTGACGAACTCGAGAATTTCCTATTGCATCTGAATGCAGAAACTCGCCCGTTTACAACGGTATGTGTATTTTTGCCCTAGGCCATAGTAGTTGTTGGTTTTGAGTATCAGACCAGCGAAAATTTTAATGGTTTCTCATGCATTCCTTAACTTCAAACTTCCATATCTCGCGAACGGATTAACCAACTCGAGAATTTCCTATTGCATCTGCCAGCAGAAACTCGCCCGATTACAATGGTATGTGTATTTTTCCGCTAGGCATTTGTAGTTATTGGTTTCGAGTATCAGACTTGCGAAAATTTTGATGGTTTCTCAACCATTCCTTAACTTCCAACTCCCATATCTCGCGAACGGATTGACGAACTCGAGAATTTCCTATTGCATCTGAAAGCAGAAACTCGCCCGATTACAACGGTATGTGTATTTTTCCGCTAGGCCATAGTAGTTATTGATTTCAGGTATCAGACTTGCGAAAATTGTGAAGGTTTCTCAACCATTCCTTAACTTCAAACTCCCATATCTCGCGAACGGATTGACGAACTCGAGAAATTCCTGTTGCATGTGAAAGTAGAAAGTCGCCCGATTACAAGGGTATGTGTATTTTTCTCCTAGGCCTTTGTAGTTATTGGTTTCGAGTATCAGACTTGCGTAAATTTTGATGGTTTCTCAACCATTCCTTATATTCACACTTCCATATCTCGCAAACGGATTGACGAACTCGAGAATTTCCTATTGCATCTGAAAGCAGAAACTCGCCCGATTATAACGGTGTGTGTACTTTTCCCCTAGGCCAGTCCAGTTGTTGGTTTGGAGTATCAGACCAGCGAAAATATTGATGGTTTCTCAAGCATGCCTTAACTTCAAACTTCCATATCTCGCGAACGGATTGACGAACTCGAGAAATTCCTGTTGCATCTGAAAGTAGAATCTCCCCCGATCAAATGGTATGTGTATTTTTCCCCTAGGGATTTGTCGTTATTGGTTTCGAGTATCAGACTTGCGAAAATTTTGATGGTTTCTCAACCATTCCTTAACTTCAAACTCCCATATCTCGCGAACGGATTGACGAACTCGAGAAATACCTGTTGCATCTGAAAGTAGAAACTCGCCCGATGACAAAGATATGTGTGTTTTCCCCCTAGGCGTTTGTAGTTGTTGGTTTCGAGTATCAGACTTGCGAAAATTTTGATGGTTTCTCAACCATTCCTTAACTTCAAACTCCCATATCTCGCGAACGGATTGACGAACTCGAGAAATTCCTGTTGCATCTGAAAGTAGAAACTCGCCCGATTACAACGGTATGTGTATTTTTGCCCTAGTTCATTGTAGTTATTGGATTCGCGTATCGGACTTGCGAAAATTTTGATGATTTCTCAACCATTCCTTAACTTCAAATTCCCTTATCCCGCGAACGGATTGACGAACTCGAGAAATTCCTGTTGCATGTGAAAGTAGAAAGTCGCCCGATTACAACGGTATGTGTATTTTTCCCTTAGGCCATAGTAGTTATTGATTTCAAGTATCAGACTTGCGAAAATTGTGATGGTTTCTCAAACATTCCTTAACTTCAAACTCCCATATCTCACGAACGGATTGACGAATTCGAGAAATTCCTGTTGCATCTGAAAGTAGAAACTCGCCCGATTACAAAGGTATGTGTGTTTTCCCCTAGGCCTTTGTAGTTGTTGGTTTCGAGTATCAGACTTGCGAAAATTTTGATGGTTTCTCAACCATTCCTTAACTTCAGACTCCCATATCTCGCGAACGGATTGACGAACTCGAGAATTTCCTATTGCATCTGAATGCAGAAACTCGCCCGTTTACAACGGTATGTGTATTTTTGCCCTAGGCCATAGTAGTTGTTGGTTTTGAGTATCAGACCAGCGAAAATTTTAATGGTTTCTCATGCATTCCTTAACTTCAAACTTCCATATCTCGCGAACGGATTAACCAACTCGAGAATTTCCTATTGCATCTGCCAGCAGAAACTCGCCCGATTACAATGGTATGTGTATTTTTCCGCTAGGCATTTGTAGTTATTGGTTTCGAGTATCAGACTTGCGAAAATTTTGATGGTTTCTCAACCATTCCTTAACTTCCGACTCCCATATCTCGCGAACGGATTGACGAACTCGAGAATTTCCTATTGCATCTGAAAGCAGAAACTCGCCCGATTACAACGGTATGTGTATTTTTCCGCTAGGCCATAGTAGTTATTGATTTCAGGTATCAGACTTGCGAAAATTGTGAAGGTTTCTCAACCATTCCTTAACTTCAAACTCCCATATCTCGCGAACGGATTGACGAACTCGAGAAATTCCTGTTGCATGTGAAAGTAGAAAGTCGCCCGATTACAACGGTATGTGTATTTTTCTCCTAGGCCTTTGTAGTTATTGGTTTCGAGTATCAGACTTGCGTAAATTTTGATGGTTTCTCAACCATTCCTTATATTCACACTTCCATATCTCGCAAACGGATTGACGAACTCGAGAATTTCCTATTGCATCTGAAAGCAGAAACTCGCCCGATTATAACGGTGTGTGTACTTTTCCCCTAGGCCAG
Source organism: Ptiloglossa arizonensis (assembly GCF_051014685.1). Taxonomy (NCBI): domain Eukaryota; kingdom Metazoa; phylum Arthropoda; class Insecta; order Hymenoptera; family Colletidae; genus Ptiloglossa; species Ptiloglossa arizonensis. Next base: position 694,664 of record NW_027478397.1, read on the forward strand.
TCCAGTTGTTGGTTTGGAGTATCAGACCAGCGAAAATATTGATGGTTTCTCAAGCATGCCTTAACTTCAAACTTCCGTATCTCGCGAACGGATTGACGAACTCGAGAAATTCCTGTTGCATCTGAAAGTAGAATCTCCCCCGATCAAATGGTATGTGTATTTTTCCCCTAGGGATTTGTCGTTATTGGTTTCGAGTATCAGACTTGCGAAAATTTTGATGGTTTCTCAACCATTCCTTAACTTCAAACTCCCATATCTCGCGAACGGATTGACGAACTCGAGAAATACCTGTTGCATCTGAAAGTAGAAACTCGCCCGATGACAAAGATATGTGTGTTTTCCCCCTAGGCGTTTGTAGTTGTTGGTTTCGAGTATCAGACTTGCGAAAATTTTGATGGTTTCTCAACCATTCCTTAACTTCAAACTCCCATATCTCGCGAACGGATTGACGAACTCGAGAAATTCCTGTTGCATCTGAAAGTAGAAACTCGCCCGATTACAACGGTATGTGTATTTTTGCCCTAGTTCATTGTAGTTATTGGATTCGCGTATCGGACTTGCGAAAATTTTGATGATTTCTCAACCATTCCTTAACTTCAAATTCCCTTATCCCGCGAACGGATTGACGAACTCGAGAAATTCCTGTTGCATGTGAAAGTAGAAAGTCGCCCGATTACAACGGTATGTGTATTTTTCCCTTAGGCCATAGTAGTTATTGATTTCAAGTATCAGACTTGCGAAAATTGTGATGGTTTCTCAAACATTCCTTAACTTCAAACTCCCATATCTCACGAACGGATTGACGAATTCGAGAAATTCCTGTTGCATCTGAAAGTAGAAACTCGCCCGATTACAAAGGTATGTGTGTTTTCCCCTAGGCCTTTGTAGTTGTTGGTTTCGAGTATCAGACTTGCGAAAATTTTGATGGTTTCTCAACCATTCCTTAACTTCAGACTCCCATATCTCGCGAACGGATTGACGAACTCGAGAATTTCCTATTGCATCTGAATGCAGAAACTCGCCCGTTTACAACGGTATGTGTATTTTTGCCCTAGGCCATAGTAGTTGTTGGTTTTGAGTATCAGACCAGCGAAAATTTTAATGGTTTCTCATGCATTCCTTAACTTCAAACTTCCATATCTCGCGAACGGATTAACCAACTCGAGAATTTCCTATTGCATCTGCCAGCAGAAACTCGCCCGATTACAACGGTATGTGTATTTTTCCCTTAGGCCATAGTAGTTATTGATTTCAAGTATCAGACTTGCGAAAATTGTGATGGTTTCTCAAACATTCCTTAACTTCAAACTCCCATATCTCACGAACGGATTGACGAATTCGAGAAATTCCTGTTGCATCTGAAAGTAGAAACTCGCCCGATTACAAAGGTATGTGTGTTTTCCCCTAGGCCTTTGTAGTTGTTGGTTTCGAGTATCAGACTTCCGAAAATTTTGATGGTTTCTCAACCATTCCTTAACTTCAGACTCCCATATCTCGCGAACGGATTGACGAACTCGAGAATTTCCTATTGCATCTGAATGCAGAAACTCGCCCGTTTACAACGGTATGTGTATTTTTGCCCTAGGCCATAGTAGTTGTTGGTTTTGAGTATCAGACCAGCGAAAATTTTAATGGTTTCTCATGCATTCCTTAACTTCAAACTTCCATATCTCGCGAACGGATTAACCAACTCGAGAATTTCCTATTGCATCTGCCAGCAGAAACTCGCCCGATTACAATGGTATGTGTATTTTTCCGCTAGGCATTTGTAGTTATTGGTTTCGAGTATCAGACTTGCGAAAATTTTGATGGTTTCTCAACCATTCCTTAACTTCCGACTCCCATATCTCGCGAACGGATTGACGAACTCGAGAATTTCCTATTGCATCTGAAAGCAGAAACTCGCCCGATTACAACGGTATGTGTATTTTTCCGCTAGGCCATAGTAGTTATTGATTTCAGGTATCAGACTTGCGAAAATTGTGAAGGTTTCTCAACCATTCCTTAACTTCAAACTCCCATATCTCGCGAACGGATTGACGAACTCGAGAAATTCCTGTTGCATGTGAAAGTAGAAAGTCGCCCGATTACAACGGTATGTGTATTTTTCTCCTAGGCCTTTGTAGTTATTGGTTTCGAGTATCAGACTTGCGTAAATTTTGATGGTTTCTCAACCATTCCTTATATTCACACTTCCATATCTCGCAAACGGATTGACGAACTCGAGAATTTCCTATTGCATCTGAAAGCAGAAACTCGCCCGATTATAACGGTGTGTGTACTTTTCCCCTAGGCCAGTCCAGTTGTTGGTTTGGAGTATCAGACCAGCGAAAATATTGATGGTTTCTCAAGCATGCCTTAACTTCAAACTTCCGTATCTCGCGAACGGATTGACGAACTCGAGAAATTCCTGTTGCATCTGAAAGTAGAATCTCCCCCGATCAAATGGTATGTGTATTTTTCCCCTAGGGATTTGTCGTTATTGGTTTCGAGTATCAGACTTGCGAAAATTTTGATGGTTTCTCAACCATTCCTTAACTTCAAACTCCCATATCTCGCGAACGGATTGACGAACTCGAGAAATACCTGTTGCATCTGAAAGTAGAAACTCGCCCGATGACAAAGATATGTGTGTTTTCCCCCTAGGCGTTTGTAGTTGTTGGTTTCGAGTATCAGACTTGCGAAAATTTTGATGGTTTCTCAACCATTCCTTAACTTCAAACTCCCATATCTCGCGAACGGATTGACGAACTCGAGAAATTCCTGTTGCATCTGAAAGTAGAAACTCGCCCGATTACAACGGTATGTGTATTTTTGCCCTAGTTCATTGTAGTTATTGGATTCGCGTATCGGACTTGCGAAAATTTTGATGATTTCTCAACCATTCCTTAACTTCAAATTCCCTTATCCCGCGAACGGATTGACGAACTCGAGAAATTCCTGTTGCATGTGAAAGTAGAAAGTCGCCCGATTACAACGGTATGTGTATTTTTCCCTTAGGCCATAGTAGTTATTGATTTCAAGTATCAGACTTGCGAAAATTGTGATGGTTTCTCAAACATTCCTTAACTTCAAACTCCCATATCTCACGAACGGATTGACGAATTCGAGAAATTCCTGTTGCATCTGAAAGTAGAAACTCGCCCGATTACAAAGGTATGTGTGTTTTCCCCTAGGCCTTTGTAGTTGTTGGTTTCGAGTATCAGACTTGCGAAAATTTTGATGGTTTCTCAACCATTCCTTAACTTCAGACTCCCATATCTCGCGAACGGATTGACGAACTCGAGAATTTCCTATTGCATCTGAATGCAGAAACTCGCCCGTTTACAACGGTATGTGTATTTTTGCCCTAGGCCATAGTAGTTGTTGGTTTTGAGTATCAGACCAGCGAAAATTTTAATGGTTTCTCATGCATTCCTTAACTTCAAACTTCCATATCTCGCGAACGGATTAACCAACTCGAGAATTTCCTATTGCATCTGCCAGCAGAAACTCGCCCGATTACAACGGTATGTGTATTTTTCCCTTAGGCCATAGTAGTTATTGATTTCAAGTATCAGACTTGCGAAAATTGTGATGGTTTCTCAAACATTCCTTAACTTCAAACTCCCATATCTCACGAACGGATTGACGAATTCGAGAAATTCCTGTTGCATCTGAAAGTAGAAACTCGCCCGATTACAAAGGTATGTGTGTTTTCCCCTAGGCCTTTGTAGTTGTTGGTTTCGAGTATCAGACTTGCGAAAATTTTGATGGTTTCTCAACCATTCCTTAACTTCAGACTCCCATATCTCGCGAACGGATTGACGAACTCGAGAATTTCCTATTGCATCTGAATGCAGAAACTCGCCCGTTTACAACGGTATGTGTATTTTTGCCCTAGGCCATAGTAGTTGTTGGTTTTGAGTATCAGACCAGCGAAAATTTTAATGGTTTCTCATGCATTCCTTAACTTCAAACTTCCATATCTCGCGAACGGATTAACCAACTCGAGAATTTCCTATTGCATCCGCCAGCAGAAACTCGCCCGATTACAATGGTATGTGTATTTTTCCGCTAGGCATTTGTAGTTATTGGTTTCGAGTATCAGACTTGCGAAAATTTTGATGGTTTCTCAACCATTCCTTAACTTCAGACTCCCATATCTCGCGAACGGATTGACGAACTCGAGAATTTCCTATTGCATCTGAATGCAGAAACTCGCCCGTTTACAACGGTATGTGTATTTTTGCCCTAGGCCATAGTAGTTGTTGGTTTTGAGTATCAGACCAGCGAAAATTTTAATGGTTTCTCATGCATTCCTTAACTTCAAACTTCCATATCTCGCGAACGGATTAACCAACTCGAGAATTTCCTATTGCATCTGCCAGCAGAAACTCGCCCGATTACAACGGTATGTGTATTTTTCCCTTAGGCCATAGTAGTTATTGATTTCAAGTATCAGACTTGCGAAAATTGTGATGGTTTCTCAAACATTCCTTAACTTCAAACTCCCATATCTCACGAACGGATTGACGAATTCGAGAAATTCCTGTTGCATCTGAAAGTAGAAAGTCGCCCGATTACAACGGTATGTGTATTTTTCTCCTAGCCCTTTGTAGTTATTGGTTTCGAGTATCAGACTTGCGTAAATTTTGATGGTCTCTCAACCATTCCTTATATTCACACTTCCATATCTCGCAAACGGATTGACGAACTCGAGAATTTCCTATTGCATCTGAAAGCAGAAACTCGCCCGATTACAACGGTGTGTGTACTTTTCCCCTAGGCCAGTCCAGTTGTTGGTTTCGAGTATCAGACCAGCGAAAATATTGATGGTTTCTCAAGCATGCCTTAACTTCAAACTTCCATATCTCGCGAACGGATTGACGAACTCGAGAAATTCCTGTTGCATCTGAAAGTAGAATCTCCCCCGATCAAATGGTATGTGTATTTTTCCCCTAGGTATTTGTAGTTATTGGTTTCGAGTATCAGACTTGCGAAAATTTTGATGGTTTCTCAACCATTCCTTAACTTCCAACTCCCATATCTCACGAACGGATTGACGAACTCGAGAAATACCTGTTGCATCTGAAAGTAGAAACTCGCCCGATGACAAAGATATGTGTGTTTTCCCCCTAGGCGTTTGTAGTTGTTGGTTTCGAGTATCAGACTTGCGTAAATTTTGATGGTTTCTCAACCATTCCTAAACTTCAGACTCCCATACCTCGCGAACGGATTGACGAACTCGAGAATTTCCTGTTGCATGTGAAAGTAGAAAGTCGCCCGATTACAACGGTATGTGTATTTTTCCCCTAGGCCTTTGAAGTTATTGGTTTCGAGTATCAGACTTGCGAAAATTTTGATAGTTTCTCAACCATTCCTAACTTTCACACTTCCATATCTCGCGAACGGATTGACGAACTTGAGAATTTCCTATTGCATCTGAAAGCAGAAACTCGCACGATTACAACGGTGTGTGTACTTTTCCCCTAGGCCATTCCAGTTGTTGGTTTCGAGTATCAGACCAGCGAAAATTTTGATGGGTTCTCAAGCATTCCTTAACTTCAAACTTCCATATCTCGCGAACGGATTGACAAACTCGAGAATTTCCTATTGCATCTGAATGCAGAAACTCGCCCGATTACAACGGTATGTGTATTTTTGACCTAGGCCATAGTAGTTGTTGGTTTCGAGTATCAGACCAGCGAAAATTTTGATGGTTTCTCATGCATTCCTTAACTTCAAACTTCCATATCTCGCGAACGCATTGACGAACTCGAGAATTTCCTATTGCATCTGACAGCAGAAACTCGCCCGATTACAACGGTATGTGTATTTTTGCCCTAGGCCATAGTAGTTATTGGATGCGAGTATCAGACTTGCGAAAATTTTGATGATTTCTCAACCATTCCTTAACTTCATACTGCCATACCTCGCGAACGCATTGACGAACTCCAGAAGTTCCTAATGCATGTGAAAGTAGAATCTCGCCCGATTACAATGGTATATGTATTTTTACCCTAGGCATTTGTAGTTGTTGGTTTCGAGTACCAGACTTGCGAAAATTTTGATGGTTTCTCAACCATTCCTTAACTTCAAACTCCCATATCTCGCGCACGGATTGACGAACTCGAGAAATTCCTGTTGCATCTGAAAGTAAAAACTCGCCCGATTACAACGGCATGTGTATTTTTCCCCTAGGCCATTGTAGTTATTGGTTTCGAGTATCAGACTTGCGAAAATTTTGATGGTTTCTCAACCATTCCTTATTTTCACACTTCCATATCTCATGAACGGATTGACGAACTCGAGAATTTCCTATTGCATCTGAATGCATAAACTCGCCCGATTACAACAGAGTGTGTACTTTTCCCCTAGGCCATTCCAGTTGTTGGTTTCGAGTATCAGACCAGCGAAAATTTTGATGGGTTCTCAAGCATTCCTTAACTTCAAACTTCCATATCTCGCGAACGGATTGACAAACTCGAGAATTTCCTATTGCATCTGAATGCAGAAACTCGCCCGATTACAACGGTATGTGTATTTTTGACCTAGGCCATAGTAGTTGTTGGTTTCGAGTATCAGACCAGCGAAAATTTTGATGGTTTCTCATGCATTCCTTAACTTCAAACTTCCATATCTCGCGAACGCATTGACGAACTCGAGAATTTCCTATTGCATCTGACAGCAGAAACTCGCCCGATTACAACGGTATGTGTATTTTTGCCCTAGGCCATAGTAGTTATTGGATGCGAGTATCAGACTTGCGAAAATTTTGATGATTTCTCAACCATTCCTTAACTTCATACTGCCATACCTCGCGAACGCATTGACGAACTCCAGAAGTTCCTAATGCATGTGAAAGTAGAATCTCGCCCGATTACAATGGTATATGTATTTTTACCCTAGGCATTTGTAGTTGTTGGTTTCGAGTACCAGACTTGCGTAAATTTTGATGGTTTCTCAACCATTCCTAAACTTCAGACTCCCATACCTCGCGAACGGATTGACGAACTCGAGAATTTCCTGTTGCATGTGAAAGTAGAAAGTCGCCCGATTACAACGGTATGTGTATTTTTCCCCTAGGCCTTTGAAGTTATTGGTTTCGAGTATCAGACTTGCGAAAATTTTGATAGTTTCTCAACCATTCCTAACTTTCACACTTCCATATCTCGCGAACGGATTGACGAACTTGAGAATTTCCTATTGCATCTGAAAGCAGAAACTCGCACGATTACAACGGTGTGTGTACTTTTCCCCTAGGCCATTCCAGTTGTTGGTTTCGAGTATCAGACCAGCGAAAATTTTGATGGGTTCTCAAGCATTCCTTAACTTCAAACTTCCATATCTCGCGAACGGATTGACAAACTCGAGAATTTCCTATTGCATCTGAATGCAGAAACTCGCCCGATTACAACGGTATGTGTATTTTTGACCTAGGCCATAGTAGTTGTTGGTTTCGAGTATCAGACCAGCGAAAATTTTGATGGTTTCTCATGCATTCCTTAACTTCAAACTTCCATATCTCGCGAACGGATTGACGAACTCGAGAATTTCCTATTGCATCTGAATGCAGAAACTCGCCCGATGACAAAGATATGTGTGTTTTCCCCCTAGGCGTTTGTAGTTGTTGGTTTCGAGTATCAGACTTGCGAAAATTTTGATGGTTTCTCAACCATTCCTTAACTTCAAACTCCCATATCTCGCGCACGGATTGACGAACTCGAGAAATTCCTGTTGCATCTGAAAGTAAAAACTCGCCCGATTACAACGGCATGTGTATTTTTCCCCTAGGCCATTGTAGTTATTGGTTTCGAGTATCAGACCAGCGAAAATTTTGATGGTTTCTCAAGCATTCCTTAACTTCAAACTTCCATATCTCGCGAACGTTTTGACGAACTCGAGAATTTCCTATTGCATCTGAATGCAGAAACTCGCCCGATTACAACGGTATGTGTATTTTTGCCCTAGGCCATAGTAGTTGTTGGTTTCGAGTATCAGACCAGCGAAAATTTTGATGGTTTCTCATGCATTCCTTAACTTCAAACTTCCATATCTCACGAACGGATTGACGAACTCGAGAATTTCCTATTGCATCTGAAAGCAGAAACTCGCCCGATTACAAAGGTATGTGTATTTTTCCCCAAGGCCATAGTAGTTATTGGTTTCGAGTATCAGACCAGCGAAAATTTTGATGGTTTCTCATGCATTCCTTAACTTCAAACTCCCATATCTCGCGAACGGATTGACGAACTCGAGAAATTCCTGTTGCATGTGAAAGAAGCAAGTCGCCCGATTACAACGGTATGTGTATTTTTCTCCTAGGCCTTTGTAGTTATTGGTTTCGAGTATCAGACTTGCGTAAATTTTGATGGTTTCTCAACCATTCCTTATATTCACACTTCCATATCTCGCAATCGGATTGACGAACTCGAGAATTTCCTATTGCATCTGAAAGCAGAAACTCGCCCGATTATAACGGTGTGTGTACTTTTCCCTTAGGCCAGTCCAGTTGTTGGTTTCGAGTATCAGACTTGCGAAAATTGTGATGGTTTCTCAACCATTCCTTAACTTCAAACTCCCATATCTCGCGAACGGATTGACGAACTCGAGAAATTCCTGTTGCATGTGAAAGTAGAAACTCGCCCGATTACAAAGGTATGTGTGTTTTCCCCTAGGCCTTTGTAGTTGTTGGTTTCGAGCATCAGACTTGCGAAAATTTTGATGGTTTCTCAACCATTCCTTAACTTCAGACTCCCATATCTCGCGAACGGATTGACGATCTCGAGAAATTCCGGTTGCATGTGAAAGTAGAAAGTCGCCCGATTACAACGGTATGTGTATTTTTCCCCTAGGCCTTTGAAGTTATTAGTTTCGAGTATCAGAATTGCGAAAATTTTGATAGTTTCTCAACCATTCCTTATCTTCACACTTCCATATCTCGCGAACGGATTGACGAACTCGAGAATTTCCTATTGCATCTGAAAGCAGAAACTCGCACGATTACAACGGTGTGTGTACTTTTCCCCTAGGCCATTCCAGTTGTTGGTTTCGAGTATCAGACCAGCGAAAATTCTGATGGTTACTCAAGCATTCCTTAACTTCAAACTTCCATATCTCGCGAACGGATTGACGAACTCGAGAATTTCCTGTTGCATCTGAATGCAGAAACTCGCCCGATGACAAAGATATGTGTGTTTTCCCCCTAGGCGTTTGTAGTTGTTGGTTTCGAGTATCAGACTTGCGAAAATTTTGATGGTTTCTCAACCATTCCTTAACTTCAAACTCCCATATCTCGCGAACGGATTGACGAACTCGAGAAATTCCTGTTGCATCTGAAAGTAGAAACTCGCCCGATTACAACGGTATGTGTATCTTTGCCCTAGGCCATTGTAGTTATTGGATTCGCGTATCGGACTTGCGAAAATTTTGATGATTTCTCAACCATTCCTTAACTTCAAATTCCCATATCCCGCGAACGGATTGACGAACTCGAGAAATTCATGTTGCATGTGAAAGTAGAAAGTCGCCCGATTACAACGGTCTGTGTATTTTTCCCCTAGGCCTTTGAAGTTATTGGTTTCGAGTATCAGACTTGCGAAAATTTTGATGGTTTCTCAACCATTCCTTATTTTCACACTTCCATATCTCGCGAACGGATTGACGAACTCCAGAATTTCCTGTTGCATATGAAAGCAGAAACTCGCCCGATTATAACGGTGTGTGTACTTTTCCCTTAGGCCAGTCCAGTTGTTGGTTTCGAGTATCAGACTTGCGAAAATTGTGATGGTTTCTCAACCATTCCTTAACTTCAAACTCCCATATCTCGCGAACGGATTGACGAACTCGAGAAATTCCTGTTGCATGTGAAAGTAGAAACTCGCCCGATTACAAAGGTATGTGTGTTTTCCCCTAGGCCTTTGTAGTTGTTGGTTTCGAGCATCAGACTTGCGAAAATTTTGATGGTTTCTCAACCATTCCTTAACTTCAGACTCCCATATCTCGCGAACGGATTGACGATCTCGAGAAATTCCGGTTGCATGTGAAAGTAGAAAGTCGCCCGATTACAACGGTATGTGTATTTTTCCCCTAGGCCTTTGAAGTTATTAGTTTCGAGTATCAGACTTGCGAAAATTTTGATAGTTTCTCAACCATTCCTTATCTTCACACTTCCATATCTCGCGAACGGATTAACCAACTCGAGAATTTCCTATTGCATCTGCCAGCAGAAACTCGCCCGATTACAATGGTATGTGTATTTTTCCGCTAGGCATTTGTAGTTATTGGTTTCGAGTATCAGACTTGCGAAAATTTTGATGGTTTCTCAACCATTCCTTAACTTCCGACTCCCATATCTCGCGAACGGATTGACGAACTCGAGAATTTCCTATTGCATCTGAAAGCAGAAACTCGCCCGATTACAACGGTATGTGTATTTTTCCGCTAGGCCATAGTAGTTATTGATTTCAGGTATCAGACTTGCGAAAATTGTGAAGGTTTCTCAACCATTCCTTAACTTCAAACTCCCATATCTCGCGAACGGATTGACGAACTCGAGAAATTCCTGTTGCATGTGAAAGTAGAAAGTCGCCCGATTACAACGGTATGTGTATTTTTCTCCTAGGCCTTTGTAGTTATTGGTTTCGAGTATCAGACTTGCGTAAATTTTGATGGTTTCTCAACCATTCCTTATATTCACACTTCCATATCTCGCAAACGGATTGACGAACTCGAGAATTTCCTATTGCATCTGAAAGCAGAAACTCGCCCGATTATAACGGTGTGTGTACTTTTCCCCTAGGCCAGTCCAGTTGTTGGTTTGGAGTATCAGACCAGCGAAAATATTGATGGTTTCTCAAGCATGCCTTAACTTCAAACTTCCGTATCTCGCGAACGGATTGACGAACTCGAGAAATTCCTGTTGCATCTGAAAGTAGAATCTCCCCCGATCAAATGGTATGTGTATTTTTCCCCTAGGGATTTGTCGTTATTGGTTTCGAGTATCAGACTTGCGAAAATTTTGATGGTTTCTCAACCATTCCTTAACTTCAAACTCCCATATCTCGCGAACGGATTGACGAACTCGAGAAATACCTGTTGCATCTGAAAGTAGAAACTCGCCCGATGACAAAGATATGTGTGTTTTCCCCCTAGGCGTTTGTAGTTGTTGGTTTCGAGTATCAGACTTGCGAAAATTTTGATGGTTTCTCAACCATTCCTTAACTTCAAACTCCCATATCTCGCGAACGGATTGACGAACTCGAGAAATTCCTGTTGCATCTGAAAGTAGAAACTCGCCCGATTACAACGGTATGTGTATTTTTGCCCTAGTTCATTGTAGTTATTGGATTCGCGTATCGGACTTGCGAAAATTTTGATGATTTCTCAACCATTCCTTAACTTCAAATTCCCTTATCCCGCGAACGGATTGACGAACTCGAGAAATTCCTGTTGCATGTGAAAGTAGAAAGTCGCCCGATTACAACGGTATGTGTATTTTTCCCTTAGGCCATAGTAGTTATTGATTTCAAGTATCAGACTTGCGAAAATTGTGATGGTTTCTCAAACATTCCTTAACTTCAAACTCCCATATCTCACGAACGGATTGACGAATTCGAGAAATTCCTGTTGCATCTGAAAGTAGAAACTCGCCCGATTACAAAGGTATGTGTGTTTTCCCCTAGGCCTTTGTAGTTGTTGGTTTCGAGTATCAGACTTGCGAAAATTTTGATGGTTTCTCAACCATTCCTTAACTTCAGACTCCCATATCTCGCGAACGGATTGACGAACTCGAGAATTTCCTATTGCATCTGAATGCAGAAACTCGCCCGTTTACAACGGTATGTGTATTTTTGCCCTAGGCCATAGTAGTTGTTGGTTTTGAGTATCAGACCAGCGAAAATTTTAATGGTTTCTCATGCATTCCTTAACTTCAAACTTCCATATCTCGCGAACGGATTAACCAACTCGAGAATTTCCTATTGCATCTGCCAGCAGAAACTCGCCCGATTACAACGGTATGTGTATTTTTCCCTTAGGCCATAGTAGTTATTGATTTCAAGTATCAGACTTGCGAAAATTGTGATGGTTTCTCAACCATTCCTTAACTTCAAATTCCCATATCCCGCGAACGGATTGACGAACTCGAGAAATTCATGTTGCATGTGAAAGTAGAAAGTCGCCCGATTACAACGGTCTGTGTATTTTTCCCCTAGGCCTTTGAAGTTATTGGTTTCGAGTATCAGACTTGCGAAAATTTTGATGATTTCTCAACCATTCCTTAACTTCAAACTGCCATACCTCGCGAACGCATTGACGAACTCCAGAAATTCCTATTGCATGTGAAAGTAGAATCTCGCCCGATTACAATGGTATGTGTATTTTTCCCCTAGGCATTTGTAGTTGTTGGTTTCGAGTATCAGACTTGCGAAAATTTTGATGGTTTCTCAACCATTCCTTAACTTCAAACTCCCATATCTCGCGCACGGATTGACGAACTCGAGAAATTCCTGTTGCATGTGAAAGTAGAAAGTCGCCCGATTACAACGGTATGTGTATTTTTCCCCTAGGCCTTTGAAGTTAATGGTTTCGAGTATCAGACTCGCGAAAATTTTGATGGTTTCTCAACCATTCCTTATTTTCACACTTCCATATCTCGCGAACGGATTGTCGAACTCGAGAATTTGCTGTTGCATCTGAAAGCAGAAACTCGCACGATTACAACGGTGTGTGTACTTTTCCCCTAGGCCATTCCAGTTGTTGGTTTCGAGTATCAGACCAGCGAAAATTTTGATGGCTACTCAAGCATTCCTTAACTTCAAACTTCCATATCTCGCGAACGTTTTGACGAACTCGAGAATTTCCTATTGCATCTGAATGCAGAAACTCGCCCGATTACAACGGTATGTGTATTTTTGCCCTAGGCCATAGTAGTTGTTGATTTCGAGTATCAGACCAGCGAAAATTTTGATGGTTTCTCATGCATTCCTTAACTTCAAACTTCCATATCTCGCGAACGGATTGACGAACTCGAGAATTTCCTATTGCATCTGAAACAGAAACTCGCCCGATTACAACGGTATGTGTATTTTTCCCCTAGGCCATAGTAGTTATTGATTTCAGGTATCAGACTTGCGAAAATTGTGAAGGTTTCTCAACCATTCCTTAACTTCAAACTCCCATATCTCGCGAACGGATTGACGAACTCGAGAAATTCCTGTTGCATGTGAAAGCAGCAAGTCGCCCGATTACAACGGTATGTGTATTTTTCTCCTAGGCCTTTGTAGTTATTGGTTTCGAGTATCAGACTTGCGTAAATTTTGATGGTTTCTCAACCATTCCTTATATTCACACTTCCATATCTCGCAATCGGATTGACGAACTCGAGAATTTCCTATTGCATCTGAAAGCAGAGACTCGCCCGATTATAACGGTGTGTGTACATTTCCCTTAGGCTAGTCCAGTTGTTGGTTTCGAGTATCAGACTTGCGAAAATTGTGATGGTTTCTCAACCATTCCTTAACTTCAAACTCCCATATCTCGCGAACGGATTGACGAACTCGAGAAATTCCTGTTGCATGTGAAAGTAGAAACTCGCCCGATTACAACGATATGTGTATTTTTGCCCTAGGCCATAGTAGTTATTGAATGCGAGTATCAGACTAGCGAAAATTTTGATGATTTCTCAACCATTCCTTAACTTCAAACTGCCATGCCTCGCGAACGCATTGACGAACTCCAGAAATTCCTATTGCATGTGAAAGTAGAATCTGGCCCGATTACAATGGTATGTGTATTTTTCCCCTAGGCCATTCCAGTTGTTGGTTTCGAGTATCAGACCAGCGAAAATTTTGATGGTTTCTCAAGCATTCCTTAACTTCAAACTTCCATATCTCGCGAACGGATTGACGAACTCGAGAATTTCCTATTGCATCTGAATGCAGAAACTCGCCCGATTACAACGGTATGTGTATTTTTGCCCTAGGCCATAGTAGTTGTTGGTTTCGTGTATCAGACCAGCGTAAGTTTTGATGGTTTCTCATGCATTCCTTAACTTCACACTTCCATATCTCGCGAACGGATTGACGAACTCGAGAAATTCCTGTTGCATCTGAAAGTAGAAACACGCCCGATTACAACGGTATGTGTATTTTTCCCCTAGGCCATTGTAGTTATTGGATTCGAGTATCAGACTTGCGAAAATTTTGATGATTTCTCAACCATTCCTTAACTTAAAACTCCCATATCTCGCGAACGGACTGACGAACTCGAGAAATTCCTGTTGCATGTGAAAGTAGAAAGTCGCCCGATTTCAACGGTGTGTGTATCTTTCCCCTAGGCCTTTGTAGTTATTGGTTTCGAGTATCAGACTTTCGAAAATTTTGATGGTTTCTCATGCATTCCTTAACTTCAAACTTCCATATCACGCGAACGGATTGACGAACTCGAGAAATTCCTGTTGCATCTGAAAGTAGAAACTCGACCGATTACAATGGTACGTGTACTTTTCCCGTAGGTCATTCCAGTTATTGGTTTCGAGTATCAGACCAGCGAAAATTTTGATGGTTTCTCAACCATTCCTTAACTTCAAACTCCCATATCCCGCGAACGGATTGACGAAATCGAGAAATTCCTGTTGCATGTGAAAGTAGAAAGTCGCCCGATTACAACGGTATGTGTATTTTTCTCCTAGGCCTTTGTAGTTATTGGTTTCGAGTATCAGACTTGCGTAAATTTTGATGGTTTCTCAACCATTCCTTATATTCACACTTCCATATCTCGCAAACGGATTGACGAACTCTAGAACTTCCTATTGCATCTGAAAGCAGAAACTCTCCCGATTACAACGGTTTGTGTACTTTTCCCCTAGGCCAGTCCTGTTGTTGGTTTCGAGTATCAGACCAGTGAAAATATTGATGGTTTCTCAAGCATGCCTTAACTTCAAACTTCCATATCTCGCGAACGGATTGACGAACTCGAGAAATTCCTGTTGCATCTTAAAGTAGAATCTCCCCCGATCAAATGGTATGGGTATTTTTCCCCTAGGTATTTGTAGTTATTGTATGCGAGTATCAGACTTGCGAAAATTTTGATGATTTCTCAACCATTCCTTAACTTCATACTGCCATACCTCGCGAACGCATTGACGAACTCCAGAAGTTCCTAATGCATGTGAAAGTAGAATCTCGCCCGATTACAATGGTATATGTATTTTTACCCTAGGCATTTGTAGTTGTTGGTTTCGAGTACCAGACTTGCGAAAATTTTGATGGTTTCTCAACCATTCCTTAACTTCAAACTCCCATATCTCGCGCACGGATTGACGAACTCGAGAAATTCCTGTTGCATCTGAAAGTAAAAACTCGCCCGATTACAACGGCATGTGTATTTTTCCCCTAGGCCATTGTAGTTATTGGTTTCGAGTATCAGACTTGCGAAAATTTTGATGGTTTCTCAACCATTCCTTATTTTCACACTTCCATATCTCATGAACGGATTGACGAACTCGAGAATTTCCTATTGCATCTGAATGCAGAAACTCGCCCGATTACAACAGAGTGTGTACTTTTCCCCTAGGCCATTCCAGTTGTTGGTTTCGAGTATCAGATCAGCGAAAATTTTGATGGTTTCTCAAACATTCCTTATCTTCAAACTTCCATATCTCGCGAACGGATTGACGAACTCGAGAATTTCCTATTGCATCTGAATGCAGAAACTCGCCCGATGACAAAGATATGTGTGTTTTCCCCCTAGGCGTATGTAGTTGTTGGTTTCGAGTATCAGACTTGCGAAAATTTTGATGGTTTCTCAACCATTCCTTAACTTCAAACTCCCATATCTCGCGCACGGATTGACGAACTCGAGAAATTCCTGTTGCATCTGAAAGTAAAAACTCGCCCGATTACAACGGCATGTGTATTTTTCCCCTAGGCCATTGTAGTTATTGGTTTCGAGTATCAGACCAGCGAAAATTTTGATGGTTTCTCAAGCATTCCTTAACTTCAAACTTCCATATCTCGCGAACGTTTTGACGAACTCGAGAATTTCCTATTGCATCTGAATGCAGAAACTCGCCCGATTACAACGGTATGTGTATTTTTGCCCTAGGCCATAGTAGTTGTTGGTTTCGAGTATCAGACCAGCGAAAATTTTGATGGTTTCTCATGCATTCCTTAACTTCAAACTTCCATATCTCACGAACGGATTGACGAACTCGAGAATTTCCTATTGCATCTGAAAGCAGAAACTCGCCCGATTACAAAGGTATGTGTATTTTTCCCCAAGGCCATAGTAGTTATTGGTTTCGAGTATCAGACCAGCGAAAATTTTGATGGTTTCTCATGCATTCCTTAACTTCAAACTCCCATATCTCGCGAACGGATTGACGAACTCGAGAAATTCCTGTTGCATGTGAAAGAAGCAAGTCGCCCGATTACAACGGTATGTGTATTTTTCTCCTAGGCCTTTGTAGTTATTGGTTTCGAGTATCAGACTTGCGTAAATTTTGATGGTTTCTCAACCATTCCTTATATTCACACTTCCATATCTCGCAATCGGATTGACGAACTCGAGAATTTCCTATTGCATCTGAAAGCAGAAACTCGCCCGATTATAACGGTGTGTGTACTTTTCCCTTAGGCCAGTCCAGTTGTTGGTTTCGAGTATCAGACTTGCGAAAATTGTGATGGTTTCTCAACCATTCCTTAACTTCAAACTCCCATATCTCGCGAACGGTTTGACGAACTCGAGAAATTCCTGTTGCATGTGAAAGTAGAAACTCGCCCGATTACAAAGGTATGTGTGTTTTCCCCTAGGCCTTTGTAGTTGTTGGTTTCGAGCATCAGACTTGCGAAAATTTTGATGGTTTCTCAACCATTCCTTAACTTCAGACTCCCATATCTCGCGAACGGATTGACGATCTCGAGAAATTCCGGTTGCATGTGAAAGTAGAAAGTCGCCCGATTACAACGGTATGTGTATTTTTCCCCTAGGCCTTTGAAGTTATTAGTTTCGAGTATCAGACTTGCGAAAATTTTGATAGTTTCTCAACCATTCCTTATCTTCACACTTCCATATCTCGCGAACGGATTGACGAACTCGAGAATTTCCTATTGCATCTGAAAGCAGAAACTCGCACGATTACAACGGTGTGTGTACTTTTCCCCTAGGCCATTCCAGTTGTTGGTTTCGAGTATCAGACCAGCGAAAATTCTGATGGTTACTCAAGCATTCCTTAACTTCAAACTTCCATATCTCGCGAACGGATTGACGAACTCGAGAATTTCCTGTTGCATCTGAATGCAGAAACTCGCCCGATGACAAAGATATGTGTGTTTTCCCCCTAGGCGTTTGTAGTTGTTGGTTTCGAGTATCAGACTTGCGAAAATTTTGATGGTTTCTCAACCATTCCTTAACTTCAAACTCCCATATCTCGCGAACGGATTGACGAACTCGAGAAATTCCTGTTGCATCTGAAAGTAGAAACTCGCCCGATTACAACGGTATGTGTATCTTTGCCCTAGGCCATTGTAGTTATTGGATTCGCGTATCGGACTTGCGAAAATTTTGATGATTTCTCAACCATTCCTTAACTTCAAATTCCCATATCCCGCGAACGGATTGACGAACTCGAGAAATTCATGTTGCATGTGAAAGTAGAAAGTCGCCCGATTACAACGGTCTGTGTATTTTTCCCCTAGGCCTTTGAAGTTATTGGTTTCGAGTATCAGACTTGCGAAAATTTTGATGGTTTCTCAACCATTCCTTATTTTCACACTTCCATATCTCGCGAACGGATTGACGAACTCCAGAATTTCCTGTTGCATATGAAAGCAGAAACTCGCCCGATTATAACGGTGTGTGTACTTTTCCCTTAGGCCAGTCCAGTTGTTGGTTTCGAGTATCAGACTTGCGAAAATTGTGATGGTTTCTCAACCATTCCTTAACTTCAAACTCCCATATCTCGCGAACGGATTGACGAACTCGAGAAATTCCTGTTGCATGTGAAAGTAGAAACTCGCCCGATTACAAAGGTATGTGTGTTTTCCCCTAGGCCTTTGTAGTTGTTGGTTTCGAGCATCAGACCTGCGAAAATTTTGATGGTTTCTCAACCATTCCTTAACTTCAGACTCCCATATCTCGCGAACGGATTGACGATCTCGAGAAATTCCGGTTGCATGTGCAAGTAGAAAGTCGCCCGATTACAACGGTATGTGTATTTTTCCCCTAGGCCTTTGAAGTTATTAGTTTCGAGTATCAGACTTGCGAAAATTTTGATAGTTTCTCAACCATTCCTTATCTTCACACTTCCATATCTCGCGAACGGATTGACGAACTCGAGAATTTCCTATTGCATCTGAAAGCAGAAACTCGCACGATTACAACGGTGTGTGTACTTTTCCCCTAGGCCATTCCAGTTGTTGGTTTCGAGTATCAGACCAGCGAAAATTCTGATGGTTACTCAAGCATTCCTTAACTTCAAACTTCCATATCTCGCGAACGGATTGACGAACTCGAGAATTTCCTGTTGCATCTGAATGCAGAAACTCGCCCGATGACAAAGATATGTGTGTTTTCCCCCTAGGCGTTTGTACTTGTTGGTTTCGAGTATCAGACTTGCGAAAATTTTGATGGTTTCTCAACCATTCCTTAACTTCAAACTCCCATATCTCGCGAACGGATTGACGAACTCGAGAAATTCCTGTTGCATCTGAAAGTAGAAACTCGCCCGATTACAACGGTATGTGTATCTTTGCCCTAGGCCATTGTAGTTATTGGATTCGCGTATCGGACTTGCGAAAATTTTGATGATTTCTCAACCATTCCTTAACTTCAAATTCCCATATCCCGCGAACGGATTGACGAACTCGAGAAATTCATGTTGCATGTGAAAGTAGAAAGTCGCCCGATTACAACGGTCTGTGTATTTTTCCCCTAGGCCTTTGAAGTTATTGGTTTCGAGTATCAGACTTGCGAAAATTTTGATGATTTCTCAACCATTCCTTAACTTCAAACTGCCATACCTCGCGAACGCATTGACGAACTCCAGAAATTCCTATTGCATGTGAAAGTAGAATCTCGCCCGATTACAATGGTATGTGTATTTTTCCCCTAGGCATTTGTAGTTGTTGGTTTCGAGTATCAGACTTGCGAAAATTTTGATGGTTTCTCAACCATTCCTTAACTTCAAACTCCCATATCTCGCGCACGGATTGACGAACTCGAGAAATTCCTGTTGCATGTGAAAGTAGAAAGTCGCCCGATTACAACGGTATGTGTATTTTTCCCCTAGGCCTTTGAAGTTAATGGTTTCGAGTATCAGACTCGCGAAAATTTTGATGGTTTCTCAACCATTCCTTATTTTCACACTTCCATATCTCGCGAACGGATTGTCGAACTCGAGAATTTGCTGTTGCATCTGAAAGCAGAAACTCGCACGATTACAACGGTGTGTGTACTTTTCCCCTAGGCCATTCCAGTTGTTGGTTTCGAGTATCAGACCAGCGAAAATTTTGATGGCTTCTCAAGCATTCCTTAACTTCAAACTTCCATATCTCGCGAACGTTTTGACGAACTCGAGAATTTCCTATTGCATCTGAATGCAGAAACTCGCCCGATTACAACGGTATGTGTATTTTTGCCCTAGGCCATAGTAGTTGTTGATTTCGAGTATCAGACCAGCGAAAATTTTTATGGTTTCTCATGCATTCCTTAACTTCAAACTTCCATATCTCGCGAACGGATTGACGAACTCGAGAATTTCCTATTGCATCTGAAACAGAAACTCGCCCGATTACAACGGTATGTGTATTTTTCCCCTAGGCCATAGTAGTTATTGATTTCAGGTATCAGACTTGCGAAAATTGTGAAGGTTTCTCAACCATTCCTTAACTTCAAACTCCCATATCTCGCGAACGGATTGACGAACTCGAGAAATTCCTGTTGCATGTGAAAGCAGCAAGTCGCCCGATTACAACGGTATGTGTATTTTTCTCCTAGGCCTTTGTAGTTATTGGTTTCGAGTATCAGACTTGCGTAAATTTTGATGGTTTCTCAACCATTCCTTATATTCACACTTCCATATCTCGCAATCGGATTGACGAACTCGAGAATTTCCTATTGCATCTGAAAGCAGAGACTCGCCCGATTATAACGGTGTGTGTACATTTCCCTTAGGCTAGTCCAGTTGTTGGTTTCGAGTATCAGACTTGCGAAAATTGTGATGGTTTCTCAACCATTCCTTAACTTCAAACTCCCATATCTCGCGAACGGATTGACGAACTCGAGAAATTCCTGTTGCATGTGAAAGTAGAAACTCGCCCGATTACAACGATATGTGTATTTTTGCCCTAGGCCATAGTAGTTATTGAATGCGAGTATCAGACTAGCGAAAATTTTGATGATTTCTCAACCATTCCTTAACTTCAAACTGCCATGCCTCGCGAACGCATTGACGAACTCCAGAAATTCCTATTGCATGTGAAAGTAGAATCTGGCCCGATTACAATGGTATGTGTATTTTTCCCCTAGGCCATTCCAGTTGTTGGTTTCGAGTATCAGACCAGCGAAAATTTTGATGGTTTCTCAAGCATTCCTTAACTTCAAACTTCCATATCTCGCGAACGGATTGACGAACTCGAGAATTTCCTATTGCATCTGAATGCAGAAACTCGCCCGATTACAACGGTATGTGTATTTTTGCCCTAGGCCATAGTAGTTGTTGGTTTCGAGTATCAGACCAGCGTAAGTTTTGATGGTTTCTCATGCATTCCTTAACTTCACACTTCCATATCTCGCGAACGGATTGACGAACTCGAGAAATTCCTGTTGCATCTGAAAGTAGAAACACGCCCGATTACAACGGTATGTGTATTTTTCCCCTAGGCCATTGTAGTTATTGGATTCGAGTATCAGACTTGCGAAAATTTTGATGATTTCTCAACCATTCCTTAACTTAAAACTCCCATATCTCGCGAACGGACTGACGAACTCGAGAAATTCCTGTTGCATGTGAAAGTAGAAAGTCGCCCGATTTCAACGGTGTGTGTATCTTTCCCCTAGGCCTTTGTAGTTATTGGTTTCGAGTATCAGACTTTCGAAAATTTTGATGGTTTCTCATGCATTCCTTAACTTCAAACTTCCATATCACGCGAACGGATTGACGAACTCGAGAAATTCCTGTTGCATCTGAAAGTAGAAACTCGACCGATTACAATGGTACGTGTACTTTTCCCGTAGGTCATTCCAGTTATTGGTTTCGAGTATCAGACCAGCGAAAATTTTGATGGTTTCTCAACCATTCCTTAACTTCAAACTCCCATATCCCGCGAACGGATTGACGAAATCGAGAAATTCCTGTTGCATGTGAAAGTAGAAAGTCGCCCGATTACAACGGTATGTGTATTTTTCTCCTAGGCCTTTGTAGTTATTGGTTTCGAGTATCAGACTTGCGTAAATTTTGATGGTTTCTCAACCATTCCTTATATTCACACTTCCATATCTCGCAAACGGATTGACGAACTCTAGAACTTCCTATTGCATCTGAAAGCAGAAACTCTCCCGATTACAACGGTTTGTGTACTTTTCCCCTAGGCCAGTCCTGTTGTTGGTTTCGAGTATCAGACCAGTGAAAATATTGATGGTTTCTCAAGCATGCCTTAACTTCAAACTTCCATATCTCGCGAACGGATTGACGAACTCGAGAAATTCCTGTTGCATCTTAAAGTAGAATCTCCCCCGATCAAATGGTATGGGTATTTTTCCCCTAGGTATTTGTAGTTATTGGTTTCGAGTATCAGACTTGCGAAAATTTTGATGGTTTCTCAACCATTCCTTAACTTCCAACTCCCATATCTCGCGAACGGTTTGACGAACTCGAGAAATACCTGTTGCATCTGAAAGTAGAAACTCGCCCGATGCCAAAGATATGTGTGTTTTCCCCCTAGGCGTTTGTAGTTGTTGGTTTCGAGTATCAGACTTGCGAAAATTTTGATGGTTTCTCAACCATTCCTTAACTTCAAACTCCCATATCTCGCGAACGGATAGACGAACTCGAGAAATTCCTGTTGCATCTGAAAGTAGAAACTCCCCCGATTACAACGGTATGTGTATTTTTGCCCTAGGCCATTGTAGTTATTGGATTCGCGTATCGGACTTGCGAAAATTTTGATGATTTCTCAACCATTCCTTAACTTCAAATTCCCATATCCCGCGAACGGATTGACGAACTCGAGAAATTCCTGTTGCATGTGAAAGTAGAAAGTCGCCCGATTACAACGGTATGTGTATGTTTCCCCTAGGCCATAGTAGTTATTGATTTCAGGTATCAGACTTGCGAAAATTGTGATGGTTTCTCAACCATTCCTTAACTTCAAACTCCCATATCTCGCGAACGGATTGACGAATTCGAGAAATTCCTGTTGCATCTGAAAGTAGAAACTCGCCCGATTACAATGGTATGTGTGTTTTCCCCTAGGCCTTTGTAGTTGTTGGTTTCGAGTATCAGACTTGCGTAAATTTTGATGGTTTCTCAACCATTCCTTAACTTCAGACTCCCATATCTCGCGAACGGATTGACGAACTCGAGAATTTCCTATTGCATCTGAATGCAGAAACTCGCCCGATGACAAAGGTATGTGTGTTTTCCCCCTAGGCGTTTGTAGTTGTTGGTTTCGAGTATCAGACTTGCGAAAATTTTGATGGTTTCTCAACCATTCCTTAACTTCAAACTGCCATATCTCGCGAACGGATTGACGAACTCGAGAAATTCCTGTTGCATCTGAAAGTAGAAACTCGCCCGATTACAACGGTATGTGTATTTTTGCCCTAGGCCATTGTAGTTATTGGATTCGCGTATCGGACTTGCGAAAATTTTGATGATTTCTCAACCATTCCTTAACTTCAAATTCCCATATCCCGCGAACGGATTGACGAACTCGAGAAATTCATGTTGCATGTGAAAGTAGAAAGTCGCCCGATTACAACGGTCTGTGTATTTTTCCCCTAGGCCTTTGAAGTTATTGGTTTCGAGTATCAGACTTGCGAAAATTTTGATGGTTTCTCAACCATTCCTTATTTTCACACTTCCATATCTCGCGAACGGATTGACGAACTCGAGAATTTCCTGTTGCATCTGAAAGCAGAAACTCGCCCGATTACAACGGTGTGTGTAGTTTTCCCCTAGGCCATTCCAGTTGTTGGTTTCGAGTATCAGATCAGCGAAAATTTTGATGGTTTCTCAAGCATTCCTTAACTTCAAACTTCCATATCTCGCGAACGGATTGACAAACTCGAGAATTTCCTATTGCATCTGAATGCAGAAACTCGCCCGATTACAACGGTATGTTTATTTACGCCCTGGGCCATAGTAGTTGTTGGTTTCGAGTATCAGACCAGCGAAAATTTTGATGGTTTCTCATGCATTCCTTAACTTCAAACTTCCATATCTCGCGAACCCATTGACGAAGTCGAGAATTTCCTATTGCATCTGACAAAAGAAACTCGCCCGATTACAACGGTATGTGTATTTTTGCCCTAGGCCATAGTATTATAGTTATTGGATGCGAGTATCAGACTTGCGAAAATTTTGATGATTTCTCAACCATTCCTTAACTTCAAACTGCCATACCTCGCGAACGCATTGACGAACTCCAGAAGTTCCTAATGCATGTGAAAGTAGAATCTCGCCCGATTACAATGGTATGTGTATTTTTACCCTAGGCATTTGTAGTTGTTGGTTTCGAGTACCAGACTTGCGAAAATTTTGATGGTTTCTCAACCATTCCTTAACTTCAAACTCCCATATCTCGCGCACGGATTGACGAAATCGAGAAATTCCTGTTGCATCTGAAAGTAAAAACTCGCCCGATTACAACGGCATGTGTATTTTTCCCCTAGGCCATTGTAGTTATTGGTTTCGAGTATCAGACTTGCAAAAATTTTGATGGTTTCTCAACCATTCCTTATTTTCACACTTCCATATCTCGCGAACGGATTGACGAACTCGAGAATTTCCTATTGCATCTGAATGCAGAAACTCGCCCGATTACAACGGTGTGTGTATTTTTCCCCTAGGCCATTCCAGTTGTTGGTTTCGAGTATCAGATCAGCGAAAATTTTGATGGTTTCTCAAACATTCCTTAACTTCAAACTTCCATATCTCACGAACGGATTGACGAACTCGAGAATTTCCTATTGCATCTGAATGCAGAAACTCGCCCGATGACAAAGATATGTGTGTTTTCCCCCTAGGCGTTTGTAGTTGTTGGTTTCGAGTATCAGACTTGCGAAAATTTTGATGGTTTCTCAACCATTCCTTAACTTCAAACCTCCATATCTCGCGTACGGATTGACGAACTCGAGAAATTCCTGTTGCATCTGAAAGTAGAAACTCGCCCGATTACAACGGTATGTGTATTTTTGCCCTAGGCCATTGTAGTTATTGGATTCGCGTATCGGACTTGCGAAAATTTTGATGATTTCTCAACCATTCCTTAACTTCAAATTCCCATATCCCGCGAACGGATTGACGAACTCGAGAAATTCATGTTGCATGTGAAAGTAGAAAGTCGCCCGATTACAACGGTCTGTGTATTTTTCCCCTAGGCCTTTGAAGTTATTGGTTTCGAGTATCAGACTTGCGAAAATTTTGATGGTTTCTCAACCATTCCTTATTTTCACACTTCCATATCTCGCGAACGGATTGACGAACTCGAGAATTTCCTGTTGCATCTGAAAGCAGAAACTCGCCCGATTACAACGGTGTGTGTACTTTTCCCCTAGGCCATTCCAGTTGTTGGTTTCGAGTATCAGATCAGCGAAAATTTTGATGGTTTCTCAAGCATTCCTTAACTTCAAACTTCCATATCTCGCGAACGGATTGACAAACTCGAGAATTTCCTATTGCATCTGAATGCAGAAACTCGCCCGATTACAACGGTATGTTTATTTATGCCCTAGGCCATAGTAGTTGTTGGTTTCGAGTATCAGACCAGCGAAAATTTTGATGGTTTCTCATGCATTCCTTAACTTCAAACTTCCATATCTCGCGAACCCATTGACGAACTCGAGAATTTCCTATTGCATCTGACAGCAGAAACTCGCCCGATTACAGCGGTATGTGTATTTTTGCCCTAGGCCATAGTATTATAGTTATTGGATGCGAGTATCAGACTTGCGAAAATTTTGATGATTTCTCAACCATTCCTTAACTTCAAACTGCCATACCTCGCGAACGCATTGACGAACTCGAGAATTTCCTATTGCATCTGAATGCAGAAACTCGCCCGATTACAACGGTATGTGTATTTTTGCCCTAGGCCATAGTTGTTGTTGGTTTCGAGTATCAGACCAGCGAAAGTTTTGATGGTTTCTCATGCATTCCTTAACTTCACACTTCCATATCTCGCGAACGGATTGACGAAATCGAGAAATTCCTGTTGCATGTGAAAGTAGAAAGTCGCCCGATTACAACGGTATGTGTGTTTTCCCCCTAGGCGTTTGTAGTTGTTGGTTTCGAGTATCAGACTTGCGAAAATTTTGATGGTTTCTCTACCATTCCTTATATTCACACTTCCATATCTCGCAAACGGATTGACGAACTCTAGAACTTCCTATTGCATCTGAAAGCAGAAACTCTCCCGATTACAACGGTTTGTGTACTTTTCCCCTAGGCCAGTCCTGTTGTTGGTTTCGAGTATCAGACCAGTGAAAATATTGATGGTTTCTCAAGCATGCCTTAACTTCAAACTTCCATATCTCGCGAACGGATTGACGAACTCGAGAAATTCCTGTTGCATCTTAAAGTAGAATCTCCCCCGATCAAATGGTATGGGTATTTTTCCCCTAGGTATTTGTAGTTATTGGTTTCGAGTATCAGACTTGCGAAAATTTTGATGGTTTCTCAACCATTCCTTAACTTCCAACTCCCATATCTCGCGAACGGATTGACGAACTCGAGAAATACCTGTTGCATCTGAAAGTAGAAACTCGCCCGATGACAAAGATATGTGTGTTTTCCCCCTAGGCGTTTGTAGTTGTTGGTTTCGAGTATCAGACTTGCGAAAATTTTGATGGTTTCTCAACCATTCCTTAACTTCAGACTCCCATATCTCGCGAACGGATAGACGAACTCGAGAAATTCCTGTTGCATCTGAAAGTAGAAACTCCCCCGATTACAACGGTATGTGTATTTTTGCCCTAGGCCATTGTAGTTATTGGATTCGCGTATCGGACTTGCGAAAATTTTGATGATTTCTCAACCATTCCTTAACTTCAAATTCCCATATCCCGCGAACGGATTGACGAACTCGAGAAATTCCTGTTGCATGTGAAAGTAGAAATTCGCCCGATTACAACGGTATGTGTATGTTTCCCCTAGGCCATAGTAGTTATTGATTTCAGGTATCAGACTTGCGAAAATTGTGATGGTTTCTCAACCATTCCTTAACTTCAAACTCCCATATCTCGCGAACGGATTGACGAATTCGAGAAATTCCTGTTGCATCTGAAAGTAGAAACTCGCCCGATTACAATGGTATGTGTGTTTTCCCCTAGGCCTTTGTAGTTGTTGGTTTCGAGTATCAGACTTGCGTAAATTTTGATGGTTTCTCAACCATTCCTTAACTTCCAACTCCCATATCTCGCGAACGGATTGACGAACTCGAGAAATACCTGTTGCATCTGAAAGTAGAAACTCGCCCGATGACAAAGATATGTGTGTTTTCCCCCTAGGCGTTTGTAGTTGTTGGTTTCGAGTATCAGACTTGCGAAAATTTTGATGGTTTCTCAACCATTCCTTAACTTCAGACTCCCATATCTCGCGAACGGATAGACGAACTCGAGAAATTCCTGTTGCATCTGAAAGTAGAAACTCCCCCGATTACAACGGTATGTGTATTTTTGCCCTAGGCCATTGTAGTTATTGGATTCGCGTATCGGACTTGCGAAAATTTTGATGATTTCTCAACCATTCCTTAACTTCAAATTCCCATATCCCGCGAACGGATGGACGAACTCGAGAAATTCCTGTTGCATGTGAAAGTAGAAAGTCGCCCGATTACAACGGTATGTGTATGTTTCCCCTAGGCCAAAGTAGTTATTGATTTCAGGTATCAGACTTGCGAAAATTGTGATGGTTTCTCAACCATTCCTTAACTTCAAACTCCCATATCTCGCGAACGGATTGACGAATTCGAGAAATTCCTGTTGCATCTGAAAGTAGAAACTCGCCCGATTACAATGGTATGTGT
Source organism: Ptiloglossa arizonensis (assembly GCF_051014685.1). Classification (NCBI taxonomy): domain Eukaryota; kingdom Metazoa; phylum Arthropoda; class Insecta; order Hymenoptera; family Colletidae; genus Ptiloglossa; species Ptiloglossa arizonensis. The sequence continues at coordinate 721,894 of NW_027478397.1, forward strand.
GTTTTCCCCTAGGCCTTTGTAGTTGTTGGTTTCGAGTATCAGACTTGCGTAAATTTTGATGGTTTCTCAACCATTCCTTAACTTCAGACTCCCATATCTCGCGCACGGATTGACGAAATCGAGAAATTCCTGTTGCATCTGAAAGTAAAAACTCGCCCGATTACAACGGCATGTGTATTTTTCCCCTAGGCCATTGTAGTTATTGGTTTCGAGTATCAGACTTGCAAAAATTTTGATGGTTTCTCAACCATTCCTTATTTTCACACTTCCATATCTCGCGAACGGATTGACGAACTCGAGAATTTCCTATTGCATCTGAATGCAGAAACTCGCCCGATTACAACGGTGTGTGTATTTTTCCCCTAGGCCATTCCGGTTGTTGGTTTCGAGTATCAGATCAGCGAAAATTTTGATGGTTTCTCAAACATTCCTTAACTTCAAACTTCCATATCTCGCGAACGGATTGACGAACTCGAGAATTTCCTATTGCATCTGAATGCAGAACTCGCCCGATGACAAAGATATGTGTGTTTTCCCCCTAGGCGTTTGTAGTTGTTGGTTTCGAGTATCAGACTTGCGAAAATTTTGATGGTTTCTCAACCATTCCTTAACTTCAAACCTCCATATCTCGCGTACGGATTGACGAACTCGAGAAATTCCTGTTGCATCTGAAAGTAGAAACTCGCCCGATTACAACGGTATGTGTATTTTTGCCCTAGGCCATTGTAGTTATTGGATTCGCGTATCGGACTTGCGAAAATTTTGATGATTTCTCAACCATTCCTTAACTTCAAATTCCCATATCCCGCGAACGGATTGACGAACTCGAGAAATTCATGTTGCATGTGAAAGTAGAAAGTCGCCCGATTACAACGGTCTGTGTATTTTTCCCCTAGGCCTTTGAAGTTATTGGTTTCGAGTATCAGACTTGCGAAAATTTTGATGGTTTCTCAACCATTCCTTATTTTCACACTTCCATATCTCGCGAACGGATTGACGAACTCGAGAATTTCCTGTTGCATCTGAAAGCAGAAACACGCCCGATTACAACGGTGTGTGTACTTTTCCCCTAGGCCATTCCAGTTGTTGGTTTCGAGTATCAGATCAGCGAAAATTTTGATGGTTTCTAAAGCATTCCTTAACTTCAAACTTCCATATCTCGCGAACGGATTGACAAACTCGAGAATTTCCTATTGCATCTGAATGCAGAAACTCGCCCGATTACAACGGTATGTTTATTTATGCCCTAGGCCATAGTAGTTGTTGGTTTCGAGTATCAGACCAGCGAAAATTTTGATGGTTTCTCATGCATTCCTTAACTTCAAACTTCCATATCTCGCGAACCCATTGACGAACTCGAGAATTTCCTATTGCATCTGACAGCAGAAACTCGCCCGATTACAACGGTATGTGTATTTTTGCCCTAGGCCATAGTATTATAGTTATTGGATGCGAGTATCAGACTTGCGAAAATTTTGATGATTTCTCAACCATTCCTTAACTTCAAACTGCCATACCTCGCGAACGCATTGACGAACTCCAGAAGTTCCTAATGCATGTGAAAGTAGAATCTCGCCCGATTACAATGGTATGTGTATTTTTACCCTAGGCATTTGTAGTTGTTGGTTTCGAGTACCAGACTTGCGAAAATTTTGATGGTTTCTCAACCATTCCTTAACTTCAAACTCCCATTTCTCGCGAACGGATTGACGAACTCGAGAAATTCCTTTTGCTTCTGAAAGTAGAAACTCGCCCGATTACAATGGTATGTGTACTTTTCCCGTAGGCCATTCCAGTTCTAGGTTTCGAGTATCAGACTTGCGATAATTTTGATGGTTTCTCAACCATTCCTTAACTTCACACTTACATATCTCGCGAACGGATTGACGACCTCGAGAATTTCCTATTGCATCTGAGAGCAGAAACTTGCCCGGTTTCAACGGTATGTGCATTTTTGCCCTAGGCCATAGTAGTTATTGGTTTGGAGTATCAGACTTGCGAAAATTTTGATGGTTTCTCAACCATTCCTTAACTTCAAACTCCCATATCTCGCGAACGGAATGACGAACTCGAGAAATTCCTATTGCACCTGAAAGTAGAAACCCGCCAGATTACAATGGTGTGTGTACTTTTCCCCTAGGCCATTCCAGTTATTGGTTTCGAGTATCCGACCAGCGAAAATTTTGATGGTTTCTCAACCATTCCTTAAATTCAAACTCCCATTTCTCGCGAACGGATTGACGAACTCGAGAAATTCCTTTTGCATCTGAAAGTAGAAACTCGCCCGATTACAATGGTATGTGTACTTTTCCCGTAGGCCATTCCAGTTGTAGGTTTCGAGTATCAGACTTGCGATAATTTTGATGGTTTCTCAACCATTCCTTAACTTCACACTTACATATCTCGCGAACGGATTGACGACCTCGAGAATTTCCTATTGCATCTGAAAGCAGAAACTCGCCCGGTTACAACGGTATGTGCATTTTTGCCCTAGGCCATAGTAGTTATTGGTTTGGAGTATCAGACTTGCGAAAATTTTGATGGTTTCTCAACCATTCCTTAACTTCAAACTCCCATATCTCGCGAACGGAATGACGAACTCGAGAAATTCCTATTGCACCTGAAAGTAGAAACCCGCCAGATTACAATGGTGTGTGTACTTTTCCCCTAGGCCATTCCAGTTATTGGTTTCGAGTATCCGACCAGCGAAAATTTTGATGGTTTCTCAACCATTCCTTAACTTCAAACTCCCATTTCTCGCGAACGGATTGACGAACTCGAGAAATTCCTTTTGCATCTGAAAGTAGAAACTCGCCCGATTACAATGGTATGTGTACTTTTCCCGTAGGCCATTCCAGTTGTAGGTTTCGAGTATCAGACTTGCGATAATTTTGATGGTTTCTCAACCATTCCTTAACTTCACACTTACATATCTCGCGAACGGATTGACGACCTCGAGAATTTCCTATTGCATCTGAAAGCAGAAACTCGCCCGGTTACAACGGTATGTGCATTTTTGCCCTAGGCCATAGTAGTTATTGGTTTGGAGTATCAGACTTGCGAAAATTTTGATGGTTTCTCAACCATTCCTTAACTTCAAACTCCCATATCTCGCGAACGGAATGACGAACTCGAGAAATTCCTATTGCACCTGAAAGTAGAAACCCGCCAGATTACAATGGTGTGTGTACTTTTCCCCTAGGCCATTCCAGTTATTGGTTTCGAGTATCCGACCAGCGAAAATTTTGATGGTTTCTCAACCATTCCTTAACTTCAAACTCCCATTTCTCGCGAACGGATTGACGAACTCGAGAAATTCCTTTTGCATCTGAAAGTAGAAACTCGCCCGATTACAATGGTATGTGTACTTTTCCCGTAGGCCATTCCAGTTGTAGGTTTCGAGTATCAGAATTGCGATAATTTTGATGGTTTCTCAACCATTCCTTAACTTCACACTTACATATCTCGCGAACGGATTGACGACCTCGAGAATTTCCTATTGCATCTGAAAGCAGAAACTCGCCCGGTTACAACGGTATGTGCATTTTTGCCCTAGGCCATAGTAGTTATTCGTTTGGAGTATCAGACTTGCGAAAATTTTGATGGTTTCTCAACCATTCCTTAACTTCAAACTCCCATTTCTCGCGAACGGATTAACGAACTCGAGAAATTCCTGTTGCATAGGAAAGTAGAAACTCGCCCGATTACAATGGTATGTGTACTTTTCCCCTAGGCCATTCCAGTTATTCGTTTCTAGCATCAAAATTGCGAAAATTTGGATGGTTTCTCAACCATTCCTTAACTTCAAACTGCCATTTCTCGCGAACGGATTGACGAACTCGAGAAATTCCTGTTGCATCTGAAAGTAGAAACTCGCCCGATTACAATGGTATGTGTACTTTTCCCCTAGGCCATTCCAGTTATTGGTTTCGAGTATCAGACTTGCGATAATTTTGATGGTTTCTCAAACATTCCTTAACTTCAAACTCCCATATCTCGCAAACGGATTGACGAACTCGAGAAATTCTTGTTGCATCTGAAAGTAGAAACACGCCCGAATACAATGGTGTGTGTACTTTTCTCCTAGGACATTCCAGTTATTGGTTTCGAGTATCAGACACAAGGAAAATTTTGATGGTTTCTCAACCATTCCTTAACTTCAAACTCCCATATCTCGCGAACGGAATGACGAACTCGAGAAATTCCTATTGCACCTGATAGTAGAAACCCGCCAGATTACAATGGTGTGTTTGTACTTTTCCCCAAGGCCACTCCAGTTATTGGTTTCGAGTATCAGACTTGCGAAAATTTTGATGGTTTCTCAACCATTCCTTAACTTCAAACTCCCATATCCCGCGAATGGATTGACGAACTCGAGAAATTCTTGTTGCATCTGAAAGTAGAAACTCGCTCCATTACTACGGTGTGTGTACTTCTTCCCCTAGGCCATTCCAGTTATTGGTTTCGAGTATCAGACTTGCGATAATTTTGATGGTTTCTCAACCATTCCTTAAATTCACACTTACATATCTCGCGAACGGAATGACGAACTCGAGAATTTCCTATTGCATCTGAATGCAGAAACTCGCCCGATTACAACGGTATGTGTATTTTTGCCCTAGGCCATAGTAGTTGTTGGTTTTGAGTATCAGACCAGCGAAAATTTTAATGGTTTCTCATGCATTCCTTAACTACAAACGTCCATATCTCGCGAACGGATTGCCGAACTCGAGAAATTCCTGTTGCATGTGAAAGTAGAAAGTCGCCCGATTACAACGGTATGTGTATTTTTCTCCTAGGCCTTTGTAGTTATTGGTTTCGAGTATCAGACTTGCGTAAATTTTGATGGTTTCTCAACCATTCCTTATATTCACACTTCCATATCTCGCAAACGGATTGACGAACTCGAGAATTTCCTATTGCATCTGAAAGCAGAAACTCGCCCGATTATAACGGTGTGTGTACTTTTCCCCTAGGCCAGTCCAGTTGTTGGTTTGGAGTATCAGACCAGCGAAAATATTGATGGTTTCTCAAGCATGCCTTAACTTCAAACTTCCATATCTCGCGAACGGATTGACGAACTCGAGAAATTCCTGTTGCATCTGAAAGTAGAAACTCGCCCGATTACAATGGTATGTGTACTTTTCCCCTAGGCCATTCCGGTTATTCGTTTCTAGCATCACAATTGCGATAATTTTGATGGTTTCTCAACCATTCCTTAACTTCACACTTCCATATCTCGCGAACGGATTGACGAACTCGAGAAATTCCTGTTGCATCTGAAAGTAGAAACCCGCCAGATTACAATGGTGTGCGTACTCTTCCCCTAGGCCATTCCAGTTATTGGTTTCGAGTATCAGACTTGCGAAAATTTTGATGGTTTCTCAATCATTCCTTAACTTCGAACTCCCAAATCTCGCGAACGGATTGACGAACTCGAGAAATTCCTGTTGCATGTGGAAGTAGAAACTCGCCCGATTACAACGGTATGTGTATTTTTGCCCTAGGCCATAGTAGTTATTGGATTCGAGTATCAGACTTGCGAAAATTTTGATGATTTCTCAACCATTCCTTAACTTCAAACTCCCATATCTCGCGAACGGATTGACGAACTCGAGAAATTCTTGTTGCATCTGAAAGCAGAAACTCGCCCGGTTACAACGGAATGTGCATTTTTGCCCTAGGCCATAGTAGTTATTGGTTTGGAGTATCAGACTTGCGAAAATTTTGATGGTTTCTCAACCATTCCTTAACTTCAAACTCCCATATCTCGCGAACGGAATGACGAACTCGAGAAATTCCTATTGCACCTGAAAGTAGAAACCCGCCAGATTACAATGGTGTGTGTACTTTTCCCCTAGGCCATTCCAGTTATTGGTTTCGAGTATCAGACTTGCGATAATTTTGATGGTTTCTCAAACATTCCTTAACTTCAAACTCCCATATCTCGCAAACGGATTGACGAACTCGAGAAATTCTTGTTGCATCTGAAAGTAGAAACACGCCCGAATACAATGGTGTGTGTACTTTTCTCCTAGGACATTCCAGTTATTGGTTTCGAGTATCAGACACAAGGAAAATTTTGATGGTTTCTCAACCATTCCTTAACTTCAAACTCCCATATCTCGCGAACGGAATGACGAACTAGAGAAATTCCTATTGCACCTGATAGTAGAAACCCGCCAGATTACAATGGTGTGTTTGTACTTTTCCCCAAGGCCACTCCAGTTATTGGTTTCGAGTATCAGACTTGCGAAAATTTTGATGGTTTCTCAACCATTCCTTAACTTCAAACTCCCATATCCCGCGAATGGATTGACGAACTCGAGAAATTCTTGTTGCATCTGAAAGTAGAAACTCGCTCCATTACTACGGTGTGTGTACTTCTTCCCCTAGGCCATTCCAGTTATTGGTTTCGAGTATCAGACTTGCGATAATTTTGATGGTTTCTCAACCATTCCTTAAATTCACACTTACATATCTCGCGAACGGAATGACGAACTCGAGAATTTCCTATTGCATCGGAATGCAGAAACTCGCCCGATTACAACGGTATGTGTATTTTTGCCCTAGGCCATAGTAGTTGTTGGTTTTGAGTATCAGACCAGCGAAAATTTTAATGGTTTCTCATGCATTCCTTAACTACAAACGTCCATATCTCGCGAACGGATTGCCGAACTCGAGAAATTCCTGTTGCATGTGAAAGTAGAAAGTCGCCCGATTACAACGGTATGTGTATTTTTCTCCTAGGCCTTTGTAGTTATTGGTTTCGAGTATCAGACTTGCGTAAATTTTGATGGTTTCTCAACCATTCCTTATATTCACACTTCCATATCTCGCAAACGGATTGACGAACTCGAGAATTTCCTATTGCATCTGAAAGCAGAAACTCGCCCGATTATAACGGTGTGTGTACTTTTCCCCTAGGCCAGTCCAGTTGTTGGTTTGGAGTATCAGACCAGCGAAAATATTGATGGTTTCTCAAGCATGCCTTAACTTCAAACTTCCATATCTCGCGAACGGATTGACGAACTCGAGAAATTCCTGTTGCATCTGAAAGTAGAAACTCGCCCGATTACAATGGTATGTGTACTTTTCCCCTAGGCCATTCCGGTTATTCGTTTCTAGCATCACAATTGCGATAATTTTGATGGTTTCTCAACCATTCCTTAACTTCACACTTCCATATCTCGTGAACGGATTGACGAACTCGAGAAATTCCTGTTGCATCTGAAAGTAGAAACCCGCCAGATTACAATGGTGTGCGTACTCTTCCCCTAGGCCATTCCAGTTATTGGTTTCGAGTATCAGACTTGCGAAAATTTTGATGGTTTCTCAATCATTCCTTAACTTCGAACTCCCAAATCTCGCGAACGGATTGACGAACTCGAGAAATTCCTGTTGCATGTGGAAGTAGAAACTCGCCCGATTACAACGGTATGTGTATTTTTCCCCTAGGCCATTGTAGTTATTGGTTTCGAGTATCAGACTTGCGAAAATTTTGATGGTTTCTCAACCATTCCTTAACCTCAAACTCCCATTTCCTGCGAACGGATTGACGAACTCGAGAAATTCCTGTTGTATCTGAAAGTGGAAACCCGCCCGATTACAGTGGTGTGTGTTCTTTTCTCCTAGGCCATTCCAGTTATTGGTTTCGAGTATCAGACCAGTGAAAATTTTGATGGTTTCTCAAACATTCCTTAATTTCAAACTCCCATATCTCGCGAACGGAATAACGAACTCGAGAAGTTCCTATTGCATCCGAAAGTAGAAACCCGCCAGATTACAATGGTGTGTGTACTTTTCCCCTAGGCCCTTCCAGTTATTGGTTTCGAGTATCAGACTTGCGAAAATTTTGATGGTTTCTCAATCATTCCTTAACTTCGAACTCCCAAATCTCGCGAACGGATTGACGAACTCGAGAAATTCCTGTTGCATGTGGAAGTAGAAACTCGCCCGATTACAACGGTATGTGTATTTTTGCCCTAGGCCATAGTAGTTATTGGATTCGAGTATCAGACTTGCGAAAATTTTGATGATTTCTCAACCATTCCTTAACTTCAAACTCCCATATCTCGCGAACGGATTGACGAACTCGAGAAATTCTTGTTGCATGTGAAAGTAGAAAGTCGCCCGATTACAACGGCATGTGTATTTTTCCCCTAGGCCATTGTAGTTATTGGTTTCGATTATCAGACTTGCGAAAATTTTGATGGTTTCTCAACCATTCCTTAACCTCAAACTCCCATTTCCTGCGAACGGATTGACGAACTCGAGAAATTCCTGTTGCATGTGAAAGTAGAAAGTCGCCCGATTACAACAGTATGTGTATTTTTTCCCTAGGCCTTTGAAGTTAATGGTTTCGAGTATCAGACTCGCGAAAATTTTGATGGTTTCTCAACCATTCCTTATTTTCACACTTCCATATCTCGCGAACGGATTGGCGAATTCGAGAAATTGCTGTTGCATCTGAAAGCAGAAACTCGCACGATTACAACGGTGTGTGTACTTTTCCCCTAGGCCATTCCAGTTGTTGGTTTCGAGTATCAGACCAGCGAAAATTTTGATGGTTTCTCAAGCATTCCTTAACTTCAAACTTCCATATCTCGCGAACGTTTTGACGAACTCGAGAATTTCCTATTGCATCTGAATGCAGAAACTCGCCCGATTACAACGGTATGTGTATTTTTGCCCTAGGCCATAGTAGTTGTTGGTTTTGGGTATCAGACCAGCGAAAATTTTAATGGTTTCTCATGCATTCCTTAACTACAAACGTCCATATCTCGCGAACGGATTGACCAACTCGAGAATTTCCTATTGCATCTGACAGCAGAAACTCGCCCGATTACAATGGTATGTGTATTTTTCCCCTAGGCATTTGTAGTTATTGGTTTCGAGTATCAGACTTGCGAAAATTTTGATGGTTTCTCAACCATTCCTTAACTTCCAACTCCCATATCTCGCGAACGGATTGACGAACTCGAGAATTTCCTATTGCATCTGAAAGCAGAAACTCGCCCGATTACAACGGTATGTGTATTTTTCCGCTAGGCCATAGTAGTTATTGATTTCAGGTATCAGACTTGCGAAAATTGTGAAGGTTTCTCAACCATTCCTTAACTTCAAACTCCCATATCTCGCGAACGGATTGACGAACTCGAGAAATTCCTGTTGCATGTGAAAGTAGAGAGTCGCCCGATTACAACGGTATGTGTATTTTTCTCCTAGGCCTTTGAAGTTATTGGTTTCGAGTATCAGACTTGCGTAAATTTTGATGGTTTCTCAACCGTTCCTTATATTCACACTTCCATATCTCGCAAACGGATTGACGAACTGGAGAATTTCCTATTGCATCTGAAAGCAGAAACTCGCCCGATTATAACGGTGTGTGTACTTTTCCCCTAGGCCAGTCCAGTTGTTGGTTTGGAGTATCAGACCAGCGAAAATATTGATGGTTTCTCAAGCATGCCTTAACTTCAAACTTCCATATCTCGCGAACGGATTGACGAACTCGAGAAATTCCTGTTGCATCTGAAAGTAGAAACTCGCCCGATTACAATGGTATGTGTACTTTTCCCCTAGGCCATTCCGGTTATTCGTTTCTAGCATCACAATTGCGATAATTTTGATGGTTTCTCAACCATTCCTTAACTTCACACTTCCATATCTCGCGAACGGATTGACGAACTCGAAAAATTCCTGTTGCATCTGAAAGTAGAAACTCGCCAGATTACAATGGTGTGCGTACTCTTCCCCTAGGCCATTCCAGTTATTGGTTTCGAGTATCAGACTTGCGAAAATTTTGATGGTTTCTCAATCATTCCTTAACTTCAAACTTCCATATCTCGCGAACGGATTGACGAATTCGAGAAATTCCTGTTGCATCTGAAAGTAGAAACTCGCCCGATTACAAAGGTATGTGTGTTTTCCCCTAGGCCTTTGTAGTTGTTGGTTTCGAGTATCAGACTTGCGAAAATTTTGATGGTTTCTCAACCATTCCTTAACTTCAGACTCCCATATCTCGCGAACGGATTGACGAACTCGAGAAATTCCGGTTGCATGTGAAAGTAGAAAGTCGCCCGATTACAACGGTATGTGTATTTTTCCCCTAGGCTTTTGAAGTTATTGGTTTCGAGTATCAGACTTGCGAAAATTTTGATAGTTTCTCAACCATTCCTTATCTTCACACTTCCATATCTCGCGAACGGATTGACGAACTCGAGAATTTCCTATTGCATCTGAAAGCAGAAACTCGCACGATTACAACGGTGTGTGTACTTTTCCCCCAGGCCATTCCAGTTGTTGGTTTCGAGTATCAGACCAGCGAAAATTTTGATGGTCTCTCAAGCATTCCTTAACTTCAAACTTCCACATCTCGCGAACGGATTGACGAACTCGAGAATTTCCTATTGCATCTGACAGCAGAAACTCGCCCGATTACAACGGTATGTGTATTTTTGCCCTAGGCCATAGTAGTTATTGAATGCGAGTATCAGACTTGCGAAAATTTTGATGATTTCTCAACCATTCCTTAACTTCAAACTGCCATACCTCGCGAACGCATTGACGAACTCCAGAAATTCCTATTGCATGTGAAAGTAGAATCTCGCCCGATTACAATGGTATGTGTATTTTTCCCCTAGGCATTTGTAGTTGTTGGTTTCGAGTATCAGACTTGCGAAAATTTTGATGGTTTCTCAACCATTCCTTAATTTCAAACTCCCATATCTCGCGCACGGATTGACGAACTCGAGAAATTCCGGTTGCATCTGAAAGTAAAAACTCGCCCGATTACAACGGCATGTGTATTTTTCCCCTAGGCCATTGTAGTTATTGGTTTCGAGTATCAGACTTGCGAAAATTTTGATGGTTTCTCAACCATTCCTTAACCTCTAACTCCCATTTCTCGCGAACGGATTGACGAACTCGAGAAATTCCTGTTGCATGTGAAAGTAGAAAGTCGCCCGATTACAACGGTATGTGTATTTTTCCCCTAGGCCTTTGAAGTTAATGGTTTCGAGTATCAGACTCGCGAAAATTTTGATGGTTTCTCAACCATTCCTTATTTTCACACTTCCATATCTCGCGAACGGATTGACGAACTCGAGAATTTGCTGTTGCATCTGAAAGCAGAAACTCGCACGATTACAACGGTGTGTGTACTTTTCCCCTAGGCCATTCCAGTTGTTGGTTTCGAGTATCAGACCAGCGAAAATTTTGATGGTTTCTCAAGCATTCCTTAACTTCAAACTTCCATATCTCGCGAACGTTTTGACGAACTCGAGAATTTCCTATTGCATCTGAATGCAGAAACTCGCCCGTTTACAACGGTATGTGTATTTTTGCCCTAGGCCATAGTAGTTGTTGGTTTTGAGTATCAGACCAGCGAAAATTTTAATGGTTTCTCATGCATTCCTTAACTTCAAACTTCCATATCTCGCGAACGGATTAACCAACTCGAAAATTTCCTATTGCATCTGCCAGCAGAAACTCGCCCGATTACAATGGTATGTGTATTTTTCCGCTAGGCATTTGTAGTTATTGGTTTCGAGTATCAGACTTGCGAAAATTTTGATGGTTTCTCAACCATTCCTTAACTTCCAACTCCCATATCTCGCGAACGGATTGACGAACTCGAGAATTTCCTATTGCATCTGAAAGCAGAAACTCGCCCGATTACAACGGTATGTGTATTTTTCCCCTAGGCCATAGTAGTTATTGATTTCAGGTATCAGACTTGCGAAAATTGTGAAGGTTTCTCAACCATTCCTTAACTTCAAACTCCCATATCTCGCGAACGGATTGACGAACTCGAGAAATTCCTGTTGCATCTGAAAGTAGAAACTCGCCCGATTACAAAGATACGTGTGTTTTCCCCCTAGGCCTCTGTAGTTGTTGGTTTCGAGTATCAGACTTGCGAAAATTTTGATGATTTCTCAACCATTCCTTAACTTAAAACTCCCATATCTCGCGAACGGACTGACGAACTCGAGAAATTCCTGTTGCATGTGAAAGTAGAAAGTCGCCCGATTTCAACGGTATGTGTATCTTTCCCCTAGGCCTTTGTAGTTATTGGTTTCGAGTATCAGACTTTCGAAAATTTTGATGGTTTCTCATGCATTCCTTAACTTCAAACTTCCATATCACGCGAACGGATTGACGAACTCGAGAAATTCCTGTTGCATCTGAAAGTAGAAACTCGACCGATTACAATGGTACGTGTACTTTTCCCGTAGGTCATTCCAGTTATTGGTTTCGAGTATCAGACCAGCGAAAATTTTGATGGTTTCTCAACCATTCCTTATTTTCACACTTCCATATCCCGCGAACGGATTGACGAACTCGAGAAATTCCTCTTGCATGTGAAAGTAGAAAGTCGCCCGATTACAACGGTATGTGTATTTTTCTCCTAGCCCTTTGTAGTTATTGGTTTCGAGTATCAGACTTGCGTAAATTTTGATGGTCTCTCAACCATTCCTTATATTCACACTTCCATATCTCGCAAACGGATTGACGAACTCGAGAATTTCCTATTGCATCTGAAAGCAGAAACTCGCCCGATTACAACGGTGTGTGTACTTTTCCCCTAGGCCAGTCCAGTTGTTGGTTTCGAGTATCAGACCAGCGAAAATATTGATGGTTTCTCAAGCATGCCTTAACTTCAAACTTCCATATCTCGCGAACGGATTGACGAACTCGAGAAATTCCTGTTGCATCTGAAAGTAGAATCTCCCCCGATCAAATGGTATGTGTATTTTTCCCCTAGGTATTTGTAGTTATTGGTTTCGAGTATCAGACTTGCGAAAATTTTGATGGTTTCTCAACCATTCCTTAACTTCCAACTCCCATATCTCACGAACGGATTGACGAACTCGAGAAATACCTGTTGCATCTGAAAGTAGAAACTCGCCCGATGACAAAGATATGTGTGTTTTCCCCCTAGGCGTTTGTAGTTGTTGGTTTCGAGTATCAGACTTGCGTAAATTTTGATGGTTTCTCAACCATTCCTTAACTTCAGACTCCCATACCTCGCGAACGGATTGACGAACTCGAGAATTTCCTGTTTCATGTGAAAGTAGAAAGTCGCCCGATTACAACGGTATGTGTATTTTTCCCCTAGGCCTTTGAAGTTATTGGTTTCGAGTATCAGACTTGCGAAAATTTTGATAGTTTCTCAACCATTCCTAATTTTCACACTTCCATATCTCGCGAACGGATTGACGAACTCGAGAATTTCCTATTGCATCTGAAAGCAGAAACTCGCACGATTACAACGGTGTGTGTACTTTTCCCCTAGGCCATTCCAGTTGTTGGTTTCGAGTATCAGACCAGCGAAAATTTTGATGGTTTCTCAAGCATTCCTTAACTTCAAACTTCCATATCTCGCGAACGGATTGACGAACTCGAGAATTTCCTATTGCATCTGAATGCAGAAACTCGCCCGATGACAAAGATATGTGTGTTTTCCCCCTAGGCGTTTGTAGTTGTTGGTTTCGAGTATCAGACTTGCGAAAATTTTGATGGTTTCTCAACCATTCCTTAACTTCAAACTGCCATATCTCGCGAACGGATTGACGAACTCGAGAAATTCCTGTTGCATCTGAAAGTAGAAACTCGACCGATTACAACGGTATGCGTATTTTTGCCCTAGGCCATTGTAGTTATTGGATTCGCGTATCGGACTTGCGAAAATTTTGATGATTTCTCAACCATTCCTTAACTTCAAATTCCCATATCCTGCGAACGGATTGACGAACTCGAGAAATTCATGTTGCATGTGAAAGTAGAAAGTCGCCCGATTACAACGGTCTGTGTATTTTTCCCCTAGGCCTTTGAAGTTATTGGTTTCGAGTATCAGACTTGCGAAAATTTTGATGGTTTCTCAACCATTCCTTATTTTCACACTTCCATATCTCGCGAACGGATTGACGAACTCGAGAATTTCCTGTTGCATCTGAAAGCAGAAACTCGCCCGATTACAACGGTGTGTGTACTTTTCCCCTAGGCCATTCCAGTTGTTGGTTTCGAGTATCAGATCAGCGAAAATTTTGATGGTTTCTCAAGCATTCCTTAACTTCAAACTTCCATATCTCGCGAACGGATTGACAAACTCGAGAATTTCCTATTGCATCTGAATGCAGAAACTCGCCCGATTACAACGGTATGTGTATTTTTGACCTAGGCCATAGTAGTTGTTGGTTTCGAGTATCAGACCAGCGAAAATTTTGATGGTTTCTCAAGCATTCCTCAACTTCAAACTTCCATATCTCGCGAACGGATTGACAAACTCGAGAATTTCCTATTGCATCTGAATGCAGAAACTCGCCCGATTACAACGGTATGTGTATTTTTGACCTAGGCCATAGTAGTTGTTGGTTTCGAGTATCAGACCAGCGAAAATTTTGATGGTTTCTCATGCATTCCTTAACTTCCACTTCCATATCTCGCGAACGCATTGACGAACTGGAGAATTTCCTATTGCATCTGACAGCAGAAACTCGCCCGATTACAACGGTATGTGTATTTTTGCCCTAGGCCATAGTAGTTATTGGATGCGAGTATCAGACTTGCGAAAATTTTGATGATTTCTCAACCATTCCTTAACTTCATACTGCCATACCTCGCGAACGCATTGACGAACTCCAGAAGTTCCTAATGCATGTGAAAGTAGAATCTCGCCCGATTACAATGGTATATGTATTTTTACCCTAGGCATTTGTAGTTGTTGGTTTCGAGTACCAGACTTGCGAAAATTTTGATGGTTTCTCAACCATTCCTTAACTTCAAACTCCCATATCTCGCGCACGGATTGACGAACTCGAGAAATTCCTGTTGCATCTGAAAGTAAAAACTCGCCCGATTACAACGGCATGTGTATTTTTCCCCTAGGCCATTGTAGTTATTGGTTTCGAGTATCAGACTTGCGAAAATTTTGATGGTTTCTCAACCATTCCTTATTTTCACACTTCCATATCTCATGAACGGATTGACGAACTCGAGAATTTCCTATTGCATCTGAATGCAGAAACTCGCCCGATTACAACAGAGTGTGTACTTTTCCCCTAGGCCATTCCAGTTGTTGGTTTCGAGTATCAGATCAGCGAAAATTTTGATGGTTTCTCAAACATTCCTTAACTTAAAACTCCCATATCTCGCGAACGGACTGACGAACTCGAGAAATTCCTGTTGCATGTGAAAGTAGAAAGGCGCCCGATTTCAACGGTATGTGTATCTTTCCCCTAGGCCTTTGTAGTTATTGGTTTCGAGTATCAGACTTTCGAAAATTTTGATGGTTTCTCATGCATTCCTTAACTTCAAACTTCCATATCACGCGAACGGATTGACGAACTCGAGAACTTCCTGTTGCATCTGAAAGTAGAAACTCGACCGATTACAATGGTACGTGTACTTTTCCCGTAGGTCATTCCAGTTGTTGGTTTCGAGTATCAGACCAGCGAAAGTTTTGATGATTTCACAACCATTCCTTAACTTCAAATTCCCATATCCTGCGAACGGATTGACGAACTCGAGAAATTCATGTTGCATGTGAAAGTAGAAAGTCGCCCGATTACAACGGTCTGTGTATTTTTCCCCTAGGCCTTTGAAGTTATTGGTTTCGAGTATCAGAATTGCGAAAATTTTGATGGTTTCTCAACCATTCCTTATTTTCACACTTCCATATCTCGCGAACGGATTGACGAACTCGAGAATTTCCTGTTGCATCTGAAAGCAGAAACTCGCCCGATTACAACGGTGTGTGTACTTTTCCCCTAGGCCATTCCAGTTGTTGGTTTCGAGTATCAGATCAGCGAAAATTTTGATGGTTTCTCAAGCATTCCTTAACTTCAAACTTCCATATCTCGCGAACGGATTGACAAACTCGAGAATTTCCTATTGCATCTGAATGCAGCAACTCGCCCGATTACAACGGTATGTGTATTTTTGACCTAGGCCATAGTAGTTGTTGTTTTCGAGTATCAGACCAGCGAAAATTTTGATGGTTTCTCATGCATTCCTTAACTTCAAACTTCCATATCTCGCGAACGCATTGACGAACTCGAGAATTTCCTATTGCATCTGACAGCAGAAACTCGCCCGATTACAACGGTATGTGTATTTTTGCCCTAGGCCATAGTAGTTATTGAATGCGAGTATCAGACTTGCGAAAATTTTGATGATTTCTCAACCATTCCTTAACTTCATACTGCCATACCTCGCGAACGCATTGACGAACTCCAGAAGTTCCTAATGCATGTGAAAGTAGAATCTCGCCCGATTACAATGGTATATGTATTTTTACCCTAGGCATTTGTAGTTGTTGGTTTCGAGTACCAGACTTGCGAAAATTTTGATGGTTTCTCAACCATTCCTTTACTTCAAACTCCCATATCTCGCGCACGGATTGACGAACTCGAGAAATTCCTGTTGCATCTGAAAGTAAAAACTCGCCCGATTACAACGGCATGTGTATTTTTCCCCTGGGCCATTGTAGTTATTGGTTTCGAGTATCAGACTTGCGAAAATTTTGATGGTTTCTAAACCATTCCTTATTTTCACACTTCCATATCTCATGAACGGATTGACGAACTCGAGAATTTCCTATTGCATCTGAATGCAGAAACTCGCCCGATTACAACAGAGTGTGTACTTTTCCCCTAGGCCATTCCAGTTGTTGGTTTCGAGTATCAGATCAGCGAAAATTTTGATGGTTTCTCAAACATTCCTTAACTTCAAACTTCCATATCTCGCGAACGGATTGACGAACTCGAGAATTTCCTATTGCATCTGAATGCAGAAACTCGCCCGATGA
The DNA here is from genome assembly GCF_051014685.1 of Ptiloglossa arizonensis. Classification (NCBI taxonomy): domain Eukaryota; kingdom Metazoa; phylum Arthropoda; class Insecta; order Hymenoptera; family Colletidae; genus Ptiloglossa; species Ptiloglossa arizonensis. The sequence goes on from NW_027478397.1 coordinate 738,704, forward strand.
CAAAGATATGTGTGTTTGCCCCCTAGGCGTTTGTAGTTGTTGGTTTCGAGTATCAGACTTGCGAAAATTTTGATGGTTTCTCAACCATTCCTTAACTTCAAACTCCCATATCTCGCGCACGGATTGACGAACTCGAGAAATTCCTGTTGCATCTGAAAGTAAAAACTCGCCCGATTACAACGGCATGTGTATTTTTCCCCTAGGCCATTGTAGTTATTGGTTTCGAGTATCAGACCAGCGAAAATTTTGATGGTTTCTCAAGCATTCCTTAACTTCAAAGTTCCATATCTCGCGAACGTTTTGACGAACTCGAGAATTTCCTATTGCATCTGAATGCAGAAACTCGCCCGATTACAACGGTATGTGTATTTTTGCCCTAGGCCATAGTAGTTGTTGGTTTCGAGTATCAGACCAGCGAAAATTTTGATGGTTTCTCATGCATTCCTTAACTTCAAACTTCCATATCTCACGAACGGATTGACGAACTCGAGAATTTCCTATTGCATCTGAAAGCAGAAACTCGCCCGATTACAAAGGTATGTGTATTTTTCCCCAAGGCCATAGTAGTTATTGGTTTCGAGTATCAGACCAGCGAAAATTTTGATGGTTTCTCATGCATTCCTTAACTTCAAACTCCCATATCTCGCGAACGGATTGACGAACTCGAGAAATTCCTGTTGCATGTGAAAGTAGAAACTCGCCCGATTACAAAGGTGTGTGTACATTTCCCTTAGGCTAGTCCAGTTGTTGGTTTCGAGTATCAGACTTGCGAAAATTGTGATGGTTTCTCAACCATTCCTTAACTTCAAACTCCCATATCTCGCGAACGGATTGACGAACTCGAGAAATTCCTGTTGCATGTGAAAGTAGAAACTCGCCCGATTACAACGATATGTGTATTTTTGCCCTAGGCCATAGTAGTTATTGAATGCGACTATCAGACTAGCGAAAATTTTGACGATTTCTCAACCATTCCTTAACTTCAAACTGCCATGCCTCGCGAACGCATTGACGAACTCCAGAAATTCCTATTGCATGTGAAAGTAGAATCTGGCCCGATTACAATGCTATGTGTATTTTTCCCCTAGGCCATTCCAGTTGTTGGTTTCGAGTATCAGACCAGCGAAAATTTTGATGGTTTCTCAAGCATTCCTTAACTTCAAACTTCCATATCTCGCGAACGGATTGACGAACTCGAGAATTTCCTATTGCATCTGAATGCAGAAACTCGCCCGATTACAACGGTATGTGTATTTTTGCCCTAGGCCATAGTAGTTGTTGGTTTCGAGTATCAGACCAGCGAAAGTTTTGATGGTTTCTCATGCATTCCTTAACTTCACACTTCCATATCTCGCGAACGGATTGACGAACTCGAGAAATTCCTGTTGCATCTGAAAGTAGAAACACGCCCGATTACAACGGTATGTGTATTTTTCCCCTAGGCCATTGTAGTTATTGGATTCGAGTATCAGACTTGCGAAAATTTTGATGATTTCTCAACCATTCCTTAACTTAAAACTCCCATATCTCGCGAACGGACTGACGAACTCGAGAAATTCCTGTTGCACGTGAAAGTAGAAAGTCGCCCGATTTCAACGGTGTGTGTATCTTTCCCCTAGGCCTTTGTAGTTATTGGTTTCGAGTATCAGACTTTCGAAAATTTTGATGGTTTCTCATGCATTCCTTAACTTCAAACTTCCATATCACGCGAACGGATTGACGAACTCGAGAAATTCCTGTTGCATCTGAAAGTAGAAACTCGACCGATTACAATGGTACGTGTACTTTTCCCGTAGGTCATTCCAGTTATTGGTTTCGAGTATCAGACCAGCGAAAATTTTGATGGTTTCTCAACCATTCCTTAACTTCAAACTCCCATATCCCGCGAACGGATTGACGAAATCGAGAAATTCCTGTTGCATGTGAAAGTAGAAAGTCGCCCGATTACAACGGTATGTGTATTTTTCTCCTAGGCCTTTGTAGTTATTGGTTTCGAGTATCAGACTTGCGTAAATTTTGATGGTTTCTCAACCATTCCTTATATTCACACTTCCATATCTCGCAAACGGATTGACGAACTCTAGAACTTCCTATTGCATCTGAAAGCAGAAACTCTCCCGATTACAACGGTTTGTGTACTTTTCCCCTAGGCCAGTCCTGTTGTTGGTTTCGAGTATCAGACCAGTGAAAATATTGATGGTTTCTCAAGCATGCCTTAACTTCAAACTTCCATATCTCGCGAACGGATTGACGAACTCGAGAAATTCCTGTTGCATCTTAAAGTAGAATCTCCCCCGATCAAATGGTATGGGTATTTTTCCCCTAGGTATTTGTAGTTATTGGTTTCGAGTATCAGACTTGCGAAAATTTTGATGGTTTCTCAACCATTCCTTAACTTCCAACTCCCATATCTCGCGAACGGATTGACGAACTCGAGAAATACCTGTTGCATCTGAAAGTAGAAACTCGCCCGATGACAAAGATATGTGTGTTTTCCCCCTAGGCGTTTGTAGTTGTTGGTTTCGAGTATCAGACTTGCGAAAATTTTGATGGTTTCTCAACCATTCCTTAACTTCAAACTCCCATATCTCGCGAACGGATATACGAACTCGAGAAATTCCTGTTGCATCTGAAAGTAGAAACTCCCCCGATTACAACGGTATGTGTATTTTTGCCCTAGGCCATTGTAGTTATTGGATTCGCGTATCGGACTTGCGAAAATTTTGATGATTTCTCAACCATTCCTTAACTTCAAATTCCCATATCCCGCGAACGGATTGACGAACTCGAGAAATTCCTGTTGCATGTGAAAGTAGAAAGTCGCCCGATTACAACGGTATGTGTATGTTTCCCCTAGGCCATAGTAGTTATTGATTTCAGGTATCAGACTTGCGAAAATTGTGATGGTTTCTCAACCATTCCTTAACTTCAAACTCCCATATCTCGCGAACGGATTGACGAATTCGAGAAATTCCTGTTGCATCTGAAAATAGAAACTCGCCCGATTACAAAGGTATGTGTGTTTTCCCCTAGGCCTTTGTAGTTGTTGGTTTCGAGTATCAGACTTGCGTAAATTTTGATGGTTTCTCAACCATTCCTTAACTTCAGACTCCCATATCTCGCGAACGGATTGACGAACTCGAGAATTTCCTATTGCATCTGAATGCAGAAACTCGCCCGATGACAAAGTTATGTGTGTTTTCCCCCTAGGCGTTTGTAGTTGTTGGTTTCGAGTATCAGACTTGCGAAAATTTTGATGGTTTCTCAACCATTCCTTAACTTCAAACCTCCATATCTCGCGTACGGATTGACGAACTCGAGAAATTCCTGTTGCATCTGAAAGTAGAAACTCGCCCGATTACAACGGTATGTGTATTTTTGCCCTAGGCCATTGTAGTTATTGGATTCGCGTATCGGAGTTGCGAAAATTTTGATGATTTCTCAACCATTCCTTAACTTCAAATTCCCATATCCCGCGAACGGATTGACGAACTCGAGAAATTCATGTTGCATGTGAAAGTAGAAAGTCGCCCGATTACAACGGTCTGTGTATTTTTCCCCTAGGCCTTTGAAGTTATTGGTTTCGAGTATCAGACTTGCGAAAATTTTGATGGTTTCTCAACCATTCCTTATTTTCACACTTCCATATCTCGCGAACGGATTGACGAACTCGAGAATTTCCTGTTGCACCTGAAAGCAGAAACTCGCCCGATTACAACGGTGTGTGTACTTTTCCCCTAGGCCATTCCAGTTGTTGGTTTCGAGTATCAGATCAGCGAAAATTTTGATGGTTTCTCAAGCATTCCTTAACTTCAAACTTCCATATCTCGCGAACGGATTGACAAACTCGAGAATTTCCTATTGCATCTGAATGCAGAAACTCGCCCGATTACAACGGTATGTTTATTTATGCCCTAGGCCATAGTAGTTGTTGGTTTCGAGTATCAGACCAGCGAAAATTTTGATGGTTTCTCATGCATTCCTTAACTTCAAACTTCCATATCTCGCGAACCCATTGACGAACTCGAGAATTTCCTATTGCATCTGACAGCAGAAACTCGCCCGATTACAACGGTATGTGTATTTTTGCCCTAGGCCATAGTATTATAGTTATTGGATGCGAGTATCAGACTTGCGTAAATTTTGATGATTTCTCAACCATTCCTTAACTTCAAACTGCCATACCTCGCGAACGCATTGACGAACTCCAGAAGTTCCTAATGCATGTGAAAGTAGAATCTCGCCCGATTACAATGGTATGTGTATTTTTACCCTAGGCATTTGTAGTTGTTGGTTTCGAGTACCAGACTTGCGAAAATTTTGATGGTTTCTCAACCATTCCTTAACTTCAAACTCCCATATCTCGCGCAAGGATTGGCGAAATCGAGAAATTCCTGTTGCATCTGAAAGTAAAAACTCGCCCGATTACAACGGCATGTGTACTTTTCCCCTAGGCCATTGTAGTTATTGGTTTCGAGTATCAGACTTGCAAAAATTTTGATGGTTTCTCAACCATTCCTTATTTTCACACTTCCATATCTCGCGAACGGATTGACGAACTCGAGAATTTCCTATTGCATCTGAATGCAGAAACTCGCCCGATTACAACGGTGTGTGTATTTTTCCCCTAGGCCATTCCAGTTGTTGGTTTCGAGTATCAGATCAGCGAAAATTTTGATGGTTTCTCAAACATTCCTTAACTTCAAACATCCATATCTCGCGAACGGATTGACGAACTCGAGAATTTCCTATTGCATCTGAATGCAGAAACTCGCCCGATGACAAAGATATGTGTGTTTTCCCCCTAGGCGTTTGTAGTTGTTGGTTTCGAGTATCAGACTTGCGAAAATTTTGATGGTTTCTCAACCATTCCTTAACTTCAAACCTCCATATCTCGCGTACGGATTGACGAACTCGAGAAATTCCTGTTGCATCTGAAAGTAGAAACTCGCCCGATTACAACGGTATGTGTATTTTTGCCCCAGGCCATTGTAGTTATTGGATTCGCGTATCGGACTTGCGAAAATTTTGATGATTTCTCAACCATTCCTTAACTTCAAATTCCCATATCCCGCGAACGGATTGACGAACTCGAGAAATTCATGTTGCATGTGAAAGTAGAAAGTCGCCCGATTACAACGGTCTGTGTATTTTTCCCCTAGGCCTTTGAAGTTATTGGTTTCGAGTATCAGACTTGCGAAAATTTTGATGGTTTCTCAACCATTCCTTATTTTCACACTTCCATATCTCGCGAACGGATTGACGAACTCGAGAATTTCCTATTGCATCTGAATGCAGAAACTCGCCCGATTACAACAGAGTGTGTACTTTTCCCCTAGGCCATTCCAGTTGTTGGTTTCGAGTATCAGATCAGCGAAAATTTTGATGGTTTCTCAAACATTCCTTAACTTAAAACTCCCATATCTCGCGAACGGACTGACGAACTCGAGAAATTCCTGTTGCATGTGAAAGTAGAAAGGCGCCCGATTTCAACGGTATGTGTATCTTTCCCCTAGGCCTTTGTAGTTATTGGTTTCGAGTATCAGACTTTCGAAAATTTTGATGGTTTCTCATGCATTCCTTAACTTCAAACTTCCATATCACGCGAACGGATTGACGAACTCGAGAACTTCCTGTTGCATCTGAAAGTAGAAACTCGACCGATTACAATGGTACGTGTACTTTTCCCGTAGGTCATTCCAGTTGTTGGTTTCGAGTATCAGACCAGCGAAAATTTTGATGATTTCACAACCATTCCTTAACTTCAAATTCCCATATCCTGCGAACGGATTGACGAACTCGAGAAATTCATGTTGCATGTGAAAGTAGAAAGTCGCCCGATTACAACGGTCTGTGTATTTTTCCCCTAGGCCTTTGAAGTTATTGGTTTCGAGTATCAGACCAGCGAAAATTTTGATGGTTTCTCATGCATTCCTTAACTTCAAACTTCCATATCTCGCGAACGCATTGACGAACTCGAGAATTTCCTATTGCATCTGACAGCAGAAACTCGCCCGATTACAACGGTATGTGTATTTTTGCCCTAGGCCATAGTAGTTATTGAATGCGAGTATCAGACTTGCGAAAATTTTGATGATTTCTCAACCATTCCTTAACTTCATACTGCCATACCTCGCGAACGCATTGACGAACTCCAGAAGTTCCTAATGCATGTGAAAGTAGAATCTCGCCCGATTACAATGGTATATGTATTTTTACCCTAGGCATTTGTAGTTGTTGGTTTCGAGTACCAGACTTGCGAAAATTTTGATGGTTTCTCAACCATTCCTTAACTTCAAACTCCCATATCTCGCGCACGGATTGACGAACTCGAGAAATTCCTGTTGCATCTGAAAGTAAAAACTCGCCCGATTACAACGGCATGTGTATTTTTCCCCTAGGCCATTGTAGTTATTGGTTTCGAGTATCAGACCAGCGAAAATTTTGATGGTTTCTCAAGCATTCCTTAACTTCAAAGTTCCATATCTCGCGAACGTTTTGACGAACTCGAGAATTTCCTATTGCATCTGAATGCAGAAACTCGCCCGATTACAACGGTATGTGTATTTTTGCCCTAGGCCATAGTAGTTGTTGGTTTCGAGTATCAGACCAGCGAAAATTTTGATGGTTTCTCATGCATTCCTTAACTTCAAACTTCCATATCTCACGAACGGATTGACGAACTCGAGAATTTCCTATTGCATCTGAAAGCAGAAACTCGCCCGATTACAAAGGTATGTGTATTTTTCCCCAAGGCCATAGTAGTTATTGGTTTCGAGTATCAGACCAGCGAAAATTTTGATGGTTTCTCATGCATTCCTTAACTTCAAACTCCCATATCTCGCGAACGGATTGACGAACTCGAGAAATTCCTGTTGCATGTGAAAGTAGAAACTCGCCCGATTACAAAGGTGTGTGTACATTTCCCTTAGGCTAGTCCAGTTGTTGGTTTCGAGTATCAGACTTGCGAAAATTGTGATGGTTTCTCAACCATTCCTTAACTTCAAACTCCCATATCTCGCGAACGGATTGACGAACTCGAGAAATTCCTGTTGCATGTGAAAGTAGAAACTCGCCCGATTACAACGATATGTGTATTTTTGCCCTAGGCCATAGTAGTTATTGAATGCGACTATCAGACTAGCGAAAATTTTGATGATTTCTCAACCATTCCTTAACTTCAAACTGCCATGCCTCGCGAACGCATTGACGAACTCCAGAAATTCCTATTGCATGTGAAAGTAGAATCTGGCCCGATTACAATGGTATGTGTATTTTTCCCCTAGGCCATTCCAGTTGTTGGTTTCGGGTATCAGACCAGCGAAAATTTTGATGGTTTCTCAAGCATTCCTTAACTTCAAACTTCCATATCTCGCGAACGGATTGACGAACTCGAGAATTTCCTATTGCATCTGAATGCAGAATCTCGCCCGATTACAACGGTATGTGTATTTTTGCCCTAGGCCATAGTAGTTGTTGGTTTCGAGTATCAGACCAGCGAAAGTTTTGATGGTTTCTCATGCATTCCTTAACTTCACACTTCCATATCTCGCGAACGGATTGACGAACTCGAGAAATTCCTGTTGCATCTGAAAGTAGAAACACGCCCGATTACAACGGTATGTGTATTTTTCACCTAGGCCATTGTAGTTATTGGATTCGAGTATCAGACTTGCGAAAATTTTGATGATTTCTCAACCATTCCTTAACTTAAAACTCCCATATCTCGCGAACGGACTGACGAACTCGAGAAATTCCTGTTGCATGTGAAAGTAGAAAGTCGCCCGATTTCAACGGTGTGTGTATCTTTCCCCTAGGCCTTTGTAGTTATTGGTTTCGAGTATCAGACTTTCGAAAATTTTGATGGTTTCTCATGCATTCCTTAACTTCAAACTTCCATATCACGCGAACGGATTGACGAACTCGAGAAATTCCTGTTGCATCTGAAAGTAGAAACTCGACCGATTACAATGGTACGTGTACTTTTCCCGTAGGTCATTCCAGTTATTGGTTTCGAGTATCAGACCAGCGAAAATTTTGATGGTTTCTCAACCATTCCTTAACTTCAAACTCCCATATCCCGCGAACGGATTGACGAAATCGAGAAATTCCTGTTGCATGTGAAAGTAGAAAGTCGCCCGATTACAACGGTATGTGTATTTTTCTCCTAGGCCTTTGTAGTTATTGGTTTCGAGTATCAGACTTGCGTAAATTTTGATGGTTTCTCAACCATTCCTTATATTCACACTTCCATATCTCGCAAACGGATTGACGAACTCTAGAACTTCCTATTGCATCTGAAAGCAGAAACTCTCCCGATTACAACGGTTTGTGTACTTTTCCCCTAGGCCAGTCCTGTTGTTGGTTTCGAGTATCAGACCAGTGAAAATATTGATGGTTTCTCAAGCATGCCTTAACTTCAAACTTCCATATCTCGCGAACGGATTGACGAACTCGAGAAATTCCTGTTGCATCTTAAAGTAGAATCTCCCCCGATCAAATGGTATGGGTATTTTTCCCCTAGGTATTTGTAGTTATTGGTTTCGAGTATCAGACTTGCGAAAATTTTGATGGTTTCTCAACCATTCCTTAACTTCCAACTCCCACATCTCGCGAACGGATTGACGAACTCGAGAAATACCTGTTGCATCTGAAAGTAGAAACTCGCCCGATGACAAAGATATGTGTGTTTTCCCCCTAGGCGTTTGTAGTTGTTGGTTTCGAGTATCAGACTGGCGAAAATTTTGATGGTTTCTCAACCATTCCTTAACTTCAAACTCCCATATCTCGCGAACGGATATACGAACTCGAGAAATTCCTGTTGCATCTGAAAGTAGAAACTCGCCCGATTACAACGGTATGTGTATTTTTGCCCTAGGCCATTGTAGTTATTGGATTCGCGTATCGGACTTGCGAAAATTTTGATGATTTCTCAACCATTCCTTAACTTCAAATTCCCATATCCCGCGAACGGATTGACGAACTCGAGAAATTCATGTTGCATGTGAAAGTAGAAAGTCGCCCGATTACAACGGTCTGTGTATTTTTCCCCTAGGCCTTTGAAGTTATTGGTTTCGAGTATCAGACTTGCGAAAATTTTGATGGTTTCTCAACCATTCCTTATTTTCACACTTCCATATCTCGCGAACGGATTGACGAACTCGAGAATTTCCTGTTGCATCTGAAAGCAGAAACTCGCCCGATTACAACGGTGTGTGTACTTTTCCCCTAGGCCATTCCAGTTGTTGGTTTCGAGTATCAGATCAGCGAAAATTTTGATGGTTTCTCAAGCATTCCTTAACTTCAAACTTCCATACCTCGCGAACGCATTGACGAACTCCAGAAGTTCCTAATGCATGTGAAAGTAGAATCTCGCCCGATTACAATGGTATGTGTATTTTTACCCTAGGCATTTGTAGTTGTTGGTTTCGAGTACCAGACTTGCGAAAATTTTGATGGTTTCTCAACCATTCCTTAACTTCAAACTCCCATATCTCGCGCAAGGATTGACGAAATCGAGAAATTCCTGTTGCATCTGAAAGTAAAAATTCGCCCGATTACAACGGCATGTGTACTTTTCCCCTAGGCCATTGTAGTTATTGGTTTCGAGTATCAGACTTGCAAAAATTTTGATGGTTTCTCAACCATTCCTTATTTTCACACTTCCATATCTCGCGAACGGATTGACGAACTCGAGAATTTCCTATTGCATCTGAATGCAGAAACTCGCCCGATTACAACGGTGTGTGTATTTTTCCCCTAGGCCATTCCAGTTGTTGGTTTCGAGTATCAGATCAGCGAAAATTTTGATGGTTTCTCAAACATTCCTTAACTTCAAACATCCATATCTCGCGAACGGATTGACGAACTCGAGAATTTCCTATTGCATCTGAATGCAGAAACTCGCCCGATGACAAAGATATGTGTGTTTTCCCCCTAGGCGTTTGTAGTTGTTGGTTTCGAGTATCAGACTTGCGAAAATTTTGATGGTTTCTCAACCATTCCTTAACTTCAAACCTCCATATCTCGCGTACGGATTGACGAACTCGAGAAATTCCTGTTGCATCTGAAAGTAGAAACTCGCCCGATTACAACGGTATGTGTATTTTTGCCCCAGGCCATTGTAGTTATTGGATTCGCGAATCGGACTTGCGAAAATTTTGATGATTTCTCAACCATTCCTTAACTTCAAATTCCCATATCCCGCGAACGGATTGACGAACTCGAGAAATTCATGTTGCATGTGAAAGTAGAAAGTCGCCCGATTACAACGGTCTGTGTATTTTTCCCCTAGGCCTTTGAAGTTATTGGTTTCGAGTATCAGACTTGCAAAAATTTTGATGGTTTCTCAACCATTCCTTATTTTCACACTTCCATATCTCGCGAACGGATTGACGAACTCGAGAATTTCCTGTTGCATCTGAAAGCAGAAACTCGCCCGATTACAACGGTGTGTGTACTTTTCCCCTAGGCCATTCCAGTTGTTGGTTTCGAGTATCAGATCAGCGAAAATTTTGATAGTTTCTCAAGCATTCCTTAACTTCAAATTCCCATATCCCGCGAACGGATTGACGAACTCGAGAAATTCATGTTGCATGTGAAAGTAGAAAGTCGCCCGATTACAACGGTCTGTGTATTTTTCCCCTAGGCTTTGAAGTTATTGGTTTCGAGTATCAGACTTGCGAAAATTTTGATGGTTTCTCAACCATTCCTTATTTTCACACTTCCATATCTCATGAACGGATTGACGAACTCGAGAATTTCCTATTGCATCTGAATGCAGAAACTCGCCCGATTACAACAGAGTGTGTACTTTTCCCCTAGGCCATTCCAGTTGTTGGTTTCGAGTATCAGATCAGCGAAAATTTTGATGGTTTCTCAAACATTCCTTATCTTCAAACTTCCATATCTCGCGAACGGATTGACGAACTCGAGAATTTCCTATTGCATCTGAATGCAGAAACTCGCCCGATTACAACGGTATGTGTATTTTTGCCCTAGGCCATAGTAGTTGTTGGTTTCGAGTATCAGACCAGCGAAAATTTTGATGGTTTCTCATGCATTCCTTAACTTCAAACTTCCACATCTCGTGAACGGATTGACGAACTCGAGAAATTCATGTTGCATGTGAAAGTAGAAAGTCGCCCGATTACAACGGTCTGTGTATTTTTCCCCTAGGCCTTTGAAGTTATTGGTTTCGAGTATCAGACTTGCGAAAATTTTGATGGTTTCTCAACCATTCCTTATTTTCACACTTCCATATCTCGCGAACGGATTGACGAACTCGAGAATTTCCTGTTGCATCTGAAAGCAGAAACTCGCCCGATTACAACGGTGTGTGTACTTTTCCCCTAGGCCATTCCAGTTGTTGGTTTCGAGTATCAGATCAGCGAAAATTTTGATGGTTTCTCAAGCATTCCTTAACTTCAAACTTCCATATCTCGCGGACGGATTGACAAACTCGAGAATTTCCTATTGCATCTGAATGCAGAAACTCGCCCGATTACAACGGTATGTTTATTTATGCCCTAGGCCATAGTAGTTGTTGGTTTCGAGTATCAGACCAGCGAAAATTTTGATGGTTTCTCATGCATTCCTTAACTTCAAACTTCCATATCTCGCGAACCCATTGACGAACTCGAGAATTTCCTATTGCATCTGACAGCAGAAACTCGCCCGATTACAACGGTATGTGTATTTTTGCCCTAGGCCATAGTATTATAGTTATTGGATGCGAGTACCAGACTTGCGAAAATTTTGATGATTTCTCAACCATTCCTTAACTTCAAACTGCCATACCTCGCGAACGCATTGACGAACTCCAGAAGTTCCTAATGCATGTGAAAGTAGAATCTCGCCCGATTACAATGGTATGTGTATTTTTACCCTAGGCATTTGTAGTTGTTGGTTTCGAGTACCAGACTTGCGAAAATTTTGATGGTTTCTCAACCATTCCTTAACTTCAAACTCCCATATCTCGCGCACGGATTGTCGAAATCGAGAAATTCCTGTTGCATCTGAAAGTAAAAACTCGCCCGATTACAACGGCATGTGTATTTTTCCCCTAGGCCATTGTAGTTATTGGTTTCGAGTATCAGACTTGCAAAAATTTTGATGGTTTCTCAACCATTCCTTATTTTCACACTTCCATATCTCGCGAACGGATTGACGAACTCGAGAATTTCCTATTGCATCTGAATGCAGAAACTCGCCCGATTACAACGGTGTGTGTATTTTTCCCCTAGGCCATTCCAGTTGTTGGTTTCGAGTATCAGATCAGCGAAAATTTTGATGGTTTCTCAAACATTCCTTAACTTCAAACTTCCATATCTCGCGAACGGATTGACGAACTCGAGAATTTCCTATTGCATCTGAATGCAGAAACTCGCCCGATGACAAAGATATGTGTGTTTTCCCCCTAGGCGTTTGTAGTTGTTGGTTTCGAGTATCAGACTTGCGAAAATTTTGATGGTTTCTCAACCATTCCTTAACTTCAAACCTCCATATCTCGCGTACGGATTGACGAACTCGAGAAATTCCTGTTGCATCTGAAAGTAGAAACTCGCCCGATTACAACGGTGTGTGTATTTTTGCCCCAGGCCATTGTAGTTATTGGATTCGCGTATCGGACTTGCGAAAATTTTGATGATTTCTCAACCATTCCTTAACTTCAAATTCCCATATCCCGCGAACGGATTGACGAACTCGAGAAATTCATGTTGCATGTGAAAGTAGAAAGTCGCCCGATTACAACGGTCTGTGTATTTTTCCCCTAGGCCTTTGAAGTTATTGGTTTCGAGTATCAGACTTGCAAAAATTTTGATGGTTTCTCAACCATTCCTTATTTTCACACTTCCATATCTCGCGAACGGATTGACGAACTCGAGAATTTCGTGTTGCATCTGAAGGCAGAAACTCGCCCGATTACAACGGTGTGTGTACTTTTCCCCTAGGCCATTCCAGTTGTTGGTTTCGAGTATCAGATCAGCGAAAATTTTGATGGTTTCTCAAGCATTCCTTAACTTCAAACTTCCATATCTCGCGAACGGATTGACAAACTCGAGAATTTCCTATTGAATCTGAATGCAGAAACTCGCCCGATTACAACAGTATGTGTATTTTTGCCCTAGGCCATAGTAGTTGTTGGTTTCGAGTATCAGACCAGCGAAAATTTTGATGGTTTCTCATGCATTCCTTAACTTCAAACTTCCACATCTCGTGAACGGATTGACGAACTCGAGAATTTCCTGTTGCATCTGAAAGCAGAAACTCGCCCGATTACAACGGTATGTGTATTTTTCCCCTAGGCCCTTGTAGTTATTGGTTTCGAGTATCAGACTTGCGAAAATTTTGATGGTCTTTCAACCATTCCTTAACTTCCAACTCCCATATCTCGCGATCGGATTGCCGAACTCGAGAATTTCCTATTGCATCTGAAAGCAGAAACTCGCCCGATTACAACGGTATGTGTATTTTTGCCCTAGGCCATAGTAGTTATTGGATTCGAGTATCAGACTTGCGAAAATTTTGATGGTCTTTCAACCATTCCTTAACTTCCAACTCCCATATCTCGCGATCGGATTGACGAACTCGAGAATTTCCTATTGCATCTGAAAGCAGAAACTCGCCCGATTACAACGGTATGTATATTTTTGCCCTAGGCCATAGTAGTTATTGGTTTCGAGTATCAGACTTGCGAAAATTGTGATGGTTTCTCAACCATTCCTTAACTTCAAACTCCCATATCTCGCGAACGGATTGACGAACTCGACAATTTCCTATTGCATCTGAAAGCAGAAACTCGCCCGATTACAACGGTATGTGTATTTTTGCCCTAGGCCATAGTAGTTATTGGATTCGAGTATCAGACTTGCGAAAATTTTGATGATTTCTCAACCATTCCTTAACTTCAAACTCCCATATCTCGCGAACGCATTGACGAACTGGAGAAATTCCTGTTGTATCTGAAAGTAGAAACTCGCCCGATTACAATGGTGTGTGTACTTTTCCCCTAGGCCATTCCAGTTATTGGTTTCGAGTATCAGACTTGCGAAAATTTTGATGGTTTCTCAACCATTCCTTAACTTCAAAGTCCCATATCTCGCGAACGGATTGACGAACTCGAGAAATTCCTGTTGCATCTGAAAGTAGAAACTCACCCGATTACAACGGTATGTGTATTTTTCCCCTAGGCCCTTGTAGTTATTGGTTTCGAGTATCAGACTTGCGAAAATTTTGATGGTTTCTCAACCATTCCTTAACTTCAAAGTCCCATATCTCGCGAACGGATTGACGAACTCGAGAAATTCCTGTTGCATCTGAAAGTAGAAACTCACCCGATTACAACGGTATGTGTATTTTTCCCCTAGGCCCTTGTAGTTATTGGTTTCGAGTATCAGACTTGCGAAAATTTTGATGGTTTCTCAACGATTCCTTAACTTCACACTTCCATATCTCGCGAACGGATTGACGAACTCGAGAATTTCCTATTGCATCTGAAAGTAGAAACTCGCCCGATTACAAAGATATGTGTTTTCCCCGTAGGCCTTTGTAGTTATTGGTTTCGAGTATCAGACTTGCGAAAATTTTGATGGTTTCTCATGCATTCCTTAACTTCAAACTTCCATATCTCGCGAACGGATTGACGAACTCGAGAATTTCCTACTGCATCTGAAAGCAGAAACTCGCCCGATTACAACGGTTTGTGTATTTTTGCCCTAGGCCATAGTAGTTATTGGATTCGAGTATCAGACTTGCGAAAATTTTGATGATTTCTCAACCATTCCTTAACTTCAAACTCCCATATGTCCCGAACGGATTGACGCACTCGAGAAATTCCTGTTGCATCTGAAAGCAGAAACTCGCCCGAATACAATGGTGTGTGTACTTTTCCCCTAGGCCATTCCAGTTATTGGTTTCGAGTATCAGACCAGCGAAAATTTTGATGGTTTCTCAACCATTCCTTAACTTCAAACTCCCATATCTCGCGAACGGATTGACGAACTCGAGAATTTCCTATTGCATCTGAAAGTAGAAACTCGCCCGATTACAAAGATATGTGTGTTTTCCCCGTGGGCCTTTGTAGTTATTGGTTTCGAGTATCAGACTTGCGAAAATTTTGATAGTTTCTCATGCATTCCTTAACTTCTAACTTCCATATCTCGCGAACGGATTGACGAACTCGAGAATTTCCTACTGCATCTGAAAGCAGAAGCTCGCCCGATTACAACGGTTTGTGTATTTTTGCCCTAGGCCATAGTAGTTATTGGATTCGAGTATCAGACTTGCGAAAATTTTGATGATTTCTCAACCATTCCTTAACTTCAAACTCCCATATGTCGCGAACGGATTGACGCACTCGAGAAATTCCTGTTGCATCTGAAAGCAGAAACTCGCCCGAATACAATGGTGTGTGTACTTTTCCCCTAGGCCATTCCAGTTATTGGTTTCGAGTATCAGACCAGCGAAAATTTTGATGGTTTCTCATGCATTCCTTAACTTCACACTTCCATATCTCGCGAACGGATTGACGAACTCGAGAAATTCCTGTTGCATCTGAAAGTAGAAACACGCCCGATTACAACGGTATGTGTATTTTTCCCCTAGGCCATTGTAGTTATTGGATTCGAGTATCAGACTTGCGAAAATTTTGATGATTTCTCAACCATTCCTTAACTTAAAACTCCCATATCTCGCGAACGGACTGACGAACTCGAGAAATTCCTGTTGCATGTGAAAGTAGAAAGTCGCCCGATTTCAACGGTGTGTGTATCTTTCCCCTAGGCCTTTGTAGTTATTGGTTTCGAGTATCAGACTTTCGAAAATTTTGATGGTTTCTCATGCATTCCTTAACTTCAAACTTCCATATCTCGCAAACGGATTGACGAACTCTAGAACTTCCTATTGCATCTGAAAGCAGAAACTCTCCCGATTACAACGGTTTGTGTACTTTTCCCCTAGGCCAGTCCTGTTGTTGGTTTCGAAAATCAGACCAGTGAAAATATTGATGGTTTCTCAAGCATGCCTTAACTTCAAACTTCCATATCTCGCGAACGGATTGACGAACTCGAGAAATTCCTGTTGCATCTTAAAGTAGAATCTCCCCCGATCAAATGGTATGGGTATTTTTCCCCTAGGTATTTGTAGTTATTGGTTTCGAGTATCAGACTTGCGAAAATTTTGATGGTTTCTCAACCATTCCTTAACTTCCAACTCCCATATCTCGCGAACGGATTGACGAACTCGAGAAATACCTGTTGCATCTGAAAGTAGAAACTCGCCCGATGACAAAGATATGTGTGTTTTCCCCCTAGGCGTTTGTAGTTGTTGGTTTCGAGTATCAGACTGGCGAAAATTTTGATGGTTTCTCAAGCATTCCTTAACTTCAAACTCCCATATCTCGCGAACGGATATACGAACTCGAGAAATTCCTGTTGCATCTGAAAGTAGAAACACGCCCGATTACAACGGTATGTGTATTTTTCCCCTAGGCCATTGTAGTTATTGGATTCGAGTATCAGACTTGCGAAAATTTTGATGATTTCTCAACCATTCCTTAACTTAAAACTCCCATATCTCGCGAACGGATTGACGAACTCGAGAATTTCCTACTGCATCTGAAAGCAGAAACTCGCCCGATTACAACGGTTTGTGTATTTTTGCCCTAGGCCATAGTAGTTATTGGATTCGAGTATCAGACTTGCGAAAATTTTGATGATTTCTCAACCATTCCTTAACTTCAAACTCCCATATGTCCCGAACGGATTGACGCACTCGAGAAATTCCTGTTGCATCTGAAAGCAGAAACTCGCCCGAATACAATGGTGTGTGTACTTTTCCCCTAGGCCATTCCAGTTATTGGTTTCGAGTATCAGACCAGCGAAAATTTTGATGGTTTCTCAACCATTCCTTAACTTCAAACTCCCATATCTCGCGAACGGATTGACGAACTCGAGAATTTCCTATTGCATCTGAAAGTAGAAACTCGCCCGATTACAAAGATATGTGTGTTTTCCCCGTGGGCCTTTGTAGTTATTGGTTTCGAGTATCAGACTTGCGAAAATTTTGATAGTTTCTCATGCATTCCTTAACTTCTAACTTCCATATCTCGCGAACGGATTGACGAACTCGAGAATTTCCTACTGCATCTGAAAGCAGAAGCTCGCCCGATTACAACGGTTTGTGTATTTTTGCCCTAGGCCATAGTAGTTATTGGATTCGAGTATCAGACTTGCGAAAATTTTGATGATTTCTCAACCATTCCTTAACTTCAAACTCCCATATGTCGCGAACGGATTGACGCACTCGAGAAATTCCTGTTGCATCTGAAAGCAGAAACTCGCCCGAATACAATGGTGTGTGTACTTTTCCCCTAGGCCATTCCAGTTATTGGTTTCGAGTATCAGACCAGCGAAAATTTTGATGGTTTCTCATGCATTCCTTAACTTCACACTTCCATATCTCGCGAACGGATTGACGAACTCGAGAAATTCCTGTTGCATCTGAAAGTAGAAACACGCCCGATTACAACGGTATGTGTATTTTTCCCCTAGGCCATTGTAGTTATTGGATTCGAGTATCAGACTTGCGAAAATTTTGATGATTTCTCAACCATTCCTTAACTTAAAACTCCCATATCTCGCGAACGGACTGACGAACTCGAGAAATTCCTGTTGCATGTGAAAGTAGAAAGTCGCCCGATTTCAACGGTGTGTGTATCTTTCCCCTAGGCCTTTGTAGTTATTGGTTTCGAGTATCAGACTTTCGAAAATTTTGATGGTTTCTCATGCATTCCTTAACTTCAAACTTCCATATCTCGCAAACGGATTGACGAACTGTAGAACTTCCTATTGCATCTGAAAGCAGAAACTCTCCCGATTACAACGGTTTGTGTACTTTTCCCCTAGGCCAGTCCTGTTGTTGGTTTCGAAAATCAGACCAGTGAAAATATTGATGGTTTCTCAAGCATGCCTTAACTTCAAACTTCCATATCTCGCGAACGGATTGACGAACTCGAGAAATTCCTGTTGCATCTTAAAGTAGAATCTCCCCCGATCAAATGGTATGGGTATTTTTCCCCTAGGTATTTGTAGTTATTGGTTTCGAGTATCAGACTTGCGAAAATTTTGATGGTTTCTCAACCATTCCTTAACTTCCAACTCCCATATCTCGCGAACGGATTGACGAACTCGAGAAATACCTGTTGCATCTGAAAGTAGAAACTCGCCCGATGACAAAGATATGTGTGTTTTCCCCCTAGGCGTTTGTAGTTGTTGGTTTCGAGTATCAGACTGGCGAAAATTTTGATGGTTTCTCAAGCATTCCTTAACTTCAAACTCCCATATCTCGCGAACGGATATACGAACTCGAGAAATTCCTGTTGCATCTGAAAGTAGAAACTCGCCCGATTACAACGGTATGTGTATTTTTGCCCTAGGCCATTGTAGTTATTGGATTCGCGTATCGGACTTGCGAAAATTTTGATGATTTCTCAACCATTCCTTAACTTCAAATTCCCATATCCCGCGAACGGATTGACGAACTCGAGAAATTCATGTTGCATGTGAAAGTAGAAAGTCGCCCGATTACAACGGTCTGTGTATTTTTCCCCTAGGCCTTTGAAGTTATTGGTTTCGAGTATCAGACTTGCGAAAATTTTGATGGTTTCTCAACCATTCCTTATTTTCACACTTCCATATCTCGCGAACGGATTGACGAACTCGAGAATTTCCTGTTGCATCTGAAAGCAGAAACTCGCCCGATTACAACGGTGTGTGTACTTTTCCCCTAGGCCATTCCAGTTGTTGGTTTCGAGTATCAGATCAGCGAAAATTTTGATGGTTTCTCAAGCATTCCTTAACTTCAAACTTCCATATCTCGCGAACGGATTGACAAACTCGAGAATTTCCTATTGCATCTGAATGCAGAAACTCGCCCGATTACAACGGTATGTTTATTTATGCCCTAGGCCATAGTAGTTGTTGGTTTCGAGTATCAGACCAGCGAAACTTTTGATGGTTTCTCATGCATTCCTTAACTTCAAACTTCCATATCTCGCGAACCCATTGACGAACTCGAGAATTTCCTATTGCATCTGACAGCAGAAACTCGCCCGATTACAACGGTATGTGTATTTTTGCCCTAGGCCATAGTATTATAGTTATTGGATGCGAGTATCAGACTTGCGAAAATTTTGATGATTTCTCAACCATTCCTTAACTTCAAACTGCCATACCTCGCGAACGCATTGACGAACTCCAGAAGTTCCTAATGCATGTGAAAGTAGAATCTCGCCCGATTACAATGGTATGTGTATTTTTACCCTAGGCATTTGTAGTTGTTGGTTTCGAGTACCAGACTTGCGAAAATTTTGATGGTTTCTCAACCATTCCTTAACTTCAAACTCCCATATCTCGCGCAAGGATTGACGAAATCGAGAAATTCCTGTTGCATCTGAAAGTAAAAATTCGCCCGATTACAACGGCATGTGTACTTTTCCCCTAGGCCATTGTAGTTATTGGTTTCGCGTATCAGACTTGCAAAAATTTTGATGGTTTCTCAACCATTCCTTATTTTCACACTTCCATATCTCGCGAACGGATTGACGAACTCGAGAATTTCCTATTGCATCTGAATGCAGAAACTCGCCCGATTACAACGGTGTGTGTATTTTTCCCCTAGGCCATTCCAGTTGTTGGTTTCGAGTATCAGATCAGCGAAAATTTTGATGGTTTCTCAAACATTCCTTAACTTCAAACCTCCATATCTCGCGTACGGATTGACGAACTCGAGAAATTCCTGTTGCATCTGAAAGTAGAAACTCGCCCGATTACAACGGTATGTGTATTTTTGCCCCAGGCCATTGTAGTTATTGGATTCGCGTATCGGACTTGCGAAAATTTTGATGATTTCTCAACCATTCCTTAACTTCAAATTCCCATATCCCGCGAACGGATTGACGAACTCGAGAAATTCATGTTGCATGTGAAAGTAGAAAGTCGCCCGATTACAACGGTCTGTGTATTTTTCCCCTAGGCCTTTGAAGTTATTGGTTTCGAGTATCAGACTTGCAAAAATTTTGATGGTTTCTCAACCATTCCTTATTTTCACACTTCCATATCTCGCGAACGGATTGACGAACTCGAGAATTTCCTGTTGCATCTGAAAGCAGAAACTCGCCCGATTACAACGGTGTGTGTACTTTTCCCCTAGGCCATTCCAGTTGTTGGTTTCGAGTATCAGATCAGCGAAAATTTTGATGGTTTCTCAAGCATTCCTTAACTTCAAATTCCCATATCCCGCGAACGGATTGACGAACTCGAGAAATTCATGTTGCATGTGAAAGTAGAAAGTCGCCCGATTACAACGGTCTGTGTATTTTTCCCCTAGGCTTTGAAGTTATTGGTTTCGAGTATCAGACTTGCGAAAATTTTGATGGTTTCTCAACCATTCCTTATTTTCACACTTCCATATCTCATGAACGGATTGACGAACTCGAGAATTTCCTATTGCATCTGAATGCAGAAACTCGCCCGATTACAACAGAGTGTGTACTTTTCCCCTAGGCCATTCCAGTTGTTGGTTTCGAGTATCAGATCAGCGAAAATTTTGATGGTTTCTCATGCATTCCTTAACTTCAAACTTCCACATCTCGTGAACGGATTGACGAACTCGAGAAATTCATGTTGCATGTGAGAGTAGAAAGTCGCCCGATTACAACGGTCTGTGTATTTTTCCCCTAGGCCTTTGAAGTTATTGGTTTCGAGTACCAGACTTGCGAAAATTTTGATGGTTTCTCAACCATTCCTTAACTTCAAACTCCCATATCTCGCGCACGGATTGGCGAAATCGAGAAATTCCTGTTGCATCTGAAAGTAAAAACTCGCCCGATTACAACGGCATGTGTATTTTTCCCCTAGGCCATTGTAGTTATTGGTTTCGAGTATCAGACTTGCAAAAATTTTGATGGTTTCTCAACCATTCCTTATTTTCACACTTCCATATCTCGCGAACGGATTGACGAACTCGAGAATTTCCTATTGCATCTGAATGCAGAAACTCGCCCGATTACAACGGTGTGTGTATTTTTCCCCTAGGCCATTCCAGTTGTTGGTTTCGAGTATCAGATCAGCGAAAATTTTGATGGTTTCTCAAACATTCCTTAACTTCAAACTTCCATATCTCGCGAACGGATTGACGAACTCGAGAATTTCCTATTGCATCTGAATGCAGAAACTCGCCCGATGACAAAGATATGTGTGTTTTCCCCCTAGGCGTTTGTAGTTGTTGGTTTCGAGTATCAGACTTGCGAAAATTTTGATGGTTTCTCAACCATTCCTTAACTTCAAACCTCCATATCTCGCGTACGGATTGACGAACTCGAGAAATTCCAGTTGCATCTGAAAGTAGAAACTCGCCCGATTACAACGGTATGTGTATTTTTGCCCCAGGCCATTGTAGTTATTGGATTCGCGTATCGGACTTGCGAAAATTTTGATGATTTCTCAACCATTCCTTAACTTCAAATTCCCATATCCCGCGAACGGATTGACGAACTCGAGAAATTCATGTTGCATGTGAAAGTAGAAAGTCGCCCGATTACAACGGTCTGTGTATTTTTCCCCTAGGCCTTTGAAGTTATTGGTTTCGAGTATCAGACTTGCAAAAATTTTGATGGTTTCTCAACCATTCCTTATTTTCACACTTCCATATCTCGCGAACGGATTGACGAACTCGAGAATTTCGTGTTGCATCTGAAAGCAGAAACTCGCCCGATTACAACGGTGTGTGTACTTTTCCCCTAGGCCATTCCAGTTGTTGGTTTCGAGTATCAGATCAGCGAAAATTTTGATGGTTTCTCAAGCATTCCTTAACTTCAAACTTCCATATCTCGCGAACGGATTGACAAACTCGAGAATTTCCTATTGAATCTGAATGCAGAAACTCGCCCGATTACAACGGTATGTGTATTTTTGCCCTAGGCCATAGTAGTTGTTGGTTTCGAGTATCAGACCAGCGAAAATTTTGATGGTTTCTCATGCATTCCTTAACTTCAAACTTCCACATCTCGTGAACGGATTGACGAACTCGAGAATTTCCTGTTGCATCTGAAAGCAGAAACTCGCCCGATTACAACGGTATGTGTATTTTTCCCCTAGGCCCTTGTAGTTATTGGTTTCGAGTATCAGACTTGCGAAAATTTTGATGGTCTTTCAACCATTCCTTAACTTCCAACTCCCATATCTCGCGATCGGATTGCCGAACTCGAGAATTTCCTATTGCATCTGAAAGCAGAAACTCGCCCGATTACAACGGTATGTGTATTTTTGCCCTAGGCCATAGTAGTTATTGGATTCGAGTATCAGACTTGCGAAAATTTTGATGGTCTTTCAACCATTCCTTAACTTCCAACTCCCATATCTCGCGATCGGATTGACGAACTCGAGAATTTCCTATTGCATCTGAAAGCAGAAACTCGCCCGATTACAACGGTATGTATATTTTTGCCCTAGGCCATAGTAGTTATTGGTTTCGAGTATCAGACTTGCGAAAATTGTGATGGTTTCTCAACCATTCCTTAACTTCAAACTCCCATATCTCGCGAACGGATTGACGAACTCGACAATTTCCTATTGCATCTGAAAGCAGAAACTCGCCCGATTACAACGGTATGTGTATTTTTGCCCTAGGCCATAGTAGTTATTGGATTCGAGTATCAGACTTGCGAAAATTTTGATGATTTCTCAACCATTCCTTAACTTCAAACTCCCATATCTCGCGAACGCATTGACGAACTGGAGAAATTCCTGTTGTATCTGAAAGTAGAAACTCGCCCGATTACAATGGTGTGTGTACTTTTCCCCTAGGCCATTCCAGTTATTGGTTTCGAGTATCAGACTTGCGAAAATTTTGATGGTTTCTCAACCATTCCTTAACTTCAAAGTCCCATATCTCGCGAACGGATTGACGAACTCGAGAAATTCCTGTTGCATCTGAAAGTAGAAACTCACCCGATTACAACGGTATGTGTATTTTTCCCCTATGCCCTTGTAGTTATTGGTTTCGAGTATCAGACTTGCGAAAATTTTGATGGTTTCTCAACCATTCCTTAACTTCAAAGTCCCATATCTCGCGAACGGATTGACGAACTCGAGAAATTCCTGTTGCATCTGAAAGTAGAAACTCACCCGATTACAACGGTATGTGTATTTTTCCCCTAGGCCCTTGTAGTTATTGGTTTCGAGTATCAGACTTGCGAAAATTTTGATGGTTTCTCAACGATTCCTTAACTTCACACTTCCATATCTCGCGAACGGATTGACGAACTCGAGAATTTCCTATTGCATCTGAAAGTAGAAACTCGCCCGATTACAAAGATATGTGTTTTCCCCGTAGGCCTTTGTAGTTATTGGTTTCGAGTATCAGACTTGCGAAAATTTTGATGGTTTCTCATGCATTCCTTAACTTCAAACTTCCATATCTCGCGAACGGATTGACGAACTCGAGAATTTCCTACTGCATCTGAAAGCAGAAACTCGCCCGATTACAACGGTTTGTGTATTTTTGCCCTAGGCCATAGTAGTTATTGGATTCGAGTATCAGACTTGCGAAAATTTTGATGATTTCTCAACCATTCCTTAACTTCAAACTCCCATATGTCCCGAACGGATTGACGCACTCGAGAAATTCCTGTTGCATCTGAAAGCAGAAACTCGCCCGAATACAATGGTGTGTGTACTTTTCCCCTAGGCCATTCCAGTTATTGGTTTCGAGTATCAGACCAGCGAAAATTTTGATGGTTTCTCAACCATTCCTTAACTTCAAACTCCCATATCTCGCGAACGGATTGACGAACTCGAGAATTTCCTATTGCATCTGAAAGTAGAAACTCGCCCGATTACAAAGATATGTGTGTTTTCCCCGTGGGCCTTTGTAGTTATTGGTTTCGAGTATCAGACTTGCGAAAATTTTGATAGTTTCTCATGCATTCCTTAACTTCTAACTTCCATATCTCGCGAACGGATTGACGAACTCGAGAATTTCCTACTGCATCTGAAAGCAGAAACTCGCCCGATTACAACGGTTTGTGTATTTTTGCCCTAGGCCATAGTAGTTATTGGATTCGAGTATCAGACTTGCGAAAATTTTGATGATTTCTCAACCATTCCTTAACTTCAAACTCCCATATGTCGCGAACGGATTGACGCACTCGAGAAATTCCTGTTGCATCTGAAAGCAGAAACTCGCCCGAATACAATGGTGTGTGTACTTTTCCCCTAGGCCATTCCAGTTATTGGTTTCGAGTATCAGACCAGCGAAAATTTTGATGGTTTCTCAACCATTCCTTAACTTCGAACTCCCATATCTCGCGAACGGATTGACGAACTCGAGAAATTCCTGTTGCATCTGAAAGTAGAAACTCGCCCGATTACAACGGTATGTGTATTTTTGCCCTAGGCCATTGTAGTTACTGGATTCGCGAATCGGACTTGCGAAAACTTGGATGGTTTCTCATCCATTCCTTAACTTCAAACTCCCATATCCCGCGAACGGATTGACGAACTCGAGAAATTCCTGTTGCATGTGAAAGTAGAATGTCGCCCGATTACAACGGTATGTGTATTTTTCCCCTAGGCCTTTGAAGTTATTGGTTTCGAGTATCAGACCAGCGAAAATTTTGATGGTTTCTCATGCATTCCTTAACTTCAAACTTCCATATCTCGCGAACGGATTGACGAACTCGAGAATTTCCTACTGCATCTGAATGCAGAAACTCGCCGGATTACAACGGTATGTGTATTTTTGCCCTAGGCCATAGTAGTTATTGGATTCGAGTATCAGACTTGCGAAAATTTTGATGATTTCTCAACCATTCCTTAACTTCAAACTCCCATATGTCGCGAACGGATTGACGCACTCGAGAAATTCCTGTTGCATCTGAAAGCAGAAACTCGCCCGAATACAATGGTGTGTGTTCTTTTCCCCTAGCCCATTCCAGTAATTGGTTTCGAGTATCAGACCAGCGAAAATTTTGATGGTTTCTCAACCATTCCTTAACTTCAAACTCCCATATCTCGCGAACGGATTGACGAACTCGAGAAATTCCTGTTGCATCTGAAAGTAGAAACTCGCCCGATTACAACGCTATGTGTATTTTTGCCCTAGGCCATTGTAGTTATTGGATTCGAGTATCAGACTTGCGAAAATTTTGATGGTCTTTCAACCATTCCTTAACTTCCAACTCCCGTATCTCGCGATCGGATTGACGAACTCGAGAATTTCCTATTGCATCTGAAAGCAGAAACTCGCCCGATTACAACGGTATGTATATTTTTGCCCTAGGCCATAGTAGTTATTGGTTTCGAGTATCAGACTTGCGAAAATTGTGATGGTTTCTCAACCATTCCTTAACTTCAAACTCCCATATCTCGCGAACGGATTGACGAACTCGACAATTTCCTATTGCATCTGAAAGCAGAAACTCGCCCGATTACAACGGTATGTGTATTTTTGCCCTAGGCCATAGTAGTTATTGGATTCGAGTATCAGACTTGCGAAAATTTTGATGATTTCTCAACCATTCCTTAACTTCAATCTCCCATATCTCGCGAACGCATTGACGAACTGGAGAAATTCCTGTTGTATCTGAAAGTAGAAACTCGCCCGATTACAATGGTGTGTGTACTTTTCCCCTAGGCCATTCCAGTTTTTGGTTTCGAGTATCAGACTTGCGAAAATTTTGATGGTTTCTCAACCATTCCTTAACTTCAAAGTCCCATATCTCGCGAACGGATTGACGAACTCGAGAAATTCCTGTTGCATCTGAAAGTAGAAACTCACCCGATTACAACGGTATGTGTATTTTTCCCCTAGGCCCTTGTAGTTATTGGTTTCGAGTATCAGACTTGCGAAAATTTTGATGGTTTCTCAACCATTCCTTAACTTCACACTTCCATATCTCGCGAACGGATTGACGAACTCGAGAATTTCCTATTGCATCTGAAAGTAGAAACTCGCCCGATTACAAAGATATGTGTGTTTTCCCCGTAGGCCTTTGTAGTTATTGCTTTCGAGTATCAGACTTGCGAAAATTTTGATGGTTTCTCATGCATTCCTTAACTTCAAACTTCCATATCTCGCGAACGGATTGACGAACTCGAGAATTTCCTACTGCATCTGAAAGCAGAAACTCGCCCGATTACAACGGTTTGTGTATTTTTGCCCTAGGCCATAGTAGTTATTGGATTCGAGTATCAGACTTGCGAAAATTTTGATGATTTCTCAACCATTCCTTAACTTCAAACTCCCATATGTCGCGAACGGATTGACGCACTCGAGAAATTCCTGTTGCATCTGAAAGCAGAAACTCGCCCGAATACAATGGTGTGTGTACTTTTCCCCTAGGCCATTCCAGTTATTAGTTTCGAGTATCAGACCAGCGAAAATTTTGATGGTTTCTCAACCATTCCTTAACTTCAAACTCCCATATCTCGCGAACGGATTGACGAACTCGAGAATTTCCTATTGCATCTGAAAGTAGAAACTCGCCCGATTACAAAGATATGTGTGTTTTCCCCGTAGGCCTTTGTAGTTATTGGTTTCGAGTATCAGACTTGCGAAAATTTTGATAGTTTCTCATGCATTCCTTAACTTCGAACTTCCATATCTCGCGAACGGATTGACGAACTCGAGAATTTCCTACTGCATCTGAAAGCAGAAACTCGCCCGATTACAACGGTTTGTGTATTTTTGCCCTAGGCCATAGTAGTTATTGGATTCGAGTATCAGACTTGCGAAAATTTTGATGATTTCTCAACCATTCCTTAACTTCAAACTCCCATATGTCGCGAACGGATTGACGCACTCGAGAAATTCCTGTTGCATCTGAAAGCAGAAACTCGCCCCAATACAATGGTGTGTGTACTTTTCCCCTAGGCCATTCCAGTTATTGGTTTCGAGTATCAGACCAGCGAAAATTTTGATGGTTTTTCAACCATTCCTTAACTTCAAACTCCCATATCTCGCGAACGGATTGACGAACTCGAGAAATTCCTGTTGCATCTGAAAGTAGAAACTCGCCCGATTACAACGGTATGTGTATTTTTGCCCTAGGCCATTGTAGTTACTGGATTCGCGAATCGGACTTGCGAAAACTTGGATGGTTTCTCAACCATTCCTTAACTTCAAACTCCCATATCCCGCGAACGGATTGACGAACTCGAGAAATTCCAGTTGCATGTGAAAGTAGAATGTCGCCCGATTACAACGGTATGTGTATTTTTCCCCTAGGCCTTTGAAGTTATTGGTTTCGAGTATCAGACCAGCGAAAATTTTGATGGTTTCTCAAGCATTCCGTAACTTCAAACTGCCATATCTCGCGAACTGATTGACGATCTCGAGAATTTCCTATTGCATCTGAATGCAGAAACTCGCCGGATTACAACGGTATGTGTATTTTTTCCCTAGGCCATAGTAGTTGTTGGTTTCGAGTATCAGACCAGCGAAAATTTTGATGGTTTCTCATGCATTCCTTAACTTCAAACTTCCATATCTCGCGAACGGATTGACGAACTCGAGAATTTCCTATTGCATCTGACAGCAGAAACTCGCCCGATTACAACGGTATGTGTATTTTTGCCCTAGGCCATAGTAGTTATTGGATGCGAGTATCAGACTTGCGAAAATTTTGATGGTTTCTCAACCATTCCTTAACTTCAAACTGCCATATCTCGCGAACGCATTGACGAACTCGAGAAATTCCTGCTGCATCAGAAAGCAGAAACTCGCCCGATTTCAACGGTATGTGCATTTTTGCCCTAGGCCATAGTAGTTATTGGTTTCGAGTATCAGACTTGGGAAAATTTTGATGGTTTCTCAAGCATTCAATAACTTCTAACTCCTATATCTCGCGAACGGATTGACGAACTCGAGAAATTCCTGTTGCATCTGAAAGCAGAAACTCGCCCGATTACAACGGTATGTGTATCTTTCCCCTAGGCCTTTGTAGTTATTGGTTTCGAATATCAGACTTGCGAAAATTTTGATGGTTTCTCATGCATTCCTTAACATCAAACTGCCATATCTCGCGAACGCATTGAAGAACTCGAGAAATTCCTGTTGCATGTGAAAGTAGAATCTCGCCCGATTACAATGGTATGTGTATTTTTCCCCTAGGCATTTGTAGTTGTTGGTTTCGAGTATCAGACTTGCGAAAATTTTGACGGTTTCTCAACCATTCCTTAACTTCAAACTCCCATATCTCGCGAACGGATTGACGAACTCGAGAAATTCCTGTTGCATCTGAAAGTAGAAACTCGCCCGGTTACAACGGCATGTGTATTTTTCCCCTAGGCCACTGTAGTTATTGGTTTCGAGTATCAGACTTGCGAAAATTTTGATGGTTTCTCAACCATTCCTTAACTTCAAACTTCCATATCTCGCGAACTGATTGACGATCTCGAGAATTTCCTATTGCATCTGAATGCAAAAACTCGCCGGATTACAACGGTATGTGTATTTTTTCCCTAGGCCATAGTAGTTGTTGGTTTCGAGTATCAGACCAGCGAAAATTTTGATGGTTTCTCAAGCATTCCTTAACTTCAAACTTCCATATCTCGCGAACGGATTAACGAACTCGAGAATTTCCTATTGCACCTGAATGGAGAAACTCGGCCGATTACAACGGTATGTGTATTTTTGCCCAAGGCCATAGTAGTTAGTGGATTCGAATATCAGACTTGCGAAAATTTGGATGATTTCTCAACCATTCCTTAACTTCAAACTCCCATATCTCGCGAACGCATTGACGAACTCGAGAACTTCCTGTTGCATCTGAAAGTAGAATCTCCCCCGATTACAATGGTATGTGTATTTTTCCCCTAGGCATTTGTAGTTATTGGTTTCGAGTATCAGACATGCGAAAATTTTGATGGTTTCTCAACCATTCCTTAACTTCAAACTCCCATATCTCGCGAACGGATTGACGAACTCGAGAAATTCCTGTTGCATCTGAAAGTAGAAACTCGCCCGATTACAAAGATATGTATGTTTTCCCCCTAGGCATTTGTAGTTATTGGTTTCGAGTATCAGACTTGCCAAAATTTTGATGGTTTCTCAACCATTCCTTAACGTCAAACTCCCATATCTCGCGAACGGATTGACGAACTCGAGAAATTCCTGTTGCATCTGAAAGTAGAAACTCGCCCGATTACAAAGATAAGTGTGTTTTCCCCCTAGGCCTTTGTAGTTGTTGGTTTCGAGTATCAGACCAGCGAAAATTTTGATGGTTTCTCAAGCATTCCTTAACTTCAAACTTCCATATCTCGCGAACGGATTGACGAACTCGAGAATTTCCTATTGCATCTGAATGCAGAAACTCGCCCGATTACAACGGTATGTGTATTTTTGCCCTAGGCCATAGTAGTTGTTGGTTTCGAGTATCAGACCAGCGAAAATTTTGATGGTTTCTCATGCATTCCTTAACTTCAAAGTTCCATATCTCGCGAACGGATTGACGAACTCGAGAATTTCCTATTGCATCTGACAGCAGAATCTCGCCCGATTACAACGGTATGTGTATTTTTGCCCTAGGCCATAGTAGTTATTGGATGCGGGGTATCAGACTTCCGAAAATTTTGATGATTTCTCAACCATTCCTTAACTTTAAACTCCCATTTCTCGCGAACGGATTGACGAACTCGAGAAATTCCTTTTGCATCTGAAAGTAGAAACACGCCCGATTACAATGGTACGTGTACTTTTCCCCTAGGCCATTCCAGTTATTGGTTTCGAGTATCAGACCAGCGAAAATTTTGATGGTTTCTGAACCATTCCTTAACTTCCAACTCCCATATCTCGCGAACGCATTGACGAACTCGAGATATTCCTGTTGCATCTGAAAGCAGAAACTCGCCCGATTACAACGGTACCTATATTTTTCACCTAGGCCTTTGTAGTTATTGGTTTCGAGTATCAGACTTTCGAAAATTTTGATGATTTCTCAACCATTCCTTAACTTAAAATTCCCAAATCTCGCGAACGCATTGACGAACTCGAGAAATTCCTGTTGCATGTGAAAGTAGAATCTCGCCCGATTACAATGGTATGTGTATTTTCCCCCTAGGCCATTGTAGTTATTGGTTTCGTGTATCAGACTTGCGAAAATTTTGATGGTTTCTCAACCATTCCTTAACTTCAAACTCCCATATCTCGCGAACGGATTGACGAACTCGAGAAATTCCTGATGCATCTGAAAGTAGAAACTCCCCGATTACAAAGATATGTGTGTTTTCCCCCTAGGCCTTTGTAGTTATTGGTTTCGAGTATCAGACTTGCGAAAATTTTGATGATTTCTCAACCATTCCTTAACTTCAAACTCCCATATCTCGCGAACGCATTGACGAACTCGAAAAATTCCTGTTGTATCTGAAAGTAGAAACTCGCCCGATTACAATGGTGTGTGTACTTTTCCCCTAGGCCATTCCAGTTATTGGTTTCGAGTATCAGACCAGCGAAAATTTTGATGGTTTCTCAACCATTCCTTAACTTCAAACTCCCATATCTCGCGAACGGATTGACGAACTCGAGAAATTCCTATTGCATCTGAAAGCAGAAACTCGCCCGATTACAACGGCATATGTATCTTTCTCCTAGGCATTTGTAGTTATTGGTTTCGAGTATCAGACTTGCGAAAACTTGGATGGTTTCTCAACCATTCCTTAACTTCAAACTCCCATATCCCGCGAACGGATTGACGAACTCGAGAAATTCCTGTTGCATGTGAAAGTAGAATGTCGCCCGATTACAACGGTATGTGTATTTTTCCCCTAGGCCTTTGAAGTTATTGGTTTCGAGTATCAGACTTGCGAAAATTTTGATGGTTTCTCAACCATTCCTTATATTCACACTTCCATATCTCGCGAACGGATTGACGAACTCGAGAATTTCCTATTGCATCTGAAAGCAGAAACTCGCCCGATTACAACGGTGTGTGTACTTTTCCCCTAGGCCATTCCAGTTTTTGGTTTCGAGTATCAGACCAGCGAAAATTTTGATGGTTTCTCATGCATTCCTTAACTTCAAACTTCCATATCTCGCGAACGGATTGACGAACTCGAGAATTTCCTATTGCATCTGACAGCAGAAACTCGCCCGATTACAACGGTATGTGTATTTTTGCCCTAGGCCATAGTAGTTATTGGATGCGAGTATCAGACTTGCGAAAATTTGGATGATTTCTCAACCATTCCTTAACTTCAAACTGCCATATCTCGCGAACGCATTGACGAACTCGAGAAATTCCTGTTGCATGTGAAAGTAGAATCTCGCCCGATTACAATGGTATGTGTATTTTTCCCCTAGGCATTTGTAGTTGTTGGTTTCGAGTATGAGACCAGCGAAAATTTTGATGGTTTCTCAAGCATTCCTTAACTTCAAACTTCCATATCTCGCGAACGCATTGACGAACTCGAGAAATTCCTGTTGCATCAGAAAGCAGAAACTCGCCCGATTACAACGGTATGTGTATTTTTGCCCTAGGCCATAGTAGTTATTGGATGCGAGTATCAGACTTGCGAAAATTTGGATGATTTCTCAACCATTCCTTAACTTCAAACTGCCATATCTCGCGAACGCATTGACGAACTCGAGAAATTCCTGTTGCATCAGAAAGCAGAAACTCGCCCGATTTCAACGGTATGTGCATTTTTGCCCTAGGCCATAGTAGTTATTGGTTTCGAGTATCAGACTTGCGAAAATTTTGATGGTTTCTCATGCATTCCTTAACTTCAAACTGCCATATCTCGCGAACGCATTGAAGAACTCGAGAAATTCCTGTTGCATGTGAAAGTAGAATCTCGCCCGATTACAATGGTATGTGTATTTTTCCCCTAGGCATTTGTAGTTGTTGGTTTCGAGTATCAGACCAGCGAAAATTTTGATGGTTTCACAAGCATTCCTTAACTTCAAACTTCCATATCTCGGGAACGGATTGACGAACTCGAGAATTTCCTACTGCACCTGAATGGAAAAACTCGGCCGATTACAACGCTATGTGTATTTTTGCCCAAGGCCATAGTAGTTATTGGATTCGAATATCAGACTTGCGAAAATTTGGATGATTTCTCAACCATTCCTTAACTTCAAACTCCCATATCTCGCGAACGCATTGACGAACTCGAGAAATTCCTGTTGCATCTGAAAGTAGAATCTCGCCCGATTACAATGGTATGTGTATTTTTCCCCTAGGCATTTGTAGTTATTGCTTTCGAGTATGAGCCTTGCGAAAATTTTGATGGTTTCTCAACCATTCCTTAACTTCAAACTCCCATATCTCGCGAACGGATTGACGAACTCGAGAAATTCCTATTGCATGTGAAAGTAGAAAGTCGCCCGATTTCAACGGTATGTGTATCTTTCCCCTAGGCCTTTGTAGTTATTGGTTTCGAGTATCAGACTTGCGAAAATTGTGATGGTTTCTCAACCATTCCTTAACTTCAAACTCCCATATCTCGCGAACGGATTGACGAACTCGACAATTTCCTATTGCATCTGAAAACAGAAACTCGCCCGATTACAACGGTATGTGTATTTTTGCCCTAAGCCATTGTAGTTATTGGATGCGAGTATCAGACTTGCGAAAATTTTGATGATTTCTCAACCATTCCTTAACTTCAAACTGCCATATCTCGCGAACGCATTGACGAACTCGAGAAATTCCTGTTGCATGTGAAAGTAGAATCTCGCCCGATTACAATGGTATGTGTATTTTTCCCCCAGGGATTTGTAGTTGTTGGTTTCGAGTATCAGACTTGCGAAAATTTTGATGGTTTCTCAACCATTCCTTAACTTCAAACTGCCATATCTCGCGAACGCATTGACGAACTCGAGAAATTCCTGTTGCATCAGAAAGCAGAAGCTCGCCCGATTTCAACGGTATGTGCATTTTTGCCCTAGGCCATAGTAGTTATTGGTTTCGAGTATCAGACTTGCGAAAATTTTGATGGTTTCACAAGCATTCAATAACTTCTAACTCCCATATCTCGCGAACGGATTGACGAACTCGAGAAATTCCTGTTGCATCTGAAAGCAGAAACTCGCCCGATTACAACGGTATGTGTATTTTTGCCCTAGGCCATAGTAGTTATTGGATTCGAGTATCAGACTTGCGAAAATTTTGATGATTTCTCAACCATTCCTTAACTTCAAACTCCCATATCTCGCGAACGCATTGACGAACTGGAGAAATTCCTGTTGTATCTGAAAGTAGAAACTCGCCCGATTACAATGGTGTGTGTACTTTTCCCCTAGGCCATACCAGTTTTTGGTTTCGAGTATCAGACCAGCGAAAATTTTGATGGTTTCTCATGCATTCCTTAACTTCAAACTTCCATATCTCGCGAACGGATTGACGAACTCGAGAAATTCCTGTTGCATGTGAAAGTAGAATCTCGCCCGATTACAATGGTATGTGTATTTTTCCCCCAGGGATTTGTAGTTGTTGGTTTCGAGTATCAGACTTGCGAAAATTTTGATGGTTTCTCAACCATTCCTTAACTTCAAACTCCCATATCTCGCGAACGCATTGACGAACTCGAGAAATTCCTATTGCATCTGACAGCAGAAACTCGCCCGATTACAACGGTATGTGTATTTTTGCCCTAGGCCATAGTAGTTATTGGATGCGAGTATCAGACTTGCGAAAATTTTGATGATTTCTCAACCATTCCTTAACTTCAAACTGCCATATCTCGCGAACGCATTGACGAACTCGAGAAATTCCTGTTGCATGTGAAAGTAGAATCTCGCCCGATTACAATGGTATGTGTATTTTTCCCCCAGGGATTTGTAGTTGTTGGTTTCGAGTATCAGACTTGCGAAAATTTTGATGGTTTCTCAACCATTCCTTAAATTCAAACTCCCATATCTCGCGAACGCATTGACGAACTCGAGAAATTCCTATTGCATCTGAAAGCAGAAACTCGCCCGATTACAACGGTATGTGTATTTTTGCCCTAGGCCATAGTAGTTATTGGATTCGTGTATCAGACTTGCGAAAATTTTGATGGTCTTTCAACCATTCCTTAACTTCCAACTCCCATATCTCGCGATCGGATTGACGAACTCGAGAATTTCCTATTGCATCTGAAAGCAGAAACTCGCCCGATTACAACGGTATGTATATTTTTGCCGTAGGCCATAGTAGTTATTGGTTTCGAGTATCAGACTTGCGAAAATTGTGATGGTTTCTCAACCATTCCTTAACTTCAAACTCCCATATCTCGCGAACGGATTGACGAACTCGACAATTTCCTATTGCATCTGAAAGCAGAAACTCGCCCGATTACAACGGTATGTGTATTTTTGCCCTAGGCCATAGTAGTTATTGGATTCGAGTATCAGACTTGCGAAAATTTTGATGATTTCTCAACCATTCCTTAACTTCAAACTCCCATATCTCGCGAACGCATTGACGAACTGGAGAAATTCCTGTTGTATCTGAAAGTAGAAACTCGCCCGATTACAATGGTGTGTGTACTTTTCCCCTAGGCCATTCCAGTTATTGGTTTCGAGTATCAGACTTGCGAAAATTTTGATGGTTTCTCAACCATTCCTTAACTTCAAAGTCCCATATCTCGCGAACGGATTGACGAACTCGAGAAATTCCTGTTGCATCTGAAAGTAGAAACTCACCCGATTACACTGTATGTGTATTTTTCCCCTAGGCCCTTGTAGTCATTGGTTTCGAGTATCAGACTTGCGAAAATTTTGATGGTTTCTCAACCATTCCTTAACTTCACACTTCCATATCTCGCGAACAGATTGACGAACTCGAGAATTTCCTATTGCATCTGAAAGTAGAAACTCGCCCGATTACAAAGATATGTGTGTTTTCCCCGTAGGCCTTTGTAGTTATTGGTTTCGAGTATCAGACTTGCGAAAATTTTGATGGTTTCTCATGCATTCCTTAACTTCAAACTTCCATATCTCGCGAAGGGATTGACGAACTCGAGAATTTCCTACTGCATCTGAAAGCAGAAACTCGCCCGATTACAACGGTTTGTGTATTTTTGCCCTAGGCCACAGTAGTTATTGGATTCGAGTATCAGACTTGCGAAAATTTTGATGATTTCTCAACCATTCCTTAACTTCAAACTCCCATATGTCGCGAACGGATTGACGCACTCGAGAAATTCCTGTTGCATCTAAAAGCAGAAACTCGCCCGAATACAATGGTGTGTGTACTTTTCCCCTAGGCCATTCCAGTTATTGGTTTCGAGTATCAGACCAGCCAAAATTTTGATGGTTTCTCAACCATTCCTTAACTTCAAACTCCCATATCTGGCGAAGGGATTGACGAACTCGAGAAATTCCTGTTGCATCTGAAAGTAGAAACTCGCCCGATTACAGCGGTATGTGTATTTTTGCCCTAGGCCATTGTAGTTATTGGATTCGCGAATCGGACTTGCGAAAATTTTGATGGTTTCTCAACCATTCCTTAACTTCAAACTCCCATATGTCGCGAACGGATTGACGCACTCGAGAAATTCCTGTTGCATCTGAAAGCAGAAACTCGCCCGAATACAATGGTGTGTGTACTTTTCCCCTAGGCCATTCCAGTTGTTGGTTTCGCGTATCAGACAAGCGAAAATTTTGATGGTCTCTCAACCATTCCTTAACTTCAAACTCCCATATCTCGCGAACGGATTGACGAACTCGAGAATTTCCTATTGCATCTGAAAGCAGAAACTCGCCCGATTACAACGGTATGTATATTTTTGCCCTAGGCCATAGTAGTTCTTGGTTTCGAGTATCAGACTTGCGAAAATTGTGATGGTTTCTCAACCATTCCTTAACTTCAAACTCCCATATCTCGCGAACGGATTGACGAACTCGACAATTTCCTATTGCATCTGAAAGCAGAAACTCGCCCGATTACAACGGTATGTGTATTTTTGCCCTAGGCCATAGTAGTTATTGGATGCGAGTATCAGACTTGCGAAAATTTTGATGGTTTCTCAACCATTCCTTAACTTCAAACTGCCATATCTCGCGAACGCATTGACGAACTCGAGAAATTCCTGTTGCATCAGAAAGCAGAAACTCGCCCGATTTCAACGGTATGTGCATTTTTGCCCTAGGCCATAGTAGTTATTGGTTTCGAGTATCAGACTTGCGAAAATTTTGATGGTTTCTCAAGCATTCAATAACTTCTAACTCCCATATCTCGCGAACGGATTGACGAACTCGAGAAATTCCTGTTGCATCTGAAAGCAGAAACTCGCCCGATTACAACGGTATGTGTATTTTTGCCCTAGGCCATAGTAGTTATTGGATTCGAGTATCAGACTTGCGAAAATTTTGATGATTTCTCAACCATTCCTTAACTTCAAACTCCCATATCTCGCGAACGCATTGACGAACTGGAGAAATTCCAGTTGTATCTGAAAGTAGAAACTCGCCCGATTACAATGGTGTGTGTACTTTTCCCCTAGGCCATTCCAGTTTTTGGTTTCGAGTATCAGACCAGCGAAAATTTTGATGGTTTCTCATGCATTCCTTAACTTCAAACTTCCATATCTCGCGAACGGATTGACGAACTCGAGAATTTCCTATTGCATCTGACAGCAGAAACTCGCCCGATTACAACGGTATGTGTATTTTTGCCCTAGGCCATAGTAGTTATTGGATGCGAGTATCAGACTTGCGAAAATTTTGATGATTTCTCAACCATTCCTTAACTTGAAACTGCCATATCTCGCGAACGCATTGACGAACTCGAGAAATTCCTGTTGCATGTGAAAGTAGAATCTCGCCCGATTACAATGGTATGTGTATTTTTCCCCCAGGGATTTGTAGTTGTTGGTTTCGAGTATCAGACTTGCGAAAATTTTGATGGTTTCTCAACCATTCCTTAACTTCAAACTCCCATATCTCGCGAACGCATTGACGAACTCGAGAAATTCCTATTGCATCTGAAAGCAGAAACTCGCCCGATTACAACGGTATGTGTATTTTTGCCCTAGGCCATAGTAGTTATTGGATTCGTGTATCAGACTTGCGAAAATTTTGATGGTCTTTCAACCATTCCTTAACTTCCAACTCCCATATCTCGCGATCGGATTGACGAACTCGAGGATTTCCTATTGCATCTGAAAGCAGAAACTCGCCCGATTACAACGGTATGTATATTTTTGCCGTAGGCCATAGTAGTTATTGGTTTCGAGTATCAGACTTGCGAAAATTGTGATGGTTTCTCAACCATTCCTTAACTTCAAACTCCCATATCTCGCGAACGGATTGGCGAACTCGACAATTTCCTATTGCATCTGAAAGCAGAAACTCGCCCGATTACAACGGTATGTGTATTTTTGCCCTAGGCCATAGTAGTTATTGGATTCGAGTATCAGACTTGCGAAAATTTTGATGATTTCTCAACCATTCCTTAACTTCAAACTCCCATATCTCGCGAACGCATTGACGAACTGGAGAAATTCCTACTGCATCTGAAAGCAGAAACTCGCCCGATTACAACGGTTTGTGTATTTTTGCCCTAGGCCATAGTAGTTATTGGATTCGAGTATCAGACTTGCGAAAATTTTGATGATTTCTCAACCATTCCTTAACTTCAAACTCCCATATGTCGCGAACGGATTGACGCACTCGAGAAATTCCTGTTGCATCTAAAAGCAGAAACTCGCCCGAATACAATGGTGTGTGTACTTTTCCCCTAGGCCATTCCAGTTATTGGTTTCGAGTATCAGACCAGCGAAAATTTTGATGGTTTCTCAACCATTCCTTAACTTCAAACTCCCATATCTGGCGAAGGGATTGACGAACTCGAGAAATTCCTGTTGCATCTGAAAGTAGAAACTCTCCCGATTACAGCGGTATGTGTATTTTTGCCCTAGGCCATTGTAGTTATTGGCTTCGCGAATCGGACTTGCGAAAATTTTGATGGTTCCTCAACCATTCCTTAACTTCAAACTCCCATATGTCGCGAACGGATTGACGCACTCGAGAAATTCCTGTTGCATCTGAAAGCAGAAACTCGCCCGAATACAATGGTGTGTGTACTTTTCCCCTAGGCCATTCCAGTTGTTGGTTTCGCGTATCAGACCAGCGAAAATTTTGATGGTCTCTCAACCATTCCTTAACTTCAAACTCCCATATCTCGCGAACGGATTGACGAACTCGAGAATTTCCTATTGCATCTGAAAGCAGAAACTCGCCCGATTACAACGGTGTGTGTACTTTTCCCCTAGGCCATTCCACTTATTGGTTTCGAGAATCAGACTTGCGAAAATTTTGATGGTTTTTCAACCATTCCTTAACTTCCAACTCCCATATCTCGCGATCGGATTGACAAACTCGAGAATTTCCTATTGCATCTGAAAGCAGAAACTCGCCCGATTACAGCGGTATGTATATTTTTGCCATAGGCCATAGTAGTTATTGGTTTCGTATATCAGACTTGCGAAAATTGTGATGGTTTCTCAACCATTCCTTAACTTCAAACTCCCATATCTCGCGAACGGATTAACGAACTCGAGAAATTCCTGTTGTATCTGAAATTAGAAACTCGCCCGATTACAATGGTGTGTGTACTTTTCCCCTAGGCCATTCCAGTTATTGGTTTCGAGTATCAGACTTGCGAAAATTTTGATGGTTTCTCAACCATTCCTTAACTTCACACTTCCATATCTCGCGAACGGATTGACGAACTCGAGAAATTCCTGTTGAATCTGAAAGTAGAAACTCGCCCGATTAGAATGGTGTGTGTACTTTTCCCCCAGGCCATTCCGGTTATTTGTTTCGAGTATCAGACTTGCGAAAATTTTGATGGTTTCTCAATCATTCCTTAACTTCAAACTCCCATATCTCGCGAACAGATTGACGAACTCGAGAATTTCCTATTGCATCTGAAAGCAGAAACTCGCCCGATTACAACGGTGTGTGTACTTTTCCCCTAGGGCATTCCAGTTGTTGGTTTCGAGAATCAGACCAGCGAAAATTTTGTTGGTTTCTCAAGCATTCCTTAACTTCAAACTTCCATATCTCGCGATCAGATTGACGAACTCGACAATTTCCTATTGCATCTGAAAGCAGAAACTCGCCCGATTACAACGGTATGTGTATTTTTGCCCTAGGCCATAGTAGTTATTGGATTCGAGTATCAGACTTGCGAAAATTTTGATGATTTCTCAACCATTCCTTAACTTCAAACTCCCATATCTCGCGAACGCATTGACGAACTGGAGAAATTCCTGTTGTATCTGAAAGTAGAAACTCGCCCGATTACAATGGTGCGTGTACTTTTCCCCTAGGCCATTCCAGTTATTGGTTTCGAGTATCAGACTTGCGAAAATTTTGATGGTTTCTCAACCATTCCTTAACTTCAAAGTCCCATATCTCGCGAACGGATTGACGAACTCGAGAAATTCCTATTGCATCTGAAAGCAGAAACTCGCCCGATTACAACGGTGTGTGTACTTTTCCCCTAGGCCATTCCACTTATTGGTTTCGAGAATCAGACTTGCGAAAATTTTGATGGTTTTTCAACCATTCCTTAACTTCCAACTCCCATATCTCGCGATCGGATTGACAAACTCGAGAATTTCCTATTGCATCTGAAAGCAGAAACTCGCCCGATTACAGCGGTATGTATATTTTTGCCATAGGCCATAGTAGTTATTGGTTTCGTATATCAGACTTGCGAAAATTGTGATGGTTTCTCAACCATTCCTTAACTTCAAACTCCCATATCTCGCGAACGGATTAACGAACTCGAGAAATTCCTGTTGTATCTGAAATTAGAAACTCGCCCGATTACAATGGTGTGTGTACTTTTCCCCTAGGCCATTCCAGTTATTGGTTTCGAGTATCAGACTTGCGAAAATTTTGATGGTTTCTCAACCATTCCTTAACTTCACACTTCCATATCTCGCGAACGGATTGACGAACTCGAGAAATTCCTGTTGAATCTGAAAGTAGAAACTCGCCCGATTAGAATGGTGTGTGTACTTTTCCCCCAGGCCATTCCGGTTATTTGTTTCGAGTATCAGACTTGCGAAAATTTTGATGGTTTCTCAATCATTCCTTAACTTCAAACTCCCATATCTCGCGAACAGATTGACGAACTCGAGAATTTCCTATTGCATCTGAAAGCAGAAACTCGCCCGATTACAACGGTGTGTGTACTTTTCCCCTAGGGCATTCCAGTTGTTGGTTTCGAGAATCAGACCAGCGAAAATTTTGTTGGTTTCTCAAGCATTCCTTAACTTCAAACTTCCATATCTCGCGATCAGATTGACGAACTCGACAATTTCCTATTGCATCTGAAAGCAGAAACTCGCCCGATTACAACGGTATGTGTATTTTTGCCCTAGGCCATAGTAGTTATTGGATTCGAGTATCAGACTTGCGAAAATTTTGATGATTTCTCAACCATTCCTTAACTTCAAACTCCCATATCTCGCGAACGCATTGACGAACTGGAGAAATTCCTGTTGTATCTGAAAGTAGAAACTCGCCCGATTACAATGGTGCGTGTACTTTTCCCCTAGGCCATTCCAGTTATTGGTTTCGAGTATCAGACTTGCGAAAATTTTGATGGTTTCTCAACCATTCCTTAACTTCAAAGTCCCATATCTCGCGAACGGATTGACGAACTCGAGAAATTCCTGTTGCATCTGAAAGCAGAAACTCACCCGATTACACTGTATGTGTATTTTTCCCCTAGGCCCTTGTAGTTATTGGTTTCGTATATCAGACTTGCGAAAATTGTGATGGTTTCTCAACCATTCCTTAACTTCAAACTCCCATATCTCGCGAACGGATTAACGAACTCGAGAAATTCCTGTTGTATCTGAAATTAGAAACTCGCCCGATTACAATGGTGTGTGTACTTTTCCCCTAGGCCATTCCAGTTATTGGTTTCGAGTATCAGACTTGCGAAAATTTTGATGGTTTCTCAACCATTCCTTAACTTCACACTTCCATATCTCGCGAACGGATTGACGAACTCGAGAAATTCCTGTTGAATCTGAAAGTAGAAACTCGCCCGATTAGAATGGTGTGTGTACTTTTCCCCCAGGCCATTCCGGTTATTTGTTTCGAGTATCAGACTTGCGAAAATTTTGATGGTTTCTCAATCATTCCTTAACTTCAAACTCCCATATCTCGCGAACAGATTGACGAACTCGAGAATTTCCTATTGCATCTGAAAGCAGAAACTCGCCCGATTACAACGGTGTGTGTACTTTTCCCCTAGGGCATTCCAGTTGTTGGTTTCGAGAATCAGACCAGCGAAAATTTTGTTGGTTTCTCAAGCATTCCTTAACTTCAAACTTCCATATCTCGCGATCAGATTGACGAACTCGACAATTTCCTATTGCATCTGAAAGCAGAAACTCGCCCGATTACAACGGTATGTGTATTTTTGCCCTAGGCCATAGTAGTTATTGGATTCGAGTATCAGACTTGCGAAAATTTTGATGATT
This sequence comes from Ptiloglossa arizonensis, assembly GCF_051014685.1. Classification (NCBI taxonomy): domain Eukaryota; kingdom Metazoa; phylum Arthropoda; class Insecta; order Hymenoptera; family Colletidae; genus Ptiloglossa; species Ptiloglossa arizonensis. The sequence continues at coordinate 780,202 of NW_027478397.1, forward strand.
TCTCAACCATTCCTTAACTTCAAACTCCCATATCTCGCGAACGCATTGACGAACTGGAGAAATTCCTGTTGTATCTGAAAGTAGAAACTCGCCCGATTACAATGGTGCGTGTACTTTTCCCCTAGGCCATTCCAGTTATTGGTTTCGAGTATCAGACTTGCGAAAATTTTGATGGTTTCTCAACCATTCCTTAACTTCACACTTCCATATCTCGCGAACAGATTGACGAACTCGAGAATTTCCTACTGCATCTAAAAGCAGAAACTCGCCCGAATACAATGGTGTGCGTACTTTTCCCCTAGGCCATTCCAGTTATTGGTTTCGAGTATCAGACCAGCGAAAATTTTGATGGTTTCTCAACCATTCCTTAACTTCAAACTCCCATATCTCGCGAACGCATTGACGAACTGGAGAAATTCCTGTTGTATCTGAAAGTAGAAACTCGCCCGATTACAATGGTGCGTGTACTTTTCCCCTAGGCCATTCCAGTTATTGGTTTCGAGTATCAGACTTGCGAAAATTTTGATGGTTTCTCAACCATTCCTTAACTTCACACTTCCATATCTCGCGAACAGATTGACGAACTCGAGAATTTCCTATTGCATCTGAAAGTAGAAACTCGCCCGATTACAAAGATATGTGTGTTTTCCCCGTAGGCCTTTGTTGTTATTGGTTTCGAGTATCAGACTTGCGAAAATTTTGATGGTTTCTCATGCATTCCTTAACTTCAAACTTCCATATCTCGCGAAGGGATTGACGAACTCGAGAATTTCCTACTGCATCTGAAAGCAGAAACTCGCCCGATTACAACGGTTTGTGTATTTTTGCCCTAGGCCATAGTAGTTATTGGATTCGAGTATCAAACTTGCGAAAATTTTGATGATTTCTCAACCATTCCTTAACTTCAAACTCCCATATGTCGCGAACGGATTGACGCACTCGGGAAATTCCTGTTGCATCTAAAAGCAGAAACTCGCCCGAATACAATGGTGTGCGTACTTTTCCCCTAGGCCATTCCAGTTATTGGTTTCGAGTATCAGACCAGCGAAAATTTTGATGGTTTCTCAACCATTCCTTAACTTCAAACTCCCATATCTCGCGAACGGATTGACGAACTCGAGAAATTCCTGTTGAATCTGAAAGTAGAAACTCGCCCGATTAGAATGGTGTGTGTACTTTTCCCCCAGGCCATTCCAGTTATTTGTTTCGAGTATCAGACTTGCGAAAATTTTGATGGTTTCTCAATCATTCCTTAACTTCAAACTCCCATATCTCGCGAACAGATTGACGAACTCGAGAATTTCCTATTGCATCTGAAAGCAGAAACTCGCCCGATTACAACGGTGTGTGTACTTTTCCCCTAGGGCATTCCAGTTGTTGGTTTCGAGAATCAGACCAGCGAAAATTTTGTTGGTTTCTCAAGCATTCCTTAACTTCAAACTTCCATATCTCGCGATCGGATTGTCGAACTCGACAATTTCCTATTGCATCTGAAAGCAGAAACTCGCCCGATTACAACGGTATGTGTATTTTTGCCCTAGGCCATAGTAGTTATTGGATTCGAGTATCAGACTTGCGAAAATTTTGATGATTTCTCAACCATTCCTTAACTTCAAACTCCCATATCTCGCGAACGCATTGACGAACTGGAGAAATTCCTGTTGTATCTGAAAGTAGAAACTCGCCCGATTACAATGGTGTGTGTACTTTTCCCCTAGGCCATTCCAGTTATTGGTTTCGAGTATCAGACTTGCGAAAATTTTGATGGTTTCTCAAACATTCCTTAACTTCAAAGTCCCATATCTCGCGAACGGATTGACGAACTCGAGAAATTCCTGTTGCATCTGAAAGTAGAAACTCACCCGATTACACTGTATGTGTATTTTTCCCCTAGGCCCTTGTAGTCATTGGTTTCGAGTATCAGACTTGCGAAAATTTTGATGGTTTCTCAACCATTCCTTAACTTCACACTTCCATATCTCGCGAACAGATTGACGAACTCGAGAATTTCCTATTGCATCTGAAAGTAGAAACTCGCCCGATTACAAAGATATGTGTGTTTTCCCCGTAGGCCTTTGTAGTTATTGGTTTCGAGTATCAGACTTGCGAAAATTTTGTTGGTTTCTCATGCATTCCTTAACTTCAAACTTCCATATCTCGCGAAGGGATTGACGAACTCGAGAATTTCCTACTGCATCTGAAAGCAGAAACTCGCCCGATTACAACGGTTTGTGTATTTTTGCCCTAGGCCATAGTAGTTATTGGATTCGAGTATCAGACTTGCGAAAATTTTGATGATTTCTCAACCATTCCTTAACTTCAAACTCCCATATGTCGCGAACGGATTGACGCACTCGAGAAATTCCTGTTGCATCTAAAAGCAGAAACTCGCCCGAATACAATGGTGTGTGTACTTTTCCCCTAGGCCATTCCAGTTATTGGTTTCGAGTATCAGACCAGCGAAAATTTTGATGGTTTCTCAACCATTCCTTAACTTCAAACTCCCATATCTGACGAAGGGATTGACGAACTCGAGAAATTCCTGTTGCGTCTGAAAGTAGAAACTCGCCCGATTACAGCGGTATGCGTATTTTTGCCCTAGGCCATTGTAGTTATTGGATTCGCGAATCGGACTTGCGAAAATTTTGATGGTTTCTCAACCATTCCTTAACTTCAAACTCCCATATGTCGCGAACGGATTGACGCACTCGAGAAATTCCTGTTGCATCTGAAAGCAGAAACTCGCCCGAATACAATGGTGTGTGTACTTTTCCCCTAGGCCATTCCAGTTGTTGGTTTCGCGTATCAGACCAGCGAAAATTTTGATGGTCTCTCAACCATTCCTTAACTTCAAACTCCCATATCTCGCGAACGGATTCACGAACTCGAGAAATTCCTGTTGTATCCGAAAGTAGAAACTCGCCCGATTACAAAGATATGTGTGTTTTCCCCGTTGGCCTTTGTAGTTATTGGTTTCGAGTATCAGACTTGCGAAAATTTTGATGGTTTCTCAACCATTCCTTAACTTCACACTTCCATATCTCGCGAACGGATTGACGAACTCGAGAATTTCCAATTGTATCTGAAAGGAGAAACTCGCCCGATTACAACGGTGTGTGTACTTTTCCCCTAGGCCATTCCAGTTGTTGGTTTCGAGTATCGGACTTGCGAAAATTTTGATGGTTTCTCAACCATTCCTTAACTTCAAACTACCATATCTCGCGAACGGATTGACGAACTCGAGAATTTCCTATTGCATCTGAAAGCAGAAGCTCGCCCGATTACAACGGTATGTGTATTTTTCCCCTAGGCCATTGTAGTTATTGGTTTCTAGCATCAGAATTGCGAAAATTTTGATGGTTTCTCAACCATTCCTTAACTTCAATCTCCCATATCTCGCGAACGGAATGACGAACTCGAGAAATTCCTGTTGCATCTGAAAGTGGAAACTCGCCCGATTACAAAGGTGTGTGCATTTTTTACCTAGGCCATTGTAGTTATTGGTTTCGAGTATCAGACCAGCGAAAATTTTGAAGGTTTCTCAACCATTCCTTAACTTCAAACTACCATATCTCGCGAACGGATTGACGAACTCGAGAATTTCCTGTTGCATCTGAAAGCAGAAACTCGCCCGATTTCAACGGTATGTGCATTTTTGCCCTAGACCATAGTAGTTATTGGTTTCCAGTATCAGACTTGCGAAAATTTTGATGGTTTCTCAAGCATTCCATAACTTCTAACTCCCATATCTCGCGAACGGATTGACGAACTCGAGAAATTCCTGTTGCATCTGAAAGCAGAAGCTCGCCCGATTACAACGGTATGTGTATTTTTCCCCTAGGCCATTGTAGGTATTGGTTTCTAGCATCAGACTTGCGAAAATTTAGATGGTTTCTCAACCATTCCTTAACTTCAAACTCCCATATCTCGCGAACGGATTGACGAACTCGAGAAATTCCTGTTGCATCTGAAAGCAGAAACTCGCCCGATTAGAATGGTGTGTTTACGTTTCTCCGTTTCTTTGTTCTTTTCTCCGTTTCTTTGTTCGTTTCTCCGTTTCTTTCTCCGTTTCTCGGTTTATTTCTTCGTTTCTCCATTTATTTCTCCGTTTCTTTCTTCGTTTCTTCGTTTCTTTCTCCGTTTCTCGGTTTATTTCTTCATTTCTCCATTTATTTCTCCGATTCTCCGTTTCTTTCTTCGTTTCTTTTTTTTCGTTACTCCGTTTCTTTCTTCGTTTCTCCGTTTCTTTCTTCGTTTCTCCGTTTCTTTCTTCGTTTCACCGTTTCTTTCTCCGTTTCTCGGTTTATTTCTTCGTTTCTCCATTTATTTCTCCGTTTCTCCGTTTCTTTCTTCGTTTCTCCGTTTCTTTCTTCGTTTCTCCGTTTATATCTTCGTTTCTCCATTTATTTCTCCGTTTCTCTGTTTCTTTCTTCGTTTCTCCGTTTCTTTGTTCGTTTCTCCGTTTTTCCGTTTCTTTCTTCGTTTCTCCGTTTCTTTGTTCGTTTGTCCGTTTCTTTCTCCGTTCCTCGGTTTATTTCTTCGTTTCTCCGTTTCTTCCTTCGTTCCATCGTTTCTCCGTTTCTCCTTTTCTCCGTTTCGATTAAATGATTATAATAGTTATAATTTCTATTATCAATCATTTGAGCTATAGTTAAATTGTACACTAGTACTCTAAATACATATTTAATATATTTTTTAATCTCTTTAGCCTCCAGAAGAATTTTATTTATACTATTTACTATATATAATAATTTACACAGAATCGGAAATGAAATCTAATTATTTATTTATAATGATTTTTTTTTTCACTTATCTTACAAATTTGGATGTACTCTTTAACTGTTCGATTCATTCCTTTAATTTATTCATTAAATTGAATTAATCTATTCTTTATAATAACTTTAGTAAAATTAATCCCTATAATTATTATAGAACTCATATTAAAATTTAATAATGAAATTTATTTTATTTGCCTAATTAATGTAATTATTGCCCTTATCATTTGCTTAACCCAAAAAATCAATCATAATAATTATAGGATATTCATCTATTATACAAACATCTATTATAGCTATTTTATTAATAATTAACAAAAATACATTTTTAACATATTTCGTTTTAAATTCAATAATTTCTTTAATTTTAATTTTTATATTTAAAGTAATAAAGATTAACTCTTCTTCCTTATTTAATATATTAACCTATAATAAAAGAAAAATTATTTTATACTCAGTAATTATTATGTACACAAATTTCCCACCTATAGCACTCTTTATACTGAAATAAATCGTCCTAGAATCATTAATAAATTCAAGAATAAAATTTACCGTGGAAGGTTTAATTTTACATTTATTCGAAAGATGAAACATACAAAAGTTTGTACAAAAGTATTTATTTATTTTATCGCACGGTAGGGAATATCATACAAATGGAAATACTTATCTCTAATGTCGGTAAATTGTACTTGTCGCGCCATCTATTTGTGGAAATTACAACAATTCCTCTACAAACTTGAGCGTTTCTCCGCCAGGTGTTTTCACCCCTTAAGTGTAGTTTAACCCTTTCTCCAATAGATGGCAACCCATGTAATTACCACGTTATAGGGATTTGTAATTGCGGGTTCAGAATATATTTGCATACATACAAACTATAATTCCGATATGTAGAGAAATATTCATTTATTTTATCCCACGGCTTCATCAACCGTATTTGTTCGATCTAACCAAATATTTCGAGACATTGATGGCTTTTTATACCGAAACATTGTCAAAAATTGTTTAATCCACGGTCCAACGACGGTTGTTAATAATTATGATAAATAAATGTCAAGATATTGCGAAGTCTGCGAATGCGAACGGTTTCAGTGAATGTTTGTTCATTTCAGCGATTGTTATTAATATTTACGCACGTTCCCTATATTGATCGAACAATGTGCATCTTATTTATGCATTAAAAATGATTGATTCGCCTCTAGTAATTGATTTTGATCGAACTTCAACGTAAAGAGATGTTCCTTAAAGTTTTAAAACATACAAAGTAACAATTGTCTATGAGATATATCAATTTACCATTTGATTAATACATGAAGGATCGAAATTTTTGGTAAAATAATTGAATAAAAAATAATTATTATAAATAAATAATTAGATTTATTTCCGATACTGTGTAAATTATTATATACAGTAAATAATATAAATAAAATCCTTCTGGAGGCTAAAGAGATTAAAGAGTATATTAAATATGTATTTAGAGTATTAGTGTATAATTTAACTATAGCTCAAATGATTTATAATAGAAATTATAACTATTCTAATCATTTAATCGAAACGGAGAAACGGAGAAACGGAGAAACGGAGAAACGAAGAAACGAAGGAAGAAACGGAGAAACGAAGAAAGAAACGGAGAAACGAAGAAAGAAACGGAGAGACGGAGAAATAAATGGAGAAACGAAGAAACAAACGAAGAAACGATGAAACAAACGGAGAAACGAAGAAAGAAACGTAGAAACGGAGAAATAAATGGAAAAACGAAGAAATAAACGGAGAAACGAAGAAAGGAGCGGAGAAACGAACAAAGAAACGGAGAAACGAGCAAAGAAACGGAGAAACGGAAAAATAAATGGAGAATCGAAGAAACAAACAGACAAACGAACAAAGAAACGATCAAACGAAGAAAGAAACGGAGAAACGAAGAAAGAAACGGAGAAACGATCAAAGAAACGGAGAAACGAAGAAAGAAACGGAGAAACGAAGAAAGAAACGGAGAAACGAAGAAAGAAACGAAGAAACGAAGAAAGAAACGGAGAAACGAAGAAAGAAACGGAGAATCGGATATATAAATGAAGAAACGAAGAAATAAACCGAGAAACGGAGAAAGAAACGGAGAAACGAACATAGAAACGGAGAAACAAACAACGAAACGGAGAAACGAACAAAGAAACGGAGAAACGAACAAAGAAACCAAGAAACGAACAAAGAAACGAACAAAGAAATGGAGAAACGAACAAAGAAACGGAGAATTGACCAAAGAAACGGAGAAACGAACAAAGAAACGGAGAAACGACCAAAAAACGGAGAAACGAACAAAGAAACGGAGAAACGAAGAAAGAAACGGAGAAACGGAGTAGTAAATGGAGAAACGAAGAAATAAACGGAGAAACGAAGAAAGAAACGGAGAAACGGAGTAGTAAATGGAGAAACGAAGAAATAAACGGAGAAACGAAGAAAGAAACGGAGAATCGGAGAAATAAATGGAGAAATGAAGAAATAAACGGAGAAGCGAACAAAGTAACGGAGAAACAAAGAAAGAAACGGAGAAACGAAGAATGAAACGGAGATACGAAAAAAGAGACGGGAAACGAAGAAAGAAACGGAGAAACGAAGAAAGAAACGAAGAAAGATACGGAGAAATGAAGAAAGAAACGGAGAAACGAACAAAGAAACGAAGAAACGGAGAAACGAACAAAGAAACGGAGAAACGAACAAAGAAACGGAGAAACGAAGAATGAAACGGAGAATCGGAGGAATAAATGGAGAAACGAACAAAAAACGGTGAAACGGAGAAACGGAGAAATGGAAAAACCGAGAAACGGAGAAACGGAAAAAACGAGAAACGGAGAAACCGAGATACGGAGAAACGGAAAAACCGTGGAACGGAGAAACCGAGAAACGGAGAAACGGAGAAACGGAGAAACGGAGAAACCAAGAAACGGAGAAACGGAGAAACGGAGAAACGGAGAAACCGAGAAACCGAGAAACGGAAAAACGGAGAAACCGAGAAACGGAGAAACGGAGAAACCGAGAATCGGAGAAACCGAGAAACGGAGAAACGGAGAAACCGAGAAACGGAGAATCCGAGAAACGGAGAATCCGAGAAACGGAGAAACGGAGAAACCGAGAAACGGAGAAACGGAGAAACCGAGGAATGGAGAAACGGAGAAACCGAGAAACAAAGAAACGGAGAAACGGAGAAACGGAGAAACGTTTCTTTGTTCGTTTCTCCGTTTCTTTTTTCGTTTCTCCGTTTCTTTGTTCGTTTCTCCGTTTCTTTGTTCGTTTCTCCGTTTCTTCCTTCGTTTCTCCGTTTCTTTCATCGTTTCTCCGTTTCTTTCTTCGTATCTCCGTTTCTTTCTTCGTATCTCCGTTTCTTTCTTCGTTTCTCCGTTTCTTTCATCGTTTCCTCGTTTCTCCGTTTATATCTTCGTTTCTCCATGTATTTCTCCGTTTCTGTCTTCGTTTCTCCGTTTCATTCTTCGTTTCTCCGTTTCTTTCTTCGTATCTCCGTTTCTTTCTTCGTTTCTCCATTTCTTTCTTCGTTTCACCGTTTATTTCTTCATTTCTCCATTAATTTCTTCGTTTCTCCGATTCTTTCTTCGTTTCTCCGTTTCTTTGTTCGTTTCGCCATTTCTTTCTTAGTTCCTCCGTTTCTTTCTTCCTTACGCCGTTTCTTTCTTCGTTTCTCCGTTTCTTTGTTCGTTTCTCCGTTTCTTTGTTCGTTTCGCCATTTCTTTCTTAGTTTCTCCGTTTCGCCGTTTCTTTCTTCGTTTCTCCGTTTCTTGCTTCGTTTCTCCGTTTCTTTCTTCGTTTCTCCGTTTCTTTCTTCGTTTCTCCGTTTATATCTTCGTTTCTCCATGTATTTCTCCGTTTCTGTCTTCGTTTTTCCGTTTCTTTCTTCGTTTCTCCGTTTCTTTCTTCGTTTCTCCATTTCTTTGTTCGTTTCTCCGTTTCTTTCTTAGTTTCTCCGTTTCTTTCTTCGTTTCTCCGTTTCATTGTTCGCTTCTCCGTTTCTTCCTTCGTTTCTCCTTTTCTTTCTTCGTTTCTCCGTTTCGTTGTTCGTTTCTCCGTTTATTTCTCCGTTTCTCCGTTTCTTTCTTCGTTTCTCCGTTTCTATGTTCGTTTCTCAATTTCTTTCCTCATTTCTCCGTTTATTTCTTCGTTTCTCCGTTTCATTCTTCGTTTCTGCGTTTCATTGTTCGTTTCTCCGTTTCTTTGTTCGTTTCTCCGTTTCTTTCTTTGTTTCTCCGTTCCTTTCTTCATTTCTCCGTTTCTTTCTTCGTTTCACCGTTTCATTCTCCGTTTCTGCGTTTCATTTTTCGTTTCTCCGTCTCTTTCTTCGTTTCTCCGTTTCTTTGTTCGTTTCTCCGTTTCTTTCTTCGTTTCTTCGTTTTTTCTTCGTTTCTCCGTTTACTTCTTCGTTTCTCCGTTTCTTTCTTCGTTTCTCTGTTTCTTTCTTCGTTTCTTCGTTTCTTTGTTCGTTTCTCCGTTTCTTTCTTCGTTTCTCCATTTCTTTCTTCGCTTCTCCGTTTCCTTCTTCGTTTCTGCCTTTCTTTCTTCGTTTCTCCGTTTCTTTCTTCGTTTCTCCGTTTCTTTGTTCGTTTCTCCGTTTCTTTGTTCGTTTCTCCGATTCTTTCTTCGTTTCTCAGTTTCTTTCTTCATTTCTCCGTTTCTTTCATCGTTTGTCCGTTTCCTACTTCGTTTCTCCGTTACCTTATTCGTTCCTCCGTTTATTTCTTCGTTCCTCCATTCATTTCTTCGTTCCTTTCTTCGTTTCTCCGTTTCTTTGTTCGTTTCTCCGTTTCTTTCTTGGTTTCGCTGTGTATTTCTTTGTTTCGCCATTTATTTCTCCGTTTCTCCGTTTCTATCTTCGTTTCTCCGTTTCTATCTTCGTTTCTCCGTTTCTTTGTTCGTTTCTCCGTTCCTTTGTTCGTTTCTCCGTTTCTTTTTTCGTTTCTCCGTTTTCTTTGTTCGTTTCTCCGTTTATTTCTCCGTTTCTCCGTTTCTTTCTTCGTTTCTCCGTTTCTTTGTTCGTTTCTCCGTTTCTTTTTCCGTTTCTCGGTTTATTTCTTCGTTTCTCCATTTATTTCTCCGTTTCTTTCTTCGTTTCGTCGTTTCTTTCTTCGTTACTCCGTTTATTTCTTCGTTTCTCCATTCATTTCTCCGTTTCTCCGTTTATTTCTTCGTTTTTCCATTTATTTCTTCGTTTCTCCGTTTCTTTCTTCGTTTCTCCGTTTCCTTGTTCATTTCTCCGTTTATTTCTTCGTTTCTCCACTTATTTCTCCGTTTCTTTCTTCGTTTCTCCGTTTCTTTGTTCGTTTCTCCGTTTCTTTCTTCGTTTCTCCGTTTCTTTCTTCGTTTCTCCGTTTCTTTCTTCGTTTCTGCGTTTCTTTCTTCGTTTCTCCGTTTCTTTCTTGGTTTCTCCGTTTCTTTCTTCGTTTCTCCGTTCCTTTCTTCGTTTCTCCGTTTCTTTGTTCGTTTCTCCGTTTCTTTCTTGGTTTCGCTGTGTATTTCTTTGTTTCGCCATTTATTTCTCCGTTTCTCCGTTTCTATCTTCGTTTCTCCGTTTCTTTCTTCGTTTCTCCGATTCTTTCTTCGTTTCTACGTTTCTTTCTTCGTTTCACCGTTTCTTTTTTCGTTTCTCCGTTTATTTCTTCGTTTCTCCGTTTATTTCTCCGTTTCTCCGTTTCTTTCTTCGTTTCTCCGTTTCTTTGTTCGTTTCTCCGTTTCTTTTTCCGTTTCTCGGTTTATTTCTCCGTTTCTCCATTTATTTCTCCGTTTCTTTCTTCGTTTCGTCGTTTCTTTCTTCGTTACTCCGTTTATTTCTTCGTTTCTCCATTCATTTCTCCGTTTCTCCGTTTATTTCTTCGTTTTTCCATTTATTTCTTCGTTTCTCCGTTTCTTTCTTCGTTTCTCCGTTTCCTTGTCCACTTCTCCGTTTATTTCTTTGTTTCTCCACTTATTTCTCCGTTTCTTTCTTCGTTTCTCCGTTTCTTTGTTCGTTTCTCCGTTTCTTTCTTCGTTTCTCCGTTTCTTTCTTCGTTTCGTCGTTTCTTTCTTCGTTACTCCGTTTATTTCTTCGTTTCTCCATTCATTTCTCCGTTTCTCCGTTTATTTCTTCGTTTTTCCATTTATTTCTTCGTTTCTCCGTTTATATCTTCGTTTCTCCATTTATTTCTCCGTTTCTCCGTTTCTTTCTTCGTTTCTCCGTTTCTTTGTTCGTTTCTCCGTTTCTTTGTTCGTTTCTCCGTTTCTTCCTACGTTTCTCCGTTTCTTTCTTCGTTTCTCCGTTTCTTTCTTCGTTTCTCCGTTTCTTTCTTCGTTTCTTTCTTCGCTTCTCCGTTTCTTTCTTCGTTTCTCCGTTTCTTTCTTCGTTTCTCCGTTTCTTTCTTCGTTTCTCCGTTTCTTTCTTCGTTTCTCCGTTTCTTTCTTCGTTTCTCCGTTTCTTTCTTCGTTTCTCCGTTTCCTTGTTCGTTTCTCCCTTTATTTCTTCGGTTCTCCATTTATTTCTCCGTTTCTTTCTTCGTATCTCCGTTTCTTTCTTCGTTTCTCCGTTTCTTTCTTCGTTTCTGCCTTTCTTTCTTCGTTTCTCCGTTTCTTTCTTCGTTTCTCCGTTTCTTTGTTCGTTTCTCCGTTTCTTTGTTCGTTTCTCCGTTTCTTTCTTCGTGTCTCCGTTTCTTTCTTCGTTTCTCCGTTTCTTTGTTCGTTTCTCCGTTTCTTTCTTCGTTTCTCCGTTTCTTTCTTCGTTTCTACGTTTCTTTCTTCGTTTCACCGTTTCTTTCTTCGTTTCTCCGTTTATTTCTTCGTTTCTCCGTTTATTTCTCCGTTTCTTTCTCCGTTTCTCCGTTTCTTTGTTCGTTTCTCCGTTTCTTTCTTCGTTTCTCCGTTTCTTTCTTCGCTTCTCCGTTTCCTTGTTCGTTTCTCCGTTTATTTCTTCCTTTCCCCGTTTATTTCTTCGTTTCTCCATTTATTTCTCCGTTCCTCCGTTTCTTTCTTCGTTTCTCCGTTTCTTTGTTCGTTTCTCCGTTTCTTTCTTCGTTTCTCCGTTTCTTTCTTGGCTTCTCCGTTTCTTTCTTCGTTTCTCCGTTTCTTTCTTCGTTTCTCCGTTTCTTTCTTCGTTTCTCCGTTTCTTTCTTCGTTTCTCCGTTTCCTTGTTCGTTTCTCCCTTTATTTCTTCGGTTCTCCATTTATTTCTCCGTTTCTTTCTTCGTATCTCCGTTTCTTTCTTCGTTTCTCCGTTTCTTTCTTCGTTTCTCCGTTTCTATGTTCGTTTCTCCGTTTCTTTTTCCGTTTCTCGGTTTATTTCTTCGTTTCTCCATTTATTTCTCCGTTTCTTTCTTCGTTTCGTCGTTTCTTTCTTCGTTACTCCGTTTATTTCTTCGTTTCTCCATTCATTTCTCCGTTTCTCCGTTTATTTCTTCGTTTTTCCATTTATTTCTTCGTTTCTCCGTTTCTTTCTTCGTTTCTCCGTTTCCTTGTTCATTTCTCCGTTTATTTCTTCGTTTCTCCACTTATTTCTCCGTTTCTTTCTCCGTTTCTCCGTTTCTTTGTTCGTTTCTCCGTTTCTTTCTTCGTTTCTCCGTTTCTTTCTTCGCTTCTCCGTTTCTTTCTTCGTTTCTCCGTTTCCTTGTTCGTTTCTCCGTTTATTTCTTCGTTTCCCCATTTATTTCTCCGTTTCTTTCTTCGTTTCTCCGTTTCTTTGTTCGTTTCTCCGTTTCTTTTTCGTTTCTCCGTTTCTTTCTTCGTTTCTCCGTTTCTTTCTTCGTTTCTCCGTTTCTTTCTTCGTTTCTCCGTTTATTTCTTCCTTTCCCCGTTTATTTCTTCGTTTCTCCATTTATTTCTCCGTTCCTCCGTTTCTTTCTTCGTTTCTCCGTTTCTTTGTTCGCTTCTCCGTTTCTTTCTTCGTTTCTCCGTTTCTTTCTTCGTTTCTCCGTTTCTTTCTTCGTTTCTCCGTTTCTTTCTTCGTTTCTCCGTTTCTTTCTTCGTTTCTCCGTTTCCTTGTTCGTTTCTCCCTTTATTTCTTCGGTTCTCCACTTATTTCTCCGTTTCTTTCTTCGTATCTCCGTTTCTTTCTTCGTTTCACCGTTTCTTTCTTCGTTTCTGCCTTTCTTTCTTCGTTTCTCCGTTTCTTTCTTCGTTTCTCCGTTTCCTTGTTCGTTTCTCCGTTTCTTTCTTCGTTTCTCCGTTTCTTTCTTCGTTTCTCCGTTTCTTTGTTCGTTTCTCCGTTTATTTCTTCGTTTCCCCATTTATTTCTCCGTTTCTTTCTTTGTTTCTCCGTTTCTTTGTTCGTTTCTCCGTTTCTTTCTTCGTTTCTCCGTTTATTTCTTCGTTTCTCCATTTATTTCTCCGTTTCTCCGTTTCTTTCTTCGTTTCTCCGTTTATTTCTTCGTTTCTCCATTTATTTCTCCGTTTCTTTCTTCGTTTCCCCGTTTCTTTGTTCGTTACTCTGTTTCTTTGTTCGTTTCTCCGTTTCCTTCTTCATTTCTCCGTTTCTTTCTTCGTTTCTCCGTTTCTTTCATCCTTTCTTCGCTTCTCCGTTTCTTTCTTCGTTTCTCCGTTTATATCTTCGTTTCTCCATTTATTTCTCCGTTTCTCCGTTTCTTTCTTCGTTTCTCCGTTTCTTTGTTCGTTTCTCCGTTTCTTTGTTCGTTTCTCCGTTTCTTTCTTCGTTTTTCCGTTTCTTTGTTCGTTTCTCCGTTTCTCGGTTTATTTCTTCGTTTCTCCATTTATTTCTCCGATTCTCCGTTTCTTTCTCCGTTTCTTTCTCTGTTACTCCGTTTCTTTCTTCGTTTCTCCGTTTCTTTCTTCGCTTCTCCGTTTCTTTCTTCGTTTCTCCGTTTATTTCTTCGTTTCTCCATTCATTTCTCCGTTTCTCCGTTTCTTTATTCGTTTCTCCGTTTCTTTGTTCGTTTCTCCGTTTCTTTGTTCGTTTCTCCGTTTCTTTGTTCGTTTCTCCGTTTCGTTGTTCGTTTCTCCGTTTCTTTCTTCGTTTTTCCGTTTCTTTGTTCGTTTCTCCGTTTCTCGGTTTATTTCTTCGTTTCTCCATTTATTTCTCCGATTCTCCGTTTCTTTCTCCGTTTCTTTCTCTGTTACTCCGTTTCTTTCTTCGTTTCTCCGTTTCTTTCTTCGCTTCTCCGTTTCTTTCTTCGTTTCTCCGTTTATTTCTTCGTTTCTCCATTCATTTCTCCGTTTCTCCGTTTCTTTATTCGTTTCTCCGTTTCTTTGTTCGTTTCTCCGTTTCTTTGTTCGTTTCTCCGTTTCTTTCTTCGTTTCTCCGTTTCTTTCTTCGTTTCTCCATTTCTTTCTTCGTTTCTCCGTTTCTTTCTTCGTTTCTCCGTTTATATCTTCGTTTCTCCATTTATTTCTGCGTTTCTTTCTTCGTTTCTCCGTTTCATTCTTCGTTTCTCCGTTTCTTTCTTCGTTTCTCCGTTTCTTTGTTCGTTTCTCCGTTTCTTTCTTCGTTTCTCCGTTTCTTTGTTCGTTTCTCCGTTTCTTTCTTCGTTTCTCCGTTTTTTTCTTCGTTTCTCCGTTTATTTCTTCGCTTCTCCATTTATTTCTCCGTTTCTCCGTTTCTTTCTTCGTTTCTCCGTTTCTTTGTTCGTTTCTCCGTTTCCTTGTTCGTTTCTCCGTTTCTTTCTTCGTTTTTCCGTTTCTTTGTTCCTTTCCCCGTTTCTCGGTTTATTTCTTCGTTTCTCCATTTATTTCTACGATTCTCCGTTTCTTTCTCCGTTTCTTTCTCCGTTACTCCGTTTCTTTCTTCGTTTCTCCGTTTCTTTCTTCGTTTCTCCGATTCTTTCTTCGTTTCTCCGTTTATTTCTTCGTGTCTCCATTTATTTCTCCGTTTCTCCGTTTCTTTCTTCGTTTGTCCGTTTATTTCTTCGCTTCTCCATTTATTTCTCCGTTTCTTTCTTCGTTTCCCCGTTTCTTTGTTCGTTTCTCTGTTTCTTTGTTCGTTTCTCCGTTTCCTTCTTCATTTCTCCGTTTCTTTCTTCGTTTCTCCGTTTCATTCATCGTTTCTTCGTTTCTCCGTTTCTTTCTTCGTTTCTCCGTTTATATCTTCGTTTCTCCATTTATTTCTCCGTTTCTCCGTTTCTTGCTTCGTTTCTCCGTTTCTTTGTTCGTTTCTCCGTTTCTTTGTTCGTTTCTCCGTTTCTTTCTTCGTTTTTCCGTTTCTTTGTTCGTTTCTCCGTTTCTCGGTTTATTTCTTCGTTTCTCCATTTATTTCTCCGATTCTCCGTTTCTTTCTCCGTATCTTTCTCTGTTACTCCGTTTCTTTCTTCGTTTCTCCGTTTCTTTCTTCGCTTCTCCGTTTCTTTCTTCGTTTCTCCGTTTATTTCTTCGTTTCTCCATTCATTTCTCCGTTTCTCCGTTTCTTTATTCGTTTCTCCGTTTCTTTGTTCGTTTCTCCGTTTCTTTCTTCGTTTCTCCGTTTCTTTCTTCGTTTCTCCGTTTCTTTCTTCGTTTCTCCATTTCTTTCTTCGTTTCTCCGTTTCTTTCATCGTTTCTTCGTTTCTCCGTTTCTTTCTTCGTTTCTCCGTTTGTTTCTTCGTTTCTCCGTTTCTTTGTTCGTTTCTCCGTTTCTTTCTTCGTTTCTCCGTTTCTTTCTTCGTTTCTCCGTTTCTTTCTTCGTTTCTCCGTTTCTTTCTTCGCTTCTCCGTTTCTTTCTTCGTTTCTCCGTTTATTTCTTCGTTTCTCCATTCATTTCTCCGTTTCTCCGTTTCTTTATTCGTTTCTCCGTTTCTTTGTTCGTTTCTCCGTTTCTTTGTTCGTTTCTCCGTTTCTTTCTTCGTTTCTCCGTTTCTTTCTTCGTTTCTCCATTTCTTTCTTCGTTTCTCCATTTCTTTCATCGTTTCTTCGTTTCTCCGTTTCTTTCTTCGTTTCTCCGTTTATATCTTCGTTTCTCCATCTATTTCTGCGTTTCTTTCTTCGTTTCTCCGTTTCATTCTTCGTTTCTCCGTTTATTTCTTCGTTTCTCCGTTTCTTTGTTCGTTTCTCCGTTTCTTTCTTCGTTTCTCCGTTTATTTCGTCGTTTCTCCATTTATTTCTCCGCTTCTCCGTTTCTTTGTTCGTTTCTCCGTTTCTTTGTTCGTTTCTCCGTTTCTTTGTTCGTTTCTCCGTTTCTTTGTTCGTTTCTCCGTTTCTTTGTTCGTTTCTCCGTCTCTTTCTTCATTTCTCCGTTTCTTTGTTCGTTTCTCCGTTTCCTTCTCGGTTTCTCGGTTTATTTCTTCGTTTCTCCATTTATTTCTCCGTTTCTTTCTTCGTCCCTTCGTTTCTTTCTTCGTTACTCCGTTTCTTTCTTCGTTTCTCCGTTTCTATCTTCGTTTCTCCGTTTCTTTCTTCGTTTCTCCGTTTCTTTCTTCGTTTCTCCGTTTATTTCTTCGTTTCTCCATTTATTTCTCCGTTTCTCCGTTTCTGTCTTTGTTTCTCCGTTTCTATGTTCGTTTCTCCGTTTCTTTGTTCGTTTCGCCGTTTCTTTGTTCGTTTCTCCGCTTCTTTGTTCGTTTCTAGGTTTCTTTCTTTGTTTCTCCGTTTCTTTCTTCGATTCTCCGTTTATTTCTTCGTTTCTCCATTTATTTCTTCGTTTCTCCGTTTCCTTGTTCGTTTCTCCGTTTTTTTCGCCGTTTTTTTCGTCGTTTCTCCGTTTCTTTCTTCGTTTCTCCGTTTATTTCTTCGTTTCTCCATTTATTTCTCCGTTTCTCCGTTTCTGTCTTCGTTTCTCCGTTTCTATGTTCGTTCCTCCGTTTCTTTGTTCGTTTCTCCGTTTCTCGGTTTATTTCTCTCGTTTCTCCATTTATTTCTCCGATTCTCCGTTTCTTTCTCCGTTTCCTTCTCTGTTACTCCGTTTCTTTCTTCGTTTCTCCGTTTCTTTCTTCGCTTCTCCGTTTCTTTCTTCGTTTCTCCGTTTATTTCTTCGTTTCTCCATTCATTTCTCCGTTTCTCCGTTTCTTTCTTCGTTTCTCCGTTTCTTTGTTCGTTTCTCCGTTTCTTTCTTCGTTTCTCCGTTTCTTTCTTCGCTTCTCCGTTTCTTTCTTCGTTTCTCCGTCTCCTTGTTCGTTTCTCCGTTTATTTCTTCGTTTCTCCATTTATTTCTCCGTTTCTTTCTTCGTTTCTCCGTTTCTTTCTTCGTTTCTCCGTTTCTTTTTCGTTTCTCCGTTTCTTTCTTCGTTTCTCCGTTTCTTTCATCGTTTCTGCGTTTCTTTGTTCGTTTCTCCGTTTCTTTCTTCGTTTCTCCGTTTCTTTGTTCGTTTCTCCGTTTCATTCATCGTTTCTCCGTTTCTATGTCCGTTTCTCCGTTTCTTTTTCCGTTTCTCTGTTCACTTCTTCGTTTCTCCATTTATTTCTCCGTTTCTTTCTTCGTTTCGTCGTTTCTTTCTTCGTTACTCCGTTTATTTCTTCGTTTCTCCATTCATTTCTCCGTTTCTCCGTTTATTTCTTCGTTTTTCCATTTATTTCTTCGTTTCTCCGTTTCTTTCTCCGTTTCTTTCTTCGTTTCTCCGTTTCTTTCTTCGTTTCTCCGTTTCTTTCGTCGTTTCTCCGTTCCTTTCTTCGTTTCTCCGTTTTTTTCTTCGTTTCTCCGTTTATTTCTTCGTTTCTCCATTTATTTCTCCGTTCCTCCGTTTCTTTCTTCGTTTCTCCGTTTCTTTCTTCGTTTCTCCGTTTCCTAGTCCGTTTCTCCGTTTATTTCTTCGTTTCTCCAATTATTTCTCCGTTTCTTTCTTCGTATCTCCGTTTCTTTGTTCGTTTCTCCGTTTCTTTGTTCGTTTCTCCGTTTCTTTCTTCGCTTCTCCGTTTCTTTCTTCGTCTCTGCCTTTCTTTCTTCGTTTCTCCGTTTCTTTGTTCGTTTCTCCGTTTCTTTGTTCCTTTCTCCGTTTCTTTCTTCGCTTCTCCGTTTCTTTGTTCGTTTCTGCGTTTATTTCTTCGTTTCTCCATTTATTTCCCCGTTTCTCCGTTTCTTTCTTCGTTACTCCGGTTCTTTCTTCGTTTCTCCGATTATTTCTTCGTTTCTCCATTTATTTCTGCGTTTCTTTCTTCGTTTCTCCGTTTCATTCTTCGTTTCTCCGTTTCTTTCTTCGTTTCTCCGTTTCTTTGTTCGTTTCTCCGTTTCTTTCTTTGTTTCTCCGTTTCTTTCTTCGTTTCTCCGTTTCTTTGTTCGTTTCTCCGTTTCTTTCTTCGTTTCTCCGTTTCTTTCTTCGTTTCTCCGTTTCTTTCTTCGTTTCTCCGTTTCTTTCTTCGCTTCTCCGTTTCTTTCTTCGTTTCTCCGTTTATTTCTTCGTTTCTCCATTCATTTCTCCGTTTCTCCGTTTCATTATTCGTTTCTCCGTTTCTTTGTTCGTTTCTCCGTTTCTTTGTTCGTTTCTCCGTTTCTTTCTTCGTTTCTCCGTTTCTTTCTTCGTTTCTCCATTTCTTTCTTCGTTTCTCCATTTCTTTCATCGTTTCTTCGTTTCTCCGTTTCTTTCTTCGTTTCTCCGTTTATATCTTCGTTTCTCCATTTATTTCTGCGTTTCTTTCTTCGTTTCTCCGTTTCATTCTTCGTTTCTCCGTTTCTTTCTTCGTTTCTCCGTTTCTTTGTTCGTTTCTCCGTTTCTTTCTTCGTTTCTCCGTTTCTTTCTTCGTTTCTCCGTTTCTTCGTTCGTTTCTCCGTTTCTTTCTTCGTTTCTCCGTTTCTTTCTTCGTTTCTCCGTTTCTTTCTTCGTTTCCCCGTTTCTTTCTTCGCTTCTCCGTTTCTTTCTTCGTTTCTCCGTTTATTTCTTCGTTTCTCCATTCATTTCTCCGTTTCTCCGTTTCTTTATTCGTTTCTCCGTTTCTTTGTTCGTTTCTCCGTTTCTTTGTTCGTTTCTCCGTTTCTTTCTTCGTTTCTCCGTTTCTTTCTTCATTTCTCCATTTCTTTCTTCGTTTCTCCATTTCTTTCATCGTTTCTTCGTTTCTCCGTTTCTTTCTTCGTTTCTCCGTTTATATCTTCGTTTCTCCATTTATTTCTGCGTTTCTTTCTTCGTTTCTCCGTTTCATTCTTCGTCTCTCCGTTTCTTTCTTCGTTTCTCCGTTTCTTTGTTCGTTTCTCCGTTTCTTTCTTCGTTTCTCCGTTTATTTCGTCGTTTCTCCATTTATTTCTCCGCTTCTCCGTTTCTTTGTTCGTTTCTCCGTTTCTTTGTTCGTTTCTCCGTTTCTTTGTTCGTTTCTCCTTTTCTTTGTTCGTTTCTCCGTTTCTTTGTTCGTTTCTCCGTCTCTTTCTTCATTTCTCCGTTTCTTTGTTCGTTTCTCCGTTTCCTTCTCGGTTTCTCGGTTTATTTCTTCGTTTCTCCATTTATTTCTCCGTTTCTTTCTTCGTCCCTTCGTTTCTTTCTTCGTTACTCCGTTTCTTTCTTCGTTTCTCCGTTTCTTTCTTCGTTTCTCCGTTTCCTAGTCCGTTTCTCCGTTTATTTCTTCGTTTCTCCATTTATTTCTCCGTTTCTTTCTTCGTATCTCCGTTTCTTTGTTCGTTTCTCCGTTTCTTTGTTCGTTTCTCCGTTTCTTTCTTCGCTTCTCCGTTTCTTTCTTCGTTTCTGCCTTTCTTTCTTCGTTTCTCCGTTTCTTTGTTCGTTTCTCCGTTTCTTTGTTCGTTTCTCCGTTTCTTTCTTCGTTTCTCCGTTTCTTTCTTCGCTTCTCCGTTTCTTTCTTCGCTTCTCCGTTTCCTTGTTCGTTTCTCCGTTTATTTCTTCGTTTCTCCATTTATTTCTCCGTTTCTTTCTTCGTTTCTCCGTTTCTTTGTTCGTTTCTCCGTTTCTTTTTCGTTTCTCCGTTTCTTTCTTCGTTTCTCCGTTTCTTTCTTCGTTTCTGCGTTTCTTTGTTCGTTTCTCCGTTTCTTTCTTCGTTTCTCCGTTTCTTTGTTCGTTTCTCCGTTTCTTTCTTCGTTTCTCCGTTTCTTTCTTCGTTTCTCCGTTTTTTTCTTCGTTTGACCGTTTCTTTCTTCGTTTCTCCGTTCATTTCTTCGTTTCTACATTTATTTCTCCGTTTCTCCGTTTCTTTCTTCGTTTCTCCATTTCATTCTTCGTTTCTCCGTTTCTTTGTTCGTTTCTCCGTTTCTTTCTTCGTTTCTCCGTTTATTTCTTGGTTTCTCCATTTATTTCTCCGCTTCTCCGTTTCTTTCTTGGTTTCTCCGTTTCTTTGTTCGTTTCTCCGTTTCTTTCTTCGTTTCTCCGTTTCTTTCTTCGTTTCTCCGTTTATTTCTTCGTTTCTCCGTTTATTTCTCCGTTTCTTCGTTTCTCCGTTTCTTTCTTCGTTTCTCCGTTTATATCTTCGTTTGTCCATTTATTTCTCCGTTTCTCCGTTTCTTTCTTCGTTTCTCCGTTTCTTTGTTCGTTTCTCCGTTTCTTTCTTCGTTTCTCCGTTTCTTTCTTCGTTTTTCCGTTTCTTTGTTCGTTTCTCCGTTTCTCGGTTTATTTCTTCGTTTCTAGATTTATTTCTCCGATTCTCCGTTTCTTTCTCTGTTACTCCGTTTCTTTCTTCGTTTCTCCGTTTCTTTCTTCGCTTCTCCGTTTCTTTCTTCGTTTCTCCGTTTCTTTCTTCGTTTCTCCATTCATTTCTCCGTTTCTCCGTTTCTTTATTCGTTTCTCCGTTTCTTTGTTCGTTTCTCCGTTTCTTTGTTCGTTTCTCCGTTTCTTTCTACGTTTCTCCGTTTCTTTGTTCGTTTCTCCGTTTCTTTCTCCGTTCCTCGGTTTATTTCTCCGATTCTCCGTTTCTTTCTCCGTTTCTTTCTTCATTACTCCGTTTCGCTCTTCGTTTCTCCGTTTCTTTCATCGTTTCTCCGTTTCTTTCTTCGTTTCTCCGTTTCTTTCTTCGTTTCTCCGTTTATTTCTTCCTTTCTCCATTTATTTCTCCGTTTCTCCGTTTCTGTCTTTGTTTCTCCGTTTCTGTCTTTGTTTCTCCGTTTCTATGTTCGTTTCTCCGTTTCTTTGTTCGTTTCTCCGTTTCTTTGTTCGTTTCTCCGCTTCTTTGTTCGTTTCTAGGTTTCTTTCTTTGTTTCTCCGTTTCTTTCTCCGTTTCTCCGTTTATTTCTTCGTTTTTCCATTTATTTCTTCGTTTCTCCGTTTCTTTCTCCGTTTCTTTCTTCGTTTCTCCGTTTCTTTCTTCGTTTCTCCGTTTCTTTCGTCGTTTCTCCGTTCCTTTCTTCGTTTCTCCGTTTATTTCTTCGTTACTCCATTTATTTCTCCGTTTCTTTCTTCGTTTCTCCGTTTATTTCTTCGTTTCTCCATTTATTTCTCCGTTTCTCCGTTTCTTCCTTCGTTTCTCCGTTTCTTTCTTCGTTTCTCCGTTTCTTTCTTGGTTTCTCCGTTTCTTTCTTCGTTTCTCCGTTTCTTTCTTCGTTTCTCCGTTTATTTCTTCCTTTCTCCGTTTATTTCTTCGTTTCTCCATTTATTTCTCCATTCCTCCGATTCTTTCTTCGTTTCTCCGTTTCTTTGTTCGTTTCTCCGTTTCTTTCTTCGTTTCTCCGTTTCTTTCTTCGCTTCTCCGTTTCTTTCTTCGTTTCTCCGTTTCCTTGTTCGTTTCTCCGTTTATTTCTTCGTTTCTCCATTTATTTCTCCGTTTCTTTCTTCGTTTCTCCGTTTCTTTGTTCGTTTCTCCGTTTCTTCTTCGTTTCTCCGTTTCTTTCTTCGTTTCTCCGTTTCTTTCTTCGTTTCTGCGTTTCTTTGTTCGTTTCTCCGTTTCTTTCTTCGTTTCTCCGTTTCTTTGTTCGTTTCTCCGTTTCTTTCTTCGTTTCTCCGTTTTTTTCTTCGTTTCTCCGTTTATTTCTTCGTTTCTCCATTTATTTCTCCGTTTCTCCGTTTCTTTCTTCGTTTCTCCGTTTCTTTGTTCGTTTCTCCGTTTCCTTGTTCGTTTCTCCGTTTCTTTCTTCGTTTTTCCGTTTCTTTGTTCCTTTCCCCGTTTCTCGGTTTATTTCTTCGTTTCTCCATTTATTTCTCCGATTCTGCGTTTCTTTCTCTGTTTCTTTCTCCGTTACTCCGTTTCTTTCTTCGTTTCTCCGTTTCTTTGTTCGATTCTCCGTTTATTTCTTCGTTTCTCCATTTATTTCTCCGTTTCTCCGTTTCTTTCTTCGTTTCTCCGTTTCTTTGTTCGTTTCTCCGTTTCCTTGTTCGTTTCTCCGTTTCTTTCTTCGTTTTTCCGTTTCTTTGTTCCTTTCCCCGTTTCTCGGTTTATTTCTTCGTTTCTCCATTTATTTCTCCGATTCTCCGTTTCTTTCTCCGTTTCTTTCTCCGTTACTCCGTTTCTTTCTTCGTTTCTTCGTTTCTTTCTTCGTTTCTCCGTTTCTTTCTTCGTTTCTCCGTTTATTTCTTCGTTTCTCCATTTATTTCTCCGTTTCTCCGTTTCTTTCTTCGTTTCTCCGTTTATTTCTGCGTTTCTCCGTTTATTTCTCCGTTTCTTTCTTCGTTTCCCCGTTTCTTTGTTCGTTTCTCTGTTTCTTTGTTCGTTTCTCCGTTTCTTTGTTCGTTTCTCCGCTTCTTTGTTCGTTTCTAGGTTTCTTTCTTTGTTTCTCCGTTTCTTTCTTCGTTTCTCCGTTTTTTTCTTCGTTTCTCCGTTTATTTCTTCGTTTCTCCATTTATTTCCCCGTTTCTCCGTTTCTTTCTTCGTTTCTCCGTTTCTTTGTTCGTTTCTCCGTTTCCTTGTTCGTTTCTCCGTTTCTTTCTTAGTTTTTCCGTTTCTTTGTTCCTTTCCACGTTTCTCGGTTTATTTCTTCGTTTCTCCATTTATTTCTCCGATTCTCCGATTCTTTCTCCGTTTCTTTCTCCGTTACTCCGTTTCTTTCTTCGTTTTTCCGTTTCTTTCTTCGTTTCTCCGTTTCTTTGTTCGTTTCTCCGTCTCTTTGTTCGTTTCTCCGTTTCTTTGTTCGTTTCTCCGTTTCCTTCTCGGTTTCTCGGTTTATTTCTTCGTTTCTCCATTTATTCTCCGTTTCTTTGTTCGTCTCTTCGTTTCTTTCTTCGTTACTCCGTTTCTTTCTTCGTTTCTCCGTTTCTATCTTCGTTTCTCCGTTTCTTTCTTCGTTTCTCCGATTATTTCTTCGTTTCTCCATTTATTTCTCCGATTCTCCGTTTCTTTCTCCGTTTCTTTCTTCATTACTCCGTTTCCCTCTTCGTTTCTCCGTTTCTTTCTTCGTTCCTCCGTTTCTTTCTTCGTTTCTCCGTTTCTTTCTTCGTTTCTCCGTTTATTTCTTCGTTTCTCCATTTATTTCTCCGTTTCTCCGTTTCTGTCTTCGTTTCTCCGTTTCTATGTTCGTTTCTCCGTTTCTTTGTTCGTTTCTCCGTTTCTTTGTTCGTTTCTCCGCTTCTTTGTTCGTTTCTAGGTTTCTTTCTTTGTTTCTCCGTTTCTTTCTTCGATTCTCCGTTTATTTCTTCGTTTCTCCATTTATTTCTTCGTTTCTCCGTTTCCTTGTTCGTTGCTCCGTTTTTTTCGCCGTTTTTTTCTTCGTTTCTCCGTTTCTTTCTTCCTTTCTCCGTTTATTTCTTCGTTTCTACGTTTATTTCTTCGTTTCTCCATTTATTTCTCCGTTTCTTCGTTCCTTTCTTCATTTCTCCGTTTCTTTCTTCGTTTCTCCGTTTCTTCCTTCGTTTCTCCGTCTCTTTCTTCGTTTCTCCGTTAATTTCTTCGTTTCTCCATTTATTTCTCCGTTTCTCCGTTTCTTTCTTCGTTTCTCCGTTTCTTTGTTCGTTTCTCCGTTTCATTGATCGTTTCTCCGTTTCTTTATTCGTTTCTCCGTTCTTTGGTCGTTTTTCCGTTTCATTCTTCGTTTCTCCGTTTCTTTCTTCGATTATCCGTTTCTGTGTTCGTTTCTCCGTTTCTTTCTTCGTTTCTCCGTTTATTTCTTCGTTTCTCCATCTATTTCTCCGTTTCTCCATTTCTTTCTTCGTTTCTCCGTTTCTTTGTTCGTTTCTCTGTTTCTTTCTTCGTTTCTCCGTTTCTTTCTTCATTTCTCTATTTCTTTCTTCGTTTCTGCGTTTCTTTCTTCGTTTCTCCGTTTCTTTCTTCGTTTCTCCGTTTCTTTGTTCGTTTCTCCGTTTCTTTCATCGTTTCTCCGTTTCTTTCTTCGTTTCTCCGATTATTTCTTCGTTTCTCCATTTATTTCTCCGTTTCTCCGTTTCTGTCTTCGTTTCTCCGTTTCTATGTTCGTTTCTCCGTTTCTTTGTTCGTTTCTCCGTTTCTTTGTTCGTTTCTCCGTTTCTTTGTTCGTCTCTCCGTTTCTTTGTTCGTTTCTCCGTTGCTTTCTTTGTTTCTCCGTTTCCTTCCTCGTTTCTCCGTTTCTTTCTTCGTTTCTACGTTTATTTCTTCGTTTCTCCATTTATTTCTCCGTTTCTTCGTTCCTTTCTTCATTTCTCCGTTTCTTCGTTCCTTTCTTCATTTCTCCGTTTCTTTCTCCGTTACTCCGTTTCTTTCTCCGTTTCTCCGTTTCTTTCTTCGTTTCTCTGTTTCTTTCTTCGTTTCTCCGTTTCTTTCTTCGTTTCTCCGTTCATTTCTTCGTTTCTCCATTTATTTCTCCGTTTCTCCATTTCTTCCGTCGTTTCTCCGTTTCTTTCTTCGTTTCACCGTTTCTTTCTTCGTTTCGACGTTTCTTTCTTCGTTTCTCCATTTCTTTGTTCGTTTCTCTGTTTCTTTGTTCGTTTCTCCGTTTATTTCTCCGTTTCTCCGTTTCTTTCTTCGTTTCTCCGTTTCTTTGTTCGTTTCTCCGTTTCTTTCTTCGTTTCTCCGTTTATTTCTTCGTTTCTCCATTTATTTCTCCGTTTCTTTGTTCGTTTCTCCGTTTCTTTGTTCGTTTCTCCGTTTCTTTCTTCGTTTCTCCGTTTCTTTCTTCGTTTCTCCGTTTCTTCGTTCGTTTCATCGTTTCTCCGTTTCTCCGTTTGTCGGTTTATTCCTTCGTTTCTCCATTTATTTCTCCGATTCTCCGTTTCTTTCTTCGTTTCTTCGTTTCTTTCATCGTTACTCCGTTTCTTTCGTCGTTTCTCCGTTTCTTTCTTCGTTTCTCCGTTTATTTCTTCGTTTCTCCGTTTATTTCTTCGTTTCTACATTTATTTCACCGTTTCTTCCTTCGTTTCTCCGTTTGCTTGTTCGTTTCTCCGTTTATTTCTTCGTTTCTCCATTTATTTCTCCGTTTCTCCGTTTCTTTCTTCGTTTCTCCGATTCTTTGTTCGTTTCTCCGTTTCTTTCTTCGTTTCTCCGTTTCTTTCTTGATTTCGCCGTTTCTTTGTTCGTTTCTCGGTTTCTTTGTTCGTTTCTCTGTTTCTTTGTTCGTTTCTCCGTTTCTTTCTCCGTTTCTCGGTTTATTTCTTCGTTTCTCCATTTAGTTCTACATTTCTCCGTTTCTTTCTTCGTTTCTCCGTTTCTTCCTTCGTTTCTCCGTTTGCTTGTTCGTTTCTCCGTTTATTTCTCCGTTTCTCCGATTCTTTCTTCGTTTCTCCGTTTCTTTCTTAGTTTCTCCGTTTCTTTCTTCATATCTCCGTTTCTTTCTTCGTTTCTCCGTTTCTTTCTTCGTTTCTCCGTTTCCTTGTTCCCTTCTGCGTTTCTTTCTTCGTTTCTCCTTTTCTTTCCTCGTTTCTCCGTTTTTTTATTCGTTTCTCCGTTTATTTCTTCGTTTCTCCATTTATTTCTCCGTTTCTTCGTTCCTTTCTTCATTTCTCCGTTACTCCGTTTCTTTCTCCGTTTCTCCGTTTCTTTCTTCGTTTCTCTGTTTCTTTCTTCGTTTCTCCGTTTCTTTCTTCGTTTCTCCGTTCATTTCTTCGTTTCTCCATTTATTTCTCCGTTTCTCCATTTCTTCCGTCGTTTCTCCGTTTCCTTGTTCGTTTCTCCGTTTCTTTCTTCGTTTCTCCATTTCTTTCTTCGTTTCTCCGTTTCTTTCTTCGATTCTCCGTTTCTTTCTTCGATTCTCCGTTTCTTTCTTCGTTTCTCCGTTTCTTTCTTCGTATCTCCGTTTCTTTCTTCGTTTCTCCGTTTCTTTCTTCGTTTCTCCGTTTCTTTGTTCGTTTCTTCGTTTCTTCATTTCTTTCTTCGTTTCTCCGTTTCTTTGTTCGTTTCTCCGTTTCTTTGGTCGTTTCTCCGTTTCTTTCTTCGCTTCTCCGTTTCTTTGTTCGTTTCTCCGTTTATTTCTTCGTTTCTCCTTTTATTTCTCCGTTTCTCCGTTTCTTTCTTCGTTACTCCGGTTCTTTCTTCGTTTCTCCGTTTCATTCTTCGTTTCTCCATTTCTTTTTTCGTTTCTCCGTTTCTTCCTTCGTTTCTCCGTTTCTTCCTTCGTTTCTCCGTTTCTTTGTTCGTTTCTGCGTTTATTTCTTCGTTTCTCCATTTATTTTCCCGTTTCTCCGTTTCTTTCTTCGTTACTCCGTTTCTCTCATCGTATCTCCGTTTCTTTCTTCGTTTCTCCGTTTCTTTCTTCGTTTCTCCGTTTCTTTCTTCGATTCTCCGTTTCTTTCTTCGATTCTCCGTTTCTTCCTTCGTTTCTCCGTTTCTCTCTTCGTATCTCCGTTTCTTTCTACGTTTCTCCGTTTCTTTCTTCGTTTCTCCATTGCTTTCTTCGATTCTCCGCTTCTTTCTTCGTTTCTCCGTTTGCTGGTTCGTTTCTCCGTTTATTTCTTCGTTTCTCCATTTATTTGTCCGTTTCTTTCTTCGTTTCTCCGTTTCTTTGTTCGTTTCTCCGTTTCTTTGTTCGTTTCTCCGTTTCTTTCTTCGTTTCTCCGTTTCTTTCTTCGTTTCTCCGTTTCTTTCTTCGTTTCCCCGGTTCTTTGTTCGTTTCTCCGTTTCTTTCATCGTTTCTCCGTTTCTTTCTTCGTTTCTCCGTTTCTTTCTTCGTTTCTCCGTTTCTTTCTTCATTTCTCCGTTTCTTTGTTCGCTTCTCCGTTTCTTCCTTCGTTCCTCCGATTCTTTCTTCGTTTCTCCGTTTCTTCCTTCGTTTCTCCGTTTCTTTGTTCGTTTCTCCGTTTCTTTGTTCGTTTCTTCGTTTCTTCATTTCTTTCTTCGTTTCTCCGTTTCTTTCTTCGTTTCTCCGTTTGCTTGTTCGTTTCTCCATGTATTTCTTCGTTTCTCCATTTATTTCACCGTTTCTCCGTATCTTTCTTCGTTTCTCCGTTTCTTTGTTCGTTTCTCCGTTTCTTTCTTCGTTACTCTGGTTCTTTCTTCGTTTCTCCGATTCATTCTTCGTTTCTCCGTTTCTTTCTTCGTTTCTCCGTTTCTTTGTTCGTTTCTCCGTTTCTTTGGTCGTTTCTCCGTTTCTTTCTTCGCTTCTCCGTTTCTTTGTTCGTTTCTCCGTTTATTTCTTCGTTTCTCCTTTTATTTCTCCGTTTCTCCGTTTCTTTCTTCGTTACTCCGGTTCTTTCTTCGTTTCTCCGTTTCTTTCTTCGTTTCTCCATTTCTTTTTTCGTTTCTCCGTTTCTTCCTTCGTTTCTCCGTTTCTTCCTTCGTTTCTCCGTTTCTTTGTTCGTTTCTGCGTTTATTTCTTCGTTTCTCCATTTATTTTCCCGTTTCTCCGTTTCTTTCTTCGTTACTCCCTTTCTCTCATCGTATCTCCGTTTCTTTCTTCGTTTCTCCGTTTCTTTCTTCGTTTCTCCGTTTCTTTCTTCGATTCTCCGTTTCTTTCTTCGATTCTCCGTTTCTTTCTTCGTTTCTCCGTTTCTCTCTTCGTATCTCCGTTTCTTTCTTCGTTTCTCCGTTTCTTTCTTCGTTTCTCCATTGCTTTCTTCGATTCTCCGTTTCTTTCTTCGTTTCTCCATTGCTTTCCTCGATTCTCCGTTTCTTTCTTCGTTTCTCCGTTTCCTGGTTCGTTTCTCCGTTTATTTCTTCGTTTCTCCATTTATTTCTCCGTTTCTTTCTTCGTTTCTCCGTTTCTTTGTTCGTTTCTCCGTTTCTTTCTTCGTTTCTCCGTTTCTTTCTTCGTTTCTCCGTTTCTTTCTTCGTTTCCACGGTTCTTTGTTCGTTTCTCCGTTTCTTTCATCGTTTCTCCGTTTCTTTCTTCGTTTCTCCGTTTCTTTCTTCGTTTCTCCGTTTCTTTCTTCATTTCTCCGTTTCTTTGTTCGCTTCTCCGTTTCTTCCTTCGTTCCTCCGTTTCTTTCTTCGTTTCTCCGTTTCTTCCTTCGTTTCTCCGTTTCTTTGTTCGTTTCTCCGTTTCTTTGTTCGTTTCTTCGTTTCTTTCTTCGTTTCTTCATTTCTTTCTTCGTTTCTCCGATTCTTTCTTCGTTTCTCCGTTTGCTTGTTCGTTTCTCCATTTATTTCTTCGTTTCTACGTTTCTTTGTTCGTTTCTGCGTTTCTTTCTTCGTTACTCCGGTTCTTTCTTCGTTTCTCCGTTTCTTTCTTCGTTTCTCCGTTTCTTTCTTCGTTTCTCCGTTTCTTTCTTCGTTTCCCCGGTTCTTTGTTCGTTTCTCCGTTTGTTTCATCGTTTCTCCGTCTCTTTCTTCGTTTCTCCGTTTCTTTCTTCGATTCTCCGTTTCTTTCTTCATTTCTCCGTTTCTTTGTTCGCTTCTCCGTTTCTTTCTTCGTTTCTCCGTTTCTTTCCTCGTTTCTCCGTTTGTTTCTTCGCTTCTCCGTTTCTTTCCTCGTTTCTCCGTTTGTTTCTTCGTTTCTCCGTTTCTTTCTTCGTTTCTCCGTTTCTTTCTTCGTTTCTCCGTTTCTTTCTTCGTTTCTCCGTTTCCTTGTTCGTTTCTCCGTTTATTTCTTCGTTTGTCCATTTTTTTCTCCGTTTTTTTCTTCGTTTCTCCGTTTCTTTGTTCGTTTCTCCGTTTCTTTGTTCGTTTCTCCGTTTCTTTCTTCGTTTCTCCGTTTCTTCGTTCGTTTCATCGTTTCTCCGTTTCTCCGTTTGTCGGTTTATTCCTTCGTTTCTCCATTTATTTCTCCGATTCTCCGTTTCTTTCTTCGTTTCTTCGTTTCTTTCATCGTTACTCCGTTTCTTTCTTCGTTTCTCCGTTTCTTTCTTCGTTTCTCCGTTTCTTTCTTCGTTTCTCCGTTTCTTCGTTCGTTTCATCGTTTCTCCGTTTCTCCGTTTGTCGGTTTATTCCTTCGTTTCTCCATTTATTTCTCCGATTCTCCGTTTCTTTCTTCGTTTCTTCGTTTCTTTCATCGTTACTCCGATTCTTTCTTCGTTTCTCTGTTTCTTTCTTCGTTTCTCCGTTTCTTTCTTCGTATCTCCGTTTCTTTCTTCGTTTCTCCGTTTCTTTCTTCGTTTCTCCGTTTCTTTGTTCGTTTCTCCGATTCTTTGTTCGTTTCTTCGTTTCTTCATATCTTTCTTCGTTTCTCCGTTTCTTTCTTCGTTTCTCCGTTTGCTTGTTCGTTTCTCCATGTATTTCTTCGTTTCTCCGTTTCTTTGTTCGCTTCTCCGTTTCTTTCTTCGTTTCTCCGTTTCTTTCCTCGTTTCTCCGTTTGTTTCTTCGCTTCTCCGTTTCTTTCCTCGTTTCTCCGTTTGTTTCTTCGTTTCTCCGTTTCTTTCTTCGTTTCTCCGTTTCTTTCTTCGTTTCTCCGTTTCTTTCTTCGTTTCTCCGTTTCCTTGTTCGTTTCTCCGTTTATTTCTTCGTTTGTCCATTTTTTTCTCCGTTTTTTTCTTCGTTTCTCCGTTTCTTTGTTCGTTTCTCCGTTTCTTTGTTCGTTTCTCCGTTTCTTTCTTCGTTTCTCCGTTTCTTCGTTCGTTTCATCGTTTCTCCGTTTCTCCGTTTGTCGGTTTATTCCTTCGTTTCTCCATTTATTTCTCCGATTCTCCGTTTCTTTCTTCGTTTCTTCGTTTCTTTCATCGTTACTCCGTTTCTTTCTTCGTTTCTCCGTTTCTTTCTTCGTTTCTCCGTTTCTTTGTTCGTTTCTCCGATTCTTTGTTCGTTTCTTCGTTTCTTCATATCTTTCTTCGTTTCTCCGTTTCTTTCTTCGTTTCTCCGTTTGCTTGTTCGTTTCTCCATGTATTTCTTCGTTTCTCCGTTTCTTTGTTCGCTTCCCTGTTTCTTTCTTCGTTTCTCCGTTTATTTCTTCGTTTCTCCATTTATTTCTCCGTTTATTTCTTCGTTTCTCCGTTTATTTCTCCGTTTCTCCGTTTCTTTCTTCGTTTCTCCGTTTCTTTGTTCGCTTCCCTGTTTCTTTCTTCGTTTCTCCGTTTATTTCTTCGTTTCTCCATTTATTTCTCCGTTTCTTTCTTCGTTTCTCCGTTTCTTTGTTCGTTTCTCCGTTTCTTTGTTCGTTTCTTCGTTTCTTCATTTCTTTCTTCGTTTCTCCGTTTCTTTCTTCGTTTCTCCGTTTGCTTGTTCGTTTCTCCATGTATTTCTTCGTTTCTCCATTTATTTCACCGTTTCTCCGTATCTTTCTTCGTTTCTCCGTTTCTTTGTTCGTTTCTCCGTTTCTTTCTTCGTTACTCTGGTTCTTTCTTCGTTTCTCCGATTCATTCTTCGTTTCTCCGTTTATTTCTTCGTTTCTCCGTTTATTTCTCCGTTTCTCCGTTTCTTTCTTCGTTTCTCCGTTTCTTTGTTCGCTTCCCTGTTTCTTTCTTCGTTTCTCCGTTTATTTCTTCGTTTCTCCATTTATTTCTCCGTTTCTTTCTTCGTTTCTCCGTTTCTTTGTTCGTTTCTCCGTTTCTTTCTTCGTTTCTCCGTTTCTTTCTTCGTTTCTCCGTTTCTTCGTTCGTTTCATCGTTTCTCCGTTTCTCCGTTTGTCGGTTTATTCCTTCGTTTCTCCATTTATTTCTCCGTTTCTCCGTTTCTTTCTTCGTTTCTTCATTTCTTTCTTCGTTTCTCCGTTTCTTTCTTCGTTTCTCCGTTTCCTGGTTCGTTTCTCCGTTTATTTCTTCGTTTCCCCACTTATTTCTCCGTTTCTCCGTTTCTTTCTTCGTTACTCCGGTTCTTTCATCGTTTCTCCGTTTCTTTCTTCGTTTCTCCGTTTCTTTCTTCGTTTCTCCGTTTCTTCCTTCGTTCCTCCGTTTCTTTCTTCGTTTCTCCGTTTCTTCCTCCGTTTCTCCGTTTCTTTGTTCGTTTCTCCGTTTCTGTGTTCGTTTCTACGTTTCTTTCTTCGTTTCTTCATTTCTTTCTACGTTTCTCCGTTTCTTTCTCCGTTTCTCCGTTTGCTTGTTCGTTTCTCCATTTATTTCTTCGTTTCTACGTTTCTTTGTTCGTTTCTGCGTTTCTTACTTCGTTTCTCCGTTTCTTTCTTCATTTCTCCGTTTCTTTGTTCGCTTCTCCGCCTCTTTCTTCGTTTCTCCGTTTCTTTCCTCGTTTCTCCGTTTCTTTCTTCGCTTCTCCGTTTCTTTCCTCGTTTCTCCGTTTGTTTCTTCGTTTCTCCGTTTCTTTCTTCGTTTCTCCGTTTCTTTCTTCGTTTCTCCGTTTCTTTCTTCGTTTCTCCGTCTCCTTGTTCGTTTCTCCGTTTATTTCTTCGTTTCTCCATTTATTTCTCCGTTTCTTTCTTCGTTTCTCCGTTTCTTTGTTCGTTTCTCCGTTTCTTTGTTCGTTTCTCCGTTTCTTTCTTCGTTTCTCCGTTTCTTTCTTCGTTTCTCCGTTTCTTTCTTCGTTTCTCCGTTTCTTTCTTCGTTTCTCCGTTTCTTCGTTCGTTTCATCGTTTCTCCGTTTCTCCGTTTGTCGGTTTATTCCTTCGTTTCTCCATTTATTTCTCCGATTCTCCGTTTCTTTCTTCGTTTCTTCCTTTCTTTCATCGTTACTCCGTTTGTTTCTTCGTTTCTCCGTTTCTTTCTTCGTTTCTCCGTTTCTTTCTTCGTTTCTCCGTTTATTTCTTTGTTTCTCCTTTTATTTCTCCGTTTCTTCCTTCGTTTCTCCGTTTGCTTGTTCGTTTCTCTGTTTATTTCTTCGTTTCTCCATTTATTTCTCCGTTTCTCCGTTTCTTTCTTCGTTTCTCCGTTTCTTTGTTCGTTTCTCCGTTTCTTTCTTCGTTTCTCCGTTTCTTTCTTCGTTTCGCCGTTTCTTTCTTCGTTTCTCCGTTTCTTTATTCGTTTCTCTGTTTCTTTGTTCGTTTCTCCGTTTATTTCGCCGTTTCTCCGTTTCTTTCTTCGTTTCTCCGTTTCTTTGTTCGTTTCTCCGTTTCTTTCTTCGTTTCTCCGTTTATTTCTTCGTTTCTCCATTTATTTCTCCGTTTCTTTCTTCGTTTCTCCGTTTCTTTGTTCGTTTCTCCGTTTCTTTCTTCGTTTTTCCGTTTCTTTCTTCGTTTCTCCGTTTTTTCGTTCGTTTCATCGTTTCTCCGTTTCTCCGTTTGTCGGTTTATTCCTTCGTTTCTCCATTTATTTCTCCGATTCTCCGTTTCATTCTTCGTTTCTTCGTTTCTTTCATCGTTACTCCGTTTCTTTCTTCGTTTCTCCGTTTCTTTCTTCGTTTCTCCGTTTCTTTCTTCGTTTCTCCGTTTATTTCTTCGTTTCTACATTTATTTCACCGTTTCTTCCTTCGTTTCTCCGTTTGCTTGTTCGTTTCTCCGTTTATTTCTTCGTTTCTCCATTTATTTCTCCGTTTCTCCGTTTCTTTCTTCGTTTCTCCGTTTCTTTGTTCGTTTCTCCGTTTCTTTCTTCGTTTCTCCGTTCCTTCTTGATTTCGCCGTCTCTTTCTTCGTTTCTCCGTTTCTTTGTTCGTTTCTCTGTTTCTTTGTTCGTTTCTCCGTTTCTTTCTCCGTTTCTCGGTTTATTTCTTCGTTTCTCCATTTATTTCTACATTTCTCCGTTTCTTTCTTCGTTTCTCCGTTTCTTCCTTCGTTTCTCCGTTTGCTTGTTCGTTTCTCCGTTTATTTCTCCGTTTCTCCGTCTCTTTCTTCGTTTCTCCGTTTCTTTGTTCGTTTCTCCGTGTCTTTGTGCGTTTCTCCGTTTCTTTCTTCGCTTCTCCGTTTCTTTGTTCGTTTCTCCGTTTCTTTCTTCGTATCTCCGTTTCTTCCTTCGTTTCTCCGTTTCTTTGTTCGTTTCTGCGTTTATTTCTTCGTTTCTCCTTTTATTTCACCGTTTCTCCGTTTCTTTCTTCGTTACTCCGTTTCTCTCATCGTATCTCCGTTTCTTTCTTCGTTTCTCCGTTTCTTCCTTCGTTTCTCCGTTTCTTTCTTCGATTCTCCGTTTCTTTCCTCGATTCTCCGTTTCTTTCTTCGTTTCTCCGTTTCATTCTTCGTTTCTTCGTTTCTTTCATCGTTACTCCGTTTCTTTCTTCGTTTCTCCGTTTCTTTCTTCGATTCTCCGTTTCTTTCTTCGTTTCTCCATTTCTTTCTTCGTTTCTCCGTTTCTTTCTTCGTTTCTCCGTTTCTTCCTTCGTTTCTCCGTTTCTTTCCTTGTTTCTCCGTTTCTTTCTTCGCTTCTCCGTTTCTTTCCTCGTTTCCCCGTTTGTTTCTTCGTTTCTCCGTTTCTTTCTCCTTTTCTCCGTTTCTTTCTTCGTTTCTCCGTTTCTTTCTTCGTTTCTCCGTTTCCTTGTTCGTTTCTCCGTTTATTTCTTCGTTTCTCCATTTATTTCTCCGTTTCTTTCTTCGTTTCTCCGTTTGTTTGTTCGTTTCTCCGTTTCTTTCTTCGTTTCTCCGTTTCTTTCTTCGTTTCTCCGTTTCTTTGTTCGTTTCTCCGTTTCTTTCTTCGTTTCTCCGTTTCTTTCTTCGTTTCTCCGTTTCTTTGTTCGTTTCTCCGTTTCTTTCTTCGTTACTCCGTTTCTTTCTTCGTTTCTCCGTTTCTTTGTTCGTTTCTCTGTTTCTTTGTTCGTTTCTCCGTTTATTTCTCCGTTTCTCCGTTTCTTTCTTCATTTCTCCGTTTCTTTGTTCGTTTCTCCGTTTCTTTCTTCGTTTCTCCGTTTATTTCTTCGTTTCTCCATTTATTTCTCCGTTTCTTTCTTCGTTTCTCCGTTTCTTTGTTCGTTTCTCCGTTTCTTCGTGCGTTTCACCGTTTCTTTCTTCGCTTCTCCGTTTCTTTGTTCGTTTCTCCGTTTCTTTCTTCGTATCTCCGTTTCTTCCTTCGTTTCTCCGTTTCTTTGTTCGTTTCTGCGTTTATTTCTTCGTTTCTCCTTTTATTTCACCGTTTCTCCGTTTCTTTCTTCGTTACTCCGTTTCTCTCATCGTACCTCCGTTTCTTTCTTCGTTTCTCCGTTTCTTCCTTCGTTTCTCCGTTTCTTTCTTCGATTCTCCGTTTCTTTCCTCGATTCTCCGTTTCTTTCTTCGTTTCTCCGTTTCTTTCTTCGTATCTCCGTTTCTTTCTTCGTTTCTCCGTTTCTTTCTTCGTTTCTCCATTGCTTTCTTCGACTCTCCGTTTCTTTCTTCGTTTCTTCGTTTCCTGGTTCGTTTCTCCGTTTATTTCTTCGTTTCTCCATTTATTTCTCCGTTTCTCCGTTTCTTTCTTCGTTACTCCGGTTCTTTCTTCGTTTCTCCGTTTCTTTCTTCGTTTCTCCGTTTCTTTCTTCGTTTCTCCGTTTCTTCCTTCGTTTCTCCGTTTCTTTGTTCGTTTCTCCGTTTCTTTGTTCGTTTCTTCGCTTCTTTCTTCGTTTCTTCATTTCTTTCTTCGTTTCTCCGTTTCTTTCTTCGTTTCTCCGTTTGCTTGTTCGTTTCTCCATTTATTTCTTCGTTTCTCCATTTATTTCACCGTTTCTCCGTATCTTTCTTCGTTTCTACGTTTCTTTGTTCGTTTCTGCGGTTCTTTCTTCGTTACTTCGGTTCTTTCTTCGTTTCCCCGTTTCTTTCTTCGTTTCTCCGTTTCTTTCTTCGTTTCTCCGTTCCTTTGTTCGTTTCTGCGTTTATTTCTTCGTTTCTCCATTTATTTCCCCGTTTCTCCGTTTCTTTCTTCGTTACTCCGTTTCTCTCATCGTATCTCCGTTTCTTTCTTCGTTTCGCCGTTTCTTTCTTCGTTTCTCCGTTTCTTCCTTCGTTTCTCCGTTTCTTTCTTCGTTTCTCCGTTTCCTTATTCGTTTCTCCGTTTATTTCTTCGTTTCTCGATTTATTTCTCCGTTTCTTTCTTCGTTTCTCCGTTTCTTTCTTCGTTTCTCCGTTTTTTTCTTCGTTTCTCCGTTTCTTTCTTCGTGTCTCCGTTTCTTCGTTCGTTTCATCGTTTCTCCGTTTCTCCGTTTGTCGGTTTATTCCTTCGTTTCTCCACTTATTTCTCCGTTTCTCCGTTTCTTTCTTCGTTTCTCCGTTTCTTCCTTCGTTTCTCCGTTTCTTCCTTCGTTTCTCCGTTCCTTTGTTCGTTTCTGCGTTTATTTCTTCGTTTCTCCATTTATTTCCCCGTTTCTCCGTTTCTTTCTTCGTTACTCCGTTTCTCTCATCGTATCTCCGTTTCTTTCTTCGTTTCGCCGTTTCTTTCTTCATTTCTCCGTTTCTTCCTTCGTTTCTCCGTTTCTTCCTTCGTTTCTCCGTTCCTTTGTTCGTTTCTGCGTTTGTTTCTTCGTTTCTCCATTTATTTTCCCGTTTCTCCGTTTCTTTCTTCGTTACTCCGTTTCTCTCATCGTATCTCCGTTTCTTTCTTCGTTTCTCCGTTTCTTTCTTCGTTTCTCCGTTTCTTTCTTCGATTCTCCGTTTCTTTCTTCGATTCTCCGTTTCTTTCTTCGTTTCTCCGTTTCTCTCTTCGTATCTCCGTTTCTTTCTTCGTTTCTCCGTTTCTTTCTTCGTTTCTCCATTGCTTTCTTCGATTCTCCGTTTCTTTCTTCGTTTCTCCGTTTCCTGGTTCGTTTCTCCGTTTATTTCTTCGTTTCTCCATTTATTTCTCCGTTTCTTTCTTCGTTTCTCCGTTTCTTTGTTCGTTTCTCCGTTTCTTTCTTCGTTTCTCCGTTTCTTTCTTCGTTTCTCCGTTTCTTTCTTCGTTTCCACGGTTCTTTGTTCGTTTCTCCGTTTCTTTCATCGTTTCTCCGTTTCTTTCTTCGTTTCTCCGTTTCTTTCTTCGTTTCTCCGTTTCTTTCTTCATTTCTCCGTTTCTTTGTTCGCTTCTCCGTTTCTTCCTTCGTTCCTCCGTTTCTTTCTTCGTTTCTCCGTTTCTTCCTTCGTTTCTCCGTTTCTTTGTTCGTTTCTCCGTTTCTTTGTTCGTTTCTTCGTTTCTTTCTTCGTTTCTTCATTTCTTTCTTCGTTTCTCCGATTCTTTCTTCGTTTCTCCGTTTGCTTGTTCGTTTCTCCATTTATTTCTTCGTTTCTACGTTTCTTTGTTCGTTTCTGCGTTTCTTTCTTCGTTACTCCGGTTCTTTCTTCGTTTCTCCGTTTCTTTCTTCGTTTCTCCGTTTCTTTCTTCGTTTCTCCGTTTCTTTCTTCGTTTCCCCGGTTCTTTGTTCGTTTCTCCGTTTCTTTCATCGTTTCTCCGTCTCTTTCTTCGTTTCTCCGTTTCTTTGTTCGATTCTCCGTTTCTTTCTTCATTTCTCCGTTTCTTTGTTCGCTTCTCCGTTTCTTTCTTCGTTTCTCCGTTTCTTTCCTCGTTTCTCCGTTTCTTTCTTCGCTTCTCCGTTTCTTTCCTCGTTTCTCCGTTTGTTTCTTCGTTTCTCCGTTTCTTTCTTCGTTTCTCCGTTTCTTTCTTCGTTTCTCCGTTTCTTTCTTCGTTTCTCCGTTTCCTTGTTCGTTTCTCCGTTTATTTCTTCGTTTGTCAATTTTTTTCTCCGTTTTTTTCTTCGTTTCTCCGTTTCTTTGTTCGTTTCTCCGTTTCTTTGTTCGTTTCTCCGTTTCTTTCTTCGTTTCTCCGTTTCTTCGTTCGTTTCATCGTTTCTCCGTTTCTCCGTTTGTCGGTTTATTCCTTCGTTTCTCCATTTATTTCTTCGATTCTCCGTTTCTTTCTTCGTTTCTTCGTTTCTTTCATCGTTACTCCGTTTCTTTCTTCGTTTCTCCGTTTCTTTCTTCGTTTCTCCGTTTCTTTCTTCGTTTCTCCGTTTCTTCGTTCGTTTCATCGTTTCTCCGTTTCTCCGTTTGTCGGTTTATTCCTTCGTTTCTCCATTTATTTCTCCGATTCTCCGTTTCTTTCTTCGTTTCTTCGTTTCTTTCATCGTTACTCCGATTCTTTCTTCGTTTCTCTGTTTCTTTCTTCGTTTCTCCGTTTCTTTCTTCGTATCTCCGTTTCTTTCTTCGTTTCTCCGTTTCTTTCTTCGTTTCTCCGTTTCTTTGTTCGTTTCTCCGTTTCTTTGTTCGTTTCTTCGTTTCTTCATTTCTTTCTTCGTTTCTCCGTTTCTTTCCTCGTTTCTCCGTTTGCTTGTTCGTTTCTCCATGTATTTCTTCGTTTCTCCATTTATTTCACCGTTTCTCCGTATCTTTCTTCGTTTCTCCGTTTCTTTGTTCGTTTCTCCGTTTCTTTCTTCGTTACTCTGGTTCTTTCTTCGTTTCTCCGATTCATTCTTCGTTTCTCCGTTTATTTCTTCGTTTCTCCGTTTATTTCTCCGTTTCTCCGTTTCTTTCTTCGTTTCTCCGTTTCTTTGTTCGCTTCCCTGTTTCTTTCTTCGTTTCTCCGTTTATTTCTTCGTTTCTCCATTTATTTCTCCGTTTCTTTCTTCGTTTGTCCGTTTCTTTCTTCGTTTCTCCGTTTCCTTGTTCGTTTCTCCGTTTATTTCTTCGTTTCTCCATTTATTTCTCCGTTTCTTTCTTCGTTTCTCCGTTTGTTTGTTCGTTTCTCCGTTTCTTTCTTCGTTTCTCCGTTTCTTTGTTCGTTTCTCCGTTTCTTTGTTCGTTTCTCCGTTTCTTTCTTCGTTTCTCCGTTTCTTTCTTCGTTTCTCCGTTTCTTTGTTCGTTTCTCCGTTTCTTTCTTCGTTACTCCGTTTCTTTCTTCGTTTCTCCGTTTCTTTGTTCGTTTCTCTGTTTCTTTGTTCGTTTCTCCGTTTATTTCTCCGTTTCTCCGTTTCTTTCTTCGTTTCTCCGTTTCTTTGTTCGTTTCTCCGTTTCTTTCTTCGTTTCTCCGTTTATTTCTTCGTTTCTCCATTTATTTCTCCGTTTCTTTCTTCGCTTCTCCGCTTCTTTGTTCGTTTCTCCGTTTCTTTGTGCGTTTCTCCGTTTCTTTCTTCGCTTCTCCGTTTCTTTGTTCGTTTCTCCGTTTCTTTCTTCGTATCTCCGTTTCTTCCTTCGTTTCTCCGTTTCTTTGTTCGTTTCTGCGTTTATTTCATCGTTACTCCGTTTCTTTCTTCGTTTCTCCGTTTCTTTCTTCGTTTCTCCGTTTCTTTCTTCGTTTCTCCGTTTATTTCTTTGTTTCTCCATTTATTTCTCCGTTTCTTCCTTCGTTTCTCCGTTTGCTTGTTCGTTTCTCCGTTTATTTCTTCGTTTCTCCTTTTATTTCACCGTTTCTCCGTTTCTTTCTTCGTTACACCGTTTCTCTCATCGTATCTCCGTTTCTTTCTTCGTTTCTCCGTTTCTTCCTCCGTTTCTCCGTTTCTTTCTTCGATTCTCCGTTTCTTTCCTCGATTCTCCGTTTCTTTCTTCGTTTCTCCGTTTCTTTCTTCGTATTTCCGTTTCTTTCTTCGTTTCTCCGTTTCTTTCTTCGTTTCTCCATTGCTTTCTTCCACTCTCCGTTTCTTTCTTCGTTTCTCCGTTTCCTGGTTCGTTTCTCCGTTTATTTCTTCGTTTCTCCATTTATTTCTCCGTTTCTCCGTTTCTTTCTTCGTTACTCCGGTTCTTTCTTCGTTTCTCCGTTTCTTTCTTCGTTTCTCCGTTTCTTTCTTCGTTTCTCCGTTTCTTCCTTCGTTTCTCCGTTTCTTTGTTCGTTTCTCCGTTTCTTTGTTCGTTTCTTCGCTTCTTTCTTCGTTTCTTCATTTCTTTCTTCGTTTCTCCGTTTCTTTCTTCGTTTCTCCGTTTGCTTGTTCGTTTCTCCATTTATTTCTTCGTTTCTCCATTTATTTCACCGTTTCTCCGTATCTTTCTTCGTTTCTACGTTTCTTTGTTCGTTTTTGCGGTTCTTTCTTCGTTACTCCGGTTCTTTCTTCGTTTCCCCGTTTCTTTCTTCGTTTCTCCGTTTCTTTCTTCGTTTCTCCGTTTCTTTCTTCGTTTCTCCGTTTCTTTCTTCGTTTCTCCGTTTCTTCGTTCGTTTCATCGTTTCTCCGTTTCTCCGTTTGTCGGTTTATTCCTTCGTTTCTCCACTTATTTCTCCGTTTCCCCGTTTCTTTCTACGTTTCTCCGTTTCTTCCTTCGTTTCTCCGTTCCTTTGTTCGTTTCTGCGTTTATTTCTTCGTTTCTCCATTTATTTCCCCGTTTCTCCGTTTCTTTCTTCGTTACTCCGTTTCTCTCATCGTATCTCCGTTTCCTTCTTCGTTTCTCCGTTTCTTTCTTCGTTTCCCCGTTTCTTCGTTCGTTTCATCGTTTCTCCGTTTCTCCGTTTGTCGGTTTATTCCTTCGTTTCTCCACTTATTTCTCCGTTTCTTTCTTCGTTTCTCCGTTTCTTTGTCCGTTTCTCCGTTTCTTTCTTCGTTTCTCCGTTTCTTTCTTCGTTTCTCCGTTTCTTCGTTCGTTTCATCGTTTCTCCGTTTCTCCGTTTGTCGGTTTATTCCTTCGTTTCTCCACTTATTTCTCCGTTTCCCCGTTTCTTTCTACGTTTCTCCGTTTCTTCCTTCGTTTCTCCGTTCCTTTGTTCGTTTCTGCGTTTATTTCTTCGTTTCTCCATTTATTTCCCCGTTTCTCCGTTTCTTTCTTCGTTACTCCGTTTCTCTCATCGTATCTCCGTTTCTTTCTTCGTTTCGCCGTTTCTTTCTTCGTTTCGCCGTTTCTTTCTTCGTTTCTCCGTTTCTTTGTTCGTTTCTCTGTTTCTTTGTTCGTTTCTCCGTTTCTTTCTCCGTTTCTCGGTTTATATCTTCGTTTCTCAATTTATTTCTACATTTCTCCGTTTCCTTCTTCGTTTCTCCGTTTCTTTCTTCGTTTCTTCGTTTCTTTCTTCGTTTCCCCGTTTCTTTCTTCGTTTCTTCGTTTCTTTCTTCGTTTCTCCGTTTCCTTGTTCGTTTCTCCGTTTATTTCTCCGTTTCTCCGTTTCTTTCTTCGTTTCTCCGTTTCCTTGTTCGTTTCTCCGTTTATTTCTTCGTTTCTCCATTTATTTCTCCGTTTCTTTCTTCGTTTCTCCGTTTCTTTGTTCGCTTCTCCGTTTCTTTCTTCGTTTCTCCGTTTCTTCGTTCGTTTCATCGCTTCTCCGTTTCTCCGTTTCTCCGTTTGTCGGTTTATTCCTTCGTTTCTCCATTTATTTCTCCGATTCTCCGTTTCTTTCATCGTTTCTCCGTTTCTTTCTTTGTTTCTCCGTTTCTTTCTTCGTTTCTCCGTTTCTTTCTTCGTTTCTCCGTTTCCTTGTTCGTTTCTCCGTTTATTTCTTCGTTTCTCCATTTATTTCTCCGTTTCTTTGTTCGTTTCTTTGTTCGTTTCTTCGTTTCCTCCTTCGTTTCTTCATTTCTTTCTTCGTTTCTCCGTTTCTTTCTTCGTTTCTCCGTTTGCTGGTTCGTTTCTCCATGTATTCCTTCGTTTCTCCATTTATTTCACCGTTTCTCCGTATCTTTCTTCGTTTCTCCGTTTCTTTGTTCGTTTCATCGTTTCTCCGTTTCTCCGTTTCTCCATTTATTTCTCCGATTCTCCGTTTCTTTCTTCGTTTCTTCGTTTCTTTCATCGTTACTCCATTTCTTTCTTCGTTTCTCCGTTTCTTTCTTCGTTTCTCCGTTTGCTGGTTCGTTTCTCCATGTATTTCTTCGTTTCTCCATTTATTTCACCGTTCCTCCGTATCTTTCTTCGTTTCTCCGTTTCTTTGTTCGTTTCTCCGTTTCTTTCTTCGTTTCTCCGTTTCTTTCTCCATTCTCCGTTTCTTTGTTCGCTTCTCCGTTTCTTTCTTCGTTTCTCCGTTTCTTTCCTCATTTCTCCGTTTCTTTCTTCGTTTCTCCGTTTCTTTCTTCGCTTCTCCGTTTCTTTGTTCGTTTCTCCGTTTATTTCTTCGTTTCTCCATTTATTTCTCCGTTTCTTTCTTCGTTTCTCCGTTTCTTTGTTCGTTTCTCCGTTTCTTTGTTCGTTTCTCCGTTTCTTTGTTCGTTTCTCCGTTTCTTTCTTCGTTTCTCCGTTTCTTCGTTCGTTTCATCGTTTCTCCGTTTCACCGTTTGTCGGATTATTACTTCGTTTCTCCATTTATTTCTCCGATTCTCCGTTTCTTTCTTCGTTCCTTCGTTTCTTTCATCTTTACTCCGTTTCTTTCTTCGATTCTCCGTTTCTTTCTTCGTTTCTCCGTTTCTTTCTTCGTTTCGCCGTTTCTTTCTTCGTTTCTCCGTTTCTTTGTTCGTTTCTCTGTTTCTTTGTTCGTTTCTCCGTTTCTTTCCCCGTTTCTCGGTTTATATCTTCGTTTCTCCATTTATTTCTACATTTCTCCGTTTCTTTCTTCGTTTCTCCGTTTCTTTCTTCGTTTCTCCGTTTCCTTGTTCGTTTCTCCGTTTATTTCTTCGTTTCTCCATTTATTTCTCCGTTTCTTTGTTCGTTTCTCCGTTTCTTTGTTCGTTTCTTCGTTTCTTCCTTCGTTTCTTCATTTCTTTCTTCGTTTGTCCGTTTCTTTCTTCGTTTCTCCGTTTGCTGGTTCGTTTCTCCATGTATTTCTTCGTTTCTCCATTTATTTCACCGTTCCTCCGTATCTTTCTTCGTTTCTCCGTTTCTTTGTTCGTTTCTCCGTTTCTTTCTTCGTTTCTCCGTTTCTTTGTTCGTTTCTCCGTTTCTTTGTACGTTTCTCCGTTTCTTTCTTCGTGTCTCCGTTTCTTTCTTCGTTTCTCCGTTTCTCGGTCTATTTCTTCGTTTCTCCATTTATTTCACCGTTTCTCCGTATCTTTCTTCGTTTCTACGTTTCTTTGTTCGTTTCTGCGTTTCTTTCTTCGTTACACCGGTTCTTTCTTCGTTTCTCCGTTTCTTTGTTCGTT
This sequence comes from Ptiloglossa arizonensis, assembly GCF_051014685.1. Classification (NCBI taxonomy): domain Eukaryota; kingdom Metazoa; phylum Arthropoda; class Insecta; order Hymenoptera; family Colletidae; genus Ptiloglossa; species Ptiloglossa arizonensis. The sequence continues at coordinate 821,691 of NW_027478397.1, forward strand.
TCACCGTTTCTTTCTTCGTTTCTCCGTTTCTTTCTTCGTTTCTCCTTTTCTTTGTTCGTTTCTCCGTTTCTTTCATCGTTTCTCCGTTTCTTTCTTCGTTTCTCCGTTTCTTTCTTCGTTTCTCCGTTTCTTTCCTCGTTTCTCCGTTTCTTTCTTCGTTTCTCCGTTTCTTTCCTCGTTTCTCCGTTTGTTTCTTCGTTTCCCCGTTTCTTTCTTCGTTTCTCCGTTTCTTTCTTCGTTTCTCCGTTTCTTTCTCCATTCTCCGTTTCTTTGTTCGCTTCTCCGTTTCTTTCTTCGTTTCTCCGTTTCTTTCATCTTTTCTCCTTTTCTTCCTTCGTTTCTCCGTTTCTTTCTTCGTTTCTCCGTTTCTTTCTCCATTCTCCGTTTCTTTGTTCGCTTCTCCGTTTCTTTCTTCGTTTCTCCGTTTCTTTCCTCGTTTCTCCGTTTCTTTCTTCGTTTCTCCGTTTCTTTCTTCGTTTCTCCGTTTCTTTCTTCGTCTCTCCGTTTCCTTGTTCGTTTCTCCGTTTATTTCTTCGTTTCTCCATTTATTTCTCCGTTTCTTTCTTCGTTTCTCCGTTTCTTTGTTCGCTTCTCCGTTTCTTTGTTCGTTTCTCAGTTTATTTCTTCGTTTCTCCATTTATTTCTCCGTTTCTCCGTTTCTTTCTTCGTTACTCCGGTTCTTTCTTCGTTTCTCCATTTCTTTCTTCGTTTCTCCGTTTCTTTCTTCGTTTCTCCGTTTCTTTCTTCGTTTCTCCGTTTCTTTCCTCGTTTCTCCGTTTCTTTCCTCGTTTCTCCGTTTGTTTCTTCGTTTCTCCGTTTCTTTCTTCGTTTCTCCGTTTCTTTCTTCGTTTCTCCGTTTCTTTCTTCGTCTCTCCGTTTCCTTGTTCGTTTCTCCGTTTATTTCTTCGTTTCTCCATTTATTTCTCCGTTTCTTTCTTCGTTTCTCCGTTTCTTTCTTCGTTTCTCCGTTTCTTTGTTCGTTCCTCCGTTTCTTTCATCGTTTCTCCGTTTCTTCGTTCGTTTCATCGTTTCTCCGTTTCTCCGTTTGTCGGTTTATTCCTTCGTTTCTCCACTTATTTCTCCGTTTCCCCGTTTCTTTCTACGTTTCTCCGTTTCTTCCTTCGTTTCTCCGTTCCTTTGTTCGTTTCTGCGTTTATTTCTTCGTTTCTCCATTTATTTCCCCGTTTCTCCGTTTCTTTCTTCGTTACTCCGTTTCTCTCATCGTATCTCCGTTTCCTTCTTCGTTTCTCCGTTTCTTTCTTCGTTTCCCCGTTTCTTCGTTCGTTTCATCGTTTCTCCGTTTCTCCGTTTGTCGGTTTATTCCTTCGTTTCTCCACTTATTTCTCCGTTTCTTTCTTCGTTTCTCCGTTTCTTTGTCCGTTTCTCCGTTTCTTTCTTCGTTTCTCCGATTCTTTCTTCGTTTCTCCGTTTCTTCGTTCGTTTCATCGTTTCTCCGTTTCTCCGTTTGTCGGTTTATTCCTTCGTTTCTCCACTTATTTCTCCGTTTCCCCGTTTCTTTCTACGTTTCTCCGTTTCTTCCTTCGTTTCTCCGTTCCTTTGTTCGTTTCTGCGTTTATTTCTTCGTTTCTCCATTTATTTCCCCGTTTCTCCGTTTCTTTCTTCGTTACTCCGTTTCTCTCATCGTATCTCCGTTTCTTTCTTCGTTTCGCCGTTTCTTTCTTCGTTTCTTTCTTCGTTTCTCCGTTTCTTCCTTCGTTTCTCCGTTTCTTCCTTCGTTTCTCTGTTACTTTGTTCGTTTCTGCGTTTATTTCTTCGTTTCTCCATTTATTTCCCCGTTTCTCCGTTTCTTTCTTCGTTACTCCGTTTCTCTCATCGTATCTCCGTTTCTTTCTTCGTTTCGCCGTTTCTTTCTTCGTTTCGCCGTTTCTTTCTTCGTTTCTCCGTTTCTTTGTTCGTTTCTCTGTTTCTTTGTTCGTTTCTCCGTTTCTTTCTCCGTTTCTCGGTTTATATCTTCGTTTCTCAATTTATTTCTACATTTCTCCGTTTCCTTCTTCGTTTCTCCGTTTCTTTCTTCGTTTCTTCGTTTCTTTCTTCGTTTCCCCGTTTCTTTCTTCGTTTCTTCGTTTCTTTCTTCGTTTCTTCGTTTCCTTGTTCGTTTCTCCGTTTATTTCTCCGTTTCTCCGTTTCTTTCTTCGTTTCTCCGTTTCCTTGTTCGTTTCTCCGTTTATTTCTTCGTTTCTCCATTTATTTCTCCGTTTCTTTCTTCGTTTCTCCGTTTCTTTGTTCGCTTCTCCGTTTCTTTCTTCGTTTCTCCGTTTCTTCGTTCGTTTCATCGCTTCTCCGTTTCTCCGTTTCTCCGTTTGTCGGTTTATTCCTTCGTTTCTCCATTTATTTCTCCGATTCTCCGTTTCTTTCATCGTTTCTCCGTTTCTTTCTTTGTTTCTCCGTTTCTTTCTTCGTTTCTCCGTTTCTTTCTTCGTTTCTCCGTTTCCTTGTTCGTTTCTCCGTTTATTTCTTCGTTTCTCCATTTATTTCTCCGTTTCTTTGTTCGTTTCTTTGTTCGTTTCTTCGTTTCCTCCTTCGTTTCTTCATTTCTTTCTTCGTTTCTCCGTTTCTTTCTTCGTTTCTCCGTTTGCTGGTTCGTTTCTCCATGTATTCCTTCGTTTCTCCATTTATTTCACCGTTTCTCCGTATCTTTCTTCGTTTCTCCGTTTCTTTGTTCGTTTCATCGTTTCTCCGTTTCTCCGTTTCTCCATTTATTTCTCCGATTCTCCGTTTCTTTCTTCGTTTCTTCGTTTCTTTCATCGTTACTCCATTTCTTTCTTCGTTTCTCCGTTTCTTTCTTCGTTTCTCCGTTTGCTGGTTCGTTTCTCCATGTATTTCTACGTTTCTCCATTTATTTCACCGTTCCTCCGTATCTTTCTTCGTTTCTCCGTTTCTTTGTTCGTTTCTCCGTTTCTTTCTTCGTTTCTCCGTTTCTTTCTCCATTCTCCGTTTCTTTGTTCGCTTCTCCGTTTCTTTCTTCGTTTCTCCGTTTCTTTCCTCATTTCTCCGTTTCTTTCTTCGTTTCTCCGTTTCTTTCTTCGCTTCTCCGTTTCCTTGTTCGTTTCTCCGTTTATTTCTTCGTTTCTCCATTTATTTCTCCGTTTCTTTCTTCGTTTCTCCGTTTCTTTGTTCGTTTCTCCGTTTCTTTGTTCGTTTCTCCGTTTCTTTCTTCGTTTCTCCGTTTCTTCGTTCGTTTCATCGTTTCTCCGTTTCACCGTTTGTCGGTTTATTACTTCGTTTCTCCATTTATTTCTCCGATTCTCCGTTTCTTTCTTCGTTCCTTCATTTCTTTCATCGTTACTCCGTTTCTTTCTTCGATTCTCCGTTTCTTTCTTCGTTTCTCCGTTTCTTTCTTCGTTTCGCCGTTTCTTTCTTCGTTTCTCCGTTTCTTTGTTCGTTTCTCTGTTTCTTTGTTCGTTTCTCCGTTTCTTTCCCCGTTTCTCGGTTTATATCTTCGTTTCTCCATTTATTTCTACATTTCTCCGTTTCTTTCTTCGTTTCTCCGTTTCTTTCTTCGTTTCTCCGTTTCCTTGTTCGTTTCTCCGTTTATTTCTTCGTTTCTCCATTTATTTCTCCGTTTCTTTGTTCGTTTCTCCGTTTCTTTGTTCGTTTCTTCGTTTCTTCCTTCGTTTCTTCATTTCTTTCTTCGTTTCTCCGTTTCTTTGTTCGTTTCTCGGTTTCTTTCTTCGTTTCTCCGTTTCTTTCTCCATTCTCCGTTTCTTTCTTCGTTTCTCCGTTTCTTTCTTCGTTTCTCCGTTTATTTCTTTGTTTCTCCATTTATTTCTCCGTTTCTTCCTTCGTTTCTCCGTTTGCTTGTTCGTTTCTCCGTTTATTTCTTCGTTTCTCCATTTATTTCTCCGTTTCTCCGTTTCTTTGTTCGTTTCTCCGTTTCTTTCTTCGTTTCTCCGTTTCTTTCTTCGTTTCTCCGTTTCTTTCTTCGTTTCTCCGTTTCTTTCTTCGTTTCTCTGTTTCTTTCTTCATTTCTCCGTTTCTTTGTTCGCTTGTCCGTTTCTTTCTTCGTTTCTCCGTTTCTTTCCTCGTTTCTCCGTTTCTTTCTTCGTTTCTCCGTTTCTTTCCTCGTTTCTCCGTTTGTTTCTTCGTTTCTCCGTTTCTTTCTTCGTTTCTCCGTTTCCTTGTTCGTTTCTCCGTTTATTTCTTCGTTTCTCCATTTATTTCTCCGTTTCTTTCTTCGTTTCTCCGTTTCTTTGTTTGTTTCTCCGTTTCTTTGTTCGTTTCTCCGTTTCTTTCTTCGTTTCTCCGTTTCTTTCTTCGTTTCTCCGTTTATTTCTTTGTTTCTCCATTTATTTCTCCGTTTCTTCCTTCGTTTCTCCGTTTGATTGTTCGTTTCTCCGTTTATTTCTTCGTTTCTCCATTTATTTCTCCGTTTCTCCGTTTCTTTCTTCGTTTCTCCGTTTCTTTGTTCGTTTCTCCGTTTCTTTCTTCGTTTCTCCGTTCCTTTCTTCGTTTCGCCGTTTCTTTCTTCGTTTCTCCGTTTCTTTGTTCGTTTCTCTGTTTCTTTGTTCGTCTCCGTTTCTTTCTCCGTTTCTCGGTTTATTTCTTCGTTTCTCCATTTATTTATACATTTCTCCGTTTCTTTCTTCGTTTCTCCGTTTCTTCCTTCGTTTCTCCGTTTGCTTGTTCGTTTCTCCGTTTATTTCTCCGTTTCTCCGTATCTTTCTTCGTTTCTCCGTTTCTTTGTTCGTTTCTCCGTTTCTTTCTTCGTTTCTCCGTTTCTTTCTTCGTTTGTACGTTTCTTCGTTCCTTTCATCGTTTCTCCGTTTCCCCGTTTGTCGGTTTATTCCTTCGTTTCTCCATTTATTTCTCCGATTCTCCGTTTCATTCTTCGTTTCTTCGTTTCTTTCATCGTTTCTCCGTTTCTTTCTTCGTTTCTCCGTTTCTTTCTTCGTTTCTCCGTTTCTTTCTTCGTTTCTCCGTTTCTTTCTCCATTCTCCGTTTCTTTGTTCGCTTCTCCGTTTCTTTCTTCGTTTCTCCGTTTCTTTCCTCGTTTCTCCGTTTCTTTCTCCGTTTCTCGGTTTATATCTTCGTTTCTCCATTTATTTCTACATTTCTCCGTTTCTTTCTTCGTTTCTCCGTTTCTTTCTTCGTTTCGCCGTTTCTTTCTTCGTTTCTCCGTTTCTTTCTTCGTTTCTTCGTTTCTTTCTTCGTTTCTCCGTTTCCTTGTTCGTTTCTCCGTTTATTTCTCCGTTTCTCCGTTTCTTTCTTCGTTTCTCCGTTTCCTTGTTCGTTTCTCCGTTTATTTCTTCGTTTCTCCATTTATTTCTCCGTTTCTTTCTTCGTTTCTCCGTTTCTTTGTTCGTTTCTCCGTTTCTTTCTTCGATTCTCCGTTTCTTCGTTCGTTTCATCGTTTCTCCGTTTCTCCGTTTGTCGGTTTATTCCTTCGTTTCTCCATTTATTTCTCCGATTCTCCGTTTCTTTCTTCGTTTCTTCGTTTCTTTCATCGTTTCTCCGTTTCTCCGTTTCTCCGTTTGTCGGTTTATTCCTTCGTTTCTCCATTTATTTCTCCGATTCTCCGTTTCTTTCTTCGTTTCTTCGTTTCTTTCATCTTTTCTCCGCTTCTTTCTTCGTTTCTCCGTTTCTTTCTTCGTTTCTCCGTTTCTTTCTTCGTTTCTCCGTTTCCTTGTTCGTTTCTCCGTTTATTTCTTCGTTTCTCCATTTATTTCTCCGTTTCTTTGTTCGTTTCTCCGTTTCTTTGTTCGTTTCTTCGTTCCTTTCTTCGTTTCTTCATTTCTTTCTTCGTTTCTCCGTTTCTTTCTTCGTTTCTCCGTTTGCTTGTTCGTTTCTCCATGTATTTCTTCGTTTCTCCATTTATTTCACCGTTTCTCCGTATCTTTCTTCGTTTCTCCGTTTCTTTGTTCGTTTCTCCGTTTCTTTCTTCGTTACTCCGGTTCTTTCTTCGTTTCTCCGTTTCTTTCTTCGTTTCTCTGTTTCTTTCTTCGTTTCTCCGTTTCTTTGTTCGTTTCTCCGTTTCTTTGTTCGTTTCTCCGTTTCTTTCTTCGCTTCTCCGTTTCTTTGTTCGTTTCTCCGTTTATTTCTTCGTTTCTCAATTTATTTCTCCGTTTCTCCGATTCTTTCTTCGTTACTCCGGTTCTTTCTTCGTTTCTCCGTTTCTTTCTTCGTTTCTCCGTTTCTTTCTTCGTTTCTCCGTTTCTTGCTTCGTTTCTCCGTTTCTTCCTTCGTTTCTCCGTTTCTTTCTTCGTTTCTGCGTTTATTTCTTCGTTTCTCCATTTATTTCCCCGTTTCTCCGTTTCTTTCTTCGTTACTCCGTTTCTCTCATCGTATCTCCGTTTCTTTCTTCGTTTCTCCGTTTCTTTCTTCGTTTCTCCGTTTCTTTCTTCGATTCTCCGTTTCTTTCTTCGATTCTCCGTTTCTTTCTTCGTTTCTCCGTTTCTTTCTTCGTATCTCCGTTTCTTTGTTCGTTTCTTCGTTTCTTTCTTCGTTTCTTCATTTCTTTCTTCGTTTCTCAGTTTCTTTCTTCGTTTCTCCGTTTGCATGTTCGTTTCTCCATTTATTTCTTCGTTTCTCCATTTATTTCACCGTTTCTCCGTATCTTTCTTCGTTTCTACGTTTCTTTGTTCGTTTCTGCGTTTCTTTCTTCGTTACTCCGGTTCTTTCTTCGTTTCTCCGTTTCTTTCTTCGTTTCTCCGTTTCTTTCTTCGTTTCTCCGTTTCTTTCTTCGTTTCTCCGTTTCTTTCTTCGTTTCTCCGTTTCTTTCATCGTTTCTCCGTTTCCTTCTTCGTTTCTCCGTTTCTTTCTTCGTTTCTCCGTTTCTCCGTTTCTTTGTTCGCTTCTCCGTTTCTTTCTTCGTTTCTCCGTTTCTTTCCTCGTTTCTCCGTTTCTTTCTATGTTTCTCCGTTTCTTTCTTCGCTTCTCCGATTCTTTGTTCGTTTCTCCGTTTATTTCTTCGTTTCTCCATTTATTTCTCCGTTTCTCCGTTTCTTTCTTCGTTACTCCGGTTCTTTCTTCGTTTCTCCGTTTCTTTCTTCGTTTCTCCGTTTCTTTCTTCGTTTCTCCGTTTCTTTCTTCCTTTCTCCGTTTCTTTCTTCGTTTCTACGTTTCTTTGTTCGTTTCTCCGTTTCTTTCATCGTTTCTCCGTTTCTTTCTTCGTTTCTCCGTTTCTTTCTTCGTTTCTCCGTTTCTTTCTTCATTTCTCCGTTTCTTTGTTCGCTTCTCCGTTTCTTTCTTCGTTTCTCCGTTTCTTTCTTCGTATCTCCGTTTCTTTGTTCGTTTCTTCGTTTCTTTCTTCGTTTCTTCATTTCTTTCTTCGTTTCTCAGTTTCTTTCTTCGTTTCTCCGTTTGCATGTTCGTTTCTCCATTTATTTCTTCGTTTCTCCATTTATTTCACCGTTTCTCCATATCTTTCTTCGTTTCTACGTTTCTTTGTTCGTTTCTGCGTTTCTTTCTTCGTTACTCCGGTTCTTTCTTCGTTTCTCCGTTTCTTTCTTCGTTTCTCCGTTTCTTTCTTCGTTTCTCCGTTTCTTTCTTCGTTTCTCCGTTTCTTTGTTCGTTTCTCCGTTTCTTTCATCGTTTCTCCGTTTCTTTCTTCGTTTCTCCGTTTCTTTCTTCGTTTCTCCGTTTCTTTCTTCATTTCTCCATTTCTTTGTTCGCTTCTCCGTTTCTTTCTTCGTTTCTCCGTTTCTTTCCTCGTTTCTCCGTTTCTTTCTACGTTTCTCCGTTTCTTTCTTCGCTTCTCCGTTTCTTTGTTCGTTTCTCCGTTCATTTCTTCGTTTCTCCATTTATTTCTCCGTTTCTCCGTTTCTTTCTTCGTTACTCCGGTTCTTTCTTCGTTTCTCCGTCTCTTTCTTCGTTTCTCCGTTTCTTTCTTCGTTTCTCCGTTTCTTTCTTCGTTTCTCAGTTTCTTTCTTCGTTTCTCCGTTTCTTTCTTCGTTTCTCCGTTTCTTTCATCGTTTCTCCGTTTCTTTCTTCGTTTCACCGTTTCTTTCTTCGTTTCTCAGTTTCTTTCTTCATTTCTCCGTTTCTTTGTTCGCTTCTCCGTTTCTTTCTTCGTTTCTCCGTTTCTTTCTTCGTTTCTCCGTTTCTTTCTTCGTTTCTCCGTTTCTTTCTTCGTTTCTCCGTTTCTTTGTTCGTTTCTCCGTTTCTTTCATCGTTTCTCCGTTTCTTTCTTCGTTTCTCCGTTTCTTTCTTCGTTTCTCCGTTTCTTTCTTCATTTCTCCGTTTCTTTGTTCGCTTCTCCGTTTCTTTCTTCGTTTCTCCGTTTCTTTCTTCGTTTCTCCGTTTCTTTCTTCGTTTCTCCGTTTCTTTCTTCGTTTCTCCGTTTCTTTCTTCGTTTCACCGTTTCTTTCCTCGTTTCTGCGTTTCTTTCCTCGTTTCTGCGTTTCTTTCTTCGTTTCTCCGTTTCTTCCTTCGTTTCTCCGTTTCTTTCTTCGTTCTCCGTTTCTTTCTTCGTTTCTCAGTTTCTTTCTTCGTTTCTCCGTTTCTTTGTTCGTTTCTCCGTTTCTTTCATCGTTTCTCCGTTTCTTTCCTCGTTTCTACGTTTCTTTCTACGTGTCTCCGTTTCTTTCTTCGCTTCTCCGTTTCTTTGTTCGTTTCTCCGTTTATTTCTTCGTTTCTCCCTTTATTTCTCCGTTTCTCCGTTTCTTCCTTCGTTACTCCGGTTCTTTCTTCGTTTCTCCGTTTCTTTCTTCGTTTCTCCGTTTCTTTCTTCGCTTCTCCGTTTCTATCTTCGTTTCTCCGTTTCTTTCTTCGTTTCTCCGTTTCTTTCATCGTTTCTCCGTTTCTTTCTTCGTTTCTCCGTTTATTTCTTCGTTTCTCCATTTATTTCTCCGTTTCTCCGTTTCTTTCTTCGTTACTCCGGTTCTTTCTTCGTTTCTCCGTTTCTTTCTTCGTTTCTCCGTTTCTTTCTTCGTTTCTCCGTTTCTTTCTTCGTTTCTCCGTTTCTTTCATCGTTTCTCCGTTTCTTTCTTCGTTTCTCCGTTTCTTTCCTCGGTTCTGCGTTTCTTTCTTCGTTTCTCCGTTTCTTTCTTCGTTTCTCCGTTTCTTTGTTCGTTTCTCCGTTTCTTTGTTCGTTTCTCCGTTTCTTTCTTCGTTTCTCCGTTGCTTTCTTCGTTTCACCGTCTCTTTCTTCGTTTCTCCGTTTATTTCTTCATTTCTCCATTTATTTCTCCGTTTCTCCGTTTCTTTCTTCGTTTCTCCGTTTCTTTGTTCGTTTCTCCGTTTCTTTGTTCGTTTCTCCGTTTCTTTCTTCGTTTCTCCGTTTCTTTCTTCGTTTCTCCGTTTCTTTCTTCGTTTCTCCGTTTCTTTCTTCATTTCTCCGTTTCTTTGTTCGCTTCTCCGTTTCTTTCTTCGTTTCTCCGTTTCTTTCCTCGTTTCTCCGTTTCTTTCTTCGTTTCTCCGTTTCTTTCTTCGTTTCTCCGTTTCTTTCTTCATTTCTTCGTTTCTTTGTTCGCTTCTCCGTTTCTTTCTTCGTTTCTCCGTTTCTTTCCTCGTTTCTCCGTTTCTTTGTTCGTTTCTCCGTTTCTTTCATCGTTTCTCCGTTTCTATCTTCGTTTCTCCGTTTCTTTCTTCGTTTCTCCGTTTATTTCTTCGTTTCTCCATTTATTTCTCCGTTTCTCCGTTTCTTTCTTCGTTACTCCGGTTCTTTCTTCGTTTCTCCGTCTCTTTCTTCGTTTCTCCGTTTCTTTCATCGTTTCTCCGTTTCTTTCTTCGTTTCTCCGTTTCTTTCTTCGTTTCTCCGTTTTTTTCTTCATTTCTCCGTTTCTTTGTTCGCTTCTCCGTTTCTTTCTTCGTTTCTCCGTTTCTTTCTTCGTTTCTCCGTTTCTTTGTTCGTTTCTCCGTTTCTTTTTTCGTTTCTTCGTTTCTTTCTTCGTTTCTCCGTTTATTTCTTCGTTTCTCCATTTATTTCTCCGTTTCTCCGTTTCTTTGTTCGTTTCTCCGTTCCTTTTTCCGTTTCTCCATTTCTTTCTTCGATTCTCCGTTTCTTTCTTCGTTTCTCCGTTTCCTGGTTCGTTTCTCCGTTTATTTCTTCGTTTCACCATTCATTTCTCCGTTTCTTTCTTCGTTTCTCCGTTTCTTTCTTCGTTTCTCCGTTTCTTTCTTCGTTTCTCCGTTTCTTTCTTCGTTTCACCGTTTCTTTCCTCGTTTCTGCGTTTCTTTCTTCGTTTCTCCGTTTCTTTCTTCGTTTCTCCGTTTCTTTCTTCGTTTCTCCGTTTCTTTCTTCGTTTCTCCGTTTCTTTCTTCGTTTCTCCGTTTCATTCTTCGTTTCTTTCTTCGTTTCTTCATTTCTTTCTTCGTTTCTCCGTTTCTTTCTTCGTTTCTCCGTTTCTTCCTTCGTTTCTCCGTTTCTTCCTTCGTTTCTCCGTTTCTTTGTTCGTTTCTGCGTTTATTTCTTCGTTTCTCCATTTATTTCACCGTTTCTCCGTATCTTTCTTCGTTTCTACGTTTCTTTGTTCGTTTCTGCGTTTCTTTCTTCGTTACTCCGGTTCTTTCTTCGTTTCTCCGTTTCTTTCTTCGTTTCTCCGTTTCTTTCTTCGTTTCTCCGTTTCTTTCTTCGTTTCTCCGTTTCTTTGTTCGTTTCTCCGTTTCTTTCATCGTTTCTCCGTTTCTTTCTTCGTTTCTCCGTTTCTTTCTTCGTTTCTCCGTTTCTTTCTTCATTTCTCCGTTTCTTTGTTCGCTTCTCCGTTTCTTTCTTCGTTTCTCCGTTTCTTTCCTCGTTTCTCCGTTTCTTTCTACGTGTCTCCGTTTCTTTCTTCGCTTCTCCGTTTCTTTGTTCGTTTCTCCGTTTATTTCTTCGTTTCTCCATTTATTTCTCCGTTTCTCCGTTTCTTCCTTCGTTACTCCGGTTCTTTCTTCGTTTCTCCGTTTCTTTCTTCGTTTCTCCGTTTCTTTCTTCGTTTCTCCGTTTCTTTCTTCGTTTCTCCGTTTCTTTCATCGTTTCTCCGTTTCTTTCTTCGTTTCTCCGTTTCTTTCCTCGTTTCTGGGTTTCTTTCTTCGTTTCTCCGTTTCTTTCTTCGTTTCTCCGTTTCTTTGTTCGTTTCTCCGTTTCTTTCTTCGTTTCTCCGTTTCTTTCTTCGTTTCTCCGTTGCTTTCTTCGTTTCACCGTCTCTTTCTTCGTTTCTCCGTTTATTTCTTCATTTCTCCAATTTATTTCTCCGTTTCTCCGTTTCTTTCTTCGTTTCTCCGTTTTTTTATTCGTTTCTCCGTTTCTTTGTTCGTTTCTCCGTTTCTTTGTTCGTTTCTCCGTTTCTTTGTTCGTTTCTCCGTTTATTTCTTCGTTTCTCCGTTTCATTCTTCGTTTCTGCGTTTGATTTTTCGTTTCTCCGTTTCTTTGTTCGTTTCTCCGTTTCTTTGTTCGTTTCTTCGTTTCTTTCTTCGTTTCTCCGCTTATTTCTTCGTTTCTCCGTTTCTTTCTTCGTTTCTCCGTTTCTTTCTTCGTTTCTCCGTTTATTTCTTCGTTTCTCCATTTATTTCTCCGTTTCTCCGTTTCTTTCTTCGTTTCTCCGTTTCTTTGTTCGTTTCCCCGTTTCTTTTTCCGTTTCTCGGTTTATTTCTTCGTCTCTCCATTTATTTCTCCGTTTCTTTCTTCGTTTCTCCGTTTCTCTCTTCGTTTCTCCGTTTCTATCTTCGTTTCTCCGTTTCTTTCTTCGTTTCTCCGTTGCTTTCTTCGTTTCACCGTCTCTTTCTTCGTTTCTCCGTTTCTTTCTTCGTTTCTCCGTTTATTTCTTCGTTTCTCCATTTATTTCTCCGTTTCTCCGTTTCTTTCTTCGTTACTCCGGTTCTTTCTTCGTTCCTCCGTCTCTTTCTTCGTTTCTCCGTTTCTTTCATCGTTTCTCCGTTTCTTTCTTCGTTTCTCCGTTTCTTTCTTCGTTTCTCCGTTTTTTTCTTCATTTCTCCGTTTCTTTGTTCGCTTCTCCGTTTCTTTCTTCGTTTCTCCGTTTCTTTCTTCGTTTCTCCGTTTCTTTGTTCGTTTCTCCGTTTCTTTTTTCGTTTCTTCGTTTCTTTCTTCGTTTCTCCGTTTATTTCTTCGTTTCTCCATTTATTTCTCCGTTTCTCCGTTTCTTTGTTCGTTTCTCCGTTCCTTTTTCCGTTTCTCCATTTCTTTCTTCGATTCTCCGTTTCTTTCTTCGTTTCTCCGTTTCCTGGTTCGTTTCTCCGTTTATTTCTTCGTATCTCCATTTATTTCTCCGTTTCTCCGTTTCTTTCTTCGTTTCGCCGTTTCTTTCTTTGTTTCTCCGTTTCTTTCTTCGTTTCTCCGTTTCCTTGTACGTTTCTCCGTTTATTTCTTCGTTTCTCCATTTATTTCTCCGTTTCTTTCTTCGTTTCTCCGTTTCTTTCTTCGTTTCTCCGTTTCTTTCTTCGTTTCTCCGTTTCTTTCTTCGTTTCTCCGTTTATTTCTTCGTTTCTCCATTTATTTCTCCGTTTCTCCGTTTCTTTCTTCGTTTCTCCGTTTCTTTGTTCGTTTCCCCGTTTCTTTTTCCGTTTCTCGGTTTATTTCTTCGTCTCTCAATTTATTTCTCCGTTTCTTTCCTCGTTTCTCCGTTTCTCTCTTCGTTTCTCCGTTTCTATCTTCGTTTCTCCGTTTCTTTCTTCGTTTCTCCGTTGCTTTCTTCGTTTCACCGTCTCTTTCTTCGTTTCTCCGTTTCTTTCTTCGTTTCTCCGTTTATTTCTTCGTTTCTCCATTTATTTCTCCGTTTCTCCGTTTCTTCCTTCGTTACTCCGGTTCTTTCTTCGTTTCTCCGTTTCTTTCTTCGTTTCTCCGTTTCTTTCTTCGCTTCTCCGTTTCTTTCTTCGTTTCTCCGTTTCTTTCTTCGTTTCTCCGTTTCTTTCATCGTTTCTCCGTTTCTTTCTTCGTTTCTCCGTTTATTTCTTCGTTTCTCCATTTATTTCTCCGTTTCTCCGTTTCTTTCTTCGTTACTCCGGTTCTTTCTTCGTTTCTCCGTTTGTTTCTTCGTTTCTCCGTTTCTTTCTTCATTTCTCCGTTTCTTTCTTCGTTTCTCCGTTTCTTTCTTCGTTTCTCCGTTTTCTTTCTTCGTTTCTCCGTTTATTTCTTCGTTTCTCCATTTATTTCTCCGTTTCTCCGTTTCTTTCTTCGTTTCTCCGTTTATATCTTCGTTTCTCCATTTATTTCTCCGTTTCTTTGTTCGTTTCTCCGTTTCTTTGTTCGTTTCTCCGTTTCTTTGTTCGTTTCTCCGTTTCTTTGTTCGTTTCTCCGTTTATTTCTTCGTTTCTCCGTTTCATTCTTCGTTTCTGCGTTTCATTTATCGTTTCTCCGTTTCTTTGTTCGTTTCCCCGTTTCTTTGTTCGTTTCTCCGTTTCTTTCTTCGTTTCTTCGTTTCTTTCTTCGTTTCTCCGCTTATTTCTTCGTTTCTCCGTATCTTTCTTCGTTTCTCCGTTTCTTTCTTCGTTTCTCCGTTTATTTCTTCGTTTCTCCATTTATTTCTCCGTTTCTCCGTTCCTTTCTTCGTTTCTCCGTTTCTTTGTTCGTTTCCCCGTTTCTTTTTCCGTTTCTCGGTTTATTTCTTCGTTTCTCCATTTATTTCTCCGTTTCTTTCTTCGTTTCTCCGTTTCTCTCTTCGTTTCTCCGTTTCTATCTTCGTTTCTCCGTTTCTTTCTTCGTTTCTCCGTTTATTTCTTCGTTTCTCCATTTATTTCTCCGTTCCTCCGTTTCTTTCTTCGATTCTCCGTTTCTTCCTTCATTTCTTCGTTTCTTTCTTCGTTTCTCCGTTTCTTTCTTCGTTTCTCCGTTTCTTTCTTCGTTTCTCGGTTTATTTCTTCGTTTCTCCAATTATTTCTCCGTTTCTTACTTCGTTTCTCCCTTTCTTTCTTCGTTTCTCCGTTTCTTTCTTCATTTCTCCGTTTCTTTCTTCGTTTCTCCGTTTCTTTCTTCGTTTCTCCGTTTCTTTCTTCGTTTCTCCGTTTCTTTCTTCATTTCTCCGTTTCTTTCTTCGTTTCTCCGTTTCTTTCTTCGTTTCTCCGTTTCTTTCTTCGTTTCTCCGTTTATTTCTTCGTTTCTCCATTTATTTCTCCGTTTCTTTGTTCGTTTCTCCGTTTCTTTGTTTGTTTCTCCGTTTCTTTGTTCTTTTCTCCGTTTCTTTGTTCGTTTCTACGTTTCTTTCTTCGTTTCTCCGTTTCTTTCTTCGTTTCTCCGTATATGTCTTCGTTTCTTCATTTATTTCTCCGTTTCTCCGTTTCTTTGTTTATTTCTCCGTTTCTTTGTTCGTTTCTCCGTTTCTTCCTTCATTTCTCCGTTTCTTTCTTCGTTTCTCCGTTTCTTTCTTCGTTTCTCCGTTTCTTTCTTCGTTTCTCGGTTTATTTCTTCGTTTCTCCAATTATTTCTCCGTTTCTTACTTCGTTTCTCCGTTTCTTTCTTCATTTCTCCGTTTCTTTCTTCGTTTCTCCGTTTCTTTCTTCGTTTCTCCGTTTCTTTCTTCATTTCTCCGTTTCTTTCTTCGTTTCTCCGTTTCTTTCTTTGTTTCTCCGTTTCTTTCGTCATTTCTCCGTTTATTTCTTCGTTTCGCCGTTTCTTTCTTCGTTTCTCCGTTTCCTCGTTCGTTTCTCCGTTTATTTCTTCGTTTCTCCATTTATTTCTCCGTTTCTCCGTTTCTTTCTTCGTTTCTCCGTTTCTTTCTTCGTTTCTCCGTTTCTTTCTTCGTTTCTCCGTTTATTTCATCGTTTCTCCATTTATTTCTCCGTTTCTTTGTTCGTTTCTCCGTTTCTTTGTATGTTTCTCCGTTTCTTTGTTCTTTTCTCCGTTTCTTTGTTCGTTTCTACGTTTCTTTTTTCGTTTCTCCGTTTCTTTCTTCGTTTCTCCGTATATGTCTTCGTTTCTTCATTTATTTCTCCGTTTCTCCGTTTCTTTGTTCGTTTCTCCGTTTCTTTGTTCGTTTCTCCGTTTCTTTGTTCGTTTCTCCGTTTCTTTCTTCGTTTCTCCGATTCTTTCTTTGTTTCTCCGTTTCTTTCGTCATTTCTCCGTTTATTTCTTCGTTTCGCCGTTTCTTTCTTCGTTTCTCCGTTTCTTTCTTCGTTTCTCCGTTTATATCTTCGTTTCTCCATTTATTTCTCCGTTTCTTTCTTCGTTTCTCCGTTTCTTTGTTCGTTTCTCCGTTTCTTTGTTCGTTTCTCCGTTTCTTTGTTCGTTTCTCCGTTTATTTCTTCGTTTCTCCGTTTCATTCTTCGTTTCTGCGTTTCATCTTTCGTTTCTCCGTTTCTTTCTTCGTTTCTCCGTTTCTTTCTTTGTTCGTCCGTTTCTTTCGTCATTTCTCCGTTTATTTTTTCGTTTCGCCGTTTCTTTCTTCGTTTCTCCGTTTCTTTCTTCGTTTCTCCGTTTATATCTTCGTTTCTCCATTTATTTCTCCGTTTCTTTGTTCGTTTCTCCGTTTCTTTGTTTGTTTCTCCGTTTCTTTGTTCTTTTCTCCGTTTCTTTGTTCGTTTCTACGTTTCTTTTTTCGTTTCTCCGTTTCTTTCTTCGTTTCTCCGTATATGTCTTCGTCTCTTCATTTATTTCCCCGTTTCTCCGTTTCTTTGTTCGTTTCTTCGTTTCTTTGTTCGTTTCTCCGTTTCTTTGTTCGTTTCTCGGTTTCTTTCTTCGTTTCTCCGTTTCTTTCTTTGTTTCTCCGTTTCTTTCGTCATTTCTCCGTTTATTTCTTCGTTTCGCCGTTTCTTTCATCGTTTCTCCGTTTCTTTCTTCGTTTCTCCGTATATATCTTCGTTTCTCCATTTATTTCTCCGTTTCTTTCTTCGTTTCTCCGTTTCTTTGATCGTTTCTCCGTTTCTTTGTTCGTTTCTCCGTTTCTTTGTTCGTTTCTCCGTTTATTTCTTCGTTTCTCCGTTTCATTCTTCGTTTCTGCATTTCATTTTTCGTTTCTCCGTTTCTTTGTTCGTTTCTCCGTTTCCTTGTTCGTTTCTCCGTTTCTTTCTTCGTTTCTTCGTTTCATTCTTCGTTTCTCCGCTTATTTCTTCGTTTCTCCGTTTCTTTCTTCGTTTCTCCGTTTCTTTCTTCGTTTCTCCGTTTATTTCTTCGTTTCTCCATTTATTTCTCCGTTTCTCCGTTTCTTTCTTCGTTTCTCCGTTTCTTTGTTCGTTTCCCCGTTTCTTTTTCCGTTTCTCGGTTTATTTCTTCGTTTCTCCATTTATTTCTCCGTTTCTTTTTTCGTTTCTCCGTTTCTCTCTTCGTTTCTCCGTTTCTATCTTCGTTTCTCCGTTTCTTTCTTCGTTTCTCCGTTTATTTCTTCGTTTCTCCATTTATTTCTCCGTTTCTGTGTTTCTTTCTACGTTTCTTTCTTCGTTGCTCCGTTTCTTCCATCGTTTCATCGTTTCTCCATTTCTCCGTTTGTCGGTTTATTCCTTCGTTTCTCCATTTATTTCTCCGATTCTCCGTTTCTTTCTGCGTTTCATCGTTTCCCTCTTTGTTACTCCGTTTCTTTCTTCTTTTCTCCATTTCTTTGTTTGTTTCTGCGTTTCTTTGTTCGTTTCTCCGTTTCTTTCTGCATTTCATCGTTTCTTTCTTCGTTACCCCGTTTCTATCTTTGTTTCTCCGTTTCTTTCCTCGTTTCTCCGATTCTTTCTTCGTTTCTCCGTTTCTTTCTTCGTTTCTCCCTTTCATTGTTCGTTTCTCCGTTTCTTTGTTCGTTTCTCCGTTTCTTTGTTCGTTTCTCCGTTTATTTCTTCATTTCTCCATTTATTTCTCCGATTCTCCGTTTCTTTCTTAGTTTCTCCGTTTCTTTGTTCGTTTCTCCGTTTATTTCTTCGTTTCTCCATTTATTTCTCCGTTTCTCCGTTTCTTTCTTCGTTTCTCCGTTTCTTTGTTCGTTTCCCCGTTTCTTTTTCCGTTTCTCGGTTTATTTCTTCGTTTCTCCATTTATTTCTCCGTTTCTTTCTTCGTTTCTCCGTTTCTCTCTTCGTTTCTCCGTTTCTATCTTCGTTTCTCCGTTTCTTTCTTCGTTTCTCCGTTTATTTCTTCGTTTCTCCATTTATTTCTCCGTTCCTCCGTTTCTTTCTACGATTCTCCGATTCTTCCTTCATTTCTCCGTTTCTTTCTTCGTTTCTCCGTTTCTTTCTTCGTTTCTACGTTTCTTTCTTCGTTTCTCGGTTTATTTCTTCGTTTCTCCAATTATTTCTCCGTTTCTTACTTCGTTTCTCCCTTTCTTTCTTCGTTTCTCCGTTTCTTTCTTCATTTCTCCGTTTCTTTCTTCGTTTCTCCGTTTCTTTCTTCGTTTCTCCGTTTCTTTCTTCGTTTCTTCGTTTCTTTCTTCGTTTCTCCGTTTCTTTCTTCGTTTCTCCGTTTCTTTCTTCGTTTCTCCGTTTATTTCTTCGTTTCTCCATTTATTTCTCCGTTTCTTTGTTCGTTTCACCGTTTCTTTGTTTGTTTCTCCGTTTCTTTGTTCTTTTCTCCGTTTCTTTGTTCGTTTCTACGTTTCTTTCTTCGTTTCTCCGTTTCTTTCTTCGTTTCTCCGTATATGTCTTCGTTTCTTCATTTATTTCTCCGTTTCTCCGTTTCTTTGTTCATTTCTCCGTTTCTTTGTACGTTTCTCCGTTTCTCGGTTTATTTCTTCGTTTCTCCAATTATTTCTCCGTTTCTTTCTTCGTTTCTCCGTTTCTTTCTTCATTTCTCCGTTTCTTTCTTTGTTTCTCAGTTTCTTTCTTCGTTTCTCCGTTTCTTTCTTCGTTTCTCCGTTTCTTTCTTCATTTCTCCGTTTCTTTCTTCGTTTCTCCGTTTCTTTCTTCGTTTCTCCGTTTCTTTCTTCGTTTCTCCGTTTATTTCTTCGTTTCTCCATTTATTTCTCCGTTTCTCCGTTTCTTTCTTCGTTTCTCCGTTTCTTTCTTCGTTTCTCCGTTTCTTTCTTCGTTTCTCCGTTTATTTCTTCGTTTCTCCGTTTCATTCTTCGTTTCTGCGTTTCATCTTTCGTTTCTCCGTTTCTTTCTTCGTTTCTCCGTTTCTTTCTTTGTTCGTCCGTTTCTTTCGTCATTTCTCCGTTTATTTTTTCGTTTCGCCGTTTCTTTCTTCGTTTCTCCGTTTCTTTCTTCGTTTCTCCGTTTCTTTCTTCGTTTCTCCGTTTCTTTCTTCATTTCTCCGTTTATTTCTTCGTTTCGCCGTTTCTTTCTTCGTTTCTCCGTTTCTTTCTTCGTTTCTCCGTTTATATCTTCGTTTCTCCATTTATTTCTCCGTTTCTTTCTTCGTTTCTCCGTTTCTTTGTTCTTTTCTCCGTTTCTTTGTTCGTTTCTACGTTTCTTTTTTCGTTTCTCCGTTTCTTTCTTCGTTTCTCCGTATATGTCTTCGTTTCTTCATTTATTTCTCCGTTTCTCCGTTTCTTTGTTCGTTTCTCCGTTTCTTTGTTCGTTTCTCCGTTTCTTTGTTCGTTTCTCCGTTTCTTTCTTCGTTTCTCCGATTCTTTCTTTGTTTCTCCGTTTCTTTCGTCATTTCTCCGTTTATTTTTTCGTTTCGCCGTTTCTTTCTTCGTTTCTCCGTTTCTCCCTTCGTTTCTCCGTTTCTATCTTCGTTTCTCCGTTTCTTTCTTCGTTTCTCCGTTTATTTCTTCGTTTCACCATTTATTTCTCCGATTCTGTGTTTCTTTCTACGTTTCTTTCTTCGTTGCTCCGTTTCTTCCATCGTTTCATCGTTTCTCAATTTCTCCGTTTGTCGGTTTATTCCTTCGTTTCTCCATTTATTTCTCCGATTCTCCGTTTCTTTCTGCGTTTCATCGTTTCTCTCTTTGTTACTCCGTTTCTTTCTTCTTTTCTCCATTTCTTTGTTTGTTTCTGCGTTTCTTTGTTCGTTTCTCCGTTTCTTTCTGCATTTCATCGTTTCTTTCTTCGTTACCCCGTTTCTATCTTCGTTTCTCCGTTTCTTTCCTCGTCTCTCCGATTCTTTCTTCGTTTCTCCGTTTCTTTCTTCGTTTCTCCATTTATTTCTCCGTTTCTCCGTTTCTTTCTTCGTTTCTCCGTTTCTTTGTTCGTTTCCCCGTTTCTTTTTCCGTTTCTCGGTTTATTTCTTCGTTTCTCCATTTATTTCTCCGTTTCTTTCTTCGTTTCTCCGTTTCTCTCTTCGTTTCTCCGTTTCTATCTTCGTTTCTCCGTTTCTTTCTTCGTTTCTCCGTTTATTTCTTCGTTTCTCCATTTATTTCTCCGTTCCTCCGTTTCTTTCTACGATTCTCCGATTCTTCCTTCATTTCTCCGTTTCTTTCTTCGTTTCTCCGTTTCTTTCTTCGTTTCTACGTTTCTTTCTTCGTTTCTCGGTTTATTTCTTCGTTTCTCCAATTATTTCTCCGTTTCTTACTTCGTTTCTCCCTTTCTTTCTTCGTTTCTCCGTTTCTTTCTTCATTTCTCCGTTTCTTTCTTCGTTTCTCCGTTTCTTTCTTCGTTTCTCCGTTTCTTTCTTCGTTTCTTCGTTTCTTTCTTCGTTTCTCCGTTTCTTTCTTCGTTTCTCCGTTTCTTTCTTCGTTTCTCCGTTTATTTCTTCGTTTCTCCATTTATTTCTCCGTTTCTTTGTTCGTTTCACCGTTTCTTTGTTTGTTTCTCCGTTTCTTTGTACTTTTCTCCGTTTCTTTGTTCGTTTCTACGTTTCTTTCTTCGTTTCTCCGTTTCTTTCTTCGTTTCTCCGTATATGTCTTCGTTTCTTCATTTATTTCTCCGTTTCTCCGTTTCTTTGTTCATTTCTCCGTTTCTTTGTACGTTTCTCCGTTTCTCGGTTTATTTCTTCGTTTCTCCAATTATTTCTCCGTTTCTTACTTCGTTTCTCCCTTTCTTTCTTCGTTTCTCCGTTTCTTTCTTCATTTCTCCGTTTCTTTCTTCGTTTCTCAGTTTCTTTCTTCGTTTCTCCGTTTCTTTCTTCGTTTCTCCGTTTCTTTCTTCATTTCTCCGTTTCTTTCTTCGTTTCTCCGTTTCTTTCTTCGTTTCTCCGTTTCTTTCTTCGTTTCTCCGTTTATTTCTTCGTTTCTCCATTTATTTCTCCGTTTCTCCGTTTCTTTCTTCGTTTCTCCGTTTCTTTCTTCGTTTCTCCGTTTCTTTCTTCGTTTCTCCGTTTATTTCTTCGTTTCTCCGTTTCATTCTTCGTTTCTGCGTTTCATCTTTCGTTTCTCCGTTTCTTTCTTCGTTTCTCCGTTTCTTTCTTTGTTCGTCCGTTTCTTTCGTCATTTCTCCGTTTATTTTTTCGTTTCGCCGTTTCTTTCTTCGTTTCTCCGTTTCTTTCTTCGTTTCTCCGTTTCTTTCTTCGTTTCTCCGTTTCTTTCTTCATTTCTCCGTTTATTTCTTCGTTTCGCCGTTTCTTTCTTCGTTTCTCCGTTTCTTTCTTCGTTTCTCCGTTTATATCTTCGTTTCTCCATTTATTTCTCCGTTTCTTTCTTCGTTTCTCCGTTTCTTTGTTCTTTTCTCCGTTTCTTTGTTCGTTTCTACGTTTCTTTTTTCGTTTCTCCGTTTCTTTCTTCGTTTCTCCGTATATGTCTTCGTTTCTTCATTTATTTCTCCGTTTCTCCGTTTCTTTGTTCGTTTCTCCGTTTCTTTGTTCGTTTCTCCGTTTCTTTGTTCGTTTCTCCGTTTCTTTCTTCGTTTCTCCGATTCTTTCTTTGTTTCTCCGTTTCTTTCGTCATTTCTCCGTTTATTTTTTCGTTTCGCCGTTTCTTTCTTCGTTTCTCCGTTTCTCCCTTCGTTTCTCCGTTTCTATCTTCGTTTCTCCGTTTCTTTCTTCGTTTCTCCGTTTATTTCTTCGTTTCACCATTTATTTCTCCGATTCTGTGTTTCTTTCTACGTTTCTTTCTTCGTTGCTCCGTTTCTTCCATCGTTTCATCGTTTCTCAATTTCTCCGTTTGTCGGTTTATTCCTTCGTTTCTCCATTTATTTCTCCGATTCTCCGTTTCTTTCTGCGTTTCATCGTTTCTCTCTTTGTTACTCCGTTTCTTTCTTCTTTTCTCCATTTCTTTGTTTGTTTCTGCGTTTCTTTGTTCGTTTCTCCGTTTCTTTCTGCATTTCATCGTTTCTTTCTTCGTTACCCCGTTTCTATCTTCGTTTCTCCGTTTCTTTCCTCGTCTCTCCGATTCTTTCTTCGTTTCTCCGTTTCTTTCTTCGTTTCTCCATTTATTTCTCCGTTTCTCCGTTTCTTTCTTCGTTTCTCCGTTTCTTTGTTCGTTTCCCCGTTTCTTTTTCCGTTTCTCGGTTTATTTCTTCGTTTCTCCATTTATTTCTCCGTTTCTTTCATCGTTTCTCCGTTTCTCTCTTCGTTTCTCCGTTTCTATCTTCGTTTCTCCGATTCTTTCTTCGTTTCTCCGTTTCTTTCTTCGTTTCTCCCTTTCATTGTTCGTTTCTCCGTTTCTTTGTTCGTTTCTCCGTTTCTTTGTTCGTTGCTCCGTTTCTTTCTTGGTTTCTCCGTTTCTTTCTTCGTTTCTCCGCTTCTTTCTTCGTTTCTCCGTTTCCTTGTTCATTTCTCCGTTTATTTCGTCGTTACTCCATTTATTTCTTCGCTTCTCTGTTTCCTTCTTCGTTTCTTCCTTTCTTTCTTCATTTCTCCGTTTCTTTCTTCGTTTCTCCGTTTCTTTCTTCGTTTCTCCGTTTCTTTCTTCGTTTCTCCGTTTCTTTCTTCATTTCTCCGTTTCTTTCTTCGTTTCTCCGTTTCTTTCTTCGTTTCTCCGTTTCTTTCTTCGTTTCTCCGTTTATTTCTTCGTTTCTCCATTTATTTCTCCGTTTCTTTGTTCGTTTCTCCGTTTCTTTGTTTGTTTCTCCGTTTCTTTGTTCTTTTCTCCGTTTCTTTCTTCGTTTCTACGTTTCTTTCTTCGTTTCTCCGTTTCTTTCTTCGTTTCTCCGTATATGTCTTCGTTTCTTCATTTATTTCTCCGTTTCTCCGTTTCTTTGTCCATTTCTCCGTTTCTTTGTACGTTTCTCCGTTTCTTTGTTCGTTTCTCCGTTTCTTTCTTCGTTTCTCCGTTTCTTTCTTTGTTTCTCCGTTTCTTTCGTCATTTCTCCGTTTATTTCTTCGTTTCGCCGTTTCTTTCTTCGTTTCTCCGTATATGTCTTCGTTTCTCCGTTTATTTCTTCGTTTCTCCATTTATTTCTCCGTTTCTTTGTTCGTTTCTCCGTTTCTTTGTTTGTTTCTCCGTTTCTTTGTTCTTTTCTCCGTTTCTTTCTTCGTTTCTACGTTTCTTTCTTCGTTTCTCCGTTTCTTTCTTCGTTTCTCCGTATATGTCTTCGTTTCTTCATTTATTTCTCCGTTTCTCCGTTTCTTTGTTCGTTTCTCCGTTTCTTTGTTCGTTTCTCCGTTTCTTTCTTCGTTTCTCCGTTTCTTTCTTCATTTCTCCGTTTCTTTCTTCGTTTCTCCGTTTCTTTCTTCGTTTCTCCGTTTCTTTCTTCGTTTCTCCGTTTATTTCTTCGTTTCTCCATTTATTTCTCCGTTTCTTTGTTCGTTTCTCCGTTTCTTTGTTTGTTTCTCCGTTTCTTTGTTCTTTTCTCCGTTTCTTTGTTCGTTTCTACGTTTCTTTCTTCGTTTCTCCGTTTCTTTCTTCGTTTCTCCGTATATGTCTTCGTTTCTTCATTTATTTATCCGTTTCTCCGTTTCTTTGTCCATTTCTCCGTTTCTTTGTACGTTTCTCCGTTTCTTTGTTCGTTTCTCCGTTTCTTTCTTCGTTTCTCCGTTTCTTTCTTTGTTTCTCCGTTTCTTTGTTCTTTTCTCCGTTTATTTCTTCGTTTCGCCGTTTCTTTCTTCGTTTCTCCGTTTCCTCGTTCGTTTCTCCGTTTATTTCTTCGTTTCTCCATTTATTTCTCCGTTTCTCCGTTTCTTTCTTCGATTCTCCGTTTCTTTCTTCGTTTCTCCGTTTCTTTCTTCATTTCTCCGTTTCTTTCTTCGTTTCTCCGTTTCTTTCTTCGTTTCTCCGTTTCTTTCTTCGTTTCTCCGTTTATTTCTTCGTTTCTCCATTTATTTCTCCGTTTCTTTGTTCGTTTCTCCGTTTCTTTGTTCGTTTCTCCGTTTCTTTGTTCGTTTCTCCGTTTCTTTGTTCGTTTCTCCGTTTATTTCTTCGTTTCTCCGTTTCATTCTTCGTTTCTGCGTTTCATTTTTCGTTTCTCCGCTTCTTTGTTCGTTTCTCCGTTTCTTTGTTCGTTTCTCCGTTTCTTTCATCGTTTCTTCGTTTCTATCTTTGTTTCTCCGTTTCTTTCTTCGATTCTCCGTTTATTTCTTCGTTTCTCCATTTATTTCTCCGTTCCTCCGTTTCTTTCTTCGATTCTCCGTTTCTTTCTTCATTTCTCCGTTTCTTTCTTCGTTTCTCCGTTTCTTTCTTCGTTTCACCGTTTCTTTCTTCGTTTCTCCGTTTATTTCTTCGTTTCTCCAATTATTTCTCCGTTTCTTACTTCGTTTCACCCTTTCTTTCTTCGTTTCTCCGTTTATTTCTTCGTTTCTCCATTTATTTCTCCGTTTCTCCGTTTCTTTCTTCGTTTCTCCGTTTCTTTGTTCGTTTCCCCGTTTCTTTTTCCGTTTCTCGGTTTATTTCTTCGTTTCTCCATTTATTTCTCCGTTTCTTTCTTCGTTTCTCCGTTTCTCTCTTCGTTTCTCCGTTTCTATCTTCGTTTCTCCGTTTCTTTCTTCGTTTCTCCGTTTATTTCTTCGTTTCTCCATTTATTTCTCCGTTCCTCCGTTTCTTTCTTCGATTCTCCGTTTCTTCCTTCATTTCTCCGTTTCTTTCTTCGTTTCTCCGTTTCTTTGTTCGATTCTCCGTTTCTTTATTCGTTTCTCCGTTTCTTTGTTCGTTTCTCCGTTTATTTCTTCGTTTCTCCGTTTCATTCTTCGTTTCTGCGTTTCATTTTTCGTTTCTCCGTTTCTTTGTTCGTTTCTCCGTTTCTTTGTTCGTTTCTCCGTTTCTTTCTTCGTTTCGTCGTTTCTTTCTTTGTTTCTCCGTTTCTTTCTTCGTTTCTCCGTTTATTTCTTCGTTTCTCCATTTATTTCTCCGTTCCTCCGTTTCTTTCTTCGATTCTCCGTTTCTTTCTTCATTTCTCCGTTTCTTTCTTCGTTTCTCCGTTTCTTTCTTCGTTTCTCCGTTTCGTTCTTCGTTTCTCCGTTTATTTCTTCGTTTCTCCATTTATTTCTTCGTTTTTTCGTTTCTTTCTTCATTACTCCGTTTCTTTCTTCGTTTCTCCGTTTCTTCCTTCGTTTCATTGTTTCACCGTTTCTCCGTTTCTCGGTTTATTCCTTCGTTTCTCCATTTATTTCTCCGATTCTCCGTTTCTTTCTTCGTTTCTTCGTTTGTTTGATCGTTACTCCGTTTCTTTCTTTGTTTCTTCGTTTGTTTCTTCGTTACTCCTTTCTTTCTCAGATTCTCGGTTTATTTCTTCGTTTCTCCATTTATTTCTCCGATTCTGTGTTTCTTTCAACGTTTCTTTCTTCGTTGCTCCGTTTCTTCCTTCGTTTCATCGTTTCTCCATTTCTCCGTTTGTCGGTTTATTCCTTCGTTTCTCCATTTATATCTCCGATTCTCCGTTTCTTTCTGCGTTTCATCGTTTCTCTATTCGGTACTCCGTTTCTTTCTTCGTTTCTCAGTTTCTTTCCTCGTTTCTCCGTTTCTTTCTTCGTTTCTACGTTTACTTCTTCGTTTCTCCATTCATTTCTCCGTCTCTTCGTTTCTTTCTTCGTTTCTCCGTTTCTTTCTTCGTTTCTCAGTTTCTTTCTTCGTTTCTCCGTTTATTTCCTCGTCTCTCCATTTACTTCTCCGTTTCTCAGTTTCTTTGTTCGTTTCTGCGTTTCATTGGTCATTTCTCCGTTTCTTTCTCCGTTTCTCGGTTTACTTCTTCGTTCCACCATTTATTTCTCCGATTCTCCGTTTCTTTCTTCGTTTCTTCGTTTCTTTCTTCGTTACTCTGTTTGTTCCTTCGTTTCTCAGCTTCTCTCTTCGTTTCTCCGTTTCTTTCTCTGTTTCTCCGTTTCGTTGATCGTTTCTCCGTTTCTTTCTCCGTTTCTCGGTTTATTTCTTCCTGTCTCCATTTATTTCTCCGATTCTCCGTTTCTTTCTCCGTTTCTTCGTTTATTTCTTCGTTTCTCCGTTTCTTCCTTCGTTTCTCCGTTTCTCTCTTCGTTTCTCCGTTTCTTTCTTCGTTTCTCCGTTTCTTTGTTCGTTTCTCCGTTTCGTTGATCGTTTCTCCGTTTCTTTCTCCGTTTGTCGGTTTATTCCTTCGTTTCTCCATTTATATCTCCGATTCTCCGTTTCTTTCTGCGTTTCATCGTTTCTCTCTTCGGTACTCCGTTTCTTTCTTCGTTTCTCCGTTTCTTTCGTCATTTCTCCGTTTATTTCTTCGTTTCGCCGTTTCTTTCTTCGTTTCTCCGTATATGTCTTAGTTTCTTCATTTATTTCTCCGTTTCTCCGTTTCTTTGTTCGTTTCTCCGTTTCTTTGTTCGTTTCTCCGTTTCTTTCTTCGTTTCTCCGTTTCTTTCTTCATTTCTCCGTTTCTTTCTTCGTTTCTCCGTTTCTTTCTTCGTTTCTCCGTTTCTTTCTTCGTTTCTCCGTTTATTTCTTCGTTTCTCCATTTATTTCTCCGTTTCTTTGTTCGTTTCTCCGTTTCTTTGTTTGTTTCTCCGTTTCTTTGTTCTTTTCTCCGTTTCTTTGTTCGTTTCTACGTTTCTTTCTTCGTTTCTCCGTTTCTTTCTTCGTTTCTCCGTATATGTCTTCGTTTCTTCATTTATTTATCCGTTTCTCCGTTTCTTTGTCCATTTCTCCGTTTCTTTGTACGTTTCTCCGTTTCTTTGTTCGTTTCTCCGTTTCTTTCTTCGTTTCTCCGTTTCTTTCTTTGTTTCTCCGTTTCTTTCGTCATTTCTCCGTTTATTTCTTCGTTTCGCCGTTTCTTTCTTCGTTTCTCCGTTTCCTCGTTCGTTTCTCCGTTTATTTCTTCGTTTCTCCATTTATTTCTCCGTTTCTCCGTTTCTTTCTTCGTTTCTCCGTTTCTTTCTTCGTTTCTCCGTTTCTTTCTTCATTTCTCCGTTTCTTTCTTCGTTTCTCCGTTTCTTTCTTCGTTTCTCCGTTTCTTTCTTCGTTTCTCCGTTTATTTCTTCGTTTCTCCATTTATTTCTCCGTTTCTTTGTTCGTTTCTCCGTTTCTTTGTTCGTTTCTCCGTTTCTTTGTTCGTTTCTCCGTTTATTTCTTCGTTTCTCCGTTTCATTCTTCGTTTCTGCGTTTCATTTTTCGTTTCTCCGCTTCTTTGTTCGTTTCTCCGTTTCTTTGTTCGTTTCTCCGTTTCTTTCTTCGTTTCTTCGTTTCTATCTTTGTTTCTCCGTTTCTTTCTTCGTTTCTCCGTTTATTTCTTCGTTTCTCCATTTATTTCTCCGTTCCTCCGTTTCTTTCTTCGATTCTCCGTTTCTTTCTTCATTTCTCCGTTTCTTTCTTCGTTTCTCCGATTCTTTCTTCGTTTCACCGTTTCTTTCTTCGTTTCTCCGTTTATTTCTTCGTTTCTCCAATTATTTCTCCGTTTCTTACTTCGTTTCACCCTTTCTTTCTTCGTTTCTCCGTTTATTTCTTCGTTTCTCCATTTATTTCTCCGTTTCTCCGTTTCTTTCTTCGTTTCTCCGTTTCTTTGTTCGTTTCCCCGTTTCTTTTTCCGTTTCTCGGTTTATTTCTTCGTTTCTCCATTTATTTCTCCGTTTCTTTCTTCGTTTCTCCGTTTCTCTCTTCGTTTCTCCGTTTCTATCTTCGTTTCTCCGTTTCTTTCTTCGTTTCTCCGTTTATTTCTTCGTTTCTCCATTTATTTCTCCGTTCCTCCGTTTCTTTCTTCGATTCTCCGTTTCTTCCTTCATTTCTCCGTTTCTTTCTTCGTTTCTCCGTTTCTTTGTTCGATTCTCCGTTTCTTTATTCGTTTCTCCGTTTCTTTGTTCGTTTCTCCGTTTATTTCTTCGTTTCTCCGTTTCATTCTTCGTTTCTGCGTTTCATTTTTCGTTTCTCCGTTTCTTTGTTCGTTTCTCCGTTTCTTTGTTCGTTTCTCCGTTTCTTTCTTCGTTTCGTCGTTTCTTTCTTTGTTTCTCCGTTTCTTTCTTCGTTTCTCCGTTTATTTCTTCGTTTCTCCATTTATTTCTCCGTTCCTCCGTTTCTTTCTTCGATTCTCCGTTTCTTTCTTCATTTCTCCGTTTCTTTCTTCGTTTCTCCGTTTCTTTCTTCGTTTCTCCGTTTCGTTCTTCGTTTCTCCGTTTATTTCTTCGTTTCTCCATTTATTTCTTCGTTTTTTCGTTTCTTTCTTCATTACTCCGTTTCTTTCTTCGTTTCTCCGTTTCTTCCTTCGTTTCATTGTTTCACCGTTTCTCCGTTTCTCGGTTTATTCCTTCGTTTCTCCATTTATTTCTCCGATTCTCCGTTTCTTTCTTCGTTTCTTCGTTTGTTTGATCGTTACTCCGTTTCTTTCTTTGTTTCTTCGTTTGTTTCTTCGTTACTCCGTTTCTTTCTCAGATTCTCGGTTTATTTCTTCGTTTCTCCATTTATTTCTCCGATTCTGTGTTTCTTTCAACGTTTCTTTCTTCGTTGCTCCGTTTCTTCCTTCGTTTCATCGTTTCTCCATTTCTCCGTTTGTCGGTTTATTCCTTCGTTTCTCCATTTATATCTCCGATTCTCCGTTTCTTTCTGCGTTTCATCGTTTCTCTATTCGGTACTCCGTTTCTTTCTTCGTTTCTCAGTTTCTTTCCTCGTTTCTCCGTTTCTTTCTTCGTTTCTACGTTTACTTCTTCGTTTCTCCATTCATTTCTCCGTCTCTTCGTTTCTTTCTTCGTTTCTCCGTTTCTTTCTTCGTTTCTCAGTTTCTTTCTTCGTTTCTCCGTTTATTTCCTCGTCTCTCCATTTACTTCTCCGTTTCTCAGTTTCTTTGTTCGTTTCTGCGTTTCATTGGTCATTTCTCCGCTTCTTTCTCCGTTTCTCGGTTTACTTCTTCGTTCCACCATTTATTTCTCCGATTCTCCGTTTCTTTCTTCGTTTCTTCGTTTCTTTCTTCGTTACTCTGTTTGTTCCTTCGTTTCTCCGCTTCTCTCTTCGTTTCTCCGTTTCTTTCTCTGTTTCTCCGTTTCGTTGATCGTTTCTCCGTTTCTTTCTCCGTTTCTCGGTTTATTTCTTCCTGTCTCCATTTATTTCTCCGATTCTCCGTTTCTTTCTCCGTTTCTTCGTTTATTTCTTCGTTTCTCCGTTTCTTCCTTCGTTTCTCCGTTTCTCTCTTCGTTTCTCCGTTTCTTTCTTCGTTTCTCCGTTTCTTTGTTCGTTTCTCCGTTTCGTTGATCGTTTCTCCGTTTCTTTCTCCGTTTGTCGGTTTATTCCTTCGTTTCTCCATTTATATCTCCGATTCTCCGTTTCTTTCTGCGTTTCATCGTTTCTCTCTTCGGTACTCCGTTTCTTTCTTCGTTTCTCAGTTTCTTTCCTCGTTTCTCCGTTTCTTTCTTCGTTTCTACGTTTACTTCTTCGTTTCTCCATTCATTTCTCCGTCTCTTCGTTTCTTTCTTCGTTTCTCAGTTTCTTTCTTCGTTTCTCCGTTTATTTCCTCGTCTCTCCATTTACTTCTCCGTTTCTCAGTTTCTTTGTTCGTTTCTGCGTTTCATTGGTCATTTCTCCGTTTCTTTCTCCGTTTCTCGGTTTACTTCTTCGTTCCACCATTTATTTCTCCGATTCTCCGTTTCTTCCTTCGTTTCTCCGCTTCTCTCTTCGTTTCTCCGTTTCTTTCTCTGTTTCTCCGTTTCTTGCGTCGTTTCTCCGTTTCTTTGTTCGTTTCGCCGTTTCGTTGATCGTTTCTCCGTTTCTTTCTCCGTTTCTCGGTTTATTTCTTCGTGTCTCCATTTATTTCTCCGATTCTCCGTTTCTTTCTCCGTTTCTTCGTTTATTTCTTCGTTTCTCCGTTTCTTCCTTCGTTTCTCCGTTTCTCTCTTCGTTTCTCCGTTTCTTTCTTCGTTTCTCCGTTTCTTTCTTCGTTTCTTCGTTTCTTTCATCGTTACTGCGTTTCTTTCTTCGTTTCTCCGTTTCTTTCGTCGTTTCTCCGTTTCTTTCTTCGTTTCTCCGTTTGCTTCTTCGATTCTCCGTTTATTTCTTCGTTTCTCAGTTTCTTTCTTCGTTTCTCCGTTTAATTCTTCGTTTCTCCGTTTCTTTCTTCGTTTCTTCGTTTCTTTCTTCATTTCTCCGTTTCTTTCTTCGTTTCTCCGTCTCTTCCTTCGTTTCATCGTTTCACCGTTTCTCTGTTTCTCGGTTTATTCCTTCGTTTCTCCATTTATTTCTCCGATTCTCCGTTTCTTTCTTCGTTTCTTCGCTTCTTTCATCGTTACTCCGTTTCTTTCTTCGTTTCTTCGTTTCTTTCTTCGTTACTCCGTTTCTTTCTCCGATTCTCGGTTTATTTCTTCGTTTCTCCATTTATTTCTCCGATTCTGTGTTTCTTTCTACGTTTCTTTCTTCGTTGCTCCGTTTCTTCCATCGTTTCATCGTTTCTCCATTTCTCCGTTTGTCGGTTTATTCCTTCGTTTCTCCATTTATTTCTCCGATTCTCCGTTTCTTTCTGCGTTACATCGTTTCTCTCTTTGTTACTCCGTTTCTTTCTTCTTTTCTCCATTTCTTTGTTTGTTTCTCCGTTTCTTTGTTCGTTTCTCCGTTTCTTTCTGCATTTCATCGTTTCTTTCTTCGTTACCCCGTTTCTATCTTCGTCTCTCCGTTTCTTTCCTCGTTTCTCCGATTCTTTCTTCGTTTCTCCGTTTCTTTCTTCGTTTCTCCCTTTCATTGTTCGTTTCTCCGTTTCTTTGTTCGTTTCTCCGTTTCTTTGTTCGTTTCTCCGTTTATTTCTTCATTTCTCCATTTATTTCTCCGATTCTCCGTTTCTTTCTTCGTTTCTCCGTTTCTTTGTTCGTTTCTCTTTTTCTTTGTTCGTTTCTCCGTTTCTTTCTCCGATTCTCCGTTTCTTTCTTCGTTTCTCCATTTATTTCTTCGTTTCTCCATTTATTTCTCCGTTTCTCCGTTTCTTTCTTCGTTTCTCCGTTTCCTTATTCGTTTCTCCGTTTATTTCTTCGTTTCTCCATTTATTTCTCCGTTTCTCCGTTTCTTTCTTCGTTTCTCCGTTTCTTTCTTCGTTTCTCCGCTTCATTGTTCGTTTCTCCGTTTCTTTCTTCGTTTCTCCATTTATTTCTCCGTTTCTCCGTTTCTTTCTTCGTTTCTCCGTTTCTTTCTTCGTTTC
Source organism: Ptiloglossa arizonensis (assembly GCF_051014685.1). Lineage (NCBI taxonomy): Eukaryota > Metazoa > Arthropoda > Insecta > Hymenoptera > Colletidae > Ptiloglossa > Ptiloglossa arizonensis. The sequence continues at coordinate 851,802 of NW_027478397.1, forward strand.
TCCGTTTCTTTCTTCATTTCTCCGTTTCTCTCTTCGTTTCTCCGTTTCTTTCTTCGTTTCTCCGTTTCTTTGTTCGTTTCTCCGTTTCGTTGATCGTTTCTCCGTTTCTTTCTCCGTTTGTCGGTTTATTCCTTCGTTTCTCCATTTATATCTCCGATTCTCCGTTTCTTTCTGCGTTTCATCGTTTCTCTCTTCGGTACTCCGTTTCTTTCTTCGTTTCTCCGTTTCTTTCGTCATTTCTCCGTTTATTTCTTCGTTTCGCCGTTTCTTTCTTCGTTTCTCCGTATATGTCTTAGTTTCTTCATTTATTTCTCCGTTTCTCCGTTTCTTTGTTCGTTTCTCCGTTTCTTTGTTCGTTTCTCCGTTTCTTTCTTCGTTTCTCCGTTTCTTTCTTCATTTCTCCGTTTCTTTCTTCGTTTCTCCGTTTCTTTCTTCGTTTCTCCGTTTCTTTCTTCGTTTCTCCGTTTATTTCTTCGTTTCTCCATTTATTTCTCCGTTTCTTTGTTCGTTTCTCCGTTTCTTTGTTTGTTTCTCCGTTTCTTTGTTCTTTTCTCCGTTTCTTTGTTCGTTTCTACGTTTCTTTCTTCGTTTCTCCGTTTCTTTCTTCGTTTCTCCGTATATGTCTTCGTTTCTTCATTTATTTATCCGTTTCTCCGTTTCTTTGTCCATTTCTCCGTTTCTTTGTACGTTTCTCCGTTTCTTTGTTCGTTTCTCCGTTTCTTTCTTCGTTTCTCCGTTTCTTTCTTTGTTTCTCCGTTTCTTTCGTCATTTCTCCGTTTATTTCTTCGTTTCGCCGTTTCTTTCTTCGTTTCTCCGTTTCCTCGTTCGTTTCTCCGTTTATTTCTTCGTTTCTCCATTTATTTCTCCGTTTCTCCGTTTCTTTCTTCGTTTCTCCGTTTCTTTCTTCGTTTCTCCGTTTCTTTCTTCATTTCTCCGTTTCTTTCTTCGTTTCTCCGTTTCTTTCTTCGTTTCTCCGTTTCTTTCTTCGTTTCTCCGTTTATTTCTTCGTTTCTCCATTTATTTCTCCGTTTCTTTGTTCGTTTCTCCGTTTCTTTGTTCGTTTCTCCGTTTCTTTGTTCGTTTCTCCGTTTATTTCTTCGTTTCTCCGTTTCATTCTTCGTTTCTGCGTTTCATTTTTCGTTTCTCCGCTTCTTTGTTCGTTTCTCCGTTTCTTTGTTCGTTTCTCCGTTTCTTTCTTCGTTTCTTCGTTTCTATCTTTGTTTCTCCGTTTCTTTCTTCGTTTCTCCGTTTATTTCTTCGTTTCTCCATTTATTTCTCCGTTCCTCCGTTTCTTTCTTCGATTCTCCGTTTCTTTCTTCATTTCTCCGTTTCTTTCTTCGTTTCTCCGTTTCTTTCTTCGTTTCACCGTTTCTTTCTTCGTTTCTCCGTTTATTTCTTCGTTTCTCCAATTATTTCTCCGTTTCTTACTTCGTTTCACCCTTTCTTTCTTCGTTTCTCCGTTTATTTCTTCGTTTCTCCATTTATTTCTCCGTTTCTCCGTTTCTTTCTTCGTTTCTCCGTTTCTTTGTTCGTTTCCCCGTTTCTTTTTCCGTTTCTCGGTTTATTTCTTCGTTTCTCCATTTATTTCTCCGTTTCTTTCTTCGTTTCTCCGTTTCTCTCTTCGTTTCTCCGTTTCTATCTTCGTTTCTCCGTTTCTTTCTTCGTTTCTCCGTTTATTTCTTCGTTTCTCCATTTATTTCTCCGTTCCTCCGTTTCTTTCTTCGATTCTCCGTTTCTTCCTTCATTTCTCCGTTTCTTTCTTCGTTTCTCCGTTTCTTTGTTCGATTCTCCGTTTCTTTATTCGTTTCTCCGTTTCTTTGTTCGTTTCTCCGTTTATTTCTTCGTTTCTCCGTTTCATTCTTCGTTTCTGCGTTTCATTTTTCGTTTCTCCGTTTCTTTGTTCGTTTCTCCGTTTCTTTGTTCGTTTCTCCGTTTCTTTCTTCGTTTCGTCGTTTCTTTCTTTGTTTCTCCGTTTCTTTCTTCGTTTCTCCGTTTATTTCTTCGTTTCTCCATTTATTTCTCCGTTCCTCCGTTTCTTTGTTCGATTCTCCGTTTCTTTCTTCATTTCTCCGTTTCTTTCTTCGTTTCTCCGTTTCTTTCTTCGTTTCTCCGTTTCGTTCTTCGTTTCTCCGTTTATTTCTTCGTTTCTCCATTTATTTCTTCGTTTTTTCGTTTCTTTCTTCATTACTCCGTTTCTTTCTTCGTTTCTCCGTTTCTTCCTTCGTTTCATTGTTTCACCGTTTCTCCGTTTCTCGGTTTATTCCTTCGTTTCTCCATTTATTTCTCCGATTCTCCGTTTCTTTCTTCGTTTCTTCGTTTGTTTGATCGTTACTCCGTTTCTTTCTTTGTTTCTTCGTTTGTTTCTTCGTTACTCCGTTTCTTTCTCAGATTCTCGGTTTATTTCTTCGTTTCTCCATTTATTTCTCCGATTCTGTGTTTCTTTCAACGTTTCTTTCTTCGTTGCTCCGTTTCTTCCTTCGTTTCATCGTTTCTCCATTTCTCCGTTTGTCGGTTTATTCCTTCGTTTCTCCATTTATATCTCCGATTCTCCGTTTCTTTCTGCGTTTCATCGTTTCTCTATTCGGTACTCCGTTTCTTTCTTCGTTTCTCAGTTTCTTTCCTCGTTTCTCCGTTTCTTTCTTCGTTTCTACGTTTACTTCTTCGTTTCTCCATTCATTTCTCCGTCTCTTCGTTTCTTTCTTCGTTTCTCAGTTTCTTTCTTCGTTTCTCCGTTTATTTCCTCGTCTCTCCATTTACTTCTCCGTTTCTCAGTTTCTTTGTTCGTTTCTGCGTTTCATTGGTCATTTCTCCGTTTCTTTCTCCGTTTCTCGGTTTACTTCTTCGTTCCACCATTTATTTCTCCGATTCTCCGTTTCTTCCTTCGTTTCTCCGCTTCTCTCTTCGTTTCTCCGTTTCTTTCTCTGTTTCTCCGTTTCTTGCGTCGTTTCTCCGTTTCTTTGTTCGTTTCGCCGTTTCGTTGATCGTTTCTCCGTTTCTTTCTCCGTTTCTCGGTTTATTTCTTCGTGTCTCCATTTATTTCTCCGATTCTCCGTTTCTTTCTCCGTTTCTTCGTTTATTTCTTCGTTTCTCCGTTTCTTCCTTCGTTTCTCCGTTTCTCTCTTCGTTTCTCCGTTTCTTTCTTCGTTTCTCCGTTTCTTTCTTCGTTTCTTCGTTTCTTTCATCGTTACTGCGTTTCTTTCTTCGTTTCTCCGTTTCTTTCGTCGTTTCTCCGTTTCTTTCTTCGTTTCTCCGTTTGCTTCTTCGATTCTCCGTTTATTTCTTCGTTTCTCAGTTTCTTTCTTCGTTTCTCCGTTTAATTCTTCGTTTCTCCGTTTCTTTCTTCGTTTCTTCGTTTCTTTCTTCATTTCTCCGTTTCTTTCTTCGTTTCTCCGTCTCTTCCTTCGTTTCATCGTTTCACCGTTTCTCTGTTTCTCGGTTTATTCCTTCGTTTCTCCATTTATTTCTCCGATTCTCCGTTTCTTTCTTCGTTTCTTCGCTTCTTTCATCGTTACTCCGTTTCTTTCTTCGTTTCTTCGTTTCTTTCTTCGTTACTCCGTTTCTTTCTCCGATTCTCGGTTTATTTCTTCGTTTCTCCATTTATTTCTCCGATTCTCCGTTTCTTCCTTCGTTTCTCCGCTTCTCTCTTCGTTTCTCCGTTTCTTTCTCTGTTTCTCCGTTTCTTGCGTCGTTTCTCCGTTTCTTTGTTCGTTTCGCCGTTTCGTTGATCGTTTCTCCGTTTCTTTCTCCGTTTCTCGGTTTATTTCTTCGTGTCTCCATTTATTTCTCCGATTCTCCGTTTCTTTCTCCGTTTCTTCGTTTATTTCTTCGTTTCTCCGTTTCTTCCTTCGTTTCTCCGTTTCTCTCTTCGTTTCTCCGTTTCTTTGTTCGTTTCTCCGTTTATTTCTTCATTTCTCCATTTATTTCTCCGATTCTCCGTTTCTTTCTTCGTTTCTCCGTTTCTTTGTTCGTTTCTCTTTTTCTTTGTTCGTTTCTCCGTTTCTTTCTCCGATTCTCCGTTTCTTTCTTCGTTTCTCCATTTATTTCTTCGTTTCTCCATTTATTTCTCCGTTTCTCCGTTTCTTTCTTCGTTTCTCCGTTTCCTTATTCGTTTCTCCGTTTATTTCTTCGTTTCTCCATTTATTTCTCCGTTTCTCCGTTTCTTTCTTCGTTTCTCCGTTTCTTTCTTCGTTTCTCCGCTTCATTGTTCGTTTCTCCGTTTCTTTCTTCGTTTCTCCGTTTATTTCTTCGTTTCACCGTTTCTTTCTTCGTTTCTCCGTTTATTTCTTCGTTTCTCCGTTTCTTTCTTCGTTTTTTCGTTTCTTTCTTCATTTCTCCGTTTCTTTCTTCGTTTCTCCGTTTCTTCCTTCGTTTCATCGTTTCACCGTTTCTTCGTTTCTCGGTTTATTCCTTCGTTTCTCCATTTATTTCTCCGATTCTCCGTTTCTTTCTTCGTTTCTTCGTTTCTTTCATCGTTACTTCGTTTCTTTCTTCGTTTCTTCGTTTCTTTCTTCGTTACTCCGTTTCTTTCTCCGATTCTTGGTTTATTTCTTCGTTTCTCCATTTATTTCTCCGATTCTGTGTTTCTTTCTACGTTTCTTTCTTCGTTGCTCCGTTTCTTCCTTCGTTTCATCGTTTCTCCATTTCTCCGTTTGTCGGTTTATTCCTTCGTTTCTCCATTTATATCTCCGATTCTCCGTTTCTTTCTGCGTTTCATCGTTTCTCTCTTCGTTACTCCGTTTCTTTCTTCGTTTCTACGTTTACTTCTTCGTTTCTCCATTTATTTCTCCGTTTCTTCGTTTCTTTCTTCGTGTCTCCGTTTCTTTCTTCGTTTCTCCGTTTCTTTCTTCGTTTCACCGTTTATTTCCTCGTCTCTCCATTTACTTCTCCGTTTCTCCGTTTCTTTGTTCGTTTCTGCGTTTCATTGGTCATTTCTCCGTTTCTTTCTCCGTTTCTCGGTTTACTTCTTCGTTCCACCATTTATTTCTCCGATTCTCCGTTTCTTTCTTCGTTTCTTCGTTTCTTTCTTCGTTACTCTGTTTGTTCCTTCGTTTCTCCGCTTCTCTCTTCGTTTCTCCGTTTCTTTCTCTGTTTCTCCGTTTCGTTGATCGTTTCTCCGTTTCTTTCTCCGTTTCTCGGTTTATTTCTTCCTGTCTCCATTTATTTCTCCGATTCTCCGTTTCTTCGTTTATTTCTTCGTTTCTCCGTTTCTTCCTTCGTTTCTCCGCTTCTCTCTTCGTTTCTCCGTTTCTTTCTCTGTTTCTCCGTTTCTTGCGTCGTTTCTCCGTTTCTTTGTTCGTTTCTCCGTTTCTTTCTTCGTTTCTCCGTTTCTTTGTTCGTTTCTCCGTTTCGTTGATCGTTTCTGCGTTTCTTTCTCCGTTTCTCGGTTTATTTCTTCGTTTCTCCATTTATTTCTCCGTTTCTCCGTTTCTTTCTTCATTTCTTCGTTTCTTTCATTGTTTCTCCGTTTCTCTCTTCGTTTCTCCGTTTCTTTCTTCGTTTCCCCGTTTATTTCTTCGTTACTCCGGTTCTTTCTTCGTTTCTCCGTTTCTTTCCTCGTTTCTCCGTTTCTTTCTTCGTTTCTCCGTTTCTTCCTTCGTTCCTCCATTCCTTTGTTCGTTTCTCCGTTTCTTTCTCCGTTTCTCCATTTCTTTGTTCGTTTCTCCGTTTCTTTGTTCGTTTCTCCGTTTCTTTCTTCGTTTCTCCGTTTATTTCTGCGTTTCTCCATTTATTTCTTCGTTTCTCCGTTTCCTTGTTCGCTTCTCCGTTTATTTCTTCGTTTCTCCGTTTCTTTCTTCGTTTCTCCGTTTCTTTGTTCGTTTCTCCGTTTCTTTCTGCGTTTTATCGTTTCTTTCTTCGTTACCCCGTTTCTATCTTCGTTTCTCCGTTTCTTTCCTCGTTTCTCCGTTTCTTTCTTCGTTTCTACGTTTATTTCTTCGTTTCTCCATTTATTTCTCCGTTTCTTCGTTTCTTTCTTCGTTTCTCCGTTTATTTCTTCGTTTCTCCATTTATTTCTCCGTTCCTCCGTTTCTTTCTTCGATTCTCCGTTTCTTTCTTCATTTCTCCGTTTCTTTCTTCGTTTCTCCGTTTCTTTCTTCGTTTCACCGTTTCTTTCTTCGTTTCTCCGTTTATTTCTTCGTTTCTCCAATTATTTCTCCGTTTCTTACTTCGTTTCACCCTTTCTTTCTTCGTTTCTCCGTTTATTTCTTCGTTTCTTCATTTATTTCTCCGTTTCTCCGTTTCTTTCGTCGTTTCTCCGTTTCTTTGTTGTTTTCCCTGTTTCTTTTTCCGGTTCTCGGTTTATTTCTTCGTTTCTCCATTTATTTCTCCGTTTCTTTCTTCGTTTCTCCGTTTCTCTCTTCGTTTCTCCGTTTCTATCTTCGTTTCTCCGTTTCTTTCTTCGTTTCTCCGTTTATTTCTTCGTTTCTCCATTTATTTCTCCGTTCCTCCGTTTCTTTCTTCGATTCTCCGTTTCTTCCTTCATTTCTCCGTTTCTTTCTTCGTTTCTCCGTTTCTTTGTTCGATTCTCCGTTTCTTTATTCGTTTCTCCGTTTCTTTGTTCGTTTCTCCGTTTATTTCTTCGTTTCTCCGTTTCATTCTTCGTTTCTGCGTTTCATTTTTCGTTTCTCCGTTTCTTTGTTCGTTTCTCCGTTTCTTTGTTCGTTTCTCCGTTTCTTTCTTCGTTTCGTCGTTTCTTTCTTTGTTTCTCCGTTTCTTTCTTCGTTTCTCCGTTTATTTCTTCGTTTCTCCATTTATTTCTCCGTTCCTCCGTTTCTTTCTTCGATTCTCCGTTTCTTTCTTCATTTCTCCGTTTCTTTCTTCGTTTCTCCGTTTCTTTCTTCGATTCTCCGTTTCTTTCTTCGTTTCTCCGTTTATTTCTTCGTTTCTCCAATTATTTCTCCGTTTCTTACTTCGTTTCTCCGTTTCTTTCTTCGTTTCTCCGTTTCTTTCTTCATTTCTCCGTTTCTTTCTTCGTTTCTCCCTTTCTTTCTTCGTTTCTCCGTTTCTTTCTTCGCTTCTCAGTTTCTTTCTTCATTTCTCCGTTTCTTTCTTCGTTTCTCCGTTTCTTTCTTCGTTTCTCCGTTTCTTTCTTCGTTTCTCCGTTTATTTCTTCGTTTCTCCATTTATTTCTTCGTTTTTTCGTTTCTTTCTTCATTTCTCCGTTTCTTTCTTCGTTTCTCCGTTTCTTCCTTCGTTTCATTGTTTCACCGTTTCTCCGTTTCTCGGTTTATTCCTTCGTTTCTCCATTTATTTCTCCGATTCTCCGTTTCTTTCTTCGTTTCTTCGTTTCTTTGATCGTTACTCCGATTCTTTCTTCGTTTCTTCGTTTCTTTCTTCGTTACTCCGTTTCTTTCTCAGATTCTCGGTTTATTTCTTCGCTTCTCCATTTATTTCTCCGATTCTGTGTTTCTTTCAACGTTTCTTTCTTCGTTGCTCCGTTTCTTCCTTCGTTTCATCGTTTCTCCATTTCTCCGTTTGTCGGTTTATTCCTTCGTTTCTCCATTTATATCTCCGATTCTCCGTTTCTTTCTGCGTTTCATCGTTTCTCTCTTCGTTACTCCGTTTCTTTCTTCGTTTCTCAGTTTCTTTCCTCGTTTCTCCGTTTCTTTCTTCGTTTCTACGTTTACTTCTTCGTTTCTCCATTCATTTCTCCGTCTCTTCGTTTCTTTCTTCGTTTCTCCGTTTCTTTCTTCGTTTCTCAGTTTCTTTCTTCGTTTCTCCGTTTATTTCCTCGTCTCTCCATTTACTTCTCCGTTTCTCAGTTTCTTTGTTCGTTTCTGCGTTTCATTGGTCATTTCTCCGTTTCTTTCTCCGTTTCTCGGTTTACTTCTTCGTTCCACCATTTATTTCTCCGATTCTCCGTTTCTTTCTTCGTTTCTTCGTTTCTTTCTTCGTTTCTCCGTTTCTTTGTTCGTTTCTCCGTTTCGTTGATCGTTTCTCCGTTTCTTTCTCCGTTTCTCGGTTTATTTCTTCGTGTCTCCATTTATTTCTCCGATTCTGTGTTTCTTTCTACGTTTCTTTCTTCGTTGCTCCGTTTCTTCCTTCGTTTCATCGTTTCTCCGTTCCTCCGTTTCTCGGTTTACTTCTTCGTTCCACCATTTATTTCTCCGATTCTCCGTTTCTTTCTTCGTTTCTTCGTTTCTTTCTTCGTTACTCCGTTTCTTCCTTCGTTTCTCCGCTTCTCTCTTCGTTTCTCCGTTTCTTTCTCTGTTTCTCCGTTTCTTGCGTCGTTTCTCCGTTTCTTTGTTCGTTTCTCCGTTTCGTTGATCGTTTCTCCGTTTCTTTCTCCGTTTCTCGGTTTATTTCCTCGTTTCTCCGTTTCTTTCTTCGTTTCTACGTTTACTTCTTCGTTTCTCCATTCATTTCTCCGTCTCTTCGTTTCTTTCTTCGTTTCTCCGTTTCTTTCTTCGTTTCTCAGTTTCTTTCTTCGTTTCTCCGTTTATTTCCTCGTCTCTCCATTTACTTCTCCGTTTCTCAGTTTCTTTGTTCGTTTCTGCGTTTCATTGGTCATTTCTCCGTTTCTTTCTCCGTTTCTCGGTTTACTTCTTCGTTCCACCATTTATTTCTCCGATTCTCCGTTTCTTTCTTCGTTTCTTCGTTTCTTTCTTCGTTTCTCCGTTTCTTTGTTCGTTTCTCCGTTTCGTTGATCGTTTCTCCGTTTCTTTCTCCGTTTCTCGGTTTATTTCTTCGTGTCTCCATTTATTTCTCCGATTCTGTGTTTCTTTCTACGTTTCTTTCTTCGTTGCTCCGTTTCTTCCTTCGTTTCATCGTTTCTCCGTTCCTCCGTTTCTCGGTTTACTTCTTCGTTCCACCATTTATTTCTCCGATTCTCCGTTTCTTTCTTCGTTTCTTCGTTTCTTTCTTCGTTACTCCGTTTCTTCCTTCGTTTCTCCGCTTCTCTCTTCGTTTCTCCGTTTCTTTCTCTGTTTCTCCGTTTCTTGCGTCGTTTCTCCGTTTCTTTGTTCGTTTCTCCGTTTCGTTGATCGTTTCTCCGTTTCTTTCTCCGTTTCTCGGTTTATTTCTTCGTGTCTCCATTTATTTCTCCGATTCTCCGTTTCTTTCTTCGTTTCTTCGTTTCTTTCATCGTTACTGCGTTTCTTTCTTCGTTTCTCCGTTTCTTTCGTCGTTTCTCCGTTTCTTTCTTCGTTTCTCCGTTTGCTTCTTCGATTCTCCGTTTATTTCTTCGTTTCTCAGTTTCTTTCTTCGTTTCTCCGTTTATTTCTTCGTTTCTCCGTTTCTTTCTTCGTTTCTTCGTTTCTTTCTTCATTTCTCCGTTTCTTTCTTCGTTTCTCCGTCTCCCCCTTCGTTTCATCGTTTCACCGTTTCTCTGTTTCTCGGTTTATTCCTTCGTTTCTTCATTTATTTCTCCGATTCTCCGATTCTTTCTTCGTTTTTCCGTTTCTTTGTTCGTTTCTCCCTTTCATTGTTCGTTCCTCCGTTTCTTTGTTCGTTTCTCCGTTTCTTTGTTCGTTTCTCCGTTTATTTCTTCATTTCTCCATTTATTTCTCCGATTCTCCGTTTCTTTCTTCGTTTCTCCGTTTCTTTGTTCGTTTCTCTTTTTCTTTGTTCGTTTCTCCGTTTCTTTCTCCGATTCTCCGTTTCTTTCTTCGTTTCTCCATTTATTTCTTCGTTTCTCCATCTATTTCTCCGTTTCTCCGTTTCTTTCTTCGTTTCTCCGTTTCCTTATTCGTTTCTCCGTTTATTTCTTCGTTTCTCCATTTATTTCTCCGTTTCTCCGTTTCTTTCATCGTTTCTCCGTTTCTTTCTTCGTTTCTCCGCTTCTTTGTTCGTTTCTCCGTTTCTTTCTTCGTTTCTCCGTTTATTTCTTCGTTTCACCGTTTCTTTCTTCGTTTCTCCGTTTATTTCTTCGTTTCTCCGTTTCTTTCTTCGTTTTTTCGTTTCTTTCTTCATTTCTCCGTTTCTTTCTTCGTTTCTCCGTTTCTTCCTTCGTTTCATCGTTTCACCGTTTCTTCGTTTCTCGTTTTATTCCTTCGTTTCTCCATTTATTTCTCCGATTCTCCGTTTCTTTCTTCGTTTCTTCGTTTCTTTCATCGTTACTTCGTTTCTTTCTTCGTTTCTTCGTTTCTTTCTTCGTTACTCCGTTTCTTTCTCCGATTCTCGGTTTATTTCTTCGTTTCTCCATTTATTTCTCCGATTCTGTGTTTCTTTCTACGTTTCTTTCTTCGTTGCTCCGTTTCTTCCTTCGTTTCATCGTTTCTCCATTTCTCCGTTTGTCGGTTTATTCCTTCGTTTCTGCATTTATATCTCCGATTCTCCGTTTCTTTCTGCGTTTCATCGTTTCTCTCTTCGTTACACCGTTTCTTTCTTCGTTTCTCAGTTTCTTTCCTCGTTTCTCCGTTTCTTTCTTCGTTTCTACGTTTACTTCTTCGTTTCTCCATTTATTTCTCCGTTTCTTCGTTTCTTTCTTCGTGTCTCCGTTTCTTTCTTCGTTTCTCCGTTTCTTTCTTCGTTTCTCCGTTTATTTCCTCGTCTCTCCATTTACTTCTCCGTTTCTCCGTTTCTTTGTTCGTTTCTGCGTTTCATTGGTCATTTCTCCGTTTCTTTCTCCGTTTCTCGGTTTACTTCTTCGTTCCACCATTTATTTCTCCGATTCTCCGTTTCTTTCTTCGTTTCTTCGTTTCTTTCTTCGTTTCTCCGTTTCTTTGTTCGTTTCTCCGTTTCGTTGATCGTTTCTCCGTTTCTTTCTCCGTTTCTCGGTTTATTTCTTCGTGTCTCCATTTATTTCTCCGATTCTGTGTTTCTTTCTACATTTCTTTCTTCGTTGCTCCGTTTCTTCCTTCGTTTCATCGTTTCTCCGTTCCTCCGTTTCTCGGTTTACTTCTTCGTTCCACCATTTATTTCTCCGATTCTCCGTTTCTTTCTTCGTTTCTTCGTTTCTTTCTTCGTTACTCCGTTTCTTCCTTCGTTTCTCCGCTTCTCTCTTCGTTTCTCCGTTTCTTTCTCTGTTTCTCCGTTTCTTGCGTCGTTTCTCCGTTTCTTTGTTCGTTTCTCCGTTTCGTTGATCGTTTCTCCGTTTCTTTCTCCGTTTCTCGGTTTATTTCTTCGTGTCTCCATTTATTTCTCCGATTCTCCGTTTCTTTCTTCGTTTCTTCGTTTCTTTCATCGTTACTGCGTTTCTTTCTTCGTTTCTCCGTTTCTTTCGTCGTTTCTCCGTTTCTTTCTTCGTTTCTCCGTTTGCTTCTTCGATTCTCCGTTTCTTCCTTCGTTTCTCCGCTTCTCTCTTCGTTTCTCCGTTTCTTTCTCTGTTTCTCCGTTTCTTGCGTCGTTTCTCCGTTTCTTTGTTCGTTTCTCCGTTTCGTTGATCGTTTCTCCGTTTCTTTCTCCGTTTCTCGGTTTATTTCTTCGTGTCTCCATTTATTTCTCCGATTCTCCGTTTCTTTCTTCGTTTCTTCGTTTCTTTCATCGTTACTGCGTTTCTTTCTTCGTTTCTCCGTTTATTTCTTCGTTTCTCCGTTTCTTTCTTCGTTTCTTCGTTTCTTTCTTCATTTCTCCGTTTCTTTCTTCGTTTCTCCGCCTCCCCCTTCGTTTCATCGTTTCACCGTTTCTCTGTTTCTCGGTTTATTCCTTCGTTTCTTCATTTATTTCTCCGATTCTCTGATTCTTTCTTCGTTTTTCCGTTTCTTTGTTCGTTTCTCCCTTTCATTGTTCGTTTCTCCGTTTCTTTGTTCGTTTCTCCGTTTCTTTGTTCGTTTCTCCGTTTATTTCTTCATTTCTCCATTTATTTCTCCGATTCTCCGTTTCTTTCTTCGTTTCTCCGTTTCTTTGTTCGTTTCTCTTTTTCTTTGTTCGTTTCTCGGTTTACTTCTTCGTTCCACCATTTATTTCTCCGATTCTCCGTTTCTTTCTTCGTTTCTTCGTTTCTTTCTTCGTTTCTCCGTTTCTTTGTTCGTTTCTCCGTTTCGTTGATCGTTTCTCCGTTTCTTTCTCCGTTTCTCGGTTTATTTCTTCGTGTCTCCATTTATTTCTCCGATTCTGTGTTTCTTTCTACATTTCTTTCTCCGATTCTCCGTTTCTTTCTTCGTTTCTCCATTTATTTCTTCGTTTCTCCATCTATTTCTCCGTTTCTCCGTTTCTTTCTTCGTTTCTCCGTTTCCTTATTCGTTTCTCCGTTTATTTCTTCGTTTCTCCATTTATTTCTCCGTTTCTCCGTTTCTTTCTTCGTTTCTCCGTTTCTTTCTTCGTTTCTCCGTTTCTTTGTTCGTTTCTCCGTTTATTTCTTCGTTTCTCCGTTTCATTCTTCGTTTCTGCGTTTCATTTTTCGTTTCTCCGTTTCTTTGTTCGTTTCTCCGTTTCTTTGTTCGTTTCTCCGTTTCTTTCTTCGTTTCGTCGTTTCTTTCTTTGTTTCTCCGTTTCTTTCTTCGTTTCTCCGTTTATTTCTTCGTTTCTCCATTTATTTCTCCGTTCCTCCGTTTCTTTGTTCGATTCTCCGTTTCTTTCTTCATTTCTCCGTTTCTTTCTTCGTTTCTCCGTTTCTTTCTTCGTTTCTCCGTTTCGTTCTTCGTTTCTCCGTTTATTTCTTCGTTTCTCCATTTATTTCTTCGTTTTTTCGTTTCTTTCTTCATTACTCCGTTTCTTTCTTCGTTTCTCCGTTTCTTCCTTCGTTTCATTGTTTCACCGTTTCTCCGTTTCTCGGTTTATTCCTTCGTTTCTCCATTTATTTCTCCGATTCTCCGTTTCTTTCTTCGTTTCTTCGTTTGTTTGATCGTTACTCCGTTTCTTTCTTTGTTTCTTCGTTTGTTTCTTCGTTACTCCGTTTCTTTCTCAGATTCTCGGTTTATTTCTTCGTTTCTCCATTTATTTCTCCGATTCTGTGTTTCTTTCAACGTTTCTTTCTTCGTTGCTCCGTTTCTTCCTTCGTTTCATCGTTTCTCCATTTCTCCGTTTGTCGGTTTATTCCTTCGTTTCTCCATTTATATCTCCGATTCTCCGTTTCTTTCTGCGTTTCATCGTTTCTCTATTCGGTACTCCGTTTCTTTCTTCGTTTCTCAGTTTCTTTCCTCGTTTCTCCGTTTCTTTCTTCGTTTCTACGTTTACTTCTTCGTTTCTCCATTCATTTCTCCGTCTCTTCGTTTCTTTCTTCGTTTCTCAGTTTCTTTCTTCGTTTCTCCGTTTATTTCCTCGTCTCTCCATTTACTTCTCCGTTTCTCAGTTTCTTTGTTCGTTTCTGCGTTTCATTGGTCATTTCTCCGTTTCTTTCTCCGTTTCTCGGTTTACTTCTTCGTTCCACCATTTATTTCTCCGATTCTCCGTTTCTTCCTTCGTTTCTCCGCTTCTCTCTTCGTTTCTCCGTTTCTTTCTCTGTTTCTCCGTTTCTTGCGTCGTTTCTCCGTTTCTTTGTTCGTTTCGCCGTTTCGTTGATCGTTTCTCCGTTTCTTTCTCCGTTTCTCGGTTTATTTCTTCGTGTCTCCATTTATTTCTCCGATTCTCCGTTTCTTTCTCCGTTTCTTCGTTTATTTCTTCGTTTCTCCGTTTCTTCCTTCGTTTCTCCGTTTCTCTCTTCGTTTCTCCGTTTCTTTCTTCGTTTCTCCGTTTCTTTCTTCGTTTCTTCGTTTCTTTCATCGTTACTGCGTTTCTTTCTTCGTTTCTCCGTTTCTTTCGTCGTTTCTCCGTTTCTTTCTTCGTTTCTCCGTTTGCTTCTTCGATTCTCCGTTTATTTCTTCGTTTCTCAGTTTCTTTCTTCGTTTCTCCGTTTAATTCTTCGTTTCTCCGTTTCTTTCTTCGTTTCTTCGTTTCTTTCTTCATTTCTCCGTTTCTTTCTTCGTTTCTCCGTCTCTTCCTTCGTTTCATCGTTTCACCGTTTCTCTGTTTCTCGGTTTATTCCTTCGTTTCTCCATTTATTTCTCCGATTCTCCGTTTCTTTCTTCGTTTCTTCGCTTCTTTCATCGTTACTCCGTTTCTTTCTTCGTTTCTTCGTTTCTTTCTTCGTTACTCCGTTTCTTTCTCCGATTCTCGGTTTATTTCTTCGTTTCTCCATTTATTTCTCCGATTCTCCGTTTCTTCCTTCGTTTCTCCGCTTCTCTCTTCGTTTCTCCGTTTCTTTCTCTGTTTCTCCGTTTCTTGCGTCGTTTCTCCGTTTCTTTGTTCGTTTCGCCGTTTCGTTGATCGTTTCTCCGTTTCTTTCTCCGTTTCTCGGTTTATTTCTTCGTGTCTCCATTTATTTCTCCGATTCTCCGTTTCTTTCTCCGTTTCTTCGTTTATTTCTTCGTTTCTCCGTTTCTTCCTTCGTTTCTCCGTTTCTCTCTTCGTTTCTCCGTTTCTTTGTTCGTTTCTCCGTTTATTTCTTCATTTCTCCATTTATTTCTCCGATTCTCCGTTTCTTTCTTCGTTTCTCCGTTTCTTTGTTCGTTTCTCTTTTTCTTTGTTCGTTTCTCCGTTTCTTTCTCCGATTCTCCGTTTCTTTCTTCGTTTCTCCATTTATTTCTTCGTTTCTCCATTTATTTCTCCGTTTCTCCGTTTCTTTCTTCGTTTCTCCGTTTCCTTATTCGTTTCTCCGTTTATTTCTTCGTTTCTCCATTTATTTCTCCGTTTCTCCGTTTCTTTCTTCGTTTCTCCGTTTCTTTCTTCGTTTCTCCGCTTCATTGTTCGTTTCTCCGTTTCTTTCTTCGTTTCTCCGTTTATTTCTTCGTTTCACCGTTTCTTTCTTCGTTTCTCCGTTTATTTCTTCGTTTCTCCGTTTCTTTCTTCGTTTTTTCGTTTCTTTCTTCATTTCTCCGTTTCTTTCTTCGTTTCTCCGTTTCTTCCTTCGTTTCATCGTTTCACCGTTTCTTCGTTTCTCGGTTTATTCCTTCGTTTCTCCATTTATTTCTCCGATTCTCCGTTTCTTTCTTCGTTTCTTCGTTTCTTTCATCGTTACTTCGTTTCTTTCTTCGTTTCTTCGTTTCTTTCTTCGTTACTCCGTTTCTTTCTCCGATTCTTGGTTTATTTCTTCGTTTCTCCATTTATTTCTCCGATTCTGTGTTTCTTTCTACGTTTCTTTCTTCGTTGCTCCGTTTCTTCCTTCGTTTCATCGTTTCTCCATTTCTCCGTTTGTCGGTTTATTCCTTCGTTTCTCCATTTATATCTCCGATTCTCCGTTTCTTTCTGCGTTTCATCGTTTCTCTCTTCGTTACTCCGTTTCTTTCTTCGTTTCTACGTTTACTTCTTCGTTTCTCCATTTATTTCTCCGTTTCTTCGTTTCTTTCTTCGTGTCTCCGTTTCTTTCTTCGTTTCTCCGTTTCTTTCTTCGTTTCACCGTTTATTTCCTCGTCTCTCCATTTACTTCTCCGTTTCTCCGTTTCTTTGTTCGTTTCTGCGTTTCATTGGTCATTTCTCCGTTTCTTTCTCCGTTTCTCGGTTTACTTCTTCGTTCCACCATTTATTTCTCCGATTCTCCGTTTCTTTCTTCGTTTCTTCGTTTCTTTCTTCGTTACTCTGTTTGTTCCTTCGTTTCTCCGCTTCTCTCTTCGTTTCTCCGTTTCTTTCTCTGTTTCTCCGTTTCGTTGATCGTTTCTCCGTTTCTTTCTCCGTTTCTCGGTTTATTTCTTCCTGTCTCCATTTATTTCTCCGATTCTCCGTTTCTTCGTTTATTTCTTCGTTTCTCCGTTTCTTCCTTCGTTTCTCCGCTTCTCTCTTCGTTTCTCCGTTTCTTTCTCTGTTTCTCCGTTTCTTGCGTCGTTTCTCCGTTTCTTTGTTCGTTTCTCCGTTTCTTTCTTCGTTTCTCCGTTTCTTTGTTCGTTTCTCCGTTTCGTTGATCGTTTCTGCGTTTCTTTCTCCGTTTCTCGGTTTATTTCTTCGTTTCTCCATTTATTTCTCCGTTTCTCCGTTTCTTTCTTCATTTCTTCGTTTCTTTCATTGTTTCTCCGTTTCTCTCTTCGTTTCTCCGTTTCTTTCTTCGTTTCCCCGTTTATTTCTTCGTTACTCCGGTTCTTTCTTCGTTTCTCCGTTTCTTTCCTCGTTTCTCCGTTTCTTTCTTCGTTTCTCCGTTTCTTCCTTCGTTCCTCCATTCCTTTGTTCGTTTCTCCGTTTCTTTCTCCGTTTCTCCATTTCTTTGTTCGTTTCTCCGTTTCTTTGTTCGTTTCTCCGTTTCTTTCTTCGTTTCTCCGTTTATTTCTGCGTTTCTCCATTTATTTCTTCGTTTCTCCGTTTCCTTGTTCGCTTCTCCGTTTATTTCTTCGTTTCTCCGTTTCTTTCTTCGTTTCTCCGTTTCTTTGTTCGTTTCTCCGTTTCTTTCTGCGTTTTATCGTTTCTTTCTTCGTTACCCCGTTTCTATCTTCGTTTCTCCGTTTCTTTCCTCGTTTCTCCGTTTCTTTCTTCGTTTCTACGTTTATTTCTTCGTTTCTCCATTTATTTCTCCGTTTCTTCGTTTCTTTCTTCGTTTCTCCGTTTATTTCTTCGTTTCTCCATTTATTTCTCCGTTCCTCCGTTTCTTTCTTCGATTCTCCGTTTCTTTCTTCATTTCTCCGTTTCTTTCTTCGTTTCTCCGTTTCTTTCTTCGTTTCACCGTTTCTTTCTTCGTTTCTCCGTTTATTTCTTCGTTTCTCCAATTATTTCTCCGTTTCTTACTTCGTTTCACCCTTTCTTTCTTCGTTTCTCCGTTTATTTCTTCGTTTCTTCATTTATTTCTCCGTTTCTCCGTTTCTTTCGTCGTTTCTCCGTTTCTTTGTTGTTTTCCCTGTTTCTTTTTCCGGTTCTCGGTTTATTTCTTCGTTTCTCCATTTATTTCTCCGTTTCTTTCTTCGTTTCTCCGTTTCTCTCTTCGTTTCTCCGTTTCTATCTTCGTTTCTCCGTTTCTTTCTTCGTTTCTCCGTTTATTTCTTCGTTTCTCCATTTATTTCTCCGTTCCTCCGTTTCTTTCTTCGATTCTCCGTTTCTTCCTTCATTTCTCCGTTTCTTTCTTCGTTTCTCCGTTTCTTTGTTCGATTCTCCGTTTCTTTATTCGTTTCTCCGTTTCTTTGTTCGTTTCTCCGTTTATTTCTTCGTTTCTCCGTTTCATTCTTCGTTTCTGCGTTTCATTTTTCGTTTCTCCGTTTCTTTGTTCGTTTCTCCGTTTCTTTGTTCGTTTCTCCGTTTCTTTCTTCGTTTCGTCGTTTCTTTCTTTGTTTCTCCGTTTCTTTCTTCGTTTCTCCGTTTATTTCTTCGTTTCTCCATTTATTTCTCCGTTCCTCCGTTTCTTTCTTCGATTCTCCGTTTCTTTCTTCATTTCTCCGTTTCTTTCTTCGTTTCTCCGTTTCTTTCTTCGATTCTCCGTTTCTTTCTTCGTTTCTCCGTTTATTTCTTCGTTTCTCCAATTATTTCTCCGTTTCTTACTTCGTTTCTCCGTTTCTTTCTTCGTTTCTCCGTTTCTTTCTTCATTTCTCCGTTTCTTTCTTCGTTTCTCCCTTTCTTTCTTCGTTTCTCCGTTTCTTTCTTCGCTTCTCAGTTTCTTTCTTCATTTCTCCGTTTCTTTCTTCGTTTCTCCGTTTCTTTCTTCGTTTCTCCGTTTCTTTCTTCGTTTCTCCGTTTATTTCTTCGTTTCTCCATTTATTTCTTCGTTTTTTCGTTTCTTTCTTCATTTCTCCGTTTCTTTCTTCGTTTCTCCGTTTCTTCCTTCGTTTCATTGTTTCACCGTTTCTCCGTTTCTCGGTTTATTCCTTCGTTTCTCCATTTATTTCTCCGATTCTCCGTTTCTTTCTTCGTTTCTTCGTTTCTTTGATCGTTACTCCGATTCTTTCTTCGTTTCTTCGTTTCTTTCTTCGTTACTCCGTTTCTTTCTCAGATTCTCGGTTTATTTCTTCGCTTCTCCATTTATTTCTCCGATTCTGTGTTTCTTTCAACGTTTCTTTCTTCGTTGCTCCGTTTCTTCCTTCGTTTCATCGTTTCTCCATTTCTCCGTTTGTCGGTTTATTCCTTCGTTTCTCCATTTATATCTCCGATTCTCCGTTTCTTTCTGCGTTTCATCGTTTCTCTCTTCGTTACTCCGTTTCTTTCTTCGTTTCTCAGTTTCTTTCCTCGTTTCTCCGTTTCTTTCTTCGTTTCTACGTTTACTTCTTCGTTTCTCCATTCATTTCTCCGTCTCTTCGTTTCTTTCTTCGTTTCTCCGTTTCTTTCTTCGTTTCTCAGTTTCTTTCTTCGTTTCTCCGTTTATTTCCTCGTCTCTCCATTTACTTCTCCGTTTCTCAGTTTCTTTGTTCGTTTCTGCGTTTCATTGGTCATTTCTCCGTTTCTTTCTCCGTTTCTCGGTTTACTTCTTCGTTCCACCATTTATTTCTCCGATTCTCCGTTTCTTTCTTCGTTTCTTCGTTTCTTTCTTCGTTTCTCCGTTTCTTTGTTCGTTTCTCCGTTTCGTTGATCGTTTCTCCGTTTCTTTCTCCGTTTCTCGGTTTATTTCTTCGTGTCTCCATTTATTTCTCCGATTCTGTGTTTCTTTCTACGTTTCTTTCTTCGTTGCTCCGTTTCTTCCTTCGTTTCATCGTTTCTCCGTTCCTCCGTTTCTCGGTTTACTTCTTCGTTCCACCATTTATTTCTCCGATTCTCCGTTTCTTTCTTCGTTTCTTCGTTTCTTTCTTCGTTACTCCGTTTCTTCCTTCGTTTCTCCGCTTCTCTCTTCGTTTCTCCGTTTCTTTCTCTGTTTCTCCGTTTCTTGCGTCGTTTCTCCGTTTCTTTGTTCGTTTCTCCGTTTCGTTGATCGTTTCTCCGTTTCTTTCTCCGTTTCTCGGTTTATTTCCTCGTTTCTCCGTTTCTTTCTTCGTTTCTACGTTTACTTCTTCGTTTCTCCATTCATTTCTCCGTCTCTTCGTTTCTTTCTTCGTTTCTCCGTTTCTTTCTTCGTTTCTCAGTTTCTTTCTTCGTTTCTCCGTTTATTTCCTCGTCTCTCCATTTACTTCTCCGTTTCTCAGTTTCTTTGTTCGTTTCTGCGTTTCATTGGTCATTTCTCCGTTTCTTTCTCCGTTTCTCGGTTTACTTCTTCGTTCCACCATTTATTTCTCCGATTCTCCGTTTCTTTCTTCGTTTCTTCGTTTCTTTCTTCGTTTCTCCGTTTCTTTGTTCGTTTCTCCGTTTCGTTGATCGTTTCTCCGTTTCTTTCTCCGTTTCTCGGTTTATTTCTTCGTGTCTCCATTTATTTCTCCGATTCTGTGTTTCTTTCTACGTTTCTTTCTTCGTTGCTCCGTTTCTTCCTTCGTTTCATCGTTTCTCCGTTCCTCCGTTTCTCGGTTTACTTCTTCGTTCCACCATTTATTTCTCCGATTCTCCGTTTCTTTCTTCGTTTCTTCGTTTCTTTCTTCGTTACTCCGTTTCTTCCTTCGTTTCTCCGCTTCTCTCTTCGTTTCTCCGTTTCTTTCTCTGTTTCTCCGTTTCTTGCGTCGTTTCTCCGTTTCTTTGTTCGTTTCTCCGTTTCGTTGATCGTTTCTCCGTTTCTTTCTCCGTTTCTCGGTTTATTTCTTCGTGTCTCCATTTATTTCTCCGATTCTCCGTTTCTTTCTTCGTTTCTTCGTTTCTTTCATCGTTACTGCGTTTCTTTCTTCGTTTCTCCGTTTCTTTCGTCGTTTCTCCGTTTCTTTCTTCGTTTCTCCGTTTGCTTCTTCGATTCTCCGTTTATTTCTTCGTTTCTCAGTTTCTTTCTTCGTTTCTCCGTTTATTTCTTCGTTTCTCCGTTTCTTTCTTCGTTTCTTCGTTTCTTTCTTCATTTCTCCGTTTCTTTCTTCGTTTCTCCGTCTCCCCCTTCGTTTCATCGTTTCACCGTTTCTCTGTTTCTCGGTTTATTCCTTCGTTTCTTCATTTATTTCTCCGATTCTCCGATTCTTTCTTCGTTTTTCCGTTTCTTTGTTCGTTTCTCCCTTTCATTGTTCGTTCCTCCGTTTCTTTGTTCGTTTCTCCGTTTCTTTGTTCGTTTCTCCGTTTATTTCTTCATTTCTCCATTTATTTCTCCGATTCTCCGTTTCTTTCTTCGTTTCTCCGTTTCTTTGTTCGTTTCTCTTTTTCTTTGTTCGTTTCTCCGTTTCTTTCTCCGATTCTCCGTTTCTTTCTTCGTTTCTCCATTTATTTCTTCGTTTCTCCATCTATTTCTCCGTTTCTCCGTTTCTTTCTTCGTTTCTCCGTTTCCTTATTCGTTTCTCCGTTTATTTCTTCGTTTCTCCATTTATTTCTCCGTTTCTCCGTTTCTTTCATCGTTTCTCCGTTTCTTTCTTCGTTTCTCCGCTTCTTTGTTCGTTTCTCCGTTTCTTTCTTCGTTTCTCCGTTTATTTCTTCGTTTCACCGTTTCTTTCTTCGTTTCTCCGTTTATTTCTTCGTTTCTCCGTTTCTTTCTTCGTTTTTTCGTTTCTTTCTTCATTTCTCCGTTTCTTTCTTCGTTTCTCCGTTTCTTCCTTCGTTTCATCGTTTCACCGTTTCTTCGTTTCTCGTTTTATTCCTTCGTTTCTCCATTTATTTCTCCGATTCTCCGTTTCTTTCTTCGTTTCTTCGTTTCTTTCATCGTTACTTCGTTTCTTTCTTCGTTTCTTCGTTTCTTTCTTCGTTACTCCGTTTCTTTCTCCGATTCTCGGTTTATTTCTTCGTTTCTCCATTTATTTCTCCGATTCTGTGTTTCTTTCTACGTTTCTTTCTTCGTTGCTCCGTTTCTTCCTTCGTTTCATCGTTTCTCCATTTCTCCGTTTGTCGGTTTATTCCTTCGTTTCTGCATTTATATCTCCGATTCTCCGTTTCTTTCTGCGTTTCATCGTTTCTCTCTTCGTTACACCGTTTCTTTCTTCGTTTCTCAGTTTCTTTCCTCGTTTCTCCGTTTCTTTCTTCGTTTCTACGTTTACTTCTTCGTTTCTCCATTTATTTCTCCGTTTCTTCGTTTCTTTCTTCGTGTCTCCGTTTCTTTCTTCGTTTCTCCGTTTCTTTCTTCGTTTCTCCGTTTATTTCCTCGTCTCTCCATTTACTTCTCCGTTTCTCCGTTTCTTTGTTCGTTTCTGCGTTTCATTGGTCATTTCTCCGTTTCTTTCTCCGTTTCTCGGTTTACTTCTTCGTTCCACCATTTATTTCTCCGATTCTCCGTTTCTTTCTTCGTTTCTTCGTTTCTTTCTTCGTTTCTCCGTTTCTTTGTTCGTTTCTCCGTTTCGTTGATCGTTTCTCCGTTTCTTTCTCCGTTTCTCGGTTTATTTCTTCGTGTCTCCATTTATTTCTCCGATTCTGTGTTTCTTTCTACATTTCTTTCTTCGTTGCTCCGTTTCTTCCTTCGTTTCATCGTTTCTCCGTTCCTCCGTTTCTCGGTTTACTTCTTCGTTCCACCATTTATTTCTCCGATTCTCCGTTTCTTTCTTCGTTTCTTCGTTTCTTTCTTCGTTACTCCGTTTCTTCCTTCGTTTCTCCGCTTCTCTCTTCGTTTCTCCGTTTCTTTCTCTGTTTCTCCGTTTCTTGCGTCGTTTCTCCGTTTCTTTGTTCGTTTCTCCGTTTCGTTGATCGTTTCTCCGTTTCTTTCTCCGTTTCTCGGTTTATTTCTTCGTGTCTCCATTTATTTCTCCGATTCTCCGTTTCTTTCTTCGTTTCTTCGTTTCTTTCATCGTTACTGCGTTTCTTTCTTCGTTTCTCCGTTTCTTTCGTCGTTTCTCCGTTTCTTTCTTCGTTTCTCCGTTTGCTTCTTCGATTCTCCGTTTCTTCCTTCGTTTCTCCGCTTCTCTCTTCGTTTCTCCGTTTCTTTCTCTGTTTCTCCGTTTCTTGCGTCGTTTCTCCGTTTCTTTGTTCGTTTCTCCGTTTCGTTGATCGTTTCTCCGTTTCTTTCTCCGTTTCTCGGTTTATTTCTTCGTGTCTCCATTTATTTCTCCGATTCTCCGTTTCTTTCTTCGTTTCTTCGTTTCTTTCATCGTTACTGCGTTTCTTTCTTCGTTTCTCCGTTTATTTCTTCGTTTCTCCGTTTCTTTCTTCGTTTCTTCGTTTCTTTCTTCATTTCTCCGTTTCTTTCTTCGTTTCTCCGCCTCCCCCTTCGTTTCATCGTTTCACCGTTTCTCTGTTTCTCGGTTTATTCCTTCGTTTCTTCATTTATTTCTCCGATTCTCTGATTCTTTCTTCGTTTTTCCGTTTCTTTGTTCGTTTCTCCCTTTCATTGTTCGTTTCTCCGTTTCTTTGTTCGTTTCTCCGTTTCTTTGTTCGTTTCTCCGTTTATTTCTTCATTTCTCCATTTATTTCTCCGATTCTCCGTTTCTTTCTTCGTTTCTCCGTTTCTTTGTTCGTTTCTCTTTTTCTTTGTTCGTTTCTCGGTTTACTTCTTCGTTCCACCATTTATTTCTCCGATTCTCCGTTTCTTTCTTCGTTTCTTCGTTTCTTTCTTCGTTTCTCCGTTTCTTTGTTCGTTTCTCCGTTTCGTTGATCGTTTCTCCGTTTCTTTCTCCGTTTCTCGGTTTATTTCTTCGTGTCTCCATTTATTTCTCCGATTCTGTGTTTCTTTCTACATTTCTTTCTCCGATTCTCCGTTTCTTTCTTCGTTTCTCCATTTATTTCTTCGTTTCTCCATCTATTTCTCCGTTTCTCCGTTTCTTTCTTCGTTTCTCCGTTTCCTTATTCGTTTCTCCGTTTATTTCTTCGTTTCTCCATTTATTTCTCCGTTTCTCCGTTTCTTTCTTCGTTTCTCCGTTTCTTTCTTCGTTTCTCCGCTTCTTTGTTCGTTTCTCCGTTTCTTTCTTCGTTTCTCCGTTTATTTCTTCGTTTCACCGTTTCTTTCTTCGTTTCTCCGTTTATTTCTTCGTTTCTCCGTTTCTTTCTTCGTTTTTTCGTTTCTTTCTTCATTTCTCCGTTTCTTTCTTCGTTTCTCCGTTTCTTCCTTCGTTTCATCGTTTCACCGTTTCTTCGTTTCTCGGTTTATTCCTTCGTTTCTCCATTTATTTCTCCGATTCTCCGTTTCTTTCTTCGTTTCTTCGTTTCTTTCATCGTTACTTCGTTTCTTTCTTCGTTTCTTCGTTTCTTTCTTCGTTACTCCGTTTCTTTCTCCGATTCTCGGTTTATTTCTTCGTTTCTCCATTTATTTCTCCGATTCTGTGTTTCTTTCTACGTTTCTTTCTTCGTTGCTCCGTTTCTTCCTTCGTTTCATCGTTTCTCCATTTCTCCGTTTGTCGGTTTATTCCTTCGTTTCTCCATTTATATCTCCGATTCTCCGTTTCTTTCTGCGTTTCATCGTTTCTCTCTTCGTTACACCGTTTCTTTCTTCGTTTCTCAGTTTCTTTCCTCGTTTCTCCGTTTCTTTCTTCGTTTCTCCGTTTATTTCTTCGTTTCTTCGTTTCTTTCTTCGTTACTCCGTTTCTTCCTTCGTTTCTCCGCTTCTCTCTTCGTTTCTCCGTTTCTTTCTCTGTTTCTCCGTTTCTTGCGTCGTTTCTCCGTTTCTTTGTTCGTTTCTCCGTTTCTTTCTTCGTTTCTCCGTTTCTTTGTTCGTTTCTCCGTTTCGTTGATCGTTTCTCCGTTTCATTCTCCGTTTCTCGGTTTATTTCTTCGTTTCTCCATTTATTTCTCCGTTTCTCCGTTTCTTTCTTCGTTTCTTCGTTTCTTTCATTGTTTCTCCGTTTCTCTCTTCGTTTCTCCGTTTCTTTCTTCGTTTCCCCGTTTATTTCTTCGTTACTCCGTTTCTTTCTTCGTTTCTCCGTTTCTTTCCTCGCTTCTCCGTTTCTTTCTTCGTTTCTCCGTTTCTTCCTTCGTTCCTCCGTTCCTTTGTTCGTTTCTCTTTTTCTTTGTTCGTTTCTCCGTTTCTTTCTCCGATTCTCCGTTTCTTTCTTCGTTTCTCCATTTATTTCTTCGTTTCTCCATTTATTTCTCCGTTTCTCCGTTTCTTTCTTCGTTTCTCCGTTTCCTTATTCGTTTCTCCGTTTATTTCTTCGTGTCTCCATTTATTTCTCCGATTCTCCGTTTCTTTCTTCGTTTCTTCGTTTCTTTCATCGTTACTGCGTTTCTTTCTTCGTTTCTCCGTTTCTTTCGTCGTTTCTCCGTTTCTTTCTTCGTTTCTCCGTTTATTTCTTCGTTTCTCCATTTATTTCTCCGATTCTGTGTTTCTTTCTACGTTTCTTTCTTCGTTGCTCCGTTTCTTCCTTCGTTTCATCGTTTCTCCATTTCTCCGTTTGTCGGTTTATTCCTTCGTTTCTCCATTTATATCTCCGATTCTCCGTTTCTTTCTGCGTTTCATCGTTTCTCTCTTCGTTACACCGTTTCTTTCTTCGTTTCTCAGTTTCTTTCCTCGTTTCTCCGTTTCTTTCTTCGTTTCTCCGTTTATTTCTTCGTTTCTTCGTTTCTTTCTTCGTTACTCCGTTTCTTCCTTCGTTTCTCCGCTTCTCTCTTCGTTTCTCCGTTTCTTTCTCTGTTTCTCCGTTTCTTGCGTCGTTTCTCCGTTTCTTTGTTCGTTTCTCCGTTTCTTTCTTCGTTTCTCCGTTTCTTTGTTCGTTTCTCCGTTTCGTTGATCGTTTCTCCGTTTCATTCTCCGTTTCTCGGTTTATTTCTTCGTTTCTCCATTTATTTCTCCGTTTCTCCGTTTCTTTCTTCGTTTCTTCGTTTCTTTCATTGTTTCTCCGTTTCTCTCTTCGTTTCTCCGTTTCTTTCTTCGTTTCCCCGTTTATTTCTTCGTTACTCCGTTTCTTTCTCCGATTCTCCGTTTCTTTCTTCGTTTCTCCATTTATTTCTTCGTTTCTCCATTTATTTCTCCGTTTCTCCGTTTCTTTCTTCGTTTCTCCGTTTCCTTATTCGTTTCTCCGTTTATTTCTTCGTGTCTCCATTTATTTCTCCGATTCTCCGTTTCTTTCTTCGTTTCTTCGTTTCTTTCATCGTTACTGCGTTTCTTTCTTCGTTTCTCCGTTTCTTTCGTCGTTTCTCCGTTTCTTTCTTCGTTTCTCCGTTTATTTCTTCGTTTCTCCATTTATTTCTCCGTTTCTCCGTTTCTTTCTTCGTTTCTCCGTTTCTTTCTTCGTTTCTCCGCTTCTTTGTTCGTTTCTCCGTTTCTTTCTTCGTTTCTCCGTTTATTTCTTCGTTTCACCGTTTCTTTCTTCGTTTCTCCGTTTATTTCTTCGTTTCTCCGTTTCTTTCTTCGTTTTTTCGTTTCTTTCTTCATTTCTCCGTTTCTTTCTTCGTTTCTCCGTTTCTTCCTTCGTTTCATCGTTTCACCGTTTCTTCGTTTCTCGGTTTATTCCTTCGTTTCTCCATTTATTTCTCCGATTCTCCGTTTCTTTCTTCGTTTCTTCGTTTCTTTCATCGTTACTTCGTTTCTTTCTTCGTTTCTTCGTTTCTTTCTTCGTTACTCCGTTTCTTTCTCCGATTCTCGGTTTATTTCTTCGTTTCTCCATTTATTTCTCCGATTCTGTGTTTCTTTCTACGTTTCTTTCTTCGTTGCTCCGTTTCTTCCTTCGTTTCATCGTTTCTCCATTTCTCCGTTTGTCGGTTTATTCCTTCGTTTCTCCATTTATATCTCCGATTCTCCGTTTCTTTCTGCGTTTCATCGTTTCTCTCTTCGTTACACCGTTTCTTTCTTCGTTTCTCAGTTTCTTTCCTCGTTTCTCCGTTTCTTTCTTCGTTTCTCCGTTTATTTCTTCGTTTCTTCGTTTCTTTCTTCGTTACTCCGTTTCTTCCTTCGTTTCTCCGCTTCTCTCTTCGTTTCTCCGTTTCTTTCTCTGTTTCTCCGTTTCTTGCGTCGTTTCTCCGTTTCTTTGTTCGTTTCTCCGTTTCTTTCTTCGTTTCTCCGTTTCTTTGTTCGTTTCTCCGTTTCGTTGATCGTTTCTCCGTTTCATTCTCCGTTTCTCGGTTTATTTCTTCGTTTCTCCATTTATTTCTCCGTTTCTCCGTTTCTTTCTTCGTTTCTTCGTTTCTTTCATTGTTTCTCCGTTTCTCTCTTCGTTTCTCCGTTTCTTTCTTCGTTTCCCCGTTTATTTCTTCGTTACTCCGTTTCTTTCTTCGTTTCTCCGTTTCTTTCCTCGCTTCTCCGTTTCTTTCTTCGTTTCTCCGTTTCTTCCTTCGTTCCTCCGTTCCTTTGTTCGTTTCTCTTTTTCTTTGTTCGTTTCTCCGTTTCTTTCTCCGATTCTCCGTTTCTTTCTTCGTTTCTCCATTTATTTCTTCGTTTCTCCATTTATTTCTCCGTTTCTCCGTTTCTTTCTTCGTTTCTCCGTTTCCTTATTCGTTTCTCCGTTTATTTCTTCGTGTCTCCATTTATTTCTCCGATTCTCCGTTTCTTTCTTCGTTTCTTCGTTTCTTTCATCGTTACTGCGTTTCTTTCTTCGTTTCTCCGTTTCTTTCGTCGTTTCTCCGTTTCTTTCTTCGTTTCTCCGTTTATTTCTTCGTTTCTCCATTTATTTCTCCGATTCTGTGTTTCTTTCTACGTTTCTTTCTTCGTTGCTCCGTTTCTTCCTTCGTTTCATCGTTTCTCCATTTCTCCGTTTGTCGGTTTATTCCTTCGTTTCTCCATTTATATCTCCGATTCTCCGTTTCTTTCTGCGTTTCATCGTTTCTCTCTTCGTTACACCGTTTCTTTCTTCGTTTCTCAGTTTCTTTCCTCGTTTCTCCGTTTCTTTCTTCGTTTCTCCGTTTATTTCTTCGTTTCTTCGTTTCTTTCTTCGTTACTCCGTTTCTTCCTTCGTTTCTCCGCTTCTCTCTTCGTTTCTCCGTTTCTTTCTCTGTTTCTCCGTTTCTTGCGTCGTTTCTCCGTTTCTTTGTTCGTTTCTCCGTTTCTTTCTTCGTTTCTCCGTTTCTTTGTTCGTTTCTCCGTTTCGTTGATCGTTTCTCCGTTTCATTCTCCGTTTCTCGGTTTATTTCTTCGTTTCTCCATTTATTTCTCCGTTTCTCCGTTTCTTTCTTCGTTTCTTCGTTTCTTTCATTGTTTCTCCGTTTCTCTCTTCGTTTCTCCGTTTCTTTCTTCGTTTCCCCGTTTATTTCTTCGTTACTCCGTTTCTTTCTTCGTTTCTCCGTTTCTTTCCTCGCTTCTCCGTTTCTTTCTTCGTTTCTCCGTTTCTTCCTTCGTTCCTCCGTTCCTTTGTTCGTTTCTCTTTTTCTTTGTTCGTTTCTCCGTTTCTTTCTCCGATTCTCCGTTTCTTTCTTCGTTTCTCCATTTATTTCTTCGTTTCTCCATTTATTTCTCCGTTTCTCCGTTTCTTTCTTCGTTTCTCCGTTTCCTTATTCGTTTCTCCGTTTATTTCTTCGTTTCTCCATTTATTTCTCCGTTTCTCCGTTTCTTTCTTCGTTTCTCCGTTTCTTTCTTCGTTTCTCCGCTTCTTTGTTCGTTTCTCCGTTTCTTTCTTCGTTTCTCCGTTTATTTCTTCGTTTCACCGTTTCTTTCTTCGTTTCTCCGTTTATTTCTTCGTTTCTCCGTTTCTTTCTTCGTTTTTTCGTTTCTTTCTTCATTTCTCCGTTTCTTTCTTCGTTTCTCCGTTTCTTCCTTCGTTTCATCGTTTCACCGTTTCTTCGTTTCTCGGTTTATTCCTTCGTTTCTCCATTTATTTCTCCGATTCTCCGTTTCTTTCTTCGTTTCTTCGTTTCTTTCATCGTTACTTCGTTTCTTTCTTCGTTTCTTCGTTTCTTTCTTCGTTACTCCGTTTCTTTCTCCGATTCTCGGTTTATTTCTTCGTTTCTCCATTTATTTCTCCGATTCTGTGTTTCTTTCTACGTTTCTTTCTTCGTTGCTCCGTTTCTTCCTTCGTTTCATCGTTTCTCCATTTCTCCGTTTGTCGGTTTATTCCTTCGTTTCTCCATTTATATCTCCGATTCTCCGTTTCTTTCTGCGTTTCATCGTTTCTCTCTTCGTTACACCGTTTCTTTCTTCGTTTCTCAGTTTCTTTCCTCGTTTCTCCGTTTCTTTCTTCGTTTCTACGTTTACTTCTTCGTTTCTCCATTTATTTCTCCGTTTCTTCGTTTCTTTCTTCGTGTCTCCGTTTCTTTCTTCGTTTCTCCGTTTCTTTCTTCGTTTCTCCGTTTATTTCCTCGTCTCTCCATTTACTTCTCCGTTTCTCCGTTTCTTTGTTCGTTTCTGCGTTTCATTGGTCATTTCTCCGTTTCTTTCTCCGTTTCTCGGTTTACTTCTTCGTTCCACCATTTATTTCTCCGATTCTCCGTTTCTTTCTTCGTTTCTTCGTTTCTTTCTTCGTTACTCCGTTTCTTCCTTCGTTTCTCCGCTTCTCTCTTCGTTTCTCCGTTTCTTTCTCTGTTTCTCCGTTTCTTGCGTCGTTTCTCCGTTTCTTTGTTCGTTTCTCCGTTTCTTTCTTCGTTTCTCCGTTTCTTTGTTCGTTTCTCCGTTTCGTTGATCGTTTCTCCGTTTCTTTCTCCGTTTCTCGGTTTATTTCTTCGTTTCTCCATTTATTTCTCCGTTTCTCCGTTTCTTTCTTCGTTTCTTCGTTTCTTTCATTGTTTCTCCGTTTCTCTCTTCGTTTCTCCGTTTCTTTCTTCGTTTCCCCGTTTATTTCTTCGTTACTCCGTTTCTTTCTTCGTTTCTCCGTTTCTTTCCTCGCTTCTCCGTTTCTTTCTTCGTTTTTCCGTTTCTTCCTTCGTTCCTCCGTTCCTTTGTTCGTTTCTCCGTTTCTTTCTCCGTTTCTCCATTTCTTTGTTCGTTTCTCCGTTTCTTTGTGCGTTTCTCCGTTTCTTTCTTCGTTTCTCCGTTTATTTCTGCGTTTCTCCATTTATTTCTTCGTTTCTCCGTTTCCTTGTTCGTTTCTCCGTTTATTTCTTCGTTTCTCCGTTTCTTTCTTCGTTTCTCCGTTTCTTTGTTCGTTTCTCCGTTTCTTTCTGCGTTTTATCGTTTCTTTCTTCGTTACCCCGTTTCTATCTTCGTTTCTCCGTTTCTTTCCTCGTTTCTCCGTTTCTTTCTTCGTTTCTACGTTTATTTCTTCGTTTCTCCATATATTTCTTCGTTTCTCCGTTTCCTTGTTCGTTTCTCCGTTTATTTCTTCGTTTCTCCGTTTCTTTCTTCGTTTCTCCGTTTCTTTGTTCGTTTCTCCGTTTCTTTCTGCTTTTTATCGTTTCTTACTTCGTTACCCCGTTTCTATCTTCGTTTCTCTGTTTCTTTCCTCGTTTCTCCGTTTCTTTCTTCGTTTCTCCGTTTCTTTCTTCGTTTCTCCGTTTCTTTCTTCGTTTCACCGTTTCTTTCTTCGTTTCTCCGTTTATTTCTTCGTTTCTCCAATTATTTCTCCGTTTCTTACTTCGTTTCACCCTTTCTTTTTTCGTTTCTCCGTTTATTTCTTCGTTTCTCCATTTATTTCTCCGTTTCTCCGTTTCTTTCTTCGTTTCTCCGTTTCTTTGTTCGTTTCCCCGTTTCTTTTTCCGTTTCTCGGTTTATTTCTTCGTTTCTCCATTTATTTCTCCGTTTCTTTCTTCGTTTCTCCGTTTCTCTCTTCGTTTCTCCGTTTCTATCTTCGTTTCTCCGTTTCTTTCTTCGTTTCTCCGTTTATTTCTTCGTTTCTCCATTTATTTCTTCGTTCCTCCGTTTCTTTCTTCGATTCTCCGTTTCTTCCTTCATTTCTCCGTTTCTTTCTTCGTTTCTCCGTTTCGTTGTTCGATTCTCCGTTTCTTTATTCGTTTCTCCGTTTCTTTGTTCGTTTCTCCGTTTATTTCTTCGTTTCTCCGTTTCATTCTTCGTTTCTGCGTTTCATTTTTCGTTTCTCCGTTTCTTTGTTCGTTTCTCCGTTTCTTTGTTCGTTTCTCCGTTTCTTTCTTCGTTTCGTCGTTTCTTTCTTTGTTTCTCCGTTTCTTTCTTCGTTTCTCCGTTTATTTCTTCGTTTCTCCATTTATTTCTCCGTTCCTCCGTTTCTTTCTTCGATTCTCCGTTTCTTTCTTCATTTCTCCGTTTCTTTCTTCGTTTCTCCGTTTCTTTCTTCGTTTCTCCGTTTCTTTCTTCGTTTCTCCGTTTATTTCTTCGTTTCTCCAATTATTTCTCCGTTTCTTACTTCGTTTCTCCCTTTCTTTCTTCGTTTCTCCGTTTCTTTCTTCATTTCTCCGTTTCTTTCTTCGTTTCTCCCTTTCTTTCTTCGTTTCTCCGTTTCTTTCTTCGCTTCTCCGTTTCTTTCTTCATTTCTCCGTTTCTTTCTTGGCTTCTCCGTTTCTTTCTTCGTTCCTCCGTATATGTCTTCGTTTCTTCATTTATTTCTCCGTTTCTCCGTTTCTTTGTTCGTTTCTCCGTTTCTTTGTTCGTTTCTCCGTTTCTTTGTTCGTTTCTCCGTTTCTTTCTTCGTTTCTCCGTTTCTTTCTTTGTTTCTCCGTTTCTTTCGTCATTTCTCCGTTTATTTCTTCGTTTCGCCGTTTCTTTCTTCGTTTCTCCGTTTCCTCGTTCGTTTCTCCGTTTATTTCTTCGTTTCTCCATTTATTTCTCCGTTTCTCCGTTTCTTTCTTCGTTTCTCCGTTTCTTTCTTCGTTTCTCCGCTTCTTTGTTCGTTTCTCCGTTTCTCTCTTCGATTCTCCGTTTATTTCTTCGTTTCACCGTTTCTTTCTTCGTTTCTCCGTTTATTTCTTCGTTTCTCCGTTTCTTTCTTCGTTTCTCCGTTTCTTTCTTTGTTTCTCCGTTTCTTTCGTCATTTCTCCGTTTATTTCTTCGTTTCGCCGTTTCTTTCTACGTTTCTCCGTTTCCTCGTTCGTTTCTCCGTTTATTTCTTCGTTTCTCCATTTATTTCTCCGTTTCTCCGTTTCTTTCTTCGTCTCTCCGTTTCTCTCTTCGTTTCTCCGCTTCTTTGTTCGTTTCTCCGTTTCTCTCTTCGATTCTCCGTTTATTTCTTCGTTTCACCGTTTCTTTCTTCGTTTCTCCGTTTATTTCTTCGTTTCTCCGTTTCTTTCTTCGTTTTTTCGTTTCTTTCTTCATTTCTCCGTTTCTTTCTTCGTTTCTCCGTTTCTTCCTTCGTTTCATTGTTTCACCGTTTCTCCGTTTCTCGGTTTATTCCTTCGTTTCTCCATTTATTTCTCCGATTCTCCGTTTCTTTCTTCGTTTCTTCGTTTCTTTGATCGTTACTCCGTTTCTTTCTTCGTTTCTTCGTTTCTTTCTTCGTTACTCCGTTTCTTTCTCCGATTCTCGGTTTATTTCTTCGTTTCTCCATTTATTTCTCCGATTCTGTGTTTCTTTCTACGTTTCTTTCTTCATTGCTCCGTTTCTTCCTTCGTTTCATCGTTTCTCCATTTCTCCGTTTGTCGGTTTATTCCTTCGTTTCTCCATTTTTATCTCCGATTCTCCGTTTCTTTCTGCGTTTCATCGTTCCTCTCTTCGTTACTCCGTTTCTTTCTTCGTTTCTCAGTTTCTTTCCTCGTTTCTCCGTTTCTTTCTTCGTTTCTACGTTTACTTCTTCGTTTCTCCATTCATTTCTCCGTTTCTTCGTTTCTTTCTTCGTTTCTCCGTTTCTTTCTTCGTTTCTCCGTTTCTTTCTTCGTTTCTCCGTTTATTTCCTCGTCTCTCCATTTACTTCTCCGTTTCTCCGTTTCTTTGTTCGTTTCTGCGTTTCATTGGTCATTTCTCCGTTTCTTTCTCCGTTTCTCGGTTTACTTCTTCGTTCCACCATTTATTTCTCCGATTCTCCGTTTCTTTCTTCGTTTCTTCGTTTCTTTCTTCGTTACTCCGTTTGTTCCTTCGTTTCTCCGCTTCTCTCTTCGTTTCTCCGTTTCTTTCTCTGTTTCTCCGTTTCGTTGATCGTTTCTCCGTTTCTTTCTCCGTTTCTCGGTTTATTTCTTCGTGTCTCCATTTATTTCTCCGATTCTCCGTTTCTTTCTCCGTTTCTTCGTTTCTTTCTTCGTTTCTCCGTTTCTTCCTTCGTTTCTCCGTTTCTCTCTTCGTTTCTCCGTTTCTTTCTTCGTTTCTCCGTTTCTTTGTTCGTTTCTCCGTTCCGTTGATCGTTTCTCCGTTTCTTTCTCCGTTTCTCGGTTTATTTCTTCGTGTCTCCATTTATTTCTCCGATTCTGTGTTTCTTTCTACGTTTCTGTCTTCGTTGCTCCGTTTCTTCCTTCGTTTCATCGTTTCTCCGTTCCTCCGTTTCTCGGTTTACTTCTTCGTTCCACCATTTATTTCTCCGATTCTCCGTTTCTTTGTTCGTTTCTTCGTTTCTTTCTTCGTTACTCCGTTTCTTCCATCGTTTCTCCGCTTCTCTCTTCATTTCTCCGTTTCTTTCTCTGTTTCTCCGTTTCTTGCGTCGTTTCTCCGTTTCTTTGTTCGTTTCTCCGTTTCGTTGATCGTTTCTCCGTTTCTTTCTCCGTTTCTCGGTTTATTTCTTCGTGTCTCCATTTATTTCTCCGATTCTGTGTTTCTTTCTACGTTTCTTTCTTCGTTGCTCCGTTTCTTCCTTCGTTTCATCGTTTCTCCGTTCCTCCGTTTCTCGGTTTACTTCTTCGTTCCACCATTTATTTCTCCGATTCTCCGTTTCTTTCTTCGTTTCTTCGTTTCTTTCTTCGTTACTCCGTTTCTTCCATCGTTTCTCCGCTTCTCTCTTCATTTCTCCGTTTCTTTCTCTGTTTCTCCGTTTCTTGCGTCGTTTCTCCGTTTCTTTGTTCGTTTCTCCGTTTCGTTGATCGTTTCTCCGTTTCTTTCTCCGTTTCTCGGTTTATTTCTTCGTGTCTCCATTTATTTCTCCGATTCTCCGTTTCTTTCTTCGTTTCTTCGTTTCTTTCATCGTTACTGCGTTTCTTTCTTCGTTTCTCCGTTTCTTTCGTCGTTTCTCCGTTTCTTTCTTCGTTTCTCCGTTTGCTTCTTCGATTCTCCGTTTATTTCTTCGTTTCTCAGTTTCTTTCTTCGTTTCTCCGTTTATTTCTTCGTTTCTCCGTTTCTTTCTTCGTTTCTTCGTTTCTTTCTTCATTTCTCCGTTTCTTTCTTCGTTTCTCCGTCTCTTCCTTCGTTTCATCGTTTCACCGTTTCTCTGTTTCTCGGTTTATTCCTTCGTTTCTCCATTTATTTCTCCGATTCTCCGTTTCTTTCTTCGTTTCTTCGTTTCTTTCATCGTTACTCCGTTTCTTTCTTCGTTTCTTCGTTTCTTTCTTCGTTACTCCGTTTCTTTCTCCGATTCTCGGTTTATTTCTTCGTTTCTCCATTTATTTCTCCGATTCTGTGTTTCTTTCTACGTTTCTTTCTTCGTTGCTCCGTTTCTTCCATCGTTTCATCGTTTCTCCATTTCTCCGTTTGTCGGTTTATTCCTTCGTTTCTCCATTTATTTCTCCTATTCTCCGTTTCTTTCTGCGTTTCATCGTTTCTCTCTTTGTTACTCCGTTTCTTTCTTCTTTTCTCCATTTCTTTGTTTGCTTCTCCGTTTCTTTGTTCGTTTCTCCGTTTCTTTCTGCATTTCATCGTTTCTTTCTTCGTTACCCCGTTTCTATCTTCGTTTCTCCGTTTCTTTCCTCGTTTCTCCGTTTCTTTCTCCGATTCTCCGTTTCTTTCTTCGTTTCTTCATTTATTTCTTCGTTTCTCCATTTATTTCTCCGTTTCTCCGTTTCTTTCTTCGTTTCTCCGTTTCCTTATTCGTTTCTCCGTTTATTTCTTCGTTTCTCCATTTATTTCTCCGTTTCTCCGTTTCTTTCTTCGTTTCTCCGTTTCTTTCTTCGTTTCTCCGCTTCTTTGTTCGTTTCTCCGTTTCTTTCTTCGTTTCTCCGTTTATTTCTTCGTTTCACCGTTTCTTTCTTCGTTTCTCCGTTTATTTCTTCGTTTCTCCGTTTCTTTCTTCGTTTTTTCGTTTCTTTCTTCATTTCTCCGTTTCTTTCTTCGTTTCTCCGTTTCTTCCTTCGTTTCATCGTTTCACCGTTTCTTCGTTTCTCGGTTTATTCCTTCGTTTCTCCATTTATATCTCCGATTCTCCGTTTCTTTCTGCGTTTCATCGTTTCTCTCTTCGTTACTCCGTTTCTTTCTTCGTTTCTCAGTTTCTTTCCTCGTTTCTCCGTTTCTTTTTTCGTTTCTACGTTTACTTCTTCGTTTCTCCATTTATTTCTCCGTTTCTTCGTTTCTTTCTTCGTTTCTCCGTTTCTTTCTTCGTTTCTCCGTTTCTTTCTTCGATTCTCCGTTTATTTCCTCGTCTCTCCATTTACTTCTCCGTTTCTCCGTTTCTTTGTTCGTTTCTGCGTTTCGTTGGTCATTTCTCAGTTTCTTTCTCCGTTTCTCGGTTTACTTCTTCGTTCCACCATTTATTTCTCCGTTTCTCCGTTTCTTTCTTCGTTTCTTCGTTTCTTTCATTGTTTCTCCGTTTCTCTCTTCGTTTCTCCGTTTCTTTCCTCGTTTCTCCGTTTCTTTCTTCGTTTCTCCGTTTCTTCCTTCGTTCCTCCGTTCCTTTGTTCGTTTGTCCGTTTCTTTCTCCGTTTCTCCATTTCTTTGTTCGTTTCTCCGTTTCTTTGTTCGTTTCTCCGTTTCTTTCTTCGTTTCTCCGTTTATTTCTGCGTTTCTCCATTTATTTCTTCGTTTCTCCGTTTCTTTGTTCGTTTCTCCGTTTCTTTCTTCGTTTCTCCGTTTATTTCTGCGTTTCTCCATTTATTTCTTCGTTTCTCCGTTTCCTTGTTCGTTTCTCCGTTTATTTCTTCGTTTCTCCGTTTCTTTGTTCGTTTCTCCGTTTCTTTGTTCGTTTCTCCGTTTCTTTGTTCGTTTCTCCGTTTCTTTCTGCGTTTCATCGTTTCTTTCTTCGTTACCCCGTTTCTATCTTCGTTTCTCCGTTTCTTTCCTCGTTTCTCCGTTTCTTTCTTCGTTTCTACGTTTATTTCTTCGTTTCTCCATTTATTTCTCCGTTTCTTCGTTTCTTTCTTCGTTTCTCCGTTTCTTTCTTCGTTTCTCCGTTTCTTTCTTCGTTTCTCCGTTTATTTCTTCGTTTCTCCATTTATTTCTCCGTTTCTCCGTTTCTTTCTTCGTTTCTGCGTTTCTTTGTTCGTTTCTCCGTTTCATTGATCGTTTGTCCGTTTCTTTCTCCGTTTCTCGGTTTATTTCTTCGTTTCTCCATTTATTACTCCGATTCTCCGTTTCATTCTTCGTTTCTTCGTTTCTTTGTTCGTTACTCCGTTTCTTCCTTCGTTTCTCCGTTTCTCTCTTCGTTTCTTGGTATCTTTTTTCGTTTCTCCGTTTATTTCTTCGTTTCTCCATTTATTTCTCCGTTTCTCCGTTTCTTTCTTCGTTTCTCCGTTTCTTTCTTCGTTTCTCCGTTTGTTTCTTCGATTCTCCGTTTATTTCTTCGTTTCTCCGTTTCTTTCTTCGTTTCTCCGTCTCTTTCCTCGTTTCTCCGTTTCTTTCTTCGTTTCTACGTCTCTTTCCTCGTTTCTCCATTTATTTCTCCGTTTCTCCGTTTCATTCTTCGTTTCTCCGTTTCTTTTTTCGATTCTCCGTTTCTTTGTTCGTTTCTCCAATTCTTTCTTGGTTTCTCCGTTTCTGTGTTCGTTTCTCCGTTTCTCTGATCGTGTCTCCGTTTCTTTCTCCGTTTCTCCGTTTCTTTGTTCTATTCTACGTTTCTTTGTTCGTTTCTCCGTTTCTTGCTCCGTTTCTCGGTTTATTTCTTCGTTTCCCCGTTTCTCTCTTCGTTTCTTCGTTTCTTTGTTCGTTACTCCGTTTCTTCCTTCGTTTCTCCGTTTCTCTCTTCGTTTCTTCGTATCTTTTTTCGTTTCTCCGTTTATTTCTTCGTTTCTCCATTTATTTCTCCGTTTCTCCGTTTCTTTCTTCGTTTCTCCGTTTCTTTCTTCGTTTCTCCGTTTGTTTCTTCGATTCTCCGTTTATTTCTTCGTTTCTACGTTTACTTCTTCGTTTCTCCATTCATTTCTCCGTCTCTTCGTTTCTTTCTTCGTTTCTCCGTTTCTTTCTTCGTTTCTCAGTTTCTTTCTTCGTTTCCCCGTTTATTTCTTCGCTTCTCCATTTATTTCTTCGTTTCTCCATTTATTTCTCCGTTTCTCCGTTTCTTTCTTCGTTACTCCGGTTCTTTCTTCGTTTCTCCGTTTCTTTCCTCGTTTCTCCGTTTCTTTCTCCGTTTCTCCGTTTCTTTGTTCTATTCTACGTTTCTTTGTTCGTTTCTCCGTTTCTTGCTCCGTTTCTCGGTTTATTTCTTCGTTTCCCCGTTTCTCTCTTCGTTTCTTCGTTTCTTTCTTCATTTCTCCGTTTCTTTCTTCGTTTCTTCGTTTCCCCGTTTCTCCGTTTCTCCGTTTCTCCGTTTCTCCGTTTCGATTAAATGATTATAATAGTTATAATTTCTATTATCAATCATTTGAGCTATAGTTAAATTGTACACTAGTACTCTAAATACATATTTAATATATTTTTTAATCTCTTTAGCCTCCAGAAGAATTTTATTTATACTATTTACTATATATAATAATTTACACAGAATCGGAAATGAAATCTAATTATCTATTTCTAATGATTTTTTTTTTCACTTATCTTACAAATTTGGATGTACTCTTTAACTGTTCGATTCATTCCTTTAATTTATTCATTAAATTGAATTAATCTATTCTTTATAATAACTTTAGTAAAATTAATCCCTATAATTATTATAGAACTCATATTAAAATTTAATAATAAAATTTATTTTATTTGCCTAATTAATGTAATTATTGCCCCTATCATTTGCTTAACCAAAAAAATCAATCATAATAATTATAGGATATTCATCTGTTATACAAACATCTATTATAGCTATTTTATTAATAATTAACAAAAATACATTTTTAACATATTTCGTTTTAAATTCAATAATTTCTTTAATTTTAATTTTTATATTTAAAGTAATAAAGATTAACTCTTCTTCCTTATTTAATATATTAACCTCTAATAAAAGAAAAATTATTTTATACTCAGTAATTATTATGTACACAAATTTCCCACCTATAGCACTCTTTATACTGAAATAAATCGTCCTAGAATCATTAATAAATTCAAGAATAAAATTTACCGTGGAAGGTTTAATTTTACATTTATTCGAAAGATGAAACATACAAGAGTTTGTACAAAAGTATTTATTTATTTTATCGCACGGTAGGGAATATCATACAAATGGAAATACTTATCTCTAATGTCGGTAAATTGTACTTGTCGCGCCATCTATTTGTGGAAATTACAACAATTCCTCGACAAACTTGAGCGTTTCTCCGCCAGGTGTTTTCACCCCTTAAGTGTAGTTTAACCCTTTCTCCAATAGATGGCAACCCATGTAATTACCACGTTAGAGGGATTTGTAATTGCGGGTTCAGAATATATTTGCATACATACAAACTATAATTCCGATATGTAGAGTAATATTCATTTATTTTATCCCACGGCTTCATCAATCGTATTTGTTCGATCTAACCAAATATTTCGAGAAATTGATGGCTTTTTATACCGAAACATTGTCAAAAATTGTTTAATCCACGGTCCAACGACGGTTGTTAATAATTATGATAAATAAATGTCAAGATATTGCGAAGTCTGCGAATGCGAACGGTTTCAGTGAATGTTTGTTCATTTCAGCGACTGTTATTAATATTTACGCACGTTCCCTATATTGATCGAACAATGTGCATCCTATTTATGCATTGAAAATGATTAAGTACCTCATAGAAATTAATTTGGATCGAGATTCAAAGTAAAACGTGTTTCGTAAAGTTTTATAGCAGGGAAAGTAACAATTGTTTGTTAAATACATCAATTTAACATTTGCTTAATTCTTATAATTTACACAATACGCGTAGTAGTTGCATTTTTTATTTAAAAGCGCTGAAATTCAATTAATCGCTTTTCTAGATGCAACAATCATAGCGATGGACGCTTGTGAATCGGTCATCGATACGTGTAACCTTGAGAATGTCAGTTTGATCTCAACGAAAAATTCCATCGCGAGCAATGAATATTTCGATGAAATGATATTTTAAGCCTTTATTTATACTAGGGCATTGTTAATAATTATTTAAACTATGGTACTACGACAATTGTTAATAATTATGATAAATAAACATCAAGATATTGCAAAATGTGCGAAGGCGAATAGTTTCGGTGAATGTTTATTCATTTCCGCGAGTTTTACTAACATTCATGCATGTTCCCAATATTAATCGAACAATGTTCATCTTATTGATGCATTACAAATGATTAAGAACTTATAGAAATTAATTTTGATCGAGCTTCGATGTAAAGAGATGATTCTTAAAGTTTTAAAATGAAAAGTGAAGTAATTTATTACTATAATTTGGTTTAAAAAATCAATTCTTTTGTCAGACATCTAATGATTTGATTTAATTAAATATTATATGAGTAGGTTAAAATTTAATTTTGGTTGTTAATTCAATTAATAAAGTTTGAATAATTAGTTCTTTCCACAACAATTGGCATAAATCTGTGATTAGCTCCGCAGATTTCAGAACATTGTCCGAAAAATACTCCAGGTCGATTAGTAATTAAATTTATTTGGTTAATTCGCCCTGGTACTGAGTCTATTTTTAAGCCTAAAGACGGAACAGTTCAAGAGTGAATTACGTCGTTTGATGTTGTTAATATTCGAATTAGTGTATTAGATGGAATAATTATTGGATTATCTACGTCTAGGAGACGAAAGATGTAAATATTATTTAAATCTTTATCTATATAGGAGTCAAAATTTAAATTATTAAATTCTGGGTATTCATAGGATCAATATCATTGGTGCCCAATTGATTTGATTGTTAAGTATACGGGTATTCATAGTTCATCAATAAAATATAGGGTTTTTAAAGAAGGAAGTGCAATTACTCCTAAAATTATTATTGGGAGTAAAGTTCATACAATTTCAATATGATGATTTTTAAGTAAAAATCGATTGATAAATTTATTAGTAAAAATATCTAATATAATTATTAGAGTTAATGAAGAGATTATAATTATTATAATTATTGTGAAGTTGTGAAAAAGATTTAAATTATCGGCATATGGCGAATTGGGGTCTTGGAAATTAATTATTTTTCAATGGGACATTTTTAATAAAAATATTAAATTTTATAAATGAATCTTAAATTCATGCACTAATCTGCCATATTAAGATTTGTTTTTAATAATTAGAGGAATAGAGAGGAATGAGTGGTCTTTTGGGGAAAATTGTTGGGGTCATTCTAGTGATGATTGATTAAATTTAAATATAGCTAGACGTTTAGTTATAAATCTCTCCAATATAATAAACAAGAGTAAAATTATTCTTTTGAATGAAATTATTGAGCCAATAGATGATAATAAATTTTCACAGTAGTAGGAATCCGGGTAATCTGAATAACGTCGAGGTATTCCTATCATTCCGAAAAAATGCTGAAGGAAAAAAGTTATATTTACCCCAATAAATATTATATAAAATTGAGTTTTAAGATAAAATTGATTTAGGGTAAATCCTGTGAATAAAGGGAATCAATGAATTAATGAAGCAATAATAGAAAATACTGCTCCTATTGACAGTACATAGTGGAAATGAGAGACAACATAGTATGTATCATGTAGTATAATATCAATAGATGAGTTTGATAATATAATTCCTGTTAATCCTCCTATTGTAAATAAAAAAATAAAGCCAAATTATCAAATAATAGAAGGATTAATAATAAGTTTTGACCCGTAGTACGTAGCTAGTCATCTAAATACTTTGATTCCTGTGGGAATTGCAATGATTATAGTTGCCGAAGTGAAATAAGCTCGTGTGTCTACATCTAAGCCTACTGTGAATATGCGATGTGCTCACACAATAAATCCTAGAAATCCAATTCCGAGTATTGCATAAACTATCCCTAGGTTCCCAAAAGTTTCCTTTTTCCCTCTTTCGTTGAAAATGATATGGGAGATTAATCCAAACCCGGGTAAAATTAAAATATAGACTTCAGGATGCTCAAAAAATCAAAATAAATGTTGAAATAAAATTGGGTCCCCTCCCCCAGTAGGATCAAAGAAGGAAGTATTTAAATTTCGGTCTGTTAATAACATAGTAATAGCTCCGGCTAATACAGGTAGTGAGAGAAGAAGCAAAATTGTAGTAATTAATACTGACCAAGCAAGTAAGGATATTTGATCGAATTTTAAAGCATTATTTTTTATTTTAAGAATTGTAACAATAAAATTAATTGATCTTATAATTGAAGAGATACCTGCAATATGCAAAGAAAAAATTGTTAAGTCTATAGATGAAGATGGTTGATAAAGATTTGATGACAAAGGAGGGTAGATTGTTCATCCAGTTCCCGAGCCTGGGAATAATAGTGTTGTAAGAATTAAAAGTAATAATGAAGGGGTGATTAGTCACAATCTTATATTATTCATTCGGGGAAATGCTGTATCAGGGGATCCAATTATTAAGGGAATTATTCAGTTTCCGAATCCTCCGATTATAAATGGTAAAACTATAAAAAAAATTATTACAATGGCATGTGATGTTACAATTGAGTTATAAATTTGGTCGATATTAATTCAAGTTCCTGGCTTATTTAATTCTATTCGAATTAGTATCCTTAGAGAAGAACCAATTATACCAGATCATATAGCTGATATGAAATATAATATCCCAAAATTTTTGTGATTTGTTGAATACATATATTAATTATGCTAAAAATTAATATAACCAGTAGATCATAAATATAAATATAAATATTAAAAAAGTTATAAATAGATAATAGTTTAGAAAATTAAGGTTAATTCAATTATATATATTTTATTTAATTGAAGGGAAAAAATATAAGAAGGATATATTTAAATAATTTCATGACGTAATTAATCTTATAAAAAGATATACAATTATTAAAAGTATAAATTTTATTCTTGAATTTATTAATGTTTCTAGGATGATTCATTTCAGTATAAAGAGAGCTATACGTGGGAAATTTGTGTACATAATAATTATTGAGTATAAAATAATTTTTCTTTTATTAGAGGTTAATATATTAAATTAGGAAGAAGAATTAATCTTTATTATTTTAAATATAAAAATTAAATTTGAAGAAATTATTGAATATAAAATGAAATATGTTAAAAATGTATCTTTGTTAATTATTAATAACATAACTATAATAGATGTTTGTATAACAGATGAATACCCTATAATTATTTTGATTGATTTTTTATTTAAGCAAATGATAGGGGCAATAATTACATTAATTAGGCAAATAAAAGAAATTTCATTATTAAATTTTAATGGGAGTTCTATAATAATAATAGGGATTAATTTTATTAAAGTTATTATAAAGAATAGATTAATTCAATTTAATGAATAAATTAAAGAAATGAATCGAACATTTAAAGAGTACGTCCCAATTTTTAAGATAAGTGAAAAAAAAATTATTATTAAAAATAAATAATTAGATTAATTTCCAATTCTGTGTAAATTATTATATATAGTAAATAGTATAAATAAAATTCTTCTGGAAGCTAAAGAAATTAAAAAATTCACTAAATATGTATTTAGAGTATTAGTGTCAAATTTAACTATAGATCAAATGATTTATAATAGAAATTATAAATATTCTCCCATATCTCGCGAACGGATTGACGAACTTCAGAAATTCCTGTTGCATCTGAAAGTTGAAACTCGCCCGATTACAATGGTATGTGTAGTTTTCCCCTAAGCCATTATAGTTATTGGTTTCGAGTATCAGACTTGCGAAAATTTTGATGGTTTCTCAACCATTCCTTAACTTAAAACTCCCATGTCTCGCGAACGGATTGACGAACTCGAGAAATTTCTGTTGCATCTGAAAGTAGAAACCCGCCCGATTACAACGGTATGTGTATTTTTGCCCTAGGCCATAGTAGTTATTGGTTTCGAGTATCAGACTTGCGAAAATTTTGATGGTTTCTCAACCATTCCTTAACTTCGAACTCCCATATCTCGCGAACGGATTGACGAACTCCAGAAATTCCTGTTGCATCGAAAGTTGAAACTCGCCCGATTAC
The DNA here is from genome assembly GCF_051014685.1 of Ptiloglossa arizonensis. Classification (NCBI taxonomy): domain Eukaryota; kingdom Metazoa; phylum Arthropoda; class Insecta; order Hymenoptera; family Colletidae; genus Ptiloglossa; species Ptiloglossa arizonensis. The sequence continues at coordinate 893,542 of NW_027478397.1, forward strand.
AATGGCATGTGTATTTTTCCCCTAAGCCATTATAGTTATTGGTTTCGAGTATCAGACTTGCGAAAATTTTGATGGTTTATCAACCATCTCTTAACTCCAAACTCCGATATTTCGCGAACGGACTGACGAACTTGAGAAATTCCTGACGCATCTGAAAGTAGAAACTCGACCGATTACAATGGTGTGTGTACTTTTCCCCGAGGCCATTCCAGTTATTGCTTTCTAGTATCAGACTTGCGAAAATTTTGATGGTTTCTCAACCATTCCTTAACTTCAAACTCCCATATCTCGCGAACGGATTGACGAACTCGAGAAATTCCTGTTGCATCTGAAAGCAGAAACACGCCCGATTACAATGGTGTGTGTCCTTTTCCCGTAGGCCACTCCAGTTATTGGTTTCGAGTATCAGACTTGCGAAAATTTTGATGGTTTCTCAACCATCCCTTAACTCCAAACTCCGATATTTCGAGAACGGATTGACGAACTTTAGAAATTACTGACGCATCTGAAAGTAGAAACTCGCCCAATTACAATGGTGTGTGTACTTTTCCACTAGGCCATTCCAGTTACTGGTTTCGTGTATCAGACTTGCGAAAATTTTGATGGTTTCTCAAACATTCCTTAACTTCAAACTCCCATATCTCGCGATCGGATTGACGAGCTCGCGAAATTCCTGTTGCATCTGACAGCAGAAACTCGCCCGATTACAACGGTATGTGTATTTTTGCCCTAGGCCATAATAGTTATTGGTTTCGAGTATCAGACTTGCGAAATTTTGATGGATTCTCAACCATTCCTTAACTTCAAACTCCCATATCTCGCCAACGGATTGACGAACTCGAGAAATTCCTGTTGCATCTGAAAGTAGAAACTCGCCCCATTACAATGGTGTGTGTACTTTTCCCCTAGGCCATTCCAGTTATTGGTTTCGAGTACCAGAATTGCGAAAATTTTGATGGTTTCTCAACCATTCCTTAACTTCAAACTCCCATATCTCGCGAACGGATAGACGAACTCGAGAAATTCCTGTTGCATCTGAAAGTAGAAACTCGCCCGATTACAATGGTGTGTGTACTTTTCCCCTGGGCCATTCCAGTTATTGGTTTCGAGTATCAGAATTGCGAAAATTTTGATGGTTTCTCAACCATTCCTTACCTTCAAACTTCCATATCTCGCGAACGGATTGACGAACTCGAGAAATTCCTGTTGCGTCTGAAAGAAGAAACTCGCCCGATTACAATGGTTTGTGTACTTTTCCCCTAGGCCATTGTAGTTATTGATTTCGAGTACCCGACCAGCGAAAATTTTGATGGTTGCTCAATCATCTCTTAACTCCAAAAACCGATATTTCGCGAACGGATTGACGAATCCGACAAATTTCTGTTGCGTCTGAAAGCAGAAGCTCTCCCGATTACAACGGTATGTGTATTTTTCCCCTAGGCCATTGTAGTTATTTGTTTCGAGTATCAGACTTACGAAAATTTTGATGGTTTCTCAACCATTCCTTAACTTCAAACTCCCATATCTCGCGAACGGATGGACGAACTCGAGAAATTCCTGTTGCATCTGAAAGTAGAAACTCGACCGATTACAATGGTGTGTGTACTTTTCGCCTAGGCCATTCCAGTTATTGGTTTCGAGTACCAGAATTGCGAAAATTTTGATGGTTTCTCAACCATTCCTTAACTTCAAACTCCCATATCTCGCGAACGGATTGACGAACTCGAGAACTTCCTGTTGCGTCTGAAAGTAGAAACTCGCCCGATTACTATGGTGTGCGTACTTTTCCTCTAGGCCACTCCAGTTATTGGTTTCGAGTATCAGAGTTGCGAAAATTTGGATGGTTTCTCAACCATTCCTTAACTTCGAACTCCCATATCTCGCGAACGGATAGACGAACTCGAGAAATTCCTGTTGCATCTGAAAGTAGAAACTCGACCGATTACAATGGTGTGTGTACTTCTCGCCTCGGCCATTCCAGTTATTGGATTCTAGCATCAGAATTGCGAAAATTTTGATGGTTTTTCAACCATCTCTTAACTTCAAACTCCAATATCTCGCGAACGGACTGACGAACTCGAGAAATTCCTGTTGCATCTGAAAGTAGAAACTCTCCCGATTAGAACGATATGTGCATTTTTCCCCTAGTCCATTGTAGTTATTGGTTTCGAGTATCAGACTTGCGAAAATTTTGATGGATTCTCAACCATTCCTTAACTTCAAACTCCCATATCTCGCGAACGGATTGACGAACTCGAGAAATTCCTGTTGCTTCTGAAAGTAGAAACTCGCCCGATTACAATGGTATGTGTACTTTACCCTAGGCCATTCCAGTTATTCGTTTCTAGCATCATAATTGCGAAAATTTTGATGGTTTCTGAGCCATCTCTTAATTCCAAACTCCGATACTTCCCGGACGGATTGACGAATCCGAAAAATTTCTGTTGCATCTGAAAGTAGAAACACTCCCGATTACAACGGTATATGTATTTTTCCCCTAGGCAATTGTAGTTATTGGTTTCGAGTATCAGACTTGCGAAACTATGATGGTTTCTCAACCATTACTTCACTTCAAACTCCTATATCTCGCCAACGGACTGAGGAAATCGAGAAATTCCTGTTGCATCTGAAATTAGGAACTCGCCCGATTACAATGGTGTGTCTACTTTTCCCCGAGGCCATTCCAGTTATTGGTTTCTAGTATCAGACTTGCGAAAATTTTGATTGTTTGTCAACCATTCCATAAATTCAATCTCCCATATCTCGCGAACGGATTGACGCATCCGAAAAATTTCTGTCGCATCTGAAAGTAGAAACTCGCCCGATTACAACGGTATGTGTATTTTTCCCCTAGGCCATTGAAGTTATTGGTTTCGAGTATCAGACTTGCCAAATTTTGATGGTTTCTCAACCATTCCGCCACTTCAAACTCCTATATCTCGCGAACGGACTGAGGAAATCGAGAAATTTCTGTTGCATCTGAAAGTAGAAACTCTCCCGATTACAACGGTATGTGTATTTTTGCCCTAGGCCATAGTAGTTATTGGTTTCGAGTATGAGACTTGCGAAATTTTGATGGTTTCTCAACCATACCTTAACTTTAAACTCCCATATCTCGCGAACGGATTGACGAACTCGAGAAATTCCTGTTGCATCTGAAAGTAGAAACTCGACCGATTACAATGGTGTGTGTACTCTTCGCCTCGGCCATTCCAGTTATTGGTTGCTAGCATCAGAATTGCGAAAATTTTGATGGTTTTTCAACCATCTCTTAACTTCAAACTCCCATATTTCGCGAACGGATTGTCGAATTCGACAAATTTCTGTTGCGTCTGAAAGCAGAGACTCTCCCGATTAGAACGGTATGTGCATTTTTCCCCTAGGCCATTGTAGTTATTGGTTTCGAGTATCAGACTTGCGAAAATTTTGATGGATTCTCAACCATTCCTTAACTTCAAACTCCCATATCTCGCGATCGGATTGACGAGCTCGCGAAATTCCTGTTGCATCTGACAGCAGAAACTCGCCCGATTACAACGGTATGTGTATTTTTGCCCTAGGCCATAGTAGTTATTGGTTTCGAGTATCAGACTTGCGAAATTTTGATGGTTTCTCAACCATACCTTAACTTCAAACTCCCATATCTCGCGAACGGATTGACGAACTCGAGAAATTCCTGTTGCATCTGAAAGTAGAAACTCGACCGATTACAATGGTGTGTGTACTTCTCGCCTCGGCCATTCCAGTTATTGGATTCTAGCATCAGAATTGCGAAAATTTTGATGGTTTTTCAACCATCTCTTAACTTCAAACTCCAATATCTCGCGAACGGACTGACGAACTCGAGAAATTCCTGTTGCATCTGAAAGTAGAAACTCTCCCGATTAGAACGATATGTGCATTTTTCCTCTAGTCCATTGTAGTTATTGGTTTCGAGTATCAGACTTGCGAAAATTTTGATGGATTCTCAACCATTCCTTTACTTCAAACTCCCATATCTCGCGAACGGATTGACGAACTCGAGAAATTCCTGTTGCATCTGAAAGTAGAAACTCGACCGATTACAATGATGTGTGTACTCTTCGCCTCGGCCATTCCAGTTATTGGTTGCTAGCATCAGAATTGCGAAAATTTTGATGGATTCTCAACCATTCCTTAACTTCAAACTCCCATATCTCGCGATCGGATTGACGAGCTCGCGAAATTCCTGTTGCATCTGACAGCAGAAACTCGCCCGATTACAACGGTATGTGTATTTTTCCCCTAGGCCATTGTAGTTATTGGTTTCGAGTATCAGACTTGCGAAAATTTTGATGGATTCTCAACCATTCCTTAACTTCAAACTCCCATATCTCGCGATCGGATTGACGAGCTCGCGAAATTCCTGTTGCATCTGACAGCAGAAACTCGCCCGATTACAACGGTATGTGTATTTTTGCCCTAGGCCATAGTAGTTATTGGTTTCGAGTATCAGACTTGCGAAAATTTTGATGGATTCTCAACCATTCCTTTACTTCAAACTCCCATATCTCATGAACGGATTGACGAACTCGAGAAATTCCTGTTGCTTCTGAAAGTAGAAACTCGCCCGATTACAATGGTATGTGTACTTTACCCTAGGCCATTCCAGTTATTCGTTTCTAGCATCATAATTTCGAAAATATTGATGGTTTCTGAGCCATCTCTTAATTCCAAACTCCGATACTTCCCGGACGGATTGACGAATCCGAAAAATTTCTGTTGCATCTGAAAGTAGAAACACTCCCGATTACAACGGTATATGTATTTTTCCCCTAGGCAATTGTAGTTATTGGTTTCGAGTATCAGACTTGCGAAACTATGATGGTTTCTCACCCATTACTTCACTTCAAACTCCTATATCTCGCCAACGGACTGAGGAAATCGAGAAATTCCTGTTGCATCTGAAATTAGGAACTCGCCCGATTACAATGGTGTGTCTACTTTTCCCCGAGGCCATTCCAGTTATTGGTTTCTAGTATCAGACTTGCGAAAATTTTGATGGATTCTCAACCATTCCTTAACTTCAAACTCCCATATCTCGCGATCGGATTGACGAGCTCGCGAAATTCCTGTTGCATCTGACAGCAGAAACTCGCCCGATTACAACGGTATGTGTATTTTTGCCCTAGGCCATAGTAGTTATTGGTTTCGAGTATCAGACTTGCGAAATTTTGATGGTTTCTCAACCATACCTTAACTTCAAGCTCCCATATCTCGCGAACGGATTGACGAACTCGAGCAATTCCTGTTGCATCTGCAAGTAGAAACTCGCCCGATTACAAAGATATGTGTATTTTTCGCCTAGGCCCTTGTAGTTATTGGTTTCGAGTATCAGACTTGCGAAAAATTTGATGGTTTCTCAACCATTCCTTCTATTCAAACTCCCATACCTCGCGAACGGATTGACGAACTCGAGAAATTCCTACTGCATCTGAAAGTTGAAACTCGCCCGATTACAACGGTATGTGTATTTTTGCTCTAGACCATAGTAGTTATTGGTTTCGAGAATCAGACTTGCGAAAACTTTGATGGTTTCTCACCCATTCCTTAACTTCAAACTCCCATATGTAGCGAACGGATTGACGAACTGGAGAAATTCCTGTTGCATCTGAAAGAAGAAATTCGCCCGATTACAATGGTGTGTGTACTTTTCCCCTAGGCCATTCCAGTTATTCGTTTCGAGTATTAGGCTTGCGAAAATTTTGATGGTTTCTCAACCATTCCTTAACTTCAAACTCCCATATCTCGCGAACGGATTGACGAACTCGAGAAATTCCTGTTGCATCTGAAAGTAGAATCTCGCCCGATTACAATGGTGTGTGTACTTTTCCCCTAGGCCATTCCAGTTATTCGTTTCGAGTATTAGACTTGCGAAAATTTTGATGGTTTCTCAACCATCTCTTAACTCCAAACTCCGATATTTCGCGAACGGATTGACGAACTTGAGAAATTCCTGACGCATCTGAAAGTAGAAACTTGCCCGATTACAATGGGGTGTGTACATTTCCCCTAGACCATTCCAGTTATTGGTTTCGAGTATCAGACTTGCGAAAATTTTGATGGTTTCTCAACCATCTCTTAACTTCAAACTCCAATATCTCGCGAACGGACTGACGAACTAGAGAAATTCCTGTTGAATCTGAAAGCAGAGACTCGCCCGATTACAACGGTATGTGTATTCTTGCCCTAGGCCATAGTAGTTAATGGTTTAGAGTATCAGATTCCAAAAATTTTGATGGATTCTCAACCATTCCTTAACTTCAAACTCCCATATCTCGCGAACGGATAGACGAACTCGAGCAATTCCTGTTGCGTCTGCAAGTAGAAACTCGCCCGATTACAACGGTATTTGTATTTTTCCCCTAGGCCATTGTAGTTATTGCTTTCGAGTATCAGACTTGCGAAAACTTTGATGTTTTCTCAACCATTCCTTAACTTGAAACTCCCATATCTCGCGAACGGATTGACGAAAACGAGAAATTCCTATTGCATCTGAAGGCAGAAACTCGCCCGATTACAATGGTGTGTGTACTTTTCCCCTAGGCCATTCCAGTTATTGGTTTCGAGTATCAGACTTGCGAAAATTTTGATGGTTTCTCAACCATTCCTTAACTTCAAACTCCCATATCTCGCGAACGGATTTACGAACTCGAGAAATTCCTGTTGCATCTGAAAGTAGAAACTCGCCCGATTTCAACGGTTTGTGCATTTTTGCCCTAGGCCATACTAGTTAATGGTTTCGAGTATAACACTTGCGAAAATTTTGATGGTTTCTCAACCATTCCTTAACTGCAAACTCCCATATCTCGCGAACGGATTGACGAACTCGAGAAATTCCTGTTGCATCTGAAAGCAGAAACTCGCCCGATTACAACGGTATTTGTATTTTTCCCCTAGGCCATTGTAGTTATTGCTTTCGAGTATCAGACTTGCGAAAACTTTGATGTTTTCTCAACCATTCCTTAACTTGAAACTCCCATATCTCGCGAACGGATTGACGAACTCGAGAAATTCCTGTAGCATCTGAAAGTAGAAACTAGCCCGATTACAATGGTGTGTGTACTTTTCCCTTAGGCCATTCCAGTTATTGGTTTCGTGTATCAGACTTGCGAAATTTTTGATTGTTTCTCAACCATTCCTTAACTTCAAACTCCCATATCTCGCGAACGGATTGACGAAAACGAGAAATTCCTATTGCATCTGAAGGCAGAAACTCGCCCGATTACAATGGTGTGTGTACTTTTCCCCTAGGCCATTCCAGTTATTGGTTTCGAGTATCAGACTTGCGAAAATTTTGATGGTTTCTCAACCATTCCATAACTTCAAACTCCCATATCACGAGACGGATTGACGAACTCGAGAAATTCCTGTTGTATCTGAAAGCAGAAACACGCCCGATTACAACGGTTTGTGCATTTTTGCCCTAGGCCATAGTAGTTATTGGTTTCGAGTATAAGACTTGCGAAAATTTTGATGGTTTCTCAACCATTCCTCAATTTCAAACTCGCATATCTCGCGAACGGATTGACGAACTCGAGAAATTCCTGTTGCATCTGAGAGCAGAAACTCGCCCGATTACAACGGTATGTGTATTTCTGCCCTGGACCATAGTAGTTAGTGGTTTCGAGTATAAGACTTGCGAAAATTTTAATGGATTCTCAACCATTCCTCAATTTCAAACTCGCATATCTCGCGAACGGATTGACGAACTCGAGAAATTCCTGTTGCATCTGAAAGCAGAAACTCGCCCGATTACAACGGTATGTGTATTTTTTCCCTGGACCATAGTAGTTATTGGTTTCGAGTATCAGATTCCGAAAATTTTGATGGTTTCTCAACCAGTCCTTAACTTCAAACTCCCATATCGCGCGAACGGACTGACGAACTCGAGAAATTCCTGTTCCATCTGAAAGTAGAAACTTGCCCGATTACAATGGTGTGGGTACTTTTCCCCTAGGCCATTCCAGTTATTGGTTTCGAGTATCAGACTTGCGAACATTATGATGGTTTCTCAACCATTCCTTAACTTCAAACACCCATATCTCGCGAACGGATTGATGAACTCGAGAAATTCCTGTTGCATCTGAAAGTAGAAACTCGCCCGATTACAATGGTGTGTGTGCTTTTCCCGTAGGCCATTCCAGTTATAGGTTTCGAGTATCAGACCAGCGAAAATTTTGATGGTTTCTCAACCATTCCTTAACTTCAAACTCCCATATCTCGCTTACAGACTGACGAACTCGAGATATTCCTGTTGCATCTGAAAGTAGAAACTCGCCCGATTACGATGGTGTGTACTTTTCCCTTAGGCCATTCCAGTTATTGGTTTCGTGTATCAGACTTGCGAAAATATTGTTGGTTTCTGAACCATTCCTTAACTTCAAACTCCCATATCTCGCGAACGGATTGACGAACTCGAGAAATTCCTGTTGCATCTGAAAGTAGAAACTCGCCCGATTATAATGGTTTGTGTGCTTTTCCCCTAGGCCATTCCAGTTATAGGTTTCGAGTATAAGACCAGCGAAAATTTTGACGGTTTCTCAACCATTCCTTAACTTCAAACTCCCATATCTCGCGAACGGATTGACGAACTCGAGATATTCCTGTTGCATCTGAAAGCAGAAACTCGCCCGCTTACAATAGTATGTGTATTTTTGCCCTATGCAATAGTAGTTATTGGTTTCGAGTATCAGACTTGCGAAAATTTTGATGGTTTCTCAACCATTCCTTAACTTCAAACTCCCATATCTCGCGAACAGATTGACGAACTCGAGATATTCCTGTTGCATCTGAAAGTAGAAACTCGCCCGATTACGATGGTGTGTACTTTTCCCTTAGGCCATTCCAGTTGTTGGTTTCGTGTATCAGATTCCGAAAAATTTGATGGTTTCTCAACCATTCCTTAACTTCAAACTCCCATATCTCGCGAACGGATTGACGAACTCGTGATATTCCTGTTGCATCTGAAAGCAGAAACTCGCCCGATTACAATGGTGTGTGTGCTTTTCCCCTAGGCCATTCCAGTTATAGGTTTCGAGTATCAGACCAGCGAAAATTTTGATGGTTTCTCAACCATTCCATAACTTCAAACTCCCATATATGCGAACGGATTGACGAACTCGAGGAATTCCTGTTGCATCTGAAAGCAGAAACTCGCCCGATTACAACGGTTTGTGCATTTTTGCCCTAGGCCATAGTATTATAGTTACTGGTTTCGAGTATCAGATTCCGAAAATTTTGATGGTTTCTCAACCATTCCTCAATTTCGAACTCGCATATCTCGCGAACGGATTGACGAACTCGAGAAATTCCTGTTGCATCCGAAAGCAGAAACTCGCCCGATTAAAACGGTATGTGTATTTTTGCCCTGGACCATTGTAGTTATTGGTTTCGAGTATCAGATTCCGAAAATTTTGATGGTTTCTCAACCATTCCTCAATTTCAAACTCGCATATCTCGCGAACGGATTGACGAACTCGAGAAATTCCTTTTGCACCTGAAAGCAGAAACTCGCCCGATTACAATGTGATGTGCATTTTTGCCCCAGGCTATATTAGTTATTGGTTTCGAGTATAAGACATGCGAAAATTTTGATGGTTTCTCAACCATTCCTTAACTTCAAACTCCCATATCTCGCGAACGGATTGACGAACTCGAGAAATTCTTGTTGCATCTGAAAGCAGAAACTCACCCGATTACAACGGTATTTGTATTTTTCCCCTAGGCCATTGTAGTTATTGCTTGCGAGTATCAGACTTGCGAAAACTTTGATGGTTTCTCAACCACTCCTTAACTTCAAACTCCCATATCTCGCGAACGGATTGACGAACTCGAGAAATTCCTGTTGCATCTGAAAGTAGAAACTCGCCAGATTACAACGGGATGTGCATTTTTGCCCTAGGCCATAGTAGTTATTGGTTTCGAGTATAAGACATGCGAAAGTTTTGATGGTTTCTCAACCATTCCTAACTCCAAACTCCCATATCTCGCGAACGGATTGACGAACTCGATATATTCGTGTTGCATCTGAAAGTAGAAACTCGCCCGATTACAATGGTGTGAGTACTTTTCCCCTAGGCCATTCCAGTTATTGGTTTCGAGTATCAGACTTGCGAACATTATGATGGTTTCTCAACCATTCCTTAACTTCAAACTCCCATATCTCGCGAACAGATTGACGAACTCGAGATATTCCTGTTGCATCTGAAAGTAGAAACTCGCCCGATTACAATGGTGTGTGTGCTTTTCCCGTAGGCCATTCCAGTTATAGGTTTCGAGTATCAGACCAGCGAAAATTTTGATGGTTTCTCAACCATTCCTTAACTTCAAACTCCCATATCTCGCGAACAGATTGACGAACTCGAGATATTCCTGTTGCATCTGAAAGTAGAAACTCGCCCGATTACGATGGTGTGTACTTTTCCCTTAGGCCATTCCAGTTATTGGTTTCGTGTATCAGACTTGCGAAAATATTGATGGTTTCTGAACCATTCCTTAACTTCAAACTCCCATATCTCACAAACGGATTGACGAACTCGAGAAATTCCTGTTGCATCTAAAAGTAGAAACTCGCCCGATTATAATGGCTTGTGTGCTTTTCCCCTAGGCCATTCTAGTTATAGGTTTCGAGTATAAGACCAGCGAAAATTTTGACGGTTTCTCAACCATTCCTTAAATTCAAACTCCCATATCTCGCGAACAGATTGACGAACTCGAGAAATTCCTGTTGCATCTAAAAGTAGAAACTCGCCCGATTATAATGGCTTGTGTGCTTTTCCCCTAGGCCATTCTAGTTATAGGTTTCGAGTATAAGACCAGCGAAAGTTTTGATGGTTTCTCAACCATTCCTTAACTTCAAACTCCCATATCTCGCGAACAGACTGACGAACTCGAGATATTCCTGTTGCATCTGAAAGTAGAAACTCGCCCGATTACGATGGTGTGTACTTTTCCCTTAGGCCATTCCAGTTATTGGTTTCGTGTATCAGACTTGCGAAAATATTGTTGGTTTCTGAACCATTCCTTAACTTCAAACTCCCATATCTCGCGAACGGATTGACGAACTCGAGAAATTCCTGTTGCATCTGAAAGTAGAAACTCGCCCGATTATAATGGTTTGTGTGCTTTTCCCCTAGGCCATTCCAGTTATAGGTTTCGAGTATAAGACCAGCGAAAATTTTGACGGTTTCTCAACCATTCCTTAACTTCAAACTCCCATATCTCGCGAACGGATTGACGAACTCGAGGAATTCCTGTTGCATCTGAAAGCAGAAACTCGCCCGATTACAACGGTTTGTGCATTTTTGCCCTAGGCCATAGTATTATAGTTACTGGTTTCGAGTATCAGATTCCGAAAATTTTGATGGTTTCTCAACCATTCCTCAATTTCAAACTCGCATATCTCGCGAACGGATTGACGAACTCGAGAAATTCCTTTTGCACCTGAAAGCAGAAACTCGCCCGATTACAATGTGATGTGCATTTTTGCCCCAGGCTATATTAGTTATTGGTTTCGAGTATAAGACATGCGAAAATTTTGATGGTTTCTCAACCATTCCTTAACTTCAAACTCCCATATCTCGCGAACGGATTGACGAACTCGAGAAATTCTTGTTGCATCTGAAAGCAGAAACTCACCCGATTACAACGGTATTTGTATTTTTCCCCTAGGCCATTGTAGTTATTGCTTGCGAGTATCAGACTTGCGAAAACTTTGATGGTTTCTCAACCACTCCTTAACTTCAAACTCCCATATCTCGCGAACGGATTGACGAACTCGAGAAATTCCTGTTGCATCTGAAAGTAGAAACTCGCCAGATTACAACGGGATGTGCATTTTTGCCCTAGGCCATAGTAGTTAGTGGTTTCGAGTATAAGACTTGCGAAAATTTTAATGGATTCTCAACCATTCCTCAATTTCAAACTCGCATATCTCGCGAACGGATTGACGAACTCGAGAAATTCCTGTTGCATCTGAAAGCAGAAACTCGCCCGATTACAACGGTATGTGTATTTTTTCCCTGGACCATAGTAGTTATTGGTTTCGAGTATCAGATTCCGAAAATTTTGATGGTTTCTCAACCAGTCCTTAACTTCAAACTCCCATATCGCGCGAACGGACTGACGAACTCGAGAAATTCCTGTTCCATCTGAAAGTAGAAACTTGCCCGATTACAATGGTGTGGGTACTTTTCCCCTAGGCCATTCCAGTTATTGGTTTCGAGTATCTGACTTGCGAAAATTTTGATGGTTTCTCAACCATTCCTTAACTTCAAACTCCCATATCTCGCGAACGGATTGACGAACTCGAGAAATTCCTGTTGCATCTGAAAGTAGAAACTCGCCCGATTATAATGGTTTGTGTGCTTTTCCCCTAGGCCATTCCAGTTATAGGTTTCGAGTATAAGACCAGCGAAAATTTTGACGGTTTCTCAACCATTCCATAACTTCAAACTCCCATACCTCGCGAACGGATTGACGAACTCGAGATATTCCTGTTGCATCTGAAAGCAGAAACTCGCCCGCTTACAATAGTATGTGTATTTTTGCCCTATGCAATAGTAGTTATTGGTTTCGAGTATCAGACTTGCGAAAATTTTGATGGTTTCTCAACCATTCCTTAACTTCAAACTCCCATATCTCGCGAACAGATTGACGAACTCGAGATATTCCTGTTGCATCTGAAAGTAGAAACTCGCCCGATTACGATGGTGTGTACTTTTCCCTTAGGCTATTCCAGTTGTTGGTTTCGTGTATCAGATTCCGAAAAATTTGATGGTTTCTCAACCATTCCTTAACTTCAAACTCCCATATCTCGCGAACGGATTGACGAACTCGTGATATTCCTGTTGCATCTGAAAGCAGAAACTCGCCCGATTACAATGGTGTGTGTGCTTTTCCCCTAGGCCATTCCAGTTATAGTTTTCGAGTATCAGACCAGCGAAAATTTTGATGGTTTCTCAACCATTCCATAACTTCAAACTCCCATATATGCGAACGGATTGACGAACTCAAGGAATTCCTGTTGCATCTGAAAGCAGAAACTCGCCCGATTACAACGGTTTGTGCATTTTTGCCCTAGGCCATAGTATTATAGTTACTGGTTTCGAGTATCAGATTCCGAAAATTTTGATGGTTTCTCAACCATTCCTCAATTTCGAACTCGCATATCTCGCGAACGGATTGACGAACTCGAGAAATTCCTGTTGCATCCGAAAGCAGAAACTCGCCCGATTAAAACGGTATGTGTATTTTTGCCCTGGACCATTGTAGTTATTGGTTTCGAGTATCAGATTCCGAAAATTTTGATGGTTTCTCAACCATTCCTCAATTTCAAACTCGCATATCTCGCGAACGGATTGACGAACTCGAGAAATTCCTTTTGCATCTGAAAGCAGAAACTCGCCCGATTACAATGTGATGTGCATTTTTGCCCCAGGCTATATTAGTTATTGGTTTCGAGTATAAGACATGCGAAAATTTTGATGGTTTCTCAACCATTCCTTAACTTCAAACTCCCATATCTCGCGAACGGATTGACGAACTCGAGAAATTCTTGTTGCATCTGAAAGCAGAAACTCACCCGATTACAACGGTATTTGTATTTTTCCCCTAGGCCATTGTAGTTATTGCTTGCGAGTATCAGACTTGCGAAAACTTTGATGGTTTCTCAACCATTCCTTAACTTCAAACTCCCATATCTCGCGAGCGGATTGACGAACTCGAGAAATTCCTGTTGCATCTGAAAGTAGAAACTCGCCAGATTACAACGGGATGTGCATTTTTGCCCTAGGCCATAGTAGTTATTGGTTTCGAGTATAAGACATGCGAAAGTTTTGATGGTTTCTCAACCATTCCTAACTTCAAACTCCCATATCTCGCGAACGGATTGACGAACTCGATATATTCGTGTTGCATCTGAAAGTAGAAACTCGCCCGATTACAATGGTGTGAGTACTTTTCCCCTAGGCCATTCCAGTTATTGGTTTCGAGTATCAGACTTGCGAACATTATGATGGTTTCTCAACCATTCCTTAACTTCAAACACCCATATCTCGCGAACGGATTGATGAACTCGAGAAATTCCTGTTGCATCTGAAAGTAGAAACTCGCCCGATTACAATGGTGTGTGTGCTTTTCCCGTAGGCCATTCCAGTTATAGGTTTCGAGTATCAGACCAGCGAAAATTTTGATGGTTTCTCAACCATTCCTTAACTTCAAACTCCCATATCTCGCGAACAGACTGACGAACTCGAGATATTCCTGTTGCATCTGAAAGTAGAAACTCGCCCGATTACGATGGTGTGTACTTTTCCCTTAGGCCATTCCAGTTATTGGTTTCGTGTATCAGACTTGCGAAAATATTGTTGGTTTCTGAACCATTCCTTAACTTCAAACTCCCATATCTCGCGAACGGATTGACGAACTCGAGAAATTCCTGTTGCATCTGAAAGTAGAAACTCGCCCGATTATAATGGTTTGTGTGCTTTTCCCCTAGGCCATTCCAGTTATAGGTTTCGAGTATAAGACCAGCGAAAATTTTGACGGTTTCTCAACCATTCCTTAACTTCAAACTCCCATATCTCGCGAACGGATTGACGAACTCGAGATATTCCTGTTGCATCTGAAAGCAGAAACTCGCCCGCTGACAATAGTATGTGTATTTTTGCCCTATGCAATAGTAGTTATTGGTTTCGAGTATCAGACTTGCGAAAATTTTGATGGTTTCTCAACCATTCCTTAACTTCAAACTCCCATATCTCGCGAACAGATTGACGAACTCGAGATATTCCTGTTGCATCTGAAAGTAGAAACTCGCCCGATTACGATGGTGTGTACTTTTCCCTTAGGCCATTCCAGTTGTTGGTTTCGTGTATCAGATTCCGAAAAATTTGATGGTTTCTCAACCATTCCTTAACTTCAAACTCCCATATCTCGCGAACGGATTGACGAACTCGTGATATTCCTGTTGCATCTGAAAGCAGAAACTCGCCCGATTACAATGGTGTGTGTGCTTTTCCCCTAGGCCATTCCAGTTATAGGTTTCGAGTATCAGACCAGCGAAAATTTTGATGGTTTCTCAACCATTCCATAACTTCAAACTCCCATATATGCGAACGGATTGACGAACTCGAGGAATTCCTGTTGCATCTGAAAGCAGAAACTCGCCCGATTACAACGGTTTGTGCATTTTTGCCCTAGGCCATAGTATTATAGTTACTGGTTTCGAGTATCAGATTCCGAAAATTTTGATGGTTTCTCAACCATTCCTCAATTTCGAACTCGCATATCTCGCGAACGGATTGACGAACTCGAGAAATTCCTGTTGCATCCGAAAGCAGAAACTCGCCCGATTAAAACGGTATGTGTATTTTTGCCCTGGACCATTGTAGTTATTGGTTTCGAGTATCAGATTCCGAAAATTTTGATGGTTTCTCAACCATTCCTCAATTTCAAACTCGCATATCTCGCGAACGGATTGACGAACTCGAGAAATTCCTTTTGCACCTGAAAGCAGAAACTCGCCCGATTACAATGTGATGTGCATTTTTGCCCCAGGCTATATTAGTTATTGGTTTCGAGTATAAGACATGCGAAAATTTTGATGGTTTCTCAACCATTCCTTAACTTCAAACTCCCATATCTCGCGAACGGATTGACGAACTCGAGAAATTCTTGTTGCATCTGAAAGCAGAAACTCACCCGATTACAACGGTATTTGTATTTTTCCCCTAGGCCATTGTAGTTATTGCTTGCGAGTATCAGACTTGCGAAAACTTTGATGGTTTCTCAACCACTCCTTAACTTCAAACTCCCATATCTCGCGAACGGATTGACGAACTCGAGAAATTCCTGTTGCATCTGAAAGTAGAAACTCGCCAGATTACAACGGGATGTGCATTTTTGCCCTAGGCCATAGTAGTTATTGGTTTCGAGTATAAGACATGCGAAAGTTTTGATGGTTTCTCAACCATTCCTAACTCCAAACTCCCATATCTCGCGAACGGATTGACGAACTCGATATATTCGTGTTGCATCTGAAAGTAGAAACTCGCCCGATTACAATGGTGTGAGTACTTTTCCCCTAGGCCATTCCAGTTATTGGTTTCGAGTATCAGACTTGCGAACATTATGATGGTTTCTCAACCATTCCTTAACTTCAAACTCCCATATCTCGCGAACAGATTGACGAACTCGAGATATTCCTGTTGCATCTGAAAGTAGAAACTCGCCCGATTACAATGGTGTGTGTGCTTTTCCCGTAGGCCATTCCAGTTATAGGTTTCGAGTATCAGACCAGCGAAAATTTTGATGGTTTCTCAACCATTCCTTAACTTCAAACTCCCATATCTCGCGAACAGATTGACGAACTCGAGATATTCCTGTTGCATCTGAAAGTAGAAACTCGCCCGATTACGATGGTGTGTACTTTTCCCTTAGGCCATTCCAGTTATTGGTTTCGTGTATCAGACTTGCGAAAATATTGATGGTTTCTGAACCATTCCTTAACTTCAAACTCCCATATCTCACAAACGGATTGACGAACTCGAGAAATTCCTGTTGCATCTAAAAGTAGAAACTCGCCCGATTATAATGGCTTGTGTGCTTTTCCCCTAGGCCATTCTAGTTATAGGTTTCGAGTATAAGACCAGCGAAAATTTTGACGGTTTCTCAACCATTCCTTAAATTCAAACTCCCATATCTCGCGAACAGATTGACGAACTCGAGAAATTCCTGTTGCATCTAAAAGTAGAAACTCGCCCGATTATAATGGCTTGTGTGCTTTTCCCCTAGGCCATTCTAGTTATAGGTTTCGAGTATAAGACCAGCGAAAGTTTTGATGGTTTCTCAACCATTCCTTAACTTCAAACTCCCATATCTCGCGAACAGACTGACGAACTCGAGATATTCCTGTTGCATCTGAAAGTAGAAACTCGCCCGATTACGATGGTGTGTACTTTTCCCTTAGGCCATTCCAGTTATTGGTTTCGTGTATCAGACTTGCGAAAATATTGTTGGTTTCTGAACCATTCCTTAACTTCAAACTCCCATATCTCGCGAACGGATTGACGAACTCGAGAAATTCCTGTTGCATCTGAAAGTAGAAACTCGCCCGATTATAATGGTTTGTGTGCTTTTCCCCTAGGCCATTCCAGTTATAGGTTTCGAGTATAAGACCAGCGAAAATTTTGACGGTTTCTCAACCATTCCTTAACTTCAAACTCCCATATCTCGCGAACGGATTGACGAACTCGAGGAATTCCTGTTGCATCTGAAAGCAGAAACTCGCCCGATTACAACGGTTTGTGCATTTTTGCCCTAGGCCATAGTATTATAGTTACTGGTTTCGAGTATCAGATTCCGAAAATTTTGATGGTTTCTCAACCATTCCTCAATTTCAAACTCGCATATCTCGCGAACGGATTGACGAACTCGAGAAATTCCTTTTGCACCTGAAAGCAGAAACTCGCCCGATTACAATGTGATGTGCATTTTTGCCCCAGGCTATATTAGTTATTGGTTTCGAGTATAAGACATGCGAAAATTTTGATGGTTTCTCAACCATTCCTTAACTTCAAACTCCCATATCTCGCGAACGGATTGACGAACTCGAGAAATTCTTGTTGCATCTGAAAGCAGAAACTCACCCGATTACAACGGTATTTGTATTTTTCCCCTAGGCCATTGTAGTTATTGCTTGCGAGTATCAGACTTGCGAAAACTTTGATGGTTTCTCAACCACTCCTTAACTTCAAACTCCCATATCTCGCGAACGGATTGACGAACTCGAGAAATTCCTGTTGCATCTGAAAGTAGAAACTCGCCAGATTACAACGGGATGTGCATTTTTGCCCTAGGCCATAGTAGTTATTGGTTTCGAGTATAAGACATGCGAAAGTTTTGATGGTTTCTCAACCATTCCTAACTTCAAACTCCCATATCTCGCGAACGGATTGACGAACTCGATATATTCGTGTTGCATCTGAAAGTAGAAACTCGCCCGATTACAATGGTGTGAGTACTTTTCCCCTAGGCCATTCCAGTTATTGGTTTCGAGTATCAGACTTGCGAACATTATGATGGTTTCTCAACCATTCCTTAACTTCAAACTCCCATATCTCGCGAACAGATTGACGAACTCGAGATATTCCTGTTGCATCTGAAAGTAGAAACTCGCCCGATTACAATGGTGTGTGTGCTTTTCCCGTAGGCCATTCCAGTTATAGGTTTCGAGTATCAGACCAGCGAAAATTTTGATGGTTTCTCAACCATTCCTTAACTTCAAACTCCCATATCTCGCGAACAGATTGACGAACTCGAGATATTCCTGTTGCATCTGAAAGTAGAAACTCGCCCGATTACGATGGTGTGTACTTTTCCCTTAGGCCATTCCAGTTATTGGTTTCGTGTATCAGACTTGCGAAAATATTGATGGTTTCTGAACCATTCCTTAACTTCAAACTCCCATATCTCACAAACGGATTGACGAACTCGAGAAATTCCTGTTGCATCTAAAAGTAGAAACTCGCCCGATTATAATGGCTTGTGTGCTTTTCCCCTAGGCCATTCTAGTTATAGGTTTCGAGTATAAGACCAGCGAAAATTTTGACGGTTTCTCAACCATTCCTTAAATTCAAACTCCCATATCTCGCGAACAGATTGACGAACTCGAGATATTCCTGTTGCATCTGAAAGAGGAAACTCGCCCGATTACAATGGTATGTGTATTTTTGCCCTAGGCTATTCCAGTCATTGGTTTCGAGTATCAGACTTCCGAAAATTTTGATGTTTTCTCAACCATTCCGTAACTTCAAACTCCCATATCTCGCGAACGGATTGACGAACTCGAGAAATTCCTGTTGCATCTGAAAGCAGAAACACGCCCGATCACAACGGTATGTGTATTTTTGCCCTAGGCAATAGTAGTTATTGGTTTCTAGTGTCAGACTTGCGAAAATTTTGATGGTTTCTCAATCATTCCTTAACTTCAAACTCCCATATCTCTCGAACGGATTGACGAACTCGAGAATTTCCTATTGCATCTGAAAGCAAAAACTCGCCCGATTACAATGGTATGTTTATTTTTGCCCTAGGCCATAGTAGTCATTGGTCTCGAATATCAGACTTGCGAAAATTTTGATGGTTTCTCAACCACTCCTTAACTTCAAACTCCCATGTCTCGCGAACGGATTGACGAACTCGAGAACTTCCGGTTGCATCTGGAAGTGGAAACTCGCCCGAATACAACGGTAAGTGTATTTTTCCCCTAGGCCATTGTAGTTATTGGTTTCGAGTATCAGACTTACGAAAATTTTGATGGTTTCTCAACCATTCCTTAACTTCAAACTCCCATATCTCGCGAACGGATTGACGAACTCGAGAAATTCCTGTTGCGTCTGAAAGTAGAAACTCGCTCGATTACAAAGGTGTGTGTACTTTTCCCATAGGGCATTCCAGTTATAGGTTTCGAGTATCAGACCAGGGAAAATTTTGATGGTTTCTCAAACATTCCGTAACTTCAAACTCCCATACCTCGCGAAGGGAATGACGAACTCGAGAAATTCCTGTTGCATCTGAAAGTAGAAACTCACCAGATTACAATAGTGTGTGTACTTTTCCCCTAGGCAATTCCAGTTATTGGTTTCTAGTATCAGACCAGCGAATATTTTGATGGTTTCTCAATCATTCCTTAACTTCAAACTGTATTATCTCGCGAACGGATTGACGAACTCGAGAAATTCCTGTTGCATCTGAATGTAGAAACTCGCCCGATTGCAATGGTATGTGTATTTTTCCCCTAGGTCATAGTAGTTATTGGTTTCGAGTATCAGACTTGCGAAAACTTTGATGGTTTCTTAACCATTCCTTAACTTCACACTCCCACATCTCTCGAACGGATTGACGAACTCGAGAAACTCCTGCTGCCTCTGAAAGCAGAAAGTCGCCCGATTACAACGGTATGTGTATTTTTCACCTAGGCCATTGTAGTTATTGGTTTCGAGTATCAGACTTGCGAAAATTTTGATGGTTTCTCAACCATTACTTAAATTCTAACTCCCGTATCTCGCGAAAGGAATGACGAACTCGAGAAATTCCTGTTGCATCTGAAAGTAGAAACTCGCCCGATTACAATGCTGTGTGTGCTTTTCCCCTAGGCCATTCCAGTTATAGGTTTCGAGTATCAGACCAGCGAAAATTATGATGGTTTCTCAACCATTCCTTAGCTTGAAACTCCTATATCTCGCGAGAGGATTGATGAATCCGAAAATTTCCTGTTGCATCTGAAAGTAGAAACTCGCCCGATTGCAACGGTATGTGTTCTTTTCCCCTATGCCATTACAGTTATTCGTTTCTAGCATCAGAGTTGCGAAAATTTTGATGGTTTCTCAACCGTCTCTTAACTCCAAACTACCGTATCTCGCGAACGGATTGACGAACTCGAGAAATTCCTGTTGCATATGAAAGTAGAAACTCGCTCGATTGCAACGGTATGTGTTCTTTTCCCCTAGGCCATTCCAGTTATTCGTTTCTAGCATCAGAATTGCGAAAATTTTGTTGGTTTCTCAACCGTCTCTTAACTCCAAACTCCCATATCTCGCGAACGGATTGACGAACTCGAGGAATTCCTGTTGCATCTGAAAGTAGAAACTCGCCCGATTACAACGGTATGTGTATTTTTCCCCTGGGTCTTTGTAGTTATTGGTTTCGAGTATCAGACTTGCGAAGATTTTGATGCTTTCTCGACCATTCCTTAACTTCAAACTCCCACATCTCGCGAACGGATTGACGAACTGGAGTAATTCCTGTTGCACCTGAGAGTTGAAACTCGCCCGATTACAACGGTGTGTGTGCTTTTCACCTAGGCCATTCCAGTTATTCGTTTCTAGCATCAGAATTGCGAAAATTTTGATGGTTTCTCAACCGTCTCTTAACTCCAAACTCCCATATCTCGCGAATGGATTGACGAACTGGAGAAATTCCTGTTGCATCTGAAAAGTAGAAACTCGCCCGATTACAATGGTATGTGTATTTTTCCCCTAGGTCTTTGTAGTTATTGGTTTCGAGTATCAGACTTGCGAAGATTTTGATGCTGTCTCAACCATTCCTTAACTTCAAACTCCCACATCTCGCGAACGGATTGACGAACTGGAGAAATTCCTGTTGAATCTGAAAGTAGAAACTCGCCCGATTACATCGGTGTGTGTGCGTTTCCCCTAGTCCATTCCCGTTATTCGTTTCTAGCATCAGAATTGCGAAAATTTTGATGGTTTCTCAACCATTTCTTAACTTCAAACTCCCAAATCTCGCGAACGGATTGGCGAACTCAAGAAATTCCTGTTGCATCTGGAAGCAGAACCTCGCCCGATTACAATGGTATGTGTATTTTTGCCCTAGGCCATTCCAGTCATTGGTTTCGAGTATCAGACTTGCGAAAATTTTGATGGTTTCTCAACCTTCTCTTAACTCCAAACTCCCATATCTCGCGAACGGATTAACGAACTCGAGATATTCCTGTTGCATCTGAAAGTAGAAACTCGCCCAATTACAATGGTGTGTGTACTATTCCCGTAGGCCATTCCAGTTATTGGTTTCGAGAATCAGACTTGCGAAAATTTTGATGATTTCTCAACCATTCCTTATCTTCAAACTCCCATATCTCGCGAAAGGAATGACGAACTCGAGAAATTCCTGTTGCATCTGAAAGTAGAAACTCGCCCGATTGCAAAGGTATGTGTTATTTTCCCCTAGGCCATTCCAGTTATTCGTTTCTAGCATCAGAATTGCGAAAATTTTGATGGTTTCTCAACCTTCTCTTAACTCCAAACTCCCATATCTTGCGAACGGATTAACGAACTCGAGATATTCCTGTTGCATCTGAAAGTAGAAACTCGCCCAATTACAATGGTGTGTGTACTATTCCCGTAGGCCATTCCAGTTATTGGTTTCGAGAATCAGACTTGCGAAAATTTTGATGGTTTCTCAACCATTCCTTATCTTCAAACTCCCATATCTCGCGAAAGGAATGACGAACTCGAGAAATTCCTGTTGCATCTGAAAGTAGAAACTCGCTCGATTACAAAGGTGTGTGTACTTTTCCCATAGGGCATTCCAGTTATAGGTTTCGAGTATCAGACCAGGGAAAATTTTGATGGTTTCTCAAACATTCCGTAACTTCAAACTCCCATACCTCGCGAAGGGAATGACGAACTCGAGAAATTCCTGATGCATCTGAAAGTAGAAACTCACCCGATTACAATAGTGTGTGTACTTTTCCCCTAGGCCATTCCAGTTATTGGTTTCTAGTATCAGACCAGCGAATATTTTGATGGTTTCTCAATCATTCCTTAACTTCAAACTGTATTATCTCGCGAACGGATTGACGAACTCGAGAAATTCCTGTTGCATCTGAATGTAGAAACTCGCCCGATTGCAATGGTATGTGTATTTTTCCCCTAGGTCATAGTAGTTATTGGTTTCGAGTATCAGACTTGCGAAAACTTTGATGGTTTCTTAACCATTCCTTAACTTCACACTCCCACATCTCTCGAACGGATTGACGAACTCGAGAAATTCCTGCTGCCTCTGAAAGCAGAAAGTCGCCCGATTACAACGGTATGTGTATTTTTCACCTAGGCCATTGTAGTTATTGGTTTCGAGTATCAGACTTGCGAAAATTTTGATGGTTTCTCAACCATTACTTAAATTCTAACTCCCGTATCTCGCGAAAGGAATGACGAACTCGAGAAATTCCTGTTGCATCTGAAAGTAGAAACTCGCCCGATTACAATGCTGTGTGTGCTTTTCCCCTAGGCCATTCCAGTTATAGGTTTCGAGTATCAGACCAGCGAAAATTATGATGGTTTCTCAACCATTCCTTAGCTTGAAACTCCTATATCTCGCGAGAGGATTGATGAATCCGAAAATTTCCTGTTGCATCTGAAAGTAGAAACTCGCCCGATTGCAACGGTATGTGTTCTTTTCCCCTATGCCATTACAGTTATTCGTTTCTAGCATCAGAGTTGCGAAAATTTTGATGGTTCCTCAACCGTCTCTTAACTCCAAACTACCGTATCTCGCGATCGGATTGACGAACTCGAGAAATTCCTGTTGCATATGAAAGTAGAAACTCGCTCGATTGCAACGGTATGTGTTCTTTTCCCCTAGGCCATTCCAGTTATTCGTTTCTAGCATCAGAATTGCGAAAATTTTGTTGGTTTCTCAACCGTCTCTTAATTCCAAACTCCCATATCTCGCGAACGGATTGACGAACTCGAGGAATTCCTGTTGCATCTGAAAGTAGAAACTCGCCCGATTACAACGGTATGTGTATTTTTCCCCTGGGTCTTTGTAGTTATTGGTTTCGAGTATCAGACTTGCGAAGATTTTGATGCTTTCTCGACCATTCCTTAACTTCAAACTCCCACATCTCGCGAACGGATTGACGAACTGGAGTAATTCCTGTTGCACCTGAGAGTTGAAACTCGCCCGATTACAACGGTGTGTGTGCTTTTCACCTAGGCCATTCCAGTTATTCGTTTCTAGCATCAGAATTGCGAAAATTTTGATGGTTTCTCAACCGTCTCTTAACTCCAAACTCCCATATCTCGCGAATGGATTGACGAACTGGAGAAATTCCTGTTGCATCTGAAAAGTAGAAACTCGCCCGATTACAATGGTATGTGTATTTTTCCCCTAGGTCTTTGTAGTTATTGGTTTCGAGTATCAGACTTGCGAAGATTTTGATGCTGTCTCAACCATTCCTTAATTTCAAACTCCCACATCTCGCGAACGGATTGACGAACTGGAGAAATTCCTGTTGAATCTGAAAGTAGAAACTCGCCCGATTACATCGGTGTGTGTGCGTTTCCCCTAGTCCATTCCCGTTATTCGTTTCTAGCATCAGAATTGCGAAAATTTTGATGGTTTCTCAACCATTCCTTAACTTCAAACTCCCAAATCTCGCGAACGGATTGGCGAACTCAAGAAATTCCTGTTGCATCTGGAAGCAGAACCTCGCCCGATTACAATGGTATGTGTATTTTTGCCCTAGGCCATTCCAATCATTGGTTTCGAGTATCAGACTTGCGAAAATTTTGATGGTTTCTCAACCTTCTCTTAACTCCAAACTCCCATATCTCGCGAACGGATTAACGAACTCGAGATATTCCTGTTGCATCTGAAAGTAGAAACTCGCCCAATTACAATGGTGTGTGTACTATTCCCGTAGGCCATTCCAGTTATTGGTTTCGAGAATCAGACTTGCGAAAATTTTGATGGTTTCTCAACCATTCCTTATCTTCAAACTCCCATATCTCGCGAAAGGAATGACGAACTCGAGAAATTCCTGTTGCATCTGAAAGTAGAAACTCGCCCGATTACAATGGTGTGTGTGCTTTTCCCCTAGGCCATTCCAGTTATAGGTTTCGAGTATCAGACCAGCGAAAATTATGATGGTTTCTCAACCATTCCTTAGCTTGAAACTCCTATATCTCGCGAGAGGATTGATGAATTCGAAAATTTCCTGTTGCATCTGAAAGTAGAAACTCGCCCGATTGCAACGGTATGTGTTCTTTTCCCCTATGCCATTACAGTTATTCGTTTCTAGCATCAGAGTTGCGAAAATTTTGATGGTTTCTCAACCGTCTCTTAACTCCAAACTCCCGTATCTCGCGAACGGATTGACGAACTCGAGAAATTCCTGTTGCATATGAAAGTAGAAACTCGCTCGATTGCAACGGTATGTGTTCTTTTCCCCTAGGCCATTCCAGTTATTCGTTTCTAGCATCAGAATTGCGAAAATTTTGTTGGTTTCTCAACCGTCTCTTAACTCCAAACTCCCATATCTCGCGAACGGATTGACGAACTCGAGGAATTCCTGTTGCATCTGAAAGTAGAAACTCGCCCGATTACAACGGTATGTGTATTTTTCCCCTGGGTCTTTGTAGTTATTGGTTTCTAGTATCAGACTTGCGAAGATTTTGATGCTTTCTCGACCATTCCTTAACTTCAAACTCCCACATCTCGCGAACGGATTGACGAACTGGAGTAATTCCTGTTGCACCTGAGAGTTGAAACTCGCCCGATTACAACGGTGTGTGTGCTTTTCCCCTAGTCCATTCCAGTTATTCGTTTCTAGCATCAGAATTGCGAAAATTTTGATGGTTTCTCAACCGTCTCTCAACTCCAAACTCCCATATCTCGTGAACGGATTGACGAACTCGAGAAATTCCTGTTGCATTTGAAAGCAGAAGCTCGCCCCATTACAACGGTTTGTGTATTCTTGCCCTAGGCAATAGCAGTTACTGGTTTCGAGTATCAGACTTGCGAAAATTTGGATGGTTCCCTAACCATTCCTTAGCTTCAAACTCCCATATCTCGCGAACGGATTGACGAACTCGAGAAACTGCTGCTGCACCGGAAAGTAGAAACTCGCCCGATTACAATGGTGTGTGTGCTTTTCCCCTAGGCCATTCCAGTTATAGGTTTCGAGTATCAGACCAGCGAAAATTATGATGGTTTCTCAACCATTCCTTAGCTTGAAACTCCTATATCTCGCGAGAGGATTGATGAATCCGAAAATTTCCTGTTGCATCTGAAAGTAGAAACTCGCCCGATTGCAACGGTATGTGTTCTTTTCCCCTAGGCCATTCCAGTTATTCGTTTCTAGCATCAGAATTGCGAAAATTTTGATGGTTTCTCAACCGTCTCTTAACTCCAAACTCCCATATCTCGCGAATGGATTGACGAACTGGAGAAATTCCTGTTGCATCTGAAAAGTAGAAACTCGCCCGATTACAATGGTATGTGTATTTTTCCCCTAGGGCTTTGTAGTTATTGGTTTCGAGTATCAGACTTGCGAAGATTTTGATGCTGTCTCAACCATTCCTTAACTTCAAACTCCCACATCTCGCGAACGGATTGACGAACTGGAGAAATTCCTGTTGAATCTGAAAGTAGAAACTCGCCCGATTACATCGGTGTGTGTGCTTTTCCCCTAGTCCATTCCCGTTATTCGTTTCTAGCATCAGAATTGCGAAAATTTTGATGGTTTCTCAACCATTCCTTAACTTCAAACTCCCAAATCTCGCGAACGGATTGGCGAACTCAAGAAATTCCTGTTGCATCTGGAAGCAGAACCTCGCCCGATTACAATGGTATGTGTATTTTTGCCCTAGGCCATTCCAGTCATTGGTTTCGAGTATCAGACTTGCGAAAATTTTGATGTTTTCTCAACCATTCCGTAACTTCAAACTCCCATATCTCGCGAACGGATTGACGAACTCGAGAAATTCCTGTTGCATCTGAAAGCAGAAACACGCCCGATCACAACGGTATGTGTATTTTTGCCCTAGGCAATAGTAGTTATTGGTTTCTAGTATCAGACTTGCGAAAATTTTGATGGTTTCTCAACCATTCCTTAAATTCAAACTCCCATATCTCGCGAACGGATTGGCGAACTCGAGAAGTTCCTGTTGCATCTGAAAGCAGAAACTCGCCCGATTACAATGGTATGTGTATTTTTGCCCTAGGCCATAGTAGTTATTGGTTTCGAGTGTCAGACTTGCGAAAATTTTGATGGCTTCTCAATCATTCCTTAACTTCAAACTCCCATATCTCTCGAACGGATTGACGAACTCGAGAATTTCCTATTGCATCTGAAAGCAAAAACTCGCCCGATTACAATGGTATGTGTATTTTTGCCCTAGGCCATAGTAGTCATTGGTCTCGAATATCAGACTTGCGAAAATTTTGATGGTTTCTCAACCACTCCTTAACTTCAAACTCCCATATATCGCGAACGGATTGACGAACTCGAGAATTTCCTTTTGCATCTGAAAGTAGAAACTCGCCCGATTACAATGGTGTGTGTACTATTCCCGTAGGCCATTCCAGTTATTGGTTTCGAGAATCAGACTTGCGAAAATTTTGATGGTTTCTCAACCATTCCTGAACTTCACACTCCCATATCTAGCGAACGGATTGACGATCGCGAGAAGTTCCTGTTGCATCTGAAAGCAGTTACTCGCCCGATTAGAACGGTCTGTGTATTTTTCCCCTACGTCATTGTAGTTATTGGTTTCGAGTATCAGACTTGCGAAAATTTTGATGGTTTCTCAACCATTCCTTAATTTCAAACTCCCATATCCCGCAAACGGATTGGCGAACTCGAGAAATTCCTGTTGCATCTGAAAGCAGAAACACGCCCGATTACAAAGGTATGTGTATTTTTCCCCTAGGCCATTCCAGTTATTGGTTTCGAGTATCAGACTTGCGAATATTTTGATGATTTCTCAAGCATTCCTTAACTTCAAACTCCCATATCTCGCGAACGGATTGGCGAGCTCGTGAAATTCCTGTTGCATCTGAAAGTAGAAACACTCGCGATTACAGAGGTATGTGTATTTTTCCCCTAGGCCATTGTAGTTATTGGTTTCGCGTATCAGACTTGCTAATATTTTGATGGTTTCTCAAGCATTCCTTAACTTTAAACCCCCCTATCTCGCGAACGGATTGACGAACTCGAGAAATTCCTGTTGCATCTGAAACAGAAACTCGTCCGATTACAATGGTATGTGTATTTTTGCCCTAGGCCTTTGTAGTTATTTGTTTCGAGTATCAGACTTGCGAAAATTTTGTTGGTTTCTCAACCATTCCTTATCTTCAAACTCCCATATCTCGCGAACGGAATGACGAACTCGAGAAATTCCTGTTGCATCTGAAAGTAGAAACTTGCCCGAATTCAATGGTGTGTGTACTTTTCCCCTAGGCCATTCCAGTTATTGGTTTCGAGTATCAGACTTGCGAATTTTTTGATGGTTTCTCAAGCATTCCTTAACTTCAAACTCCCATATCTCGCGAACGGATTGACGAACTCGAGAAATTCCTGTTGCATCTGAAAGTAGAAACACTCCCGATTACAAAGGTATGTGTATTTTTCCCCTAGGCCATTGTAGTTATTGGTTGCGCGTATCAGACTTGCTAATATTTTGATGGTTTCTCAAGCATTCCTTAACTTCAAACCCCCCTATCTCGCGAACGGATTGACGAACTCGAGAAATTCCTGTTGTATCTGAAACAGAAACTCGTCCGATTACAATGGTATGTGTATTTTTGCCCTAGGCCTATGTAGTTATTTGTTTCGAGTATCAGACTTGCGAAAATTTTGTTGGTTTCTCAACCATTCCTTATCTTCAAACTCCCATATCTCGCGAACGGAATGACGAACTCGAGAAATTCCTGTTGCATCTGAAAGTAGAAACTTGCCCGAATTCAATGGTGTGTGTACTTTTCCCCTAGGCCATTCCAGTTATTGGTTTCGAGTGTCAGACTTGCGAATTTTTTGATGGTTTCTCAAGCATTCCTTAACTTCAAACTCCCATATCTCGCGAACGGATTGACGAACTCGAGAAATTCCTGTTGCATCTGAAAGTAGAAACTCGCCCGATTACTATAGTGTGTGTGCTTTTCCCCTAGGCCATTCCAGTTTTTCGTTTCTAGCATCAGAATTGCGAAAATTTTGATGGTTTCTCAACCACTCCTTAACTTCAAACTCCCATATCTCGCGAACGGATTGACGAACTCGAGAAATTCCTGTTGCATCTGAAACAGAAACTCGTCCGATTACAATGGTATGTGTATTTTTGCCCTAGGCCTTTGTAGTTATTTGTTTCGAGTATCAGACTTGCGAAAATTTTGTTGGTTTCTCAGCCATTCCTTATCTTCAAACTCCCATATCTCGCGAACGGAATGACGAACTCGAGAAATTCCTGTTGCATCTGAAAGTAGAAACACGCCCGATTACAAAGGTATGTGTATTTTTCCCCTATGCCATTGTAGTTATTGGTTTCGCGTATCAGACTTGCGAATATTTTGATGATTTCTCAAGCATTCCTTAACTTCAAACTCCCATATCTCGCGAACGGATTGGCGAGCTCGTGAAATTCCTGTTGCATCTGAAAGTAGAAACACTCCCGATTACAAAGGTATGTGTATTTTTCCCCTAGGCCATTGTAGTTATTGGTTTCGCGTATCAGACTTGCTAATATTTTGATGGTTTCTCAAGCATTCCTTAACTTCAAACCCCCCTATCTCGCGAACGGATTGACGAACTCGAGAAATTCCTGTTGCATCTGAAACAGAAACTCGTCCGATTACAATGGTATGTGTATTTTTGCCCTAGGCCTTTGTAGTTATTTGTTTCGAGTATCAGACTTGCGAAAATTTTGTTGGTTTCTCAGCCATTCCTTATCTTCAAACTCCCATATCTCGCGAACGGAATGACGACCTCGAGAAATTCCTGTTGCATCTGAAAGTAGAAACTTGCCCGAATTCAATGGTGTGTGTACTTTTCCCCTAGGCCATTCCAGTTATTGGTTTCGAGTATCAGACTTGCGAAAATTTTGATGGTTTCTCAACCATTCCTTAATTTCAAACTCCCATATCCCGCAAACGGATTGACGAACTCGAGAAATTCCTGTTGCATCTGAAAGGAGAAACTCGCCCGATTACAATGGTATGTGCATTTTTCCTCTAGGCCTTTGTAGTTATTGGTTTCGAGGATCAGACTTGCGAAAATTTTGTTGGTTCCTCAACGATTCCTTAACTTCAAACCCCCATTCCTCGCGAACGGATTGGCGAACTCGAGAAATTCCTATTGCATCTAAAAGTGGAAACTCGCCCGATTACAATGGTGTTTGTACTTTTCCCCTAGGCCATTCCAGTTATTGGTTTCGAGTATCAGACTTGCGAAAATTTTGATGGTTTCTCAACCATTCCTTAACTTCAAACTCCCCTATCTCTCGAACGGATTGACAAACTCGAGAATTTCCTGTTGCATCTGAAAGCAGAAACACGCCCGATTACAAAGGTATGTGTATTTTTCCCCTAGGCCATTCCAGTTATTGGTTTCGAGTATCAGACTTGCGAATATTTTGATGATTTCTCAAGCATTCCTTAACTTCAAACTCCCATATCTCGCGAACGGATTGGCGAGCTCGTGAAATTCCTGTTGCATCTGAAAGTAGAAACACTCGCGATTACAGAGGTATGTGTATTTTTCCCCTAGGCCATTGTAGTTATTGGTTTCGCGTATCAGACTTGCTAATATTTTGATGGTTTCTCAAGCATTCCTTAACTTTAAACCCCCCTATCTCGCGAACGGATTGACGAACTCGAGAAATTCCTGTTGCATCTGAAACAGAAACTCGTCCGATTACAATGGTATGTGTATTTTTGCCCTAGGCCTTTGTAGTTATTTGTTTCGAGTATCAGACTTGCGAAAATTTTGTTGGTTTCTCAACCATTCCTTATCTTCAAACTCCCATATCTCGCGAACGGAATGACGAACTCGAGAAATTCCTGTTGCATCTGAAAGTAGAAACTTGCCCGAATTCAATGGTGTGTGTTCTTTTCCCCTAGGCCATTCCAGTTATTGGTTTCGAGTATCAGACTTGCGAATTTTTTGATGGTTTCTCAAGCATTCCTTAACTTCAAACTCCCATATCTCGCGAACGGATTGACGAACTCGAGAAATTCCTGTTGCATCTGAAAGTAGAAACACTCCCGATTACAAAGGTATGTGTATTTTTCCCCTAGGCCATTGTAGTTATTGGTTTCGCGTATCAGACTTGCTAATATTTTGATGGTTTCTCAAGCATTCATTAACTTCAAACCCCCCTATCTCGCGAACGGATTGACGAACTCGAGAAATTCCTGTTGTATCTGAAACAGAAACTCGTCCGATTACAATGGTATGTGTATTTTTGCCCTAGGCCTATGTAGTTATTTGTTTCGAGTATCAGACTTGCGAAAATTTTGTTGGTTTCTCAACCATTCCTTATCTTCAAACTCCCATATCTCGCGAACGGAATGACGAACTCGAGAAATTCCCGTTGCATCTGAAAGTAGAAACTTGCCCGAATTCAATGGTGTGTGTACTTTTCCCCTAGGCCATTCCAGTTTTTCGTTTCTAGCATCAGAATTGCGAAAATTTTGATGGTTTCTCAACCACTCCTTAACTTCAAACCCCCCTATCTCGCGAACGGATTGACGAACTCGAGAAATTCCTGTTGCATCTGAAACAGAAACTCGTCCGATTACAATGGTATGTGTATTTTTGCCCTAGGCCTTTGTAGTTATTTGTTTCGAGTATCAGACTTGCGAAAATTTGGTTGGTTTCTCAACCATTCCTTATCTTCAAACTCCCATATCTCGCGAACGGAATGACGAACTCGAGAAATTCCTGTTGCCTCTGAAAGTAGAAACTTGCCCGAATTCAATGGTGTGTGTACTTTTCCCCTAGGCCATTCCAGTTATTGGTTTCGAGTATCAGACTTGCGAATTTTTTGATGGTTTCTCAACCACTCCTTAACTTCAAACTCCCATATCTCGCGAACGGATTGACGAACTCGAGAAATTCCTGTTGCATCTGAAACAGAAACTCGTCCGATTACAATGGTATGTGTATTTTTGCCCTAGGCCTTTGTAGTTATTTGTTTCGAGTATCAGACTTGCGAAAATTTTGTTGGTTTCTCAACCATTCCTTATCTTCAAACTCCCATATCTCGCGAACGGAATGACGAACTCGAGAAATTCCTATTGCATCTGAAAGTAGAAACACTCCCGATTACAAAGGTATGTGTATTTTTCCCCTAGGCCATTGTAGTTATTGGTTTCGCGTATCAGACTTGCTAATATTTTGATGGTTTCTCAAGCATTCCTTAACTTCAAACCCCCCTATCTCGCGAACGGATTGACGAACTCCAGAAATTCCTGTTGCATCTGAAACAGAAACTCGTCCGATTACAATGGTATGTGTATTTTTGCCCTAGGCCTTTGTAGTTATTTGTTTCGAGTATCAGACTTGCGAAAATTTTGATGGTTTCTCAAGCATTCCTTAACTTCAAACTCCCATACCTCGCGTACGGATTGGCGATCTCGAGAAATTCCTGTTGCATCTGAAAGTGGAAACTCGCCCGATTTCAATGGTGTGTGTACTTTTCCCCTAGGCCATTCCAGTTGTTGGTTTCGAGTATCAGACTTGCGAAAATTTTGATGGTTTCTCAACCACTCCTTAACTTCAAACTCCCGTATCTCGCGAACGGATTGACGAACTCGAGAAATTCCTGTTGCATCTGAAAGTAGGTACACGCCCGATTACAAAGGTATGTGTATTTTTCCCCTAGGCCATTGTAGTTATTGGTTTCGCGTATCAGACTTTCGAAAATTTTGATGGTTTCTCAACCATTCCTTAAATTCAAACTCCAATATCTCGCGAACGGATTGACGAACTCGAGTAATTCCTGTTGCATCTGAAAGTAGAAACTCGCCCGATTACTGTGGTGTGTGTGCTTTTCCCCTAGGCCATACCAGTTTTTCGTTTCTAGCATCAGAATTGCGAAAATTTTGATGGTTTCTCAACCACTCCTTAACTTCAAACTCCCATATCTCGCGAACGGATTGACGAACTCGAGAAATTCCTGTTGCATCTGAAACAGAAACTCGTCCGATTACAATGGTATGTGTATTTTTACCCTAGGCCTTTGTAGTTATTTGTTTCGAGTATCAGACTTGCGAAAATTTTGTAGGTTCCTCAACCATTCCTTATCTTCAAACTCCCATATCTCGCGAACGGAATGACGAACTCGAGAAATTCCTGTTGCATCTGAAAGTAGAAACTCGCCCGATTACAATGGCGTGTGTACTTTTCCCCTAGGCCATTCCAGTTATTGGTTTCGAGTATCAGACTTGCGAATATTTTGATGATTTCTCAAGCATTCCTTAACTTCAAACTCCCATATCTCGCGAACGGATTGGCGAACTCGAGAAATTCCTGTTGCATCTGAAAGTAGAAACACGCCCGATTACAAAGGTATGTGTATTTTTCCCCTAGGCCATTGTAGTTATTGGTTTCGCGTATCAGACTTGCTAATATTTTGATGGTTTCTCAAGCATTCCTTAACATCAAACCCCCCTATCTCGCGAACGGATTGACGAACTCGAGAAATTCCTGTTGCATCTGAAACCAGAAACTCGTCCGATTACAACGGTATGTGTATTTTTGCCCTAGGCCATAGTAGTTATTGTTTTCGGGTATCAGACCTTCGAAAATTTTGATGGTTTCTCAAGCATTCCTTAACTTCAAACTCCCATATCTCGCGAACGGATTGACGAACTCAATTATTTCCTGTTGCATCTGAAAGTAGAAACTCGACCGATTACAATGGCGTGTGTACTTTTCCCCTAGGTCATTCCAGTTATACGTTTCTAGCATCAGAATTGCGAAAATTTTGATGGTTTCTCAACCATTCCTTATCATCAAACTCCCATATCTCGCGAACGGATTGACGAACTCGAGAAATTCCTGTTGCATCTGAAAGTAGAAACTCGCCCAATTACAAAGGTATGTGTATTTTTTCCATAGGCCATAGTAGTTATTGGTTTCGAGTATCAGACTTGCGAAAATTGTGATTGTTTCTCAACCATTCCTTAACTTCAAACTCCCATATCTCGCGAACGGATTGACGAACACGAGAAATTCCGGTTGCACGTGGAAGAAGAAACTCTCCCGATTACAACGGTATGTGAATTTTGCCCCTAAGCCTTTGTAGTTATTGGTTTCGAGTATCAGACTTACGAAAATTTGGATGGTTTCTCAACCGTTCCTTCATTTCAAACTCCCATAACTCGCGAACGGATTGACGAGCTCGAGAAATTCCTGTTGCATCTGAAAGTAGAAACTCGCCCGATTACAAAGGTATGTGTATTTCTCCCCTAGGCCTTTGTAGTTATTGGTATCGAGTATCAGGCCTGCGAAAATTTTGTTGGTTTCTCAAGCATTCCTTAACTTCAAACTCCCATATCGCGCGAAAGGATTGACGAACTCGATTATTTCCTGTTGCATCTGAAAGTAGAAAGTCGACCGATTACAATGGTGTGTGTACTTTTCCCCCAGGTCATTCCAGTTATTCGTTTTTAGCATCAGAATTGCGAAAATTTTGATGGTTTCTCAACCATTCCTTAACTTCAAACACACATATCTCGCGAACGGATTGACGAAATCGAGAAATTCCTGTTGCATCTGAAAGTAGAAACTCGCCCGATTACAAAGGTATGTGTATTTTTCCCCTAGGCCATAGAAGTTATTGGTTTCGAGTGTCAGACTTGCGAAAATTGTGATGGTCTCTCAACCATTCCTTAACTTCAAACTCCCATATCTCGCGAACGGATTGACGAACTCGAGGAATTCCTGTTGCATCTGAAAGTAGAAACTCGCCCCATTACAATGGTGTGTGTACTTTTTCCCTAAGCATTTGTAGTTATTGTTTTCGAGTATCAGACTTGCGAAAATTTTGATGGTTTCTCAACCGTTCCTTAATTTCAAACTCCCATATCTCGCGAACGGATTGACGAACTCGAGAAATTCCTGTTGCATCTGAAACCAGAAACTAGTCCGAATACAACGGAATGTGTATTTTTGCCCTAGGCCATAGTCGTTATTGGTTTCGAGTATCAGACCTTCGAAAATTTTGATGGTTTCTCAAGCATTCCTTAACTTCAAACTCCCATATCTCGCGAACGGATTGAGGAACTCAATTATTTCCTGTGGCATCTGAAAGTAGAAACTCGACCGAATACAATGGTGTGTGTACTTTTCCCCCAGGTCATTCCAGTTATTCGTTTCTAGCATCAGAATTGCGAAAATTTTGTTGGTTTCTCAACCATTCCTTATCTTCAAACTCCCATATCTCGCGAACGGAATGACGAACTCGAGAAATTCCTGTTGCATCTGAAAGTAGAAACTTGCCCGAATTCAATGGTGTGTGTACTTTTCCCCTAGGCCATTCCAGTTATTGGTTTCGAGTATCAGACTTGCGAATTTTTTGATGGTTTCTCAAGCATTCCTTAACTTCAAACTCCCATATCTCGCGAACGGATTGACGAACTCGAGAAATTCCTGTTGCATCTGAAACAGAAACTCGTCCGATTACAATGGTATGTGTATTTTTGCCCTAGGCCTTTGTAGTTATTTGTTTCGAGTATCAGACTTGCGAAAATTTTGTTGGTTTCTCAACCATTCCTTAACTTCAAACTCCCATATCTCGCGAACTGATTGGCGAGCTCGTGAAATTCCTGTTGCATCTGAAAGTAGAAACACTCCCGATTACAAAGGTATGTGTATTTTTGCCCTAGGCCATTGTAGTTATTGGTTTCGCGTATCAGACTTGCTAATATTTTGATGGTTTCTCAAGCATTCCTTAACTTCAAACCCCCCTATCTCGCGAACGGATTGACGAACTCGAGAAATTCCTGTTGCATCTGAAACAGAAACTCGTCCGATTACAATGGTATGTGTATTTTTGCCCTAGGCCTTTGTAGTTATTTGTTTCGGGTATCAGACTTGCGAAAATTTTGTTGGTTTCTCAACCATTCCTTATCTTCAAACTCCCATATCTCGCGAACGGAATGACGAACTCGAGAAATTCCTGTTGCATCTGAAAGTAGAAACTTGCCCGAATTCAATGGTGTGTGTAATTTTCCCCTAGGCCATTCCAGTTATTGGTTTCGAGTATCAGACTTGCGAATTTTTTGATGGTTTCTCAAGCATTCCTTAACTTCAAACTCCCATATCTCGCGAACGGATTGACGAACTCGATAAATTCCTGTTGCATCTGAAAGTAGAAACACGCCCGACTACAAAGGTATGTGTATTTTTCCCCTAGGCCATTGTAGTTATTGGTTTCGCGTATCAGACTTGCGAAAATTTTGATGGTTTCTCAAGCATTCCTTAACTTCAAACTCCCATACCTCGCGTACGGATTGGCGATCTCGAGAAATTCCTGTTGCATCTTAAAGTGGAAACTCGCCCGATTACAATGGTGTGTGTACTTTTCCCCTAGGCCATTCCAGTTGTTGGTTTCGAGTATCAGACTTGCGAAAATTTTGATGGTTTCTCAACCACTCCTTAACTTCAAACTCCCGTATCACGCGAACGGATTGACGAACTCGAGAAATTCCTGTTGCATCTGAAAGTAGGTACACGCCCGATTACAAAGGTATGTGTATTTTTCCCCTAGGCCATTGTAGTTATTGGTTTCGCGTATCAGACTTTCGAAAATTTTGATGGTTTCTCAACCATTCCTTAACTTCAAACTCCCATATCTCGCGAACGGATTGACGAACTCGAGTAATTCCTGTTGCATCTGAAAGTAGAAACTCGCCCGATTACTGTGGTGTGTGTGCTTTTCCCCTAGGCCATTCCAGTTTTTCGTTTCTAGCATCAGAATTGCGAAAATTTTGATGGTTTCTCAACCACTCCTTAACTTCAAACTCCCATATCTCGCGAACGGATTGAGGAACTCGAGAAATTCCTGTTGCATCTGAAACAGAAACTCGTCCGATTACACTGGTATGTGTATTTTTACCCTAGGTCTTTGTAGTTATTTGTTTCGAGTATCAGACTTGCGAAAATTTTGTAGGTTCCTCAACCATTCCTTATCTTCAAACTCCCATATCTCGCGAACGGAATGACGAACTCGAGAAATTCCTGTTGCATCTGAAAGTAGAAACTCGCCCGATTACAATGGCGTGTGTACTTTTCCCCTAGGCCATTCCAGTTATTCGTTTCGAGTATCAGACTTGCGAATATTTTGATGATTTCTCAAGCATTCCTTAACTTCAAACTCCCATATCTCGCGAACGGATTGGCGAACTCGAGAAATTCCTGTTGCATCTGAAAGTAGAAACACGCCCGATTACAAAGGTATGTGTATTTTTCCCCTAGGCCATTGTAGTTATTGGTTTCGCGTATCAGACTTGCTAATATTTTGATGGTTTCTCAAGCATTCCTTAACATCAAACCCCCCTATCTCGCGAACGGATTGACGAACTCGAGAAATTCCTGTTGCATCTGAAACCATAAACTCTTCCGATTACAACGGTATGTGTATTTTTGCCCTAGGCCATAGTAGTTATTGCTTTCGAGTATCAGACCTTCGAAAATTTTGATGGTTTCTCAAGCATTCCTTAACTTCAAACTCCCATATCTCGCGAACGGATTGACGAACTCAATTATTTCCTGTTGCATCTGAAATTAGAAACTCGACCGATTACAATGGCGTGTGTACTTTTCACCTAGGTCATTCCAGTTATACGTTTCTAGCATCAGAATTGCGAAAATTTTGATGGTTTCTCAACCATTCCTTATCATCAAACTCCCATATCTCGCGAACGGATTGACGAACTCGAGAAATTCCTGTTGCATCTGAAAGTAGAAACTCGCCCAAATACAAAGGTATGTGAATTTTTTCCATAGGCCATAGTAGTTATTGGTTTCGAGTATCAGACTTGCGAAAATTGTGATTGTTTCTCAACCATTCCTTAACTTCAAACTCCCATATCTCGCGAACGGATTGACGAACTCAATTATTTCCTGTTGCATCTGAAAGTAGAAACTCGACCGATTACAATGGTGTGTGTACTTTTCCCCCAGGTCATTCCAGTTATTCGTTTCTAGCATCAGAATTGCGAAAATTGTGATTGTTTCTCAACCATTCCTTAACTTCAAACTCCCATATCTCGCGAACGGATTGACGAACACGAGAAATTCCGGTTGCACGTGGAAGAAGAAACTCTCCCGATTACAACGGTATGCGAATTTTGCCCCTAAGCCTTTGTAGTTATTGGTTTCGAGTATCAGACTTGCGAAAATTTGGATGGTTTCTCAACCGTTCCTTCATTTCAAACTCCCATAACTCGCGAACGGATTGACGAGCTCGAGAAATTCCTGTTGCATCTGAAAGTAGAAACTCGCCCGATTACAAAGGTATGTGTATTTCTCCCCTAGGCCTTTGTAGTTATTGGTATCGAGTATCAGGCCTGCGAAAATTTTGTTGGTTTCTCAAGCATTCCTTAACTTCAAACTCCCATATCGCGCGAAAGGATTGACGAACTCGATTATTTCCTGTTGCATCTGAAAGTAGAAAGTCGACCGATTACAATGGTGTGTGTACTTTTCCCCCAGGTCATTCCAGTTATTCGTTTTTAGCATCAGAATTGCGAAAATTTTGATGGTTTCTCAACCATTCCTTAACTTCAAACACCCATATCTCGCGAACGGATTGACGAAATCGAGAAATTCCTGTTGCATCTGAAAGTAGAAACTCGCCCGATTTCAAAGGTATGTGTATTTTTCCCCTAGGCCATAGTAGTTATTGGTTTCGAGTATCAGACTTGCGAAAATTGTGATGGTCTCTCAACCATTCCTTAACTTCAAACTCCCATATCTCGCGAACGGATCGACGAACTCGAGGAATTCCTGTTGCATCTGAAAGTAGAAACTCGCCCCATTACAATGGTGTGTGTACTTTTTCCCTAAGCATTTGTAGTTATTGGTTTCGAGTATCAGACTTGCGAAAATTGTGATGGTCTCTCAACCATTCCTTATTTTCAAACTCCCATATCTCGCGAACGGATTGACGAACTCGAGGAATTCCTGTTGCATCTGAAAGTAGACACTCGCCCCATTACAATGGTGTGTGTACTTTTCCCCTAGGTCATTCCAGTAATTCTTTTCTAGCATCAGAATTGCGAAAATTTTGATGGCTTCTCAACCATTCCTTAACTTCAAACTCCCATATCTCGCAAACGGATTGACATACTCGAGAAATTCCTGTTGCATCTGATAGTAGAAACTCGCCCAATTACAAAGGTATGTGTATTTTTCCCCTAGGCCACAGTAGTTACTGGTTTCGAG
The DNA here is from genome assembly GCF_051014685.1 of Ptiloglossa arizonensis. Taxonomy (NCBI): domain Eukaryota; kingdom Metazoa; phylum Arthropoda; class Insecta; order Hymenoptera; family Colletidae; genus Ptiloglossa; species Ptiloglossa arizonensis. The sequence continues at coordinate 932,318 of NW_027478397.1, forward strand.
TATCAGACTTGCGAAAATTGTGATTGTTTCACAACCATTCCTTACCTTCAAACACCCATATCTCGCGAACGAAATGACGAACTCGATTATTTCCTGTTGCATCTGAAAGTAGAAAGTCGACCGATTACAATGGTGTGTTTACTTTTCCCCCAGGTCATTCCAGTTATTGGTTTCGAGTATCAGACCGGCGAAAATTTTGATGGTTTCTCAACCATTCCTTACCTTCAAACACCCATATCTCACGAACGGAATGACGAACTCGACTATTTCCTGTTGCATCTGAAAGTAGATAGTCGACCGATTACAATGGTGTGTGTACTTTTCCCCTAGGCCATTCCAGTTATTGGTTTCGAGTATCAGACTTGCGAAAATTTTGATGGTTTCTCAAGCATTCCTTAACTTCAAACTCCCATATCTCGCGAACGGATTGAAGAACTCGATTATTTCCTGCTGCATCTGAAATTAGAAACTCGACCGATTACAACGGTATGTGTACTTTTCCCCTAGGTCAATCCAGTTCTTCGTTTCTAGCATCAGAATTGCGAAAATTTTGATGGCTTCTCAACCATTCCTTAACTTCAAACTCCCATATCTCGCGAACGGATTGACATACTCGAGAAATTCCTGTTGCATCTGAAAGTAGAAACTAGCCCGATTACAAAGGTATTTGTATTTTTACCCTAGGACTTAGTAGTTATTGGTTTCGAGTATCAGACTTGCGAAAATTTTGATGGTTTCTCAAGCATTCTTTAACTTCAAACTCCCATATCCCGCGAACGGATTGACGAACTCGATTATTTCCTGTTGCATCTGAAAGTAGAAAGTCGACCGATTACAATGGTGGGTGTACTTTTCCCCTAGGTCATTCCAGTTATTCGTTTCTAGCATCTGAATTGCGGGAATGTTGATGGCTTCTCAACCATTCCTTAACTTCAAACTCCCATATCTCGCGAACGGATAGACGTGCTCGAGAAATTCCTGTTGCATCTGAAAGTAGAAACTAGCCCGATTACAAGGGTATTTGCATTTTTCCCCTAGGCCTTTGTTGTTATTGGTTTCGAGTATCAGACTTGCGAAAATTTTGATGGTTTCTCAAGCATTCCTTAACTTAAAACTCCCATATCTCGCGAACGGATTGACGAACTCGATTATTTCCTGTTGCATCTGAAAGTAGAAAGTCGACAGATTACAATGGTGTGTGTACTTTTCCCCCAGGTCATTCCAGTTATTCGTTTCTAGCATCAGAATTGCGAAAATTTTGATGGTTTCTCAACCATTCCTTAACTTCAAACTCCCATATCTCGCGAACGGACTGACGAACTCGAGGAATTCCTGTTCCATCTGAAAGTAGAAACTTGCCCCATTACAATGGTGTGTGTGCTTTTCCTGTAGGCCATTCCAGTTATAGGTTTCGAGTATCAGACTTGCGAAAATTTTTATGGTTTCTCAACCATTCCTTAACTCCAAACTCCCATATTTCGCGAACGGATTGACGAATCCGAAAAATCTCTGTTGCATCTGAAAATAGAAACTCTCCCGATTACAACGCTATGTTTATTTTTCCCTTAGGCCATTGTAGTTATTGGTTTCGAGTATCAGACTTGCGAAAATTGTGATGGTCTCTCAACCATTCCTTATTTTCAAACTCCCATATCTCGCGAACGGATTGACGAACACGAGGAATTCCTGTTGCATCTGAAAGTAGAAACTCGCCCCATTACAGTGGTGTGTGTACTTTTCCCCTAGGTCATTCCAGTTATTCGTTTCTAGCATCAGAATTGCGAAAATTTTGATGGCTTCTCAACCATTACTTAACTTCAAACTCCCATATCTCGCGAACGGATTGACATACTCGAGAAATTCCTGTTGCATCTGAAAGTAGAAACTCGCCCAATTACAAAGGTATGTGTATTTTTCCCCTAGGCCACAGTTGTTATTGGTTTCGAGTATCAGACTTGAGAAAATTGTGATTGTTTCTCAACCATTCCTTACCTACAAACACCCATATCTCGCGAACGGAATGACGAACTCGATTATTTCCTGTTGCATCTGAAAATAGAAACTCGACCGATTACAATGGTGTGTGTACTTTTCCCCCAGGTCATTCCAGTTATTGGTTTCGAGTATCAGACCGGCGAAAATTTTGATGGTTTCTCAACCATTCCTTACCTTCAAACACCTATATCTCGCGAACGGAATGACGAACTCGATTATTTCCTGTTGCATCTGAAAGTAGAAAGTCGACCGATTACAACGGTGTGTGTACTTTTCCCCCAGGTCATTCCAGATATTCGTTTCTAGCATCAGAATTGCGAAAATTTTGATGGTTTCTCAAGCATTCCTTAACTTCAAACTCCCATATCTCGCGAACGGTTTGACGAACTGGATTATTTCTTGTTGCCTCTGAAAGTAGTAAGTCGTCCGATTACAATGGTGTGTGTACTTATCCCCTAGGTCATTCCAGTTATTCGTTTCCAGCATCAGAATTGCGAAAATTTTGATGGTTTCTCAACCATTCCTTAACTTCAAACTCCCATATCTCGCGAACGGATTGACGAACACGAGAAATTCCGGGTGCATCTGGAAGAAGAAACTCTCCCGATTACAACGGTATGTTTATTTTCCCCCTAAGCCTTTGTAGTTATTGGTTTCGAGTATCAGACTTGCGAAAATTTTGATGGTTTCTCAACCGTTCCTTAATTTCAAACTCCCATATCTCGCGAACGGATTGACGAGCTCGAGAAATTCCTGTTGCATCTAAAAGTAGAAACTCGCCCGATTACAAAGGTATGTGTATTTTTCCCTTAGGCCTTTGTAGTTATTGATATCGAGTATCAGACTTGCGAAAATTTTGATGGTTTCTCAACCGTTCCTTAATTTCAAACTCCCATATCTCCCGAACGGATTGACGACCTGGATTATTTCCTGTTGCATCTGAAACCAGAAACTCGTCCGATTACAACGGTATGTGTATTTTTGCCCTAGGCCATAGTTGTTATTGGTTTCGAGTATTAGATTTGCGAAAATTTTTATGGTTTCTCAATTATTCCTTAACTTCAAACTCCCATATCTCGCGAACGGATTGACGAACTGGATTATTTCCTGTTGCATCTGAAAGTAGAAACTCGCCCAATTACAAAGGTATGTGCATTTTTCCCCTAGGCCACAGTAGTTATTGGTTTCGAGTATGAGGCTTGCGAAAATTGTAATTGATTCTCAACCATTCCTTAACTTCAAACTCCCATATCTCGCGAACTGATTGACGAACACGAGAAATTCCGGTTGCATCTGGAAGAAGAAACTCTCCCGATTACAACGGCATGTGTATTTTTGCCCTAGGCCATAGTATTTATTGGTTTCGAGTATCAGACTTGCGAACATTGTGATGGTTTCTCAACAATTCCTGAACTTCAAACTCCCATATTTCGCGAACGGAATGACGAACTCGAGAAATTCCTGTTGTATCTGAAAGTAGAAACTCGCCCGATTAGAATGGTGTGTGTACTTTTCCCCTAGGCCATTCCTGTTATTGGTTTCGAGTAACAGACTTGCGATAATTTTGATGGTTTCCCAACCATTCCATAACTTCAAACTCCCATATCTCCCGAACGGATTGACGAACTCGAGAAATTCCTGTTGCATCTGAAAGTAGAAACTCGCCCCATTACAATGGTGTGTGTACTTTTCCCATAGGCCATTCCTGTTATTGGTTTCGATTACCAGACTTGCGAAAATTTTGATGGTTTCTCAACCGTTCCTTAATTTCAAACTCCCATATCTCTCGAACGGATTGACGAACTCGTGAAATTCCTCTTGCATCTGAAAGCAGAAACTCGTCCGATTACAACGGTATGTGTATTTTTGCCCTAGGCCATAGTAGTTATTGGTTTCGAGTATCAGACTTGCGAAAATTTTGATGGTTTCTCAAGCATTCCTTAACTTCAAACTCCCATATCTCGTGAACGGATTGACGAACTGGATTATTTCCTGTTACATCAGAAAGTAGAAACTCGCCCAATTACAATGGTGTGTGTACCCTTCCCCTAGGCCACTCCAGTTATTGGTTTCGAGTATCACACTTGCGAAAATTTTGGTGGTTTCTCAACCATTCCTTAATTTCAAACTCCCATATCTCTCGAACGGATTGACGAACTCGTGAAATTCCTCTTGCATCTGAAAGCAGAAACTCGTCCGATTACAACGGTATGTGTATTTTTGCCCTAGGCCATAGTTGTTATTGGTTTCGAGTATCAGACTTGCGAAAATATTGATGGTTTCTCAACCATTCCTTAACTTCAAACTCCCATATCTCGCGAACGGATTGAAGAACTCGAGAATTTCCTATTGCATCTGAAAGCAAAAACTCGCCCGATTACAACGGTATGTGTATTCTTGCCCTAGGCCATAGTAGTTATTGGTTTCGAGTATTAGACTTGCGAAAATTTTTATGGTTTCTCAATTATTCCTTAACTTCAAACTCCCATATCTCGCGAACGGATTGACGAACTGGATTATTTCCTGTTGCATCTGAAAGTAGAAACTCGCCCAATTACAAAGGTATGTGTATTTTTCAACTAGGCCACAGTAGTTATTGGTTTCGAGTATGAGACTTGCGAAAATTGTAATTGTTTCTCAACCATTCCTTAACTTCAAACTCCCATATCTGGCGAACGGATTGACGAACACGAGAAATTCCGGTTGCATCTGGAAGAAGAAACTCTCCCGATTACAACGGCATGTGTATTTTTGCCCTAGGCCATAGTATTTATTGGTTTCGAGTATCAGACTTGCGAACATTGTGATGGTTTCTCAACAATTCCTTAACTTCAAACTCCCATATTTCGCGAACGGAATGACGAACTCGAGAAATTCCTGTTGTATCTGAAAGTAGAAACTCGCCCGATTACAATGGTGTGTGTACTTTTCCCCTAGGCCATTCCTGTTATTGGTTTCGAGTAACAGACTTGCTATAATTTTGATGGTTTCCCAACCATTCCATAACTTCAAACTCCCATATCTCTCGAACGGATTGACGAACTCGAGAATTTCCTATTGCATCTGAAAGCAAAAACTCGCCCGATTACAACGGTATGTGTATTCTTGCCCTAGGCCATAGTAGTTATTGGTTTCGAGTATTAGACTTGCGAAAATTTTTATGGTTTCTCAATTATTCCTTAACTTCAAACTCCCATATCTCGCGAACGGATTGACGAACTGGATTATTTCCTGTTGCATCTGAAAGTAGAAACTCGCCCAATTACAAAGGTATGTGCATTTTTCCCCTAGGCCACAGTAGTTATTGGTTTCGAGTATGAGACTTGCGAAAATTGTAATTGTTTCTCAACCATTCCTTAACTTCAAACTCCCATATCTCGCGAACGGATTGACGAACACGAGAAATTCCGGTTGCATCTGGAAGAAGAAACTCTCCCGATTACAACGGCATGTGTATTTTTGCCCTAGGCCATAGTATTTATTGGTTTCGAGTATCAGACTTGCGAACATTGTGATGGTTTCTCAACAATTCCTTAACTTCAAACTCCCATATTTCGCGAACGGAATGACGAACTCGAGAAATTCCTGTTGTATCTGAAAGTAGAAACTCGCCCGATTACAATGGTGTGTGTACTTTTCCCCTAGGCCATTCCTGTTATTGGTTTCGAGTAACAGACTTGCGATAATTTTGATGGTTTCCCAACCATTCCTTAACTTCAAACTCCCATATCTCCCGAACGGAATGACGAACTCGAGACATTCCTGTTGCATCTGAAAGTAGAAACTCGCCCCATTACAATGGTGTGTGTACTTTTCCCATAGGCCATTCCAGTTATTGGTTTCGATTACCAGACTTGCGAAAATTTTGATGGTTTCTCAACCGTTCCTTAATTTCAAACTCCCATATCTCTCGAACGGATTGACGAACTCGTGAAATTCCTCTTCCATCTGAAAGCAGAAACTCGTCCGATTACAACGGTATGTGTATTTTTGCCCTAGGCCATAGTAGTTATTGGTTTCGAGTATCAGACTTGCGAAAATTTTGATGGTTTCTCAAGCATTCCTTAACTTCAAACTCCCATATCTCGTGAACGGATTGACGAACTGGATTATTTCCTGTTACATCTGAAAGTAGAAACTCGCCCAATTACAATGGTGTGTGTACTCTTCCCCTAGGCCACTCCAGTTATTGGTTTCGAGTATCACACTTGCGAAAATTTTGGTGGTTTCTCAACCATTCCTTAACTTCAAACTCCCATATCTCGCGAACGGATTGACGAACTCGAGAAATTCCTCTTACATCTGAAAGTAGAAACTCGTCCGATTACAACGGTATGTGCATTTTTGCCCTAGGCCATTCCAGTTATTGGTTTCGAGTAACAGACCAGCGAAAATTTTGATGGTTTCTCAACCATTCCTTACCTTCAAACACTCAAATCTCGCGAACGGAATGACGAACTCGAGAAATTCCAGTTGTATCTGAAAGTAGAAACTCGCCCGATTACATTGGTGTGTGTACTTTTCCCATAGGCCATTCCAGTTATTCGTTTTTAGCATCAGAATTGCGAAAATTTTGATGGTTTCTCAACCATTCCTTAACTTCAAACTCCCATGTCTCGCGAACGGATTGACGAACTGGATTATTTCCTGTTGCATCTGAAAGTAGAAACTCGCCCAATTACAAAGGTATGTGCATTTTTCGCCTAGGCCACAGTAGTTATTGGTTTCGAGTATGAGACTTGCGAAAATTGTAATTGTTTCTCAACCATTCCTTAACTTCAAACTCCCATATCTCGCGAACGGATTGACGAACACGAGAAATTCCGGTTGCATCTGGAAGAAGAAACTCTCCTGATTACAACGGTATGTGTATTTTTCCCCTAAGCCTTTGTAGCTATTGGTTTCGAGTATCAGACTTGCGAAAATTTTGGTGGTTTCTCAACCGTTCCTTAACTTTAAACTCCCATATCTCGCGAACTGATTGACGAGCTCGAGAAATTCCTGTTGCATCTGAAAGTAGAAGCACGCTCGATTAAAATGGTGTGTGTACCCTTCCCCTAGGGCATTCCAGTTAATGGTTTCGAGTATCAGATTTGCGAAAACTTTGATGGTTTCTCAACCATTCCTTAACTTCAAACCCCCATACCTCGCGAACGGATTGGCGAACTCGAGAAATTCCTGTTGCATCTGAAAGTAGAAACCCGCCCGATTACATTGGTGTGTGTACTTTTCCTCTAGGCCATTCCAGTTAATGGTTTCGAGTATCAGACCGGCGAAAACTTTGATGGTTTCTCAAGCATTCCTTAACTTCAAACTCACATATCTAGCGAACGGATTGCCGAATCCGAAAAATTTCTGTTGCATCTGAAAGTAGAAACTCTCCCGATTACAACGGTATGTGTATTTTTGCCCTAGGCCATAGTAGTTATTGGTTTCGAGTGTCAGACTTGCGAAAATTGTGATTGTTTCTCAACCGTTCCGTAATTTCAAACTCCCATATCTCGCGAACGGATTGACGAACTCGATTATTTCCTGTTGCATCTGAAAGTAGAAACTCGTCCGATTACAACGGTATGTGTATTTTTGCCCTAGGCCATAGTAGTTACTGGTTTCGAGTGTCAGACTTGCGAAAATTGTGATTGTTTCTCAACCGTTCCGTAATTTCAAACTCCCATATCTCGCGAACGGATTGACGAGCTCGAGAAATTCCTGTTGCATCTGAAAGTAGAAACTTGCCCGATTACAAAGGTGTGTGTATTTTTCCCCTAAGGCTTTGTCGTTATTGGTTTCGAGTATCAGACGTGCGAAAATTTTGATGGTTTCTCAAGCATTCCTTAACTTCAAACTCCCATATCTCGCGAACGCATTGCCGACTCGATTATTTCCTGTTGCATCTGAAAGTAGAAACTCGACCGATTACAATGGAGTGTGCACTTTTCCCCCAGGTCATTCTAGTTATTCGTTTCTAGCAACAGAATTGCGAAAATTTTGATGGTTCCTCAACCATTCCTTAACTTCAAACTCCCATATCTCGCGAACGGATTGACGAACTCGAGAAACTCCTGTTGCATCTGAAAGTAGAAACTCGCCCGATTACAAAGGTATGTGTATTTTTCCCCTAGGCCATAGTAGTTACTGGTTTCGAGTATCAGACTTGCGAAAATTGTGATGGTCTCTCAGCCATTCCTTAACTTCAAACTCCCATATCTCGCGAACGGATTGTCGAACTCGATTATTTCCTGCTGCATCTGAAAGTAGAAACTCGACCGATTACAATGGTGTGTGTACTTTTCCCCTAGGTCATTCAAGTTATTCGTTTCTAGCATCAGAATTGCGAAAATTTTTTTGGTTTCTCAACCATTCCTTAACTTCAAACTCCCATATCTCGCGAACGGATTGACATACTCGAGAAATTCCTGTTGCCTCTGAAAGTAGAAACTCGCCCAATTACAAAGGTATGTGTATTTTTCCACTAGGCCACAGTAGTTATTGGTTTCGAGTATCAGACTTGCGAAAATTGTGATTGTTTCTCAATCATTCCTTAACTTCAAACTCCCGTATCTCGCGAACGGATTGACGAACACGAGAATGTCCGGTTGCATCAGGAAGAAGAAACTCTCCCGATTACAACGGTATGTTTATTTTTCCCCTAAGCCTTTGTAGTTATTGGTTTCGAGTATCAGACTTGCGAAAATTTTGATGGTTTCTCAACCGTTCCTTAACTTCAAACTCCCATATCTCGCGAACGGATTGAAGAACCCGATTATTTCCTGTTGCATCTGAAAGTAGAGAGTCGACCGATTACAATGGTGTATGCACTGTTCCCCAAGGTCATTCCAGTTATTCGTTTCCAGCATCTGAATTGCGAACATTTTGATGGTTTCTCAACCATTCCTCAACTTCAAACTCCCATATCTCGCGAACGGATTGACGAACTCGAGAATTTCCTATTGCATCTGAAAGCAGAAACTCGCCCGATTACAACGGTGTGTGTACTTTTCCCCCAGGCCATTCCAGTTGTTGGTTTCGAGTATCAGACCAGCGAAAGTTTTGATGGTTTCTCATGCATTCCTTACATTCAAACTTCCATATCCTCGCGAACGGATTGACGAACTCGAGAATTTCCTATTGCATCTGACAGCAGAAACTCGCACGATTACAACGGTATGTGTATTTTTGACCTAGGCCATAGTAGTTATTGGATGCGAGTATCAGACTTGCGAAAATTTTGATGATTTCTCAACAATTCCTTAACTTCAAACTGCCATACCTAACGCACGGATTGACGAACTCGAGAAATTCCTGTTGCATCTGAAAGTAAAAACTCGCCCGATTACAAAGATATGTGTATTTTCCCCCTAGGCCATTGTAGTTGTTGGTTTCGAGTATCAGACTTGCGAAAATTTTGATGGTTTCTCAACCATTCCTTACTTTCACACTACCATATCTCGCGAACGGATTGACGAACTCGAGAAATTCCTGTTCCATCTGAAAGTAGAAACTCGCCCGATTACAAAGATATGTGTATTTTCCCCCTAGGCCTTTGTAGTTGTTGATTTCGAGTATTAGACTTGCGAAAATTTTGATGATTTCTCAACCATTCCTTAACTTCAAATTCCCATATCCCGCGAACGGATTGACGAACTCGAGAAATTCCTGTTCCATCTGAAAGTAGAAACTCGCCCGATTACAAAGATATGTGGGTTTTCCCCCTAGGCCTTTGTAGTTGTTGGTTTCGAGTATCAGACTTGCGAAAATTTTGATGGTTTCTCAACCATTCCTTACTTTCACACTACCATATCTCGCGAACGGATTGACGAACTCGAGAATTTCCTATTGCATCTGAAAGCAGAAACTCGCCCGATTACAACGGTGTGTGTACCTTTCCTCTAGGCCATTCCAGTTGTTGGTTTCGAGTATCAGACCAGCGAAAGTTTTGATGGTTTCTCATGCGTTCCTTACCTTCAAACTTCCATATCTCGCGAACGGATTGACGAACTCGAGAATTTCCTATTGCATCTGACAGCAGAAACTCGCCCGATTACAATGGTATGTGTATTTTTCCCCTAGGCATTTGTAGTTATTGGTTTCGAGTATCAGACTTGCGAAAATTTTGATGGTTTCTCAACCATTCCTTAACTTCAAACTCCCATATCTCGCGAACGGATTGACGAACTCGAGAAATTCCTGTTGCATCTGAAAGTAGAAACTCGCCCGATTACAACGGTATGTGTATTTTTCCCCTAGGCCATTGTAGTTATTGGATTCGAGTATCAGACTTTCGAAAATTTTGATGGTTTCTCATGCATTCCTTAACTTCAAACTTCCATATCACGCGAACGGATTGACGAACTCGAGAATTTCCTATTGCATCTGAAAGCAGAAACTCGCACGATTACAACGGTATGTGTATTTTTGCCTTAGGTCATAGTAGTTATTGGATTCGAGTATCAGACTTGCGAAAATTTTGATGGTTTCTCAACCATTCCTTAACTTCCAACTCCCATATCTCGCGAACGGATTGACGAACTCGAGAATTTCCTATTGCATGTGAAAGAAGAATCTCGCCCGATTACAATGGTATGTGTATTTTTCCCCTAGGCATTTGTAGTTGTTGGTTTCGAGTATCAGACTTGCGAAAATTTTGATGGTTTCTCAACCTTTCCTTAACTTCAAACTCCCATATCTCGCGAACGGATTGACGAACTCGAGAAATTCCTGTTGCATCTGAAAGTAGAATCTCGCCCGATTACAATTGTATGTGTATTTTTCCCCTAGGCATTTGTAGTTCTTGGTTTCGAGTATCAGACTTGCGAAAATTTTGATGGTTTCTCAACCATTCCTTAACTTCAAACTCCCATATCTCGCGAACGGATTGACGAACTCGAGAAATTCCTATTGCATCTGACAGCAGAAACTCGCCCGATTACAACGGTATGTGTATTTTTCCCCTAGGCCTTTGAAGTTATTGGTTTCGAGTATCAGACTTGCGAAAATATTGATGGTTTCTCAACCATTCCTTATTTTCACACTTCCATATCTCGCGAACGGATTGACGAACTCGAGAATTTCCTATTGCATCTGAAAGCAGAAACTCGCGCGATTACAACGGTGTGTGTACTTTTCCCCTAAGCCATTCCAGTTGTTGGTTTCGAGTATCAGACCAGCGAAAATATTGATGGTTTCTCAAGCATTCCTTAACTTCAAACTTCCATATCTCGCGAACGGATTGACGAACTCGAGAATTTCCTATTGCATCTGAATGCAGAAACTCGCCCGATGACAAAGGTATGTGTGTTTTCCCCCTAGGCGTTTGTAGTTGTTGGTTTCGTGTATCAGACTTGCGAAAAATTTGATGGTTTCTCAACCATTCCTTAACTTCAAATTCCCATATCCCGCGAACGCATTGACGAACTCGAGAAATTCATGTTGCATGTGAAAGTAGAAATTCGCCCGATTACAACGGTCTGTGTATTTTTCCCCTAGGCCTTTGAAGTTATTGGTTTCGAGTATCAGACTTGCGAAAATTTTGATGGTTTCTCAACCATTCCTTATTTTCACACTTCCATATCTCGCGAACGGATTGACGAACTCGAGAATTTCCTGTTGCATCTGAAAGCAGAAACTCGCCCGATTACAACGGTGTGTGTACTTTTCCCCTAGGCCATTCCAGTTGTTGGTTTCGAGTATCAGATCAGCGAAAATTTTGATGGTTTCTCAACCATTCCTTATTTTCACACTTCCATATCTCGCGAACGGATTGACGAACTCGAGAATTTCCTATTGCATCTGAAAGTAGAAACTCGCACGATTACAACGGTATGGGGATTTTTGACCTAGGCCATAGTAGTTATTGGATGCGAGTATCAGACTTGCGAAAATTTTGATGATTTCTCAACAATTCCTTAACTTCAAACTGCCATACCTCGCGCACGGATTGACGAACTCGAGAAATTCCTGTTGCATCTGAAAGTAAAAACTCGCCCGATTAAAAAGATATGTGTATTTTCCCCCTAGGCCATTGTAGTTGTTGGTTTCGAGTATCAGACTTGCGAAAATTTTGATGGTTTCTCAACCATTCCTTACTTTCACACTACCATATCTCGCGAACGGATTGACGAACTCGAGAAATTCCTGTTCCATCTGAAAGTAGAAACTCGCCCGATTACAAAGATATGTGTATTTTCCCCCTAGGCCTTTGTAGTTGTTGATTTCGAGTATTAGACTTGCGAAAATTTTGATGATTTCTCAACCATTCCTTAACTTCAAATTCCCATATCCCGCGAACGGATTGACGAACTCGAGAAATTCCTGTTCCATCTGAAAGTAGAAACTCGCCCGATTACAAAGATATGTGGGTTTTCCCCCTAGGCCTTTGTAGTTGTTGGTTTCGATTATCAGACTTGCGAAAATTTTGATGGTTTCTCAACCATTCCTTACTTTCACACTACCATATCTCGCGAACGGATTGACGAACTCGAGAATTTCCTATTGCATCTGAAAGCAGAAACTCGCCCGATTACAACGGTATGTGTATTTTTCCCCTAGGCCATTGTAGTTATTGGATTCGAGTATCAGACTTTCGAAAATTTTGATGGTTTCTCATGCATTCCTTAACTTCAAACTTCCATATCACGCGAACGGATTGACGAACTCGAGAATTTCCTATTGCATCTGAAAGCAGAAACTCGCCCGATTACAACGGTATGTGTATTTTTGCCTTAGGTCATAGTAGTTATTGGATTCGAGTATCAGACTTGCGAAAATTTTGATGATTTCTCAACCATTCCTTCACTTCAAACTGCCATATCTCGCGAACGCATTGACGAACTCGAGAAATTCCTGTTGCATGTGAAAGTAGAATCTCGCCCGATTACAATTGTATGTGTATTTTTCCCCTAGGCATTTGTAGTTCTTGGTTTCGAGTATCAGACTTGCGAAAATTTTGATGGTTTCTCAAGCATTCCTAAACTTCAAACTTCCATATCTCGCGAACGGATTGACGAACTCGAGAATTTCCTATTGCATCTGAATGCAGAAACTCGCCCGATTACAACGGTATGTGTATTTTTGCCCTAGACCATAGTAGTTGTTGGTTTCGAGTATCAGACCAGCGAAAATTTTGATGGTTTCTCATGCATTCCTTAACTTCAAACTTCCATATCTCGCGAACGGATTGACGAACTCGAGAATTTCCTATTGCATCTGACAGCAGAAACTCGCCCGATTACAACGGTATGTGTATTTTTGCCCTAGGCCATTGTAGTTATTGGTTTCGAGTATCAGACTTGCGAAAATTTTGATGGTTTCTCAACCATTCCTTAACTTCCAACTCCCATATCTCGCGAACGGATTGACGAACTCGAGAATTTCCTATTGCATGTGAAAGAAGAATCTCGCCCGATTACAATGGTATGAGTATTTTTCCCCTAGGCATTTGTAGTTGTTGGTTTCGAGTATCAGACTTGCGAAAATTTTGATGGTTTCTCAACCTTTCCTTAACTTCAAACTCCCATATCTCGCGAACGGATTGACGAACTCGAGAAATTCCTGTTGCATCTGAAAGTAGAATCTCGCCCGATTACAATTGTACGTGTATTTTTCCCCTAGGCATTTGTAGATCTTGGTTTCGAGTATCAGACTTGCGAAAATTTTGATGGTTTCTCAACCATTCCTTAACTTCAAACTCCCATATCTAGCGAACGGATTGACGAACTCGAGAAATTCCTGTTGCATCTGAAAGTAAAAACTCGCCCGATTACAATGATATGTGTACTTTTCCCCTAGGCCATTCCAGTTATTGGTTTCGTGTATCAGACTTGCGTAAATTTTGATGGTTTCTCATGCATTCCTTAACTTCACACTTCCATATCTCGCGAACGGATTGACGAACTCGAGAATTTCCTATTGCATCTGGAAGCAGAAACTCGCCCGATTACAATGGTATGTGTATTTTTCCCCTAGGCTATTGTAGTTATTGGTTTCGAGTATCAGACTTGCGAAAATTTTGATGGTTTCTCAACCATTCCTTAACTTCCAACTCCCATATCTCGCGAACGGATTGACGAACTCGAGAATTTCCTATTGCATCTGAAAGCAGAAACTCGCCCGATTACAACGGTATGTGTATTTTTCCCCTAGACCATAGTAGTTATTGATTTCAAGTATCAGACTTGCGAAAATTGTGAAGGTTTCACAACCATTCCTTAACTTCAAATTCCCATATCCCGCGAACGGATTGACGAACTCGAGAAATTCTTGTTGCATGTGAAAGTAGAAAGTCGCCCGATTTCAACGGTATGTGTATTTTTCCCCTAGGCCTTTGAAGTTATTGGTTTCGAGTATCAGACTTGCGAAAATTTTGATGGTTTCTCAACCATTCCTTACTTTCACACTTCCATATCTCGCGAACGGATTGACGAACTCGAGAATTTCCTATTGCATCTGAAAGCAGAAACTCGCCCGATTACAACGGTGTGTGTACTTTTCCCCCAGGCCATTCCAGTTGTTGGTTTCGAGTATCAGACCAGCGAAAGTTTTGATGGTTTCTCATGCATTCCTTACATTCAAACTTCCATATCTCGCGAACGGATTGACGAACTCGAGAATTTCCTATTGCATCTGACAGCAGAAACTCGCTCGATTACAATGGTATGTGTATTTTTCCCATAGGCATTTGTAGTTATTGGTTTCGAGTATCAGACTTGCGAAAATTTTGATGGTTTCTCAACCATTCCTTAACTTCAAACTCCCATATCTCGCGAACGGATTGACGAACTCGAGAGTTTCCTATTGTATCTGACAGCAGAAACTCGCCCGATTACAACGGTATGAGTATTTTTGCCCTAGGCCATTGTAGTTATTGGTTTCGAGTATCAGACTTTCGAAAATTTTGATGGTTTCTCAACCATTCCTTAACTTCCAACTCCCATATCTCGCGAACGGATTGACGAACTCGAGAATTTCCTATTGCATGTGAAAGTAGAATCTCGCCCGATTACAATGGTATGTGTATTTTTCCCGTAGGCATTTGTAGTTGATGGTTTCGAGTATCAGACTTGCGAAAATTTTGATGGTTTCTCAACCATTCCTTAACTTCAAACTCCCATATCTCGCGAACGGATTGACGAACTCGAGAAATTCCTGTTGCATCTGAAAGTAGAATCTCGCCCGATTACAATTGTATGTGTATTTTTCCCCTAGGCATTTGTAGTTCTTGGTTTCGAGTATCAGACTTGCGAAAATTTTGATGGTTTCTCAACCATTCCTTAACTTCAAACTCCCATATCTCGCGAACGGATTGACGAACTCGAGAAATTCCTGTTGCATCTGAAAGTAAAAACTCGCCCGATTACAATGATATGTGTACTTTTCCCCTAGGCCATTCCAGTTATTGGTTTCGTGTATCAGACTTGCGAAAATTTTGATGGTTTCTCATGCATTCCTTAATTTCACACTTCCATATCTCGCGAACGGATTGACGAACTCGAGAATTTCCTATTGCATCTGAAAGCAGAAACTCGACCGATTACAACGGTATGTGTATTTTTCCCCTAGGCCATTGTAGTTATTGGTTTCGAGTATCAGACTTGCGAAAATTTTGATGGTTTCTCAACCATTCCTTAACTTCCAACTCCCATATCTCGCGAACGGATTGACGAACTCGAGAATTTCCTATTGAATCTGAAAGCAGAAACTCGCCCGATTACAACGGTATGTGTATTTTTCCACTAGGCCATAGTAGTTATTGATTTCAAGTATCAGACTTGCGAAAATTGTGAAGGTTTATCAACCATTCCTTAACTTCAAACTCCCATATCTCGCGAACGGATTGACGAACTCGAGAAATTCCTGTTGCATCTGAAAGTAGAAACTCGCCCGATTACAAAGATATGTGTGTTTTCCCCCTAGGCCTTTGTAGTTGTTGGTTTCGAGTATTAGACTTGCGAAAATTTTGATGATTTCTCAATCATTCCTTAACTTCAAATTCCCATATCCCGCGAACGGATTGACGAACTCGAGAAATTCCTGTTGCATGTGAAAGTAGAAAGTCGCCCGATTTCAACGGTATGTGTATTTTTCCCCTAGGCCTTTGAAGTTATTGGTTTCGAGTATCAGACTTGCGAAAATTTTGATGGTTTCTCAACCATTCCTTACTTTCACACTTCCATATCTCGCGAACGGATTGACGAACTCGAGAATTTCCTATTGCATCTGAAAGCAGAAACTCGCCCGATTACAACGGTGTGTGTACTTTTCCCCTAGGCCATTCCAGTTGTTGGTTTCGAGTATCAGACCAGCGAAAGTTTTGATGGTTTCTCATGCATTCCTTACCTTCAAACTTCCATATCTCGCGAACGGATTGACGAACTCGAGAATTTCCTATTGCATCTGACAGCAGAAACTCGCTCGATTACAATTGTATGTGTATTTTTCCCCTAGGCATTTGTAGTTATTGGTTTCGAGTATCAGACTTGCGAAAATTTTGATGGTTTCTCAACCATTCCTTAACCTCAAACTCCCATTTCTCGCGAACGGATTGACGAACTCGAGAAATTCCTGTTGCATCTGAAAGTAGAAACTCGCCCGATTACAACGGTATGTGTATTTTTCCACTAGGCCATAGTAGTTATTGATTTCAAGTATCAGACTTGCGAAAATTTTGATGGTTTCTCAACCATTCCTTATATTCACACTTCCATATCGCGCAAACGGATTGACGAACTCGAGAATTTCCTATTGCATCTGAAAGCAGAAACTCGCCCGATTACAACGGTGTGTATACTTTTCCCCTAGGCCAGTCCAGTTGTTGGTTTCGAGTATCAGACCAGCTTAAAATATTGATGGTTTCTCAAGCATGCCTTAACTTCAAACTTCCATATCTCGCGAACGGATTGACGAACTCGAGAAATTCCTGTTGCATCTGAAAGTAGAAACTCGCCCGATTACAACGGCATTTGTATTTTTCCCCTAGGCCATTGTAGTTATTGGTTTCGAGTATCAGACTTGCGAAAATTTTGATGGTTTCTCAACCATTCCTTAACTTCAAACTCCCATATCTCACGAACGGATTGACGAACTCGAGAAATTCCTGTTGCACCTGAAAGTAAAAACTCGCCCGATTACAACGGTATGTGTATTTTTGCCCTAGGCCATAGTAGTTATTGGATGCGAGTATCATACTTGCGAAAATTTTGATGATTTCTCAACCATTCCTTAACTTCAAACTGCCATACCACGCGAACACATTGACGAACTCCAGAAATTCCTGTTGCATGTGAAAGTAGAATCTCGCCCGATTACAATGGTATGTGTATTTTTCCCCTAGGCATTTGTAGTTGTTGGTTTCGAGTATCAGACTTGCGAAAATTTTGATGGTTTCTCAACCATTCCTTTACCTCAAACTCCCATTTCTCGCGAACGGATTGACGAACTCGAGAAATTCCTGTTGCATCTGAAAGTAGAAACTCGCCCGATTACAATGGTACGTGTACTTTTCCCCTAGGTCATTCCAGTTATTGGTTTCGAGTATCAGACCAGCGAAAATTTTGATGGTTTCTCAACCATTCCTTAACTTCAAACTCCCATATCTCGCGAACGGATTGACGAACTCGAGAAATTCCTGTTGCATCTGAAAGTAAAAACTCGCCCGATTACAATGATATGTGTACTTTTCCCCTAGGCCATTCCAGTTATTGGTTTCGTGTATCAGACTTGCGAAAATTTTTATGGTTTCTCATGCATTCCTTAACTTCCAACTCCCATATCTCGCGAACGGATTGACGAACTCGAGAATTTCCTATTGCATCTGAAAGCAGAAACTCGCCCGATTACAACGGTATGTGTATTTTCCCCCTAGGCCATAGTAGTTATTGATTTCAAGTATCAGACTTGCGAAAATTGTGATGGTCTCTCAACCATTACTTAACTTCAATCTCCCATATCTCGCGAACGGATTGACGAACTCGAGAAATTCCTGTTGCATCTGAAAGTAGAAACTCGACCGATTACAATGGTACGTGTACTTTTCCCCTAGGTCATTCCAGTTATTGGTTTCGAGTATCAGACCAGCGAAAATTTTGATGGTTTCTCAACCATTCCTTAACTTCAAACTCCCATATCCCGCGAACGGATTGACGAACTCGAGAAATTCCTGTTGCATGTGAAAGTAGAAAGTCGCCCGATTGCAACGGTATGTGTATTTTTCTCCTAGGCCTTTGTAGTTATTGGTTTCAAGTATCAGACTTGCGAAAATTTTGATGGTTTCTCAACCATTCCTTATATTCACACTTCCATATCGCGCAAACGGATTGACGAACTCGAGAATTTCATATTGCATCTGAAAGCAGAAACTCGCCCGATTACAACGGTGTGTATACTTTTCCCCTAGGCCAGTCCAGTTGTTGGTTTCGAGTATCAGACCAGCTTAAAATATTGATGGTTTCTCAAGCATGCCTTAACTTCAAACTTCCATATCTCGCGAACGGATTGACGAACTCGAGAAATTCCTGTTGCATCTGAAAGTAGAAACTCGCCCGATTACAACGGCATTTGTATTTTTCCCCTAGGCCATTGTAGTTATTGGTTTCGAGTATCAGACTTGCGAAAATTTTGATGGTTTCTCAACCATTCCTTAACTTCAAACTCCCACATCTCACGAACGGATTGACGAACTCGAGAAATTCCTGTTGCATCTGAAAGTAAAAACTCGCCCGATTACAACGGTATGTGTATTTTTGCCCTAGGCCATAGTAGTTATTGGATGCGAGTATCATACTTGCGAAAATTTTGATGATTTCTCAACCATTCCTTAACTTCAAACTGCCATACCACGCGAACACATTGACGAACTCCAGAAATTCCTGTTGCATGTGAAAGTAGAATCTCGCCCGATTACAATGGTATGTGTATTTTTCCCCTAGGCATTTGTAGTTGTTGGTTTCGAGTATCAGACTTGCGAAAATTTTGATGGTTTCTCAACCATTCCTTTACCTCAAACTCCCATTTCTCGCGAACGGATTGACGAACTCGAGAAATTCCTGTTGCATCTGAAAGTAGAAACTCGCCCGATTACAATGGTACGTGTACTTTTCCCCTAGGTCATTCCAGTTATTGGTTTCGAGTATCAGACCAGCGAAAATTTTGATGGTTTCTCAACCATTCCTTAACTTCAAACTCCCATATCTCGCGAACGGATTGACGAACTCGAGAAATTCCTGTTGCATCTGAAAGTAAAAACTCGCCCGATTACAATGATATGTGTACTTTTCCCCTAGGCCATTCCAGTTATTGGTTTCGTGTATCAGACTTGCGAAAATTTTGATGGTTTCTCATGCATTCCTTAATTTCACACTTCCATATCTCGCGAACGGATTGACGAACTCGAGAATTTCCTATTGCATCTGAAAGCAGAAACTCGACCGATTACAACGGTATGTGTATTTGTCCCCTAGGCCATTGTAGTTATTGGTTTCGAGTATCAGACTTGCGAAAATTTTGATGGTTTCTCAACCATTCCTTAACTTCAAACTCCCATATCTCGCGAACGGATTGACGAACTCGAGAATTTCCTATTGCATCTGAAAGCAGAAACTCGCCCGATTACAACGGTATGTGTATTTTTCCCCTAGGCCATAGTAGTTATTGATTTCAAGTATCAGACTTGCGAAAATTGTGAAGGTTTATCAACCATTCCTTAACTTCAAACTCCCATATATCGCGAACGGATTGACGAACTCGAGAAATTCCTGTTGCATCTGAAAGTAGAAACTCGCCCGATTACAACGATATGTGTGTTTTCCCCCTAGGCCTTTGTAGTTGTTGGTTTCGAGTATTAGACTTGCGAAAATTTTGATGATTTCTCAACCATTCCTTAACTTCAAATTCCCATATCCCGCGAACGGATTGACGAACTCGAGAAATTCCTTTTGCATGTGAAAGTAGAAAGTCGCCCGATTTCAACGGTATGTGTATTTTTCCCCTAGGCCTTTGAAGTTATTGGTTTCGAGTATCAGACTTGCGAAAATTTTGATGGTTTCTCAACCATTCCTTACATTCACACTTCCATATCTCGCGAACGGATTGACGAACTCGAGGATTTCCTATTGCATCTGAAAGCAGAAACTCGCCCGATTACAACGGTGTGTGTACTTTTCCCCTAGGCCATTCCAGTTGTTGGTTTCGAGTATCAGACCAGCGAAAGTTTTGATGGTTTCTCATGCATTCCTTACCTTCAAACTTCCATGTCTCGCGAACGGATTGACGAACTCGAGAATTTCGTATTGCATCTGACAGCAGAAACTCGCTCGATTACAATGGTATGTGTATTTTTCCCCTAGGAATTTGTAGTTATTGGTTTCGAGTATCAGACTTGCGAAAATTTTGATGGTTTCTCAACCATTCCTTAACCTCAAACTCCCATTTCTCGCGAACGGATTGACGAACTCGAGAAATTCCTGTTGCATCTGAAAGTAGAAACTCGACCGATTACAATGGTATGTGTATTTTTCCCCTAGGCATTTGTAGTTGTTGGTCTCGAGTATCAGACTTGCGAAAATTCTGATGGTTTCTCAACCATTCCTTAACCTCAAACTCCCATTTCTCGCGAACGGATTGACGAACTCGAGAAATTCCTGTTGCATCTGAAAGTAGAAACTCGACCGATTGCAATGGTACGTGTACTTTTCCCCTAGGTCATTCCAGTTATTGGTTTCGAGTATCAGACCAGCGAAAATTTTGATGGTTTCTCAAACATTCCTTAACTTCAAACTCCCATATCCCGCGAACGGATTGACGAACTCGAGAAATTCCTGTTGCATGTGAAAGTAGAAAGTCGCCCGATTACAACGGTATGTGTATTTTTCTCCTTGGCCTTTGTAGTTATTGGTTTCGAGTATCAGATTTGCGAAAATTTTGATGGTTTCTCAACCATTCCTTATATTCACACTTCCATATCTCGCAAACGGATTGACGAACTCGAGAATTCCCTATTGCATCTGAAAGCAGAAACTCGCCCGATTACAACGGTGTGTATACTTTTCCCCTAGGCCAGTCCAGTTGTTGGTTTCGAGTATCAGACCAGCTTAAAATATTGATGGTTTCTCAAGCATGCCTTAACTTCAAACTTCCATATCTCGCGAACGGATTGACGAACTCGAGAATTTCCTATTGCATCTGAAAGCAGAAACTCGCCCGATTACAACGGTGTGTATACTTTTCCCCTAGGCCATTCCAGTTGTTGGTTTCGAGTATCAGACCAGCGAAAGTTTTCATGGTTTCTCATGCATTCCTTAACTTCAAACTTCCATATCTCGCGAACGGATTGACGAACTCGAGAATTTCCTATTGCATCTGACAGCAGAAACTCGCCCGATTACAATGGTATGTGTATTTTTCCCCTAGGCATTTGTAGTTATTGGATTCGAGTATCAGACTTGCGAAAATTTTGATGATTTCTCAACCATTCCTTAACTTAAAACTCCCATACCTCGCGAACGGATTGACGAACGCGAGAAATTCCTGTTGCATGTGAAAGTAGAAAGTCGCCCGATTTCAACGGTATGTGTATCTTTCCCCTAGGCCTTTGTAGTTATTGGTTTCGAGTATCAGACTTTCGAAAATTTTGATGGTTTCTCATGCATTCCTTAACTTCAAACTTCCATATCACGCGAACGGATTGACGAACTCGAGAATTTCCTATTGCATCTGAAAGCAGAAACTTGCCCGATTACAACGGTATGTGTATTTTTGCCTTAGGTCATAGTAGTTATTGGATTCGAGTATCATGCTTGCGAAAATTTTGATGATTTCTCAACCATTCCTTAACTTCAAACTGCCATATCTCGCGAACGCATTGACGAACTCGAGAAATTCCTGTTGCATGTGAAAGTAGAATCTCGCCCGATTACCATGGTATGTGTATTTTTCCCTTAGGCATTTGTGGTTATTGGTTTCGAGTATCAGACTTGCGAAAATTTTGATGGTTTCTCAAGCATTCCTTAACTTCAAACTTCCATATCTCGCGAACGGATTGACGAACGCGAGAAATTCCTGTTGCATGTGAAAGTAGAAAGTCGCCTGATTTCAACGGTATGTGTATCTTTCCCCTAGGCCTTTATAGTTATTGGTTTCGAGTATCAGACTTTCGAAAGTTTTGATGGTTTCTCATGCATTCCTTAACTTCAAACTTCCATATCACGCGAACGGATTGACGAACTCGAGAATTTCCTATTGCATCTGAAAGCAGAAACTTGCCCGATTACAACGGTATGTGTATTTTTGCCTTAGGTCATAGTAGTTATTGGATTCGAGTATCATGCTTGCGAAAATTTTAATGATTTCTCAACCATTCCTTAACTTCAAACTGCCATATCTCGCGAACGCATTGACGAACTCGAGAAATTCCTGTTGCATGTGAAAGTAGAATCTCGCCCGATTACCATGGTATGTGTATTTTTCCCTTAGGCATTTGTGGTTATTGGTTTCGAGTATCAGACTTGCGAAAATTTTGATGGTTTCTCAAGCATTCCTTAACTTCAAACTTCCATATCTCGCGAACGGATTGACGAACTCGAGAATTTCCTATTGCATCTGAAAGCAGAAACTCGCCCGATTACAACGGTATGTGTATTTTTCCCCTAGGCCATTGCAGTTATTGGTTTCGAGTATCAGACTTGCGAAAATTTTGATGGTTTCTCAACCATTCCTTAACTTCCAACTCCCATATCTCGCGAACGGATTGACGAACTCGAGAATTTCCTATTGCATCTGAAAGCAGAAACTCGCCCGATTACAACGGTATGTGTATTTTTCCCCTAGGCCATAGTAGTTATTGATTTCAAGTATCAGACTTGCGAAAATTGTGAAGGTTTCTCAACCATTCCTTAACTTCAAACTCCCATATCTCGCGAACGGATTGACGAACTCGAGAAATTCCTGTTGCATCTGAAAGTAGAAACTCGCCCGATTACAAAGATATGTGTGTTTTCACCCTAGGCCTTTGTAGTTGTTGGTTTCGAGTATTAGACTTGCGAAAATTTTGATGATTTCTCAACCATTCCTAAACTTCAAACTCCCATATCTCGCGAACGGATTGACGAACTCGAGAAATTCCTGTTGCATCTGAAAGTAAAAACTCGCCCGATTACAATGATATGTGTACTTTTCCCCTAGGACATTCCAGTTATTGGTTTCGTGTATCAGACTTGCGAAAATTTTGATGGTTTCTCAACCATTCCTTAACTTCAAATTCCCATATCCCGCGAACGGATTGACGAACTCGAGAAATTCCTGTTGCATGTGAAAGTAGAAAGTCGCCCGATTACAACGGTATGTGTATTTTTCCCCTAGGCCTTTGAAGTTATTGGTTTCGAGTATCAGACTTTCGAAAATTTTGGTGGTTTCTCAACCATTCCTTACATTCACACTTCCATATCTCGCGAACGGATTGACGAACTCGAGAATTTCCTATTGCATCTGACAGCAGAAACTCGCCCGATTACAATGGTATGTGTATTTTTCCCCTAGGCATTTGTAGTTATTGGATTCGAGTATCAGACTTGCGAAAATTTTGATGATTTCTCAACCATTCCTTAACTTAAAACTCAAATATCTCGCGAACAGATTGACGAACTCGAGAAATTCCTGTTGCATGTGAAAGTAGAAAGTCGCCCGATTTCAACGGTACGTGTACTTTTCCCCTAGGTCATTCCAGTTATTGGTTTCGAGTATCAGACCAGCGAAAATTTTGATGGTTTCTCATGCATTCCTTAACTTCAAACTTCCATATCTCGCGAACGGATTGACGAACTCGAGAATTTCCTATTGCATCTGACAGCAGAAACTCGCCCGATTACAACGGTATGTGTATTTTTGCCCTAGGCCATAGTAGTTATTGGATGCGAGTATCAGACTTGCGAAAATTTTGATGATTTCTCAACCATTCCTTAACTTCAAACTGCCATACCTCGCGAACACATTGACGATCTCCAGAAATTCCTGTTGCATGTGAAAGTAGAATCTCGCCCGATTACAACCGCATGTGTATTTTTCCCCTAGGCCATTGTAGTTATTGGTTTCGAGTATCAGACTTGCGAAAATTTTGATGGTTTCTCAACCATTCCTTAACCTCAAACTCCCATTTCTCGCGAACGGATTGACGAACTCGAGAAATTCCTGTTGCATCTGAAAGTAGAAACTCGACCGATTACAATGGTACGTGTACTTTTCCCCTAGGTCATTCCAGTTATTGGTTTCGAGTATCAGACCAGCGAAAATTTTGATGGTTTCTCAACCATTCCTTTACTTCAAACTCCCATATCTCGCAAACGGATTGACGAACTCGAGAAATTCCTATTGCATCTGAAAGCATAAACTCGCCCGATTACAACGGTGTGCGTACTTTTCCCCTAGGCCAGTCCAGTTGTTGGTTTCGAGTATCCGCCCAGCGAAAATATTGATGATTTCTCAAGCATGCCTTAACTTCAAACTTCCATATCTCGCGAACAGATTGACGAACTCGAGAAATTCCTGTTGCATCTGAAAGTAGAATCTCCCCCGATCAAATGGTATGTGTTTTTTACCCCTAGGTATTTGTAGTTATTGGTTTCGAGTATCAGACTTGCGAAAATTTTGATGGTTTCTCAACCATTCCTTAACTTCCAACTCCCATATCTCGCGAACGGATTGACGAACTCGAGAAATACCTGTTGCTCTGAAAGTAGAAACTCGCCCGATGACAAAGATATGTGTGTTTTCCCCCTAGGCGTTTGTAGTTGTTGGTTTCGAGTATCAGACTTGCGAAAATTTTGATGGTTTCTCAACCATTCCTTAACTTCAAACTCCCATATCTCGCGAACGGATTGACGAACTCGAGAAATTCCTGTTGCATCTGAAAGTAGAAACTCGACCGATTACAATGGTACGTGTACTTTTCCCCTAGGTCATTCCAGTTATTGGTTTCGAGCATCAGACCAGCGAAAATTTTGATGGTTTCTCATCCATTCCTTAACTTCCAACTCCCATATCTCGCGAACGGATTGACGAACTCGAGAATTTCCTATTGCATCTGATAGCAGAAACTCGCCCGATTACAACGGTATGTGTATTTTTCCCCTCGGCCTATGTAGTTATTGGTTTCGAGTATCAGACTTGCGAAAATTTTGATGGTTTCTCAACCAATCCTTATATTCACACTTCCATATCTCGCAAACGGATTGACGAACTCGAGAATTTCCTATTGCATCTGAAAGCAGAAACTCGCCCGATTACAACGGTGTGTGTACTTTTCCCCTAGGCCAGTCCAGTTGTTGGTTTCGAGTATCAGACCAGCGAAAATATTGATGGTTTCTCAAGCATGCCTTAACTTCAAACTACCATATCTCGCGAACGGATTGACGAACTCGAGAAATTCCTGTTGCATCTGAAAGTAGAATCTCCCCCGATCAAATGGTATGTGTATTTTTCCCTTAGGAATTTGTAGTTATTGGTTTCGAGTATCAGACTTGCGAAAATTTTGATGGTTTCTCAACCATTCCTTAACTTCCAACTCCCATATCTCGCGAACGGATTGAAGAACTCGAAAAATACCTGTTGCATCTGAAAGTAGAAACTCGCCCGATGACAAAGATATGTGTGTTTTCCCCCTAGGCGTTTGTAGTTGTTGGTTTCGAGTATTAGACTTGCGAAAATTTTGATGATTTCTCAACCATTCTTTAACTTCAAACTCCCATATCTCGCGAACGGATTGACGAACTCGAGAAATTCCTGTTGCATCTGAAAGTAAAAACTCGCCCGATTACAATGATATGTGTACTTTTCCCCTAGGACATTCCAGTTATTGGTTTCGTGTATCAGACTTGCGAAAATTTTAATGGTTTCTCATGCATTCCTTAACTTCACACTTCCGTATCTCGCGAACGGATTGACGAACTCGAGAATTTCCTATTGCATCTGAAAGCAGAAACTCGCCCGATTACAACGGTATGTGTATTTTTCCCCTAGGCCTTTGAAGTTATTGGTTTCGAGTATCAGACTTGCGAAAATTTTGATGGTTTCTCAACCATTCCTTATTTTCACACTTCCATATCTCGCGAACGGATTGACGAACTCGAGAATTTCCTGTTGCATCTGAAAGCAGAAAGTCGCCCGATTACAACGGTGTGTGTACTTTTCCCCTAGGCCATTCCAGTTGTTGGTTTCGAGTATCAGACCAGCGAAAACTTTGATGGTTTCTCATGCATTCCTTAACTTCACACTTCCATATCTCGCGAACGGATTGACGAACTCGAGAATTTCCTATTGCATCTGAAAGCAGAAACTCGCCCGATTACAACGGTATGTGTATTTTTCCCCTAAGCCATTGTAGTTATTGGTTTCGATTATCAGACTTGCGAAAATTTTGATGGTTTCTCATCCATTCCTTAACTTCCAACTCCCATATCTCGCGAACGGATTGACGAACTCGAGAATTTCCTATTGCATCTGAAAGCAGAAACTCGCCCGATTACAACGGTATGTGTATTTTTCCCCTAGGCCATTGTAGTTATTGGTTTCGAGTATAAGACTTGCGAAAATTTTGATGGTTTCTCAACCATTCCTTAACCTCAAACTCCCATTTCTCGCGAACGGATTGACGAACTCGAGAAATTCCTTTTGCATGTGAAAGTAGAAAGTCGCCCGATAACAACGGTATGTGTATTTTTCCCCTAGGCCTTTGAAGTTATTGGTTTCGAGTATCAGACTTGCGAAAATTTTGATGGTTTCTCAACCATTCCTTATCTTCACACTTCCATATCTCGCGAACGGATTGACGAACTCGAGAATTTCCTGTTGCATGTGAAAGTAGAAAGTCGCCCGATTACAACGGTATGTGTATTTTTCCCCTAGGCCTTTGAAGTTATTGGTTTCGAGTATCAGACTTGCGAAAATTTTGATGGTTTCTCATCCATTCCTTAACTTCCAACTCCCATATCTCGCGAACGGATTGACGAACTCGAGAATTTCCTATTGCATCTGAAAGCAGAAACTCGCCCGATTACAACGGTATGTGTATTTTTCCCCTAGGCAATAGTAGTAATTGATTTCAAGTATCAGACTTGCGAAAATTGTGATGGTTTCTCAACCATTCCTTAACTTCAGACTCCCATATCTCGCGAACGGATTGACGAACTCGAGAAATTCCTGTTGCATGTGAAAGTAGAAAGTCGCCCGATTACAACGGTATGTGTATTTTTTCCCTAGGCCTTTGAAGTTATTGGTTTCGAGTATCAGACTTGTGAAAATTTTGATGGTTTCTCAACCATTCCTTATTTTCACACTTCCATATCTCGCGAATGGATTGACGAACTCGAGAATTTCCTATTGCATCTGAAAGCAGAAACTCGCACGATTACAACGGTGTGTGTACTTTTCCCCTAAGCCATTCCAGTTGTTGGTTTCGAGTATCAGACCAGCGAAAATTTTGATGGTTTCTCAAGCATTCCTTAAATTCAAACTTCCATATCTCGCGAACGGATTGACGAACTCGCGAATTTCCTATTGCATCTGAATGCAGAAACTCGCCCGATTACAACGGTATGTGTATTTTTGCCCTAGGCCATAGTAGTTGTTGGTTTCGAGTATCAGACCAGCGAAAATTTTGATGGTTTCTCATGCATTCCTTAACTTCAAACTTCCATATCTCGCGAACGGATTGACGAACTCGAGAATTTCCTATTGCATCTGACAGCAGAAACTCGCCCGATTACAATGGTATGTGTATTTTTCCCCTAGGCATTTGTAGTTATTGGTTTCGAGTATCAGACTTGCGAAAATTTTGATGGTTTCTCAACCATTCCTTAACTTCAAACTCCCATATCTCGCGAACGGATTGACGAACTCGAGAAATTCCTGTTGCATCTGAAAGTAGAAACTCGCCCGATTACAACGGTATGTGAATTTTTCCCCTAGGCCATTGTAGTTATCGGATTCGAGTATCAGACTTGCGAAAATTTTGATGATTTCTCAACCATTCCTTAAATTAAAACTCCCATATCTCGCGAACGGATTGACGAACTCGAGAGATTCCTGTTGCCTGTGAAAGTAGAAAGTCGCCCGATTTCAACGGTATGTGTATCTTTCCCCTAGGCCTTTGTAGTTATTGGTTTCGAATATCAGACTTGCGAAAATTTTGATCGTTTCTCATGCATTCCTTAACTTCAAACTTCCATATCACGCGAACGGATTGACGAACTCGAGAATTTCCTATTGCATCTGAAAGCAGAAACTCGCACGATTACAACGGTATGTGTATTTTTGCCTTAGGCCATAGTAGTTATTGATTTCAAGTATCAGACTTGCGAAAACTGTGATGGTTTCTCAACCATTCCTTAACTTCAGACTCCCATATCTCGCGAACGGATTGACGAACTCGAGAAATTCCTGTTGCATCTGAAAGGAGAAACTCGCCCGATTACAACGGCATGTGTATTTTTCCCCTAGGCCATTGTAGTTATTGGTTTCGAGTATCAGACTTGCGAAAATTTTGATGGTTTCTCAACCATTCCTTAACCTCAAACTCCCATTTCTCGCGAACGGATTGACGAACTCGAGAAATTCCTTTTGCATGTGAAAGTAGAAAGTCGCCCGATAACAACGGTATGTGTATTTTTCCCCTAGGCCTTTGAAGTTATTGGTTTCGAGTATCAGACTTGCGAAAATTTTGATGGTTTCTCAACCATTCCTTATCTTCACACTTCCATATCTCGCGAACGGATTGACGAACTCGAGAATTTCCAGTTGCATGTGAAAGTAGAAAGTCGCCCGATTACAACGGTATGTGTATTTTTCCCCTAGGCCTTTGAAGTTATTGGTTTCGAGTATCAGACTTGCGAAAATTTTGATGGTTTCTCATCCATTCCTTAACTTCCAACTCCCATATCTCGCGAACGGATTGACGAACTCGAGAATTTCCTATTGCATCTGAAAGCAGAAACTCGCCCGATTACAACGGTATGTGTATTGTTCCCCTAGGCAATAGTAGTTATTGATTTCAAGTATCAGACTTGCGAAAATTGTGATGGTTTCTCAACCATTCCTTAACTTCAGACTCCCATATCTCGCGAACGGATTGACGAACTCGAGAAATTCCTGTTGCATGTGAAAGTAGAAAGTCGCCCGATTACAACGGTATGTGTATTTTTTCCCTCGGCCTTTGAAGTTATTGGTTTCGAGTATCAGACTTGTGAAAATTTTGATGGTTTCTCAACCATTCCTTATTTTCACACTTCCATATCTCGCGAATGGATTGACGAACTCGAGAATTTCCTATTGCATCTGAAAGCAGAAACTCGCACGATTACAACGGTGTGTGTACTTTTCCCCTAAGCCATTCCAGTTGTTGGTTTCGAGTATCAGACCAGCGAAAATTTTGATGGTTTCTCAAGCATTCCTTAACTTCAAACTTCCATATCTCGCGAACGGATTGACGAACTCGCGAATTTCCTATTGCATCTGAATGCAGAAACTCGCCCGATTACAACGGTATGTGTATTTTTGCCCTAGGCCATAGTAGTTGTTGGTTTCGAGTATCAGACCAGCGAAAATTTTGATGGTTTCTCATGCATTCCTTAACTTCAAACTTCCATATCTCGCGAACGGATTGACGAACTCGAGAATTTCCTATTGCATCTGACAGCAGAAACTCGCCCGATTACAATGGTATGTGTATTTTTCCCCTAGGCATTTGTAGTTATTGGTTTCGAGTATCAGACTTGCGAAAATTTTGATGGTTTCTCAACCATTCCTTATTTTCACACTTCCATATCTCGCGAACGGATTGACGAACTCGAGAATTTCCTGTTGCATCTGAAAGCAGAAAGTCGCCCGATTACAACGGTGTGTGTACTTTTCCCCTAGGCCATTCCAGTTGTTGGTTTCGAGTATCAGACCAGCGAAAATTTTGATGGTTTCTCATGCATTCCTTAACTTCAAACTTCCATATCTCGCGAACGGATTGACGAACTCGAGAATTTCCTATTGCATCTGACAGCAGAAACTCGCCCGATTACAATGGTATGTGTATTTTTCCCCTAGGCATTTGTAGTTATTGGTTTCGAGTATCAGACTTGCGAAAATTTTGATGGTTTCTCAACCATTCCTTAACTTCAAACTCCCATATCTCGCGAACGGATTGACGAACTCGAGAAATTCCTGTTGCATCTGAAAGTAGAAACTCGCCCGATTACAACGGTATGTGAATTTTTCCCCTAGGCCATTGTAGTTATCGGATTCGAGTATCAGACTTGCGAAAATTTTGATGATTTCTCAACCATTCCTTAAATTAAAACTCCCATATCTCGCGAACGGATTGACGAACTCGAGAGATTCCTGTTGCCTGTGAAAGTAGAAAGTCGCCCGATTTCAACGGTATGTGTATCTTTCCCCTAGGCCTTTGTAGTTATTGGTTTCGAATATCAGACTTGCGAAAATTTTGATGGTTTCTCATGCATTCCTTAACTTCAAACTTCCATATCACGCGAACGGATTGACGAACTCGAGAATTTCCTATTGCATCTGAAAGCAGAAACTCGCACGATTACAACGGTATGTGTATTTTTGCCTTAGGCCATAGTAGTTATTGATTTCAAGTATCAGACTTGCGAAAACTGTGATGGTTTCTCAACCATTCCTTAACTTCAGACTCCCATATCTCGCGAACGGATTGACGAACTCGAGAAATTCCTGTTGCATCTGAAAGTAGAAACTCGCCCGATTACAACGGCATGTGTATTTTTCCCCTAGGCCATTGTAGCTATTGGTTTCGAGTATCAGACTTGCGAAAATTTTGATGGTTTCTCAACCATTCCTTAACCTCAAACTCCCATTTCTCGCGAACGGATTGACGAACTCGAGAAATTCCTGTTGCATGTGAAAGTAGAAAGTCGCCCGATTACAACGGTATGTGTATTTTTCCCCTAGGCCTTTGAAGTTATTGGTTTCGAGTATCAGACTTGCGAAAATTTTGATGGTTTCTCAACCATTCCTTATCTTCACACTTCCATATCTCGCGAACGGATTGACGAACTCGAGAATTTCCAGTTGCATGTGAAAGTAGAAAGTCGCCCGATTACAACGGTATGTGTATTTTTCCCCTAGGCCTTTGAAGTTATTGGTTTCGAGTATCAGACTTGCGAAAATTTTGATGGTTTCTCATCCATTCCTTAACTTCCAACTCCCATATCTCGCGAACGGATTGACGAACTCGAGAATTTCCTATTGCATCTGAAAGCAGAAACTCGCCCGATTACAACGGTATGTGTATTGTTCCCCTAGGCAATAGTAGTTATTGATTTCAAGTATCAGACTTGCGAAAATTGTGATGGTTTCTCAACCATTCCTTAACTTCAGACTCCCATATCTCGAGAACGGATTGACGAACTCGAGAAATTCCTGTTGCATGTGAAAGTAGAAAGTCGCCCGATTACAACGGTATGTGTATTTTTTCCCTCGGCCTTTGAAGTTATTGGTTTCGAGTATCAGACTTGTGAAAATTTTGATGGTTTCTCAACCATTCCTTATTTTCACACTTCCATATCTCGCGAATGGATTGACGAACTCGAGAATTTCCTATTGCATCTGAAAGCAGAAACTCGCACGATTACAACGGTGTGTGTACTTTTCCCCTAAGCCATTCCAGTTGTTGGTTTCGAGTATCAGACCAGCGAAAATTTTGATGGTTTCTCAAGCATTCCTTAACTTCAAACTTCCATATCTCGCGAACGGATTGACGAACTCGCGAATTTCCTATTGCATCTGAATGCAGAAACTCGCCCGATTACAACGGTATGTGTATTTTTGCCCTAGGCCATAGTAGTTGTTGGTTTCGAGTATCAGACCAGCGAAAATTTTGATGGTTTCTCATGCATTCCTTAACTTCAAACTTCCATATCTCGCGAACGGATTGACGAACTCGAGAATTTCCTATTGCATCTGACAGCAGAAACTCGCCCGATTACAATGGTATGTGTATTTTTCCCCTAGGCATTTGTAGTTATTGGTTTCGAGTATCAGACTTGCGAAAATTTTGATGGTTTCTCAACCATTCCTTATTTTCACACTTCCATATCTCGCGAACGGATTGACGAACTCGAGAATTTCCTGTTGCATCTGAAAGCAGAAAGTCGCCCGATTACAACGGTGTGTGTACTTTTCCCCTAGGCCATTCCAGTTGTTGGTTTCGAGTATCAGACCAGCGAAAATTTTGATGGTTTCTCATGCATTCCTTAACTTCAAACTTCCATATCTCGCGAACGGATTGACGAACTCGAGAATTTCCTATTGCATCTGACAGCAGAAACTCGCCCGATTACAATGGTATGTGTATTTTTCCCCTAGGCATTTGTAGTTATTGGTTTCGAGTATCAGACTTGCGAAAATTTTGATGGTTTCTCAACCATTCCTTAACTTCAAACTCCCATATCTCGCGAACGGATTGACGAACTCGAGAAATTCCTGTTGCATCTGAAAGTAGAAACTCGCCCGATTACAACGGTATGTGAATTTTTCCCCTAGGCCATTGTAGTTATCGGATTCGAGTATCAGACTTGCGAAAATTTTGATGATTTCTCAACCATTCCTTAAATTAAAACTCCCATATCTCGCGAACGGATTGACGAACTCGAGAGATTCCTGTTGCCTGTGAAAGTAGAAAGTCGCCCGATTTCAACGGTATGTGTATCTTTCCCCTAGGCCTTTGTAGTTATTGGTTTCGAATATCAGACTTGCGAAAATTTTGATGGTTTCTCATGCATTCCTTAACTTCAAACTTCCATATCACGCGAACGGATTGACGAACTCGAGAATTTCCTATTGCATCTGAAAGCAGAAACTCGCACGATTACAACGGTATGTGTATTTTTGCCTTAGGCCATAGTAGTTATTGATTTCAAGTATCAGACTTGCGAAAACTGTGATGGTTTCTCAACCATTCCTTAACTTCAGACTCCCATATCTCGCGAACGGATTGACGAACTCGAGAAATTCCTGTTGCATCTGAAAGTAGAAACTCGCCCGATTACAACGGCATGTGTATTTTTCCCCTAGGCCATTGTAGTTATTGGTTTCGAGTATCAGACTTGCGAAAATTTTGATGGTTTCTCAACCATTCCTTAACCTCAAACTCCCATTTCTCGCGAACGGATTGACGAACTCGAGAAATTCCTTTTGCATGTGAAAGTAGAAAGTCGCCCGATAACAACGGTATGTGTATTTTTCCCCTAGGCCTTTGAAGGTATTGGTTTCGAGTATCAGACTTGCGAAAATTTTGATGGTTTCTCAAGCATTCCTTAACTTCAAACTTCCATATCTCGCGAACGGATTGACGAACTCGCGAATTTCCTATTGCATCTGAATGCAGAAACTCGCCCGATTACAACGGTATGTGTATTTTTGCCCTAGGCCATAGTAGTTGTTGGTTTCGAGTATCAGACCAGCGAAAATTTTGATGGTTTCTCATGCATTCCTTAACTTCAAACTTCCATATCTCGCGAACGGATTGACGAACTCGAGAATTTCCTATTGCATCTGACAGCAGAAACTCGCCCGATTACAATGGTATGTGTATTTTTCCCCTAGGCATTTGTAGTTATTGGTTTCGAGTATCAGACTTGCGAAAATTTTGATGGTTTCTCAACCATTCCTTATTTTCACACTTCCATATCTCGCGAACGGATTGACGAACTCGAGAATTTCCTGTTGCATCTGAAAGCAGAAAGTCGCCCGATTACAACGGTGTGTGTACTTTTCCCCTAGGCCATTCCAGTTGTTGGTTTCGAGTATCAGACCGGCGAAAACTTTGATGGTTTCTCATGCATTCCTTAACTTCACACTTCCATATCTCGCGAACGGATTGACGAACTCGAGAATTTCCTATTGCATCTGAAAGCAGAAACTCGCCCGATTACAACGGTATGTGTATTTTTCCCCTAAGCCATTGTAGTTATTGGTTTCGATTATCAGACTTGCGAAAATTTTGATGGTTTCTCATCCATTCCTTAACTTCCAACTCCCATATCTCGCGAACGGATTGACGAACTCGAGAATTTGCTATTGCATCTGAAAGCAGAAACTCGCCCGATTACAACGGTATGTGTATTTTTCCCCTAGGCAATAGTAGTTATTGATTTCAAGTATCAGACTTGCGAAAACTGTGATGGTTTCTCAACCATTCCTTAACTTCAGACTCCCATATCTCGCGAACGGATTGACGAACTCGAGAAATTCCTGTTGCATCTGAAAGTAGAAACTCGCCCGATTACAACGGCATGTGTATTTTTCCCCTAGGCCATTGTAGTTATTGGTTTCGAGTATGAGACTTGCGAAAATTGTAATTGTTTCTCAACCATTCCTTAACTTCAAACTCCCATATTTCGCGAACGGAATGACGAACTCGAGAAATTCCTGTTGTATCTGAAAGTAGAAACTCGCCCGATTACAATGGTGTGTGTACTTTTCCCCTAGGCCATTCCTGTTATTGGTTTCGAGTAACAGACTTGCGATAATTTTGATGGTTTCCCAACCATTCCTTAACTTCAAACTCCCATATCTCCCGAACGGATTGACGAACTCGAGACATTCCTGTTGCATCTGAAAGTAGAAACTCGCCCCATTACAATGGTGTGTGTACTTTTCCCATAGGCCATTCCAGTTATTGGTTTCGATTACCAGACTTGCGAAAATTTTGATGGTTTCTCAACCGTTCCTTAATTTCAAACTCCCATATCTCTCGAACGGATTGACGAACTCGTGAAATTCCTCTTCCATCTGAAAGCAGAAACTCGTCCGATTACAACGGTATGTGTATTTTTGCCCTAGGCCATAGTAGTTATTGGTTTCGAGTATCAGACTTGCGAAAATTTTGATGGTTTCTCAAGCATTCCTTAACTTCAAACTCCCATATCTCGTGAACGGATTGACGAACTGGATTATTTCCTGTTACATCTGAAAGTAGAAACTCGCCCAATTACAATGGTGTGTGTACTCTTCCCCTAGGCCACTCCAGTTATTGGTTTCGAGTATCACACTTGCGAAAATTTTGGTGGTTTCTCAACCATTCCTTAACTTCAAACTCCCATATCTCGCGAACGGATTGACGAACTCGAGAAATTCCTCTTACATCTGAAAGTAGAAACTCGTCCGATTACAACGGTATGTGCATTTTTGCCCTAGGCCATTCCAGTTATTGGTTTCGAGTAACAGACCAGCGAAAATTTTGATGGTTTCTCAACCATTCCTTACCTTCAAACACTCAAATCTCGCGAACGGAATGACGAACTCGAGAAATTCCAGTTGTATCTGAAAGTAGAAACTCGCCCGATTACATTGGTGTGTGTACTTTTCCCATAGGCCATTCCAGTTATTCGTTTTTAGCATCAGAATTGCGAAAATTTTGATGGTTTCTCAACCATTCCTTAACTTCAAACTCCCATGTCTCGCGAACGGATTGACGAACTGGATTATTTCCTGTTGCATCTGAAAGTAGAAACTCGCCCAATTACAAAGGTATGTGCATTTTTCGCCTAGGCCACAGTAGTTATTGGTTTCGAGTATGAGACTTGCGAAAATTGTAATTGTTTCTCAACCATTCCTTAACTTCAAACTCCCATATCTCGCGAACGGATTGACGAACACGAGAAATTCCGGTTGCATCTGGAAGAAGAAACTCTCCTGATTACAACGGTATGTGTATTTTTCCCCTAAGCCTTTGTAGCTATTGGTTTCGAGTATCAGACTTGCGAAAATTTTGGTGGTTTCTCAACCGTTCCTTAACTTTAAACTCCCATATCTCGCGAACTGATTGACGAGCTCGAGAAATTCCTGTTGCATCTGAAAGTAGAAGCACGCTCGATTAAAATGGTGTGTGTACTCTTCCCCTAGGGCATTCCAGTTAATGGTTTCGAGTATCAGATTTGCGAAAACTTTGATGGTTTCTCAACCATTCCTTAACTTCAAACCCCCATACCTCGCGAACGGATTGGCGAACTCGAGAAATTCCTGTTGCATCTGAAAGTAGAAACCCGCCCGATTACATTGGTGTGTGTACTTTTCCTCTAGGCCATTCCAGTTAATGGTTTCGAGTATCAGACCGGCGAAAACTTTGATGGTTTCTCAAGCATTCCTTAACTTCAAACTCACATATCTAGCGAACGGATTGCCGAATCCGAAAAATTTCTGTTGCATCTGAAAGTAGAAACTCTCCCGATTACAACGGTATGTGTATTTTTGCCCTAGGCCATAGTAGTTATTGGTTTCGAGTGTCAGACTTGCGAAAATTGTGATTGTTTCTCAACCGTTCCGTAATTTCAAACTCCCATATCTCGCGAACGGATTGACGAACTCGATTATTTCCTGTTGCATCTGAAAGTAGAAACTCGTCCGATTACAACGGTATGTGTATTTTTGCCCTAGGCCATAGTAGTTACTGGTTTCGAGTGTCAGACTTGCGAAAATTGTGATTGTTTCTCAACCGTTCCGTAATTTCAAACTCCCATATCTCGCGAACGGATTGACGAGCTCGAGAAATTCCTGTTGCATCTGAAAGTAGAAACTTGCCCGATTACAAAGGTGTGTGTATTTTTCCCCTAAGGCTTTGTCGTTATTGGTTTCGAGTATCAGACGTGCGAAAATTTTGATGGTTTCTCAAGCATTCCTTAACTTCAAACTCCCATATCTCGCGAACGCATTGCCGACTCGATTATTTCCTGTTGCATCTGAAAGTAGAAACTCGACCGATTACAATGGAGTGTGCACTTTTCCCCCAGGTCATTCTAGTTATTCGTTTCTAGCAACAGAATTGCGAAAATTTTGATGGTTCCTCAACCATTCCTTAACTTCAAACTCCCATATCTCGCGAACGGATTGACGAACTCGAGAAACTCCTGTTGCATCTGAAAGTAGAAACTCGCCCGATTACAAAGGTGTGTGTATTTTTCCCCTAGGCCATAGTAGTTACTGGTTTCGAGTATCAGACTTGCGAAAATTGTGATGGTCTCTCAGCCATTCCTTAACTTCAAACTCCCATATCTCGCGAACGGATTGTCGAACTCGATTATTTCCTGCTGCATCTGAAAGTAGAAACTCGACCGATTACAATGGTGTGTGTACTTTTCCCCTAGGTCATTCAAGTTATTCGTTTCTAGCATCAGAATTGCGAAAATTTTTTTGGTTTCTCAACCATTCCTTAACTTCAAACTCCCATATCTCGGGAACGGATTGACATACTCGAGAAATTCCTGTTGCCTCTGAAAGTAGAAACTCGCCCAAATACAAAGGTATGTGTATTTTTCCACTAGGCCACAGTAGTTATTGGTTTCGAGTATCAGACTTGCGAAAATTGTGATTGTTTCTCAATCATTCCTTAACTTCAAACTCCCGTATCTCGCGAACGGATTGACGAACACGAGAATGTCCGGTTGCATCAGGAAGAAGAAACTCTCCCGATTACAACGGTATGTTTATTTTTCCCCTAAGCCTTTGTAGTTATTGGTTTCGAGTATCAGACTTGCGAAAATTTTGATGGTTTCTCAACCGTTCCTTAACTTCAAACTCCCATATCTCGCGAACGGATTGAAGAACCCGATTATTTCCTGTTGCATCTGACAGTAGAGAGTCGACCGATTACAATGGTGTATGCACTGTTCCCCAAGGTCATTCCAGTTATTCGTTTCCAGCATCTGAATTGCGAACATTTTGATGGTTTCTCAACCATTCCTCAACTTCAAACTCCCATATCTCGCGAACGGATTGACGAACTCGAGAAATTCCTGTTGCATCTGAAAGTAGAAACTCGCCCGATTACAAAGGTATGTGTATTTTTCCCCTGGGCCATAGTAGTTATTGGTTTCGAGTATCAGACATGCGAAAATTTTTATGGTTCCTCAACCATTCCTTAACTCCAAACTCCCATATTTCGCGAACGGATTGACGAATCCGAAAAATTTCTGTTGCATCTGAAAATAGAAACTCTCCCGATTACAACGCTATGTGTATTTTTCCCCTAGGCCATTGTAGTTATTGGTTTCGAGTATCAGACTTGCGAAAATTTTGATGGTTTCTCAACCATTCCTTAACTTCAAACTCCCATATCTCGCGAACGAGTTGACGAACTCGAGAAATTCCTGTTGCATCTGAAAGTAGAAACACGACGGATTACAAAGGTTTGTGTACTTTTCCCCTAGGTCATTCCAGTTATTCGTTTCTAGCATCAGAATTGCGAACATTTTGATGGTTTCTCAACCATTCCTCAACTTCAAACTCCCATATCTCGCGAACGGATTGACGAACTCGAGAAATTCCTGTTGCATCTGAAAGTAGAAACTCGCCCGATTACAAAGGTATGTGTATTTTTCCCCTGGGCCATAGTAGTTATTGGTTTCGAGTATCAGACTTGCGAAAATTGTGACGGTTTCTCAACCATTCCTTAACTTCAAACTCCCATATCTCGCGAACGGAATGCCGAACTCGATTATTTCCTGTTGCATCTGAAAGTAGAAAGTCGACCGATTACAATGGTGTGTGTACTTTTCCCCTAGGTCATTCCAGTTATTCTTTTCTAGCATCAGAATTGCGAAAATTTTGATGGTTTCTCAACCATTCCTTAACTTCAAACTCCCATATATCGCGAACGGATTGACGAACTCGAGAAGTTCCTGTCGTCTCTGAAAGTAGAAACTTGCCCGATTACAATGGTGTGTGTACTTTTCCCCTAGGTCATTCGACTTATTCGTTTCTAGCATCAGAATTGCGAAAATTTTGATGGTTCCTCAACCATTCCTTAACTTCAAACTCCCATATCTCGCGAACGGATTGACGAACTCGAGAAATTCCTATTGCATCTGAAACCAGAAACTCGTCCGATTACAACGGTATGTGTATTTTTGCCCTAGGCCATAGTAGTTATTGGTTTCGAGTATCAGACTTGGGAAAATTTTTTTGGTTTCTCAAGCATTCCTTAACTTCAAACTCCCAAATCTCGAGAACGGATTGACAAACTAGAGAAATTCCTGTTGCGTTTGAAGGTAGAATCTTGCCCGATTACAATGATGTGTGTATTTTTACCCTAAGCCTTTGTAGTTATTGGTGTCGAGTATCAGACTTGCGAAAATTTTGATGGTTTCTCAACCATTCTTTAACTTGAAGCTCCGATACCTCGCGAACGGATTGGCGAACTCGAGAAGTTCCAGTCGCCTCTGAAAGTAGATACTTGCCCGATTACAATGGTGTGTGTACTTTTCCACTAGGTCATTCCAGTTATTGGTTTCGAGTATCAGACTTGCGAAAATTTTGATGTTTTCTCAACCGTTCCTTAATTTCAAACTCCCATATCTCGCGAACGAATTGACGAACTCGAGAAATTCCTGTTGC
Source organism: Ptiloglossa arizonensis (assembly GCF_051014685.1). NCBI lineage: Eukaryota > Metazoa > Arthropoda > Insecta > Hymenoptera > Colletidae > Ptiloglossa > Ptiloglossa arizonensis. The sequence goes on from NW_027478397.1 coordinate 971,711, forward strand.
ATCTGAAAGCAGAGACTCGCCCGATTACAAAGGTATGTGTATTTTTCCCCTAGGCCATTCCAGTTATTGGTTTCGAGTATCAGACTTGCGAATTTTTTGATGGTTTCTCAAGCATTCCTTAACTTCAAACTCCCATATCTCGCGAACGGATTGACGAACTCCATAAATTCCTGTTGCATCTGAAAGTAGAAACTCCCCCGATTACAAAGGTATGTGTATTTTTGCCCTAGGCCATAGTAGTTATTGGTTTCGAGTATCAGACTTGCGAAAATTTTGATGGTTTCTCAACCATTCCTTAACTTCAAACTCCCATATCTCGCGAACGGATTGACGAGCGCGAGAAAATCCTGTTGCATATGAAAGTAGAAACTCGCCCGATTACAATTGTATGTGCATTTTTCGCCTAGGTCATGGTAGTTATTGGTTTCGAGTATCAGACTTGCGAAATTTGTGATGGTTTCTCAACCATTCCTTAACTTCAAACTCCGATACCTCGCGAACGGATTGGCGAACTCGAGAAGTTCCTGTCGCCTCTGAGAGTAGAAACTTGCCCGATTACATTGGTGTGTGTACTTTTCCCCTAGGCCGTTCCAGTTATTGGTTTCGAGTACCAGACTTGCGAAAATTTTGATGGTTTCTCAACCATTCCTTCACTTCAAACTCCCATATCTCGCGAACGGATTGACGAGCTCGAGAAATTCCTGTTGCATTTGAAAGTAGAAACTTGCCCGATTACAATGGTGTGTGTACTTTTCCCCTAGGCCATCCCAGTTATTGGTTTCGAGTATCACACTTGCGAATATTTTGATGGTTCCTCAACCATTCTTTAACTTCAAACTCCCATATCTCGCGAACGGATTGACGAACTCGAGAAATTCCTGTTGCATCTGAAAGTAGAAACTCGCCCGATTGCAAAGGTATGTGTATTTTTCCTCCAGGCCATAGTAGTTATTGGTTTCGAGTATCAGACGTGCGAAAATTTTGATGGTTTCTCAAGCATTCCTTAACTTCAAACTCCCATATCTCGCGAACGCATTGCCGACTCGATTATTTCCTGTTGCATCTGAAAGTAGAAACTCGACCGATTACAATGGAGTGTGCACTTTTCCCCCAGGTCATTCTAGTTATTCGTTTCTAGCAACAGAATTGCGAAAATTTTGATGGTTCCTCAACCATTCCTTAACTTCAAACTCCCATATCTCGCGAACGGATTGACGAACTCGAGAAACTCCTGTTGCATCTGAAAGTAGAAACTCGCCCGATTACAAAGGTATGTGTATTTTTCCCCTAGGCCATAGTAGTTACTGGTTTCGAGTATCAGACTTGCGAAAATTGTGATGGTCTCTCAGCCATTCCTTAACTTCAAACTCCCATATCTCGCGAACGGATTGTCGAACTCGATTATTTCCTGCTGCATCTGAAAGTAGAAACTCGACCGATTACAATGGTGTGTGTACTTTTCCCCTAGGTCATTCAAGTTATTCGTTTCTAGCATCAGAATTGCGAAAATTTTTTTGGTTTCTCAACCATTCCTTAACTTCAAACTCCCATATCTCGCGAACGGATTGACATACTCGAGAAATTCCTGTTGCCTCTGAAAGTAGAAACTCGCCCAATTACAAAGGTATGTGTATTTTTCCACTAGGCCACAGTAGTTATTGGTTTCGAGTATCAGACTTGCGAAAATTGTGATTGTTTCTCAATCATTCCTTAACTTCAAACTCCCGTATCTCGCGAACGGATTAACGAACACGAGAATGTCCGGTTGCATCAGGAAGAAGAAACTCTCCCGATTACAACGGTATGTTTATTTTTCCCCTAAGCCTTTGTAGTTATTGGTTTCGAGTATCAGACTTGCGAAAATTTTGATGGTTTCTCAACCGTTCCTTAACTTCAAACTCCCATATCTCGCGAACGGATTGAAGAACCCGATTATTTCCTGTTGCATCTGAAAGTAGAGAGTCGACCGATTACAATGGTGTATGCACTGTTCCCCAAGGTCATTCCAGTTATTCGTTTCCAGCATCTGAATTGCGAACATTTTGATGGTTTCTCAACCATTCCTCAACTTCAAACTCCCATATCTCGCGAACGGATTGACGAACTCGAGAAATTCCTGTTGCATCTGAAAGTAGAAACTCGCCCGATTACAAAGGTATGTGTATTTTTCCCCTGGGCCATAGTAGTTATTGGTTTCGAGTATCAGACTTTCGAAAATTGTGACGGTTTCTCAACCATTCCTTAACTTCAAACTCCCATATCTCGCGAACGGAATGCCGAACTCGATTATTTCCTGTTGCATCTGAAAGTAGAAAGTCGACCGATTACAATGGTGTGTGTACTTTTCCCCTAGGTCATTCCAGTTATTCTTTTCTAGCATCAGAATTGCGAAAATTTTGATGGTTTCTCAACCATTCCTTAACTTCAAACTCCCATATATCGCGAACGGATTGACGAACTCGAGAAGTTCCTGTCGTCTCTGAAAGTAGAAACTTGCCCGATTACAATGGTGTGTGTACTTTTCCCCTAGGTCATTCGACTTATTCGTTTCTAGCATCAGAATTGCGAAAATTTTGATGGTTCCTCAACCATTCCTTAACTTCAAACTCCCATATCTCGCGAACGGATTGACGAACTCGAGAAATTCCTATTGCATCTGAAACCAGAAACTCGTCCGATTACAACGGTATGTGTATTTTTGCCCTAGGCCATAGTAGTTATTGGTTTCGAGTATCAGACTTGGGAAAATTTTTTTGGTTTCTCAAGCATTCCTTAACTTCAAACTCCCAAATCTCGAGAACGGATTGACAAACTAGAGAAATTCCTGTTGCGTTTGAAGGTAGAATCTTGCCCGATTACAATGATGTGTGTATTTTTACCCTAAGCCTTTGTAGTTATTGGTGTGGAGTATCAGACTTGCGAAAATTTTGATGGTTTCTCAACCATTCTTTAACTTGAAGCTCCGATACCTCGCGAACGGATTGGCGAACTCGAGAAGTTCCAGTCGCCTCTGAAAGTAGATACTTGCCCGATTACAATGGTGTGTGTACTTTTCCACTAGGTCATTCCAGTTATTGGTTTCGAGTATCAGACTTGCGAAAATTTTGATGTTTTCTCAACCGTTCCTTAATTTCAAACTCCCATATCTCGCGAACGAATTGACGAACTCGAGAAATTCCTGTTGCATCTGAAAGCAGAGACTCGCCCGATTACAAAGGTATGTGTATTTTTCCCCTAAGCCATAGTAGTTATTGGTTTCGAGTATCAGACTAGCGAAAATTTTGATGGTTTCTCAACCATTCCTTAACTTCAAACTCCCATATCTCGCGAACGGATTGACGAACTCGAGAATTTCCTGTTGCATCTGGAAGAAGAAACTCCCCCGATTACAAAGGTATGTGTATTTTTGCCCTAGGCCATAGTAGTTATTGGTTTCGAGTATCAGACTTGCGAAAATTTTGATGGTTTCTCAACCATTCCTTAACTTCAAACTCCCATATCTCGCGAACGGATTGAGGAGCGCGAGAAAATCCTGTTGCATATGAAAGTAGAAACTCGCCCGATTACAATTGTATGTGCATTTTTCGCCTAGGTCATGGTAGTTATTGGTTTCGAGTATCAGACTTGCGAAATTTGTGATGGTTTCTCAACCATTCCTTAACTTCAAACTCCGATACCTCGCGAACGGATTGGCGAACTCGAGAAGTTCCTGTCGCCTCTGAGAGTAGAAACTTGCCCGATTACATTGGTGTGTGTACTTTTCCCCTAGGCCGTTCCAGTTATTGGTTTCGAGTACCAGACTTGCGAAAATTTTGATGGTTTCTCAACCATTCCTTCACTTCAAACTCCCATATCTCGCGAACGGATTGACGAGCTCGAGAAATTCCTGTTGCATTTGAAAGTAGAAACTTGCCCGATTACAATGGTGTGTGTACTTTTCCCCTAGGCCATCCCAGTTATTGGTTTCGAGTATCACACTTGCGAATATTTTGATGGTTCCTCAACCATTCTTTAACTTCAAACTCCCATATCTCGCGAACGGATTGACGAACTCGAGAAATTCCTGTTGCATCTGAAAGTAGAAACTCGCCCGATTGCAAAGGTATGTGTATTTTTCCTCCAGGCCATAGTAGTTATTGGTTTCGAGTATCAGACTTGCGAAAATTGTGATGGTCTCTCAACCATTCCTTAACTTCAAACTCCCATATCTCGCGAACGGATTGACGAAGTCGAGGAATTCCTGTTGCATCTGAAAGTAGAAACTCGCTCCATTACTATGGTGTGTATGTACTTTTCACCTAGGCCATTCCAGTTATTGGTTTCGAGTATCAGACTAGCGAAAATTTTGATGGTTTCTCAACCATTCCTTAACTTCAAACTCCCATATCTCGCGAACGGATTGACGAACTCGAGAATTTCCTGTTGCATCTGGAAGAAGAAACTCCCCCGATTACAAAGGTATGTGTATTTTTGCCCTAGGCCATAGTAGTTATTGGTTTCGAGTATCAGACTTGCGAAAATTTTGATGGTTTCTCAACCATTCCTTAACTTCAAACTCCCATATCTCGCGAACGGATTGACGAACTCGAGAATTTCCTGTTGCATCTGGAAGAAGAAACTCCCCCGATTACAAAGGTATGTGTATTTTTGCCCTAGGCCATAGTAGTTATTGGTTTCGAGTATCAGACTTGCGAAAATTTTGATGGTTTCTCAACCATTCCTTAACTTCAAACACCCATATCTCGCGAACGGATTGACGAACTCGAGAATTTCCTGTTGCATCTGGAAGAAGAAACTCCCCCGATTACAAAGGTATGTGTATTTTTGCCCTAGGCCATAGTAGTTATTGGTTTCGAGTATCAGACTTGCGAAAATTTTAATGGTTTCTCAACCATTCCTTAACTTCAGACTCCCATATCTCGCGAACGGATTGACGAACTCGACAAATTCCTGTTGCATCTGAAAGCAGAAACTCGCCCGATAACAAAGGTATGTGTATTTTTGCCCTAGGCCATAGTAGTTTTTGGTTTCGAGTATCAGACTTGCGAAAATTTTGATGGTTTCTCAACCATTCCTTAACTTCAAACTCCGATACCTCGCGAACGGATTGGCGAACTCGAGAAGTTCCTGTTGCCTCTGAAAGTTGAAACTTGCCCGATTACAATGGTGTGTGTACTTCTCCCCTAGGCCGTTCCAGTTATTGGTTTCGAGTATCAGACTTGGGAAAATTTTGATGGTTTCTCAACCATTCCTTAACTTCAAACTGCCATATCTCGCGAACGGATTGACGAACTCGATTATTTCCTGTTGCATCTGAAAGCAGAAAGTCGGCCGATTACAATGGTGTGTGTACTTTTCCCCTAGGTCATTCCAGTTATTCATTTCTAGCACCAGAATTGCGAAAATTTTGATGGTTTCTCAACCATTCCTTAATTTCAAACTCCCATATCTCGCGAACGGATTGACGAACTCGAGAATTTCCTATTGCATCTGAAAGCAGAAACTCGCCCGGTTACAACGGTATGTGCATTTTTGCCCTAGGCCATAGTAGTTATTGGTTTCGAGTATCAGACTTGCGAAAATTTTGATGGTTTCTCAACCATTCCTTAACTGCAAACTCCCATATCTCGCGAACGGATTGACGAACTCGAGAATTTCCTGTTGCATCTGGAAGAAGAAACTCCCCCGATTACAAAGGTATGTGTATTTTTGCCCTAGGCCATAGTAGTTATTGGTTTCGAGTATCAGACTTGCGAAAATTTTGATGGTTTCTCAACCATTCCTTAACTTCAAACTCCCATATCTCGCGAACGGATTGACGAACTCGACAAATTCCTGTTGCATCTGAAAGCAGAAACTCGCCCGATTACAAAGGTATGTGTATTTTTGCCCTAGGCCATAGTAGTTTTTGGTTTCGAGTATCAGACTTGCGAAAATTTTGATGGTTTCTCAAGCATTCCTTAACTTCAAACTTCCATATCTCGCGAACGGATTGACGAACTCGAGAATTTCCTATTGCATCTGAAAGCAGAAACTCGCCCGATTACAATGGTATGTGTATTTTTGCCCTAGGCCATAATAGTTATTGGATTCGAGTATCAGACTTGCGAAAATTTTGATGGTTTCTCAAGCATTCCTTAACTTCAAACTTCCATATCTCGCGAACGGATTGATGAACTCGAGAATTTCCTAATGCATCTGAAAGCAGAAACTCGCCCGATTACAATGGTATGTGTATTTTTGCCCTAGGCCATAATAGTTATTGGATTCGAGTATCAGACTTGCGAAAATTTTGATGGTTTCTCAAGCATTCCTTAACTTCAAACTTCCATATCTCGCGAACGGATTGACGAACTCGAGAATTTCCTATTGCATCTGAAAGCAGAAACTCGCCCGATTACAATGGTATGTGTATTTTTGCCCTAGGCCATAATAGTTATTGGATTCGAGTATCATACTTGCGAAAATTTTGATGGTTTCTCAAGCATTCCTTAACTTCAAACTCCCATTTCTCGCGAACCGATTGACGAACTCGAGAAATTCCTGTTGCATCTGAAAGTAGAAACACGCCCGAATACAATGGTGTGTGTACTTTCCTCCTAGGCCATTCCAGTTATTGGTTTCGAGTATCAGACCAGTGAAAATTTTGATGGTTTCACAAACATTCCTTAACTTCAAACTCCCATATCTCGCGAACGGAATGACGAACTCGAGAAATTCCTATTGCATCTGAAAGTAGAAACCCGCCAGATTACAATGGTGTGTGTACTTTTCCCCTAGGCCCTTCCAGTTATTGGTTTCGAGTATCAGACTTGGGAAAATTTTGATGGTTTCTCTATCATTCCTTAACTTCAAACTTCCATATCTCGCGAACGGATTGACGAACTCGAGAAATTCCTGTTGCATCTGAAAGTAGAAACCCGCCCGATTGCAAAGATATGTGTATTTTTCCTCCTGGCCATAGTAGTTATTGGTTTCGAGTATCAGACTTGCGAAAATTGTGATGGTCTCTCAACCATTCCTTAACTTCAAACTCCCATACCTCGCGAACGGATTGACGAAGTCGAGAAATTCCTGTTGCATCTGAGAGCAGAAACTCGTCCGATTACAACGGTGTGTGTATTTTTGCCCTAGGCCATAGTAGTTATTGGATTCGAGTATCAGACATGCGAAAATTTTGATGATTTCTCAACCATTCCTTAACTTCAAACTCCCATATCTCGCGAACGGATTGACGAACTCCAGAAATTCCTGTTGCATCTGAAAGTAGAAACTCGCCCGATTACAACGGTATGTGTATTTTTCCCCTAGGCCTTTGTAGTTATTGGTTTCGAGTATCGGACTTGCGAAAATTTTGATGGTTTCTCAACCTTTCCTTAACTTCAAACTCCCATTTCTCGCGAACGGATTGACGAACTCGAGAAATTCCTGTTGCATCTGAAAGTAGAGACTCGCCCGATTACAATGGTATGTGTACTTTTCCCCTAGGCCATTCCAGTTATTCGTTTCTAGCATCACAATTGCGAAAATGTTGATGGTTTCTCAACCATTCCTTAACTTCAAACTGCCATTTCTCGCGAACGGATTGACGAACTCGAGAAATTCCTGTTGCATCTGAAAGTAGAAACTCGCCCGATTACAATGGTATGTGTACTTTTCCCCTAGGCCATTCCAGTTATTGGTTTCGAGTATCATACTTGCGATAATCTTGATGGTTTCTCAACCATTCCATAACTTCACACTTCCATATCTCGCGAACGGCTTGACGAACTCGAGAAATTCCTGTTGCATGTGAAAGTAGAAAGTCGCCCGATTACAACGGTATGTGTATTTTTCCCCTAGGCCTTTGAAGTTATCGGTTTCGAGTATCAGACTTGCGAAAATTTTGATGGTTTCTCATGCATTACTTAACTTCAAACTTCCATATCTCGCGAACGGATTGACGAACTCGAGAATTTCCGATTGCATCTGACAGCAGAAACTCGCCCGATTACAATGGTATGTGTATTTTTCCCCTAGGCATTTGTAGTTATTGGTTTCGAGTATCAGACTTGCGAAAATTTTGATGGTTTCTCAACCATTCCTTAACTTCAAACTCCCATATCTCGCGAACGGATTGACGAACTCGAGAAATTCCTGTTGCATCTGAAAGTAGAAACTCGCCCGACTACAACGGTATGTGTATTTTTCCCCTAGGCCATTGTAGTTATTGGATTCGAGTATCAGACTTGCGAAAATTTTGATGATTTCTCAACCATTCCTTAACTTAAAACTCCCATATCTCGCGAACGGATTGACGAACTCGAGAAATTCCTGTTGCATGTGAACGTAGAAACTCGCCCGATTACAACGGTATGTGTATTTTTGCCCTAGGCCATAATAGTTATTGGATTCGAGTATCAGACTTGCGAAAATTTTGATGATTTCTCAGCCATTCCTTAGCTTCAAACTCCCATATCTCGCGAACGCATTGACGAACTCGAAAAATTCCTGTTGTATCTGAAAGTAGAAGCTCGCCCGATTACAATGGTATGTGTACTTTTCCCCTAAGCCATTCCGGTTATTCGTTTCTAGCATCACAATTGCGAAAATGTTGATGGTTTCTCAACCATTCCTTAACTTCAAACTGCCATTTCTCGCGAACGGATTGACGAACTCGAGAAGTTCCTGTTGCACCTGAAAGTAGAAACTCGCCCGATTACAATGGTATGTGTACTTTTCCCCTAGGCCATTCCAGTTATTGGTTTCGAGTATCAGACTTGCGATAATTTTGATGGTTTCTCAACCATTCCTTAACTTCACACTTCCATATCTCGCGAACGGATTGACGAACTCGAGAAATTCCTATTGCATCTGAAAGCAGAAACTCGCCCGATTACAACCGTATGTGTATTTTTCCCCTAATCCTTTGTAGTTATTGGTTTCGAGTATCAGACTTGCGAAAATTTTGATGGTTTCTCAACCATTCCTTAACTTCAAACTCCCATATCTCGCGAACGGATTGACGAACTCGAGAAATTCCTGTTGCATCTGAAAGTTGAGACTAGCCCGATTACAACGGTATGTGTATTTTTGCCCTAGGCCATAGTAGTTATTGGATTCGAGTATCAGACATGCGAAAATTTTGATGATTTCTCAACCATTCCTTAACTTCAAACTCCCATATCTCGCGAACGGATTGATGAACTCCAGAAATTCCTGTTGCATCTGAAAGTAGAATCTCGCCCGATTACAACGGTATGTGTATTTTTCCCCTAGGCCTTTGTAGTTATTGGTTTCGAGTATCAGACTTGCGAAAATTTTGATGGTTTCTCAATCTTTCCTTAACTTCAAACTCCCATTTCTCGCGAACGGATTGACGAACTCGAGAAATTCCTGTTGCATCTGAAAGTAGAAACTCGCCCGATTACAATGGTATGTGTACTTTTCCCCTAGGCCATTCCAGTTATTCGTTTCTAGCATCACAATTGCGAAAATGTTGATGGTTTCTCAACCATTCCTTAACTTCAAACTGCCATTTCTCGCGAACGGATTGACGAACTCGAGAAATTCGTGTTGCATCTGAAAGTAGAAACTCGCCCGATTACAACGGTATGTGTATTTTTCCCCTAGGCCATAGTAGTTATTGATTTCGAGTATCAGACTTGCGAAAATTGTGATGGTTTCTCAACCATTCCTTAACTTCAAACTCCCATATCTCACGAAAGGATTGACGAACTCGAGAAATTCCTGTTTCATCTGAAAGTAGAAACTCGCCCGATTACAAAGATATGTGTGTTTTCCCCCTAGGCCTTTGTAGTTGTTGGTTTCGAGTATTAGACTTGCGAAAATTTTGAAGATTTCTCAACCATTCCTTAACTTCAAACTCCCATATCTCGCGAACGGATTGACGAACTCGAGAAATTCCTGTTGCATCTGAAAGTAGAAAGTCGCCCGATTACAACGGTATGTGTATTTTTGCCCTAGGCCATAATAGTTATTGGATTCGAGTATCAGACTTGCGAAAATTTTGATGATTTCTCAGCCATTCCTTAACTTCAAACTCCCATATCTCGCGAACGCATTGACGAACTCGAAAAATTCCTGTTGTATCTGAAAGTAGAAGCTCGCCCGATTACAATGGTATGTGTACTTTTCCCCTAGGCCATTCCGGTTATTCGTTTCTAGCATCACAATTGCGAAAATGTTGATGGTTTCTCAACCATTCCTTAACTTCAAACTGCCATTTCTCGCGAACGGATTGACGAACTCGAGAAATTCCTGTTGCACCTGAAAGTAGAAACTCGCCCGACTACAACGGTATGTGTATTTTTCCCCTAGGCCATTGTAGTTATTGGATTCGAGTATCAGACTTGCGAAAATTTTGATGATTTCTCAACCATTCCTTAACTTAAAACTCCCATATCTCGCGAACGGATTGACGAACTCGAGAAATTCCTGTTGCATGTGAACGTAGAAACTCGCCCGATTACAACGGTATGTGTATTTTTGCCCTAGGCCATAATAGTTATTGGATTCGAGTATCAGACTTGCGAAAATTTTGATGATTTCTCAGCCATTCCTTAACTTCAAACTCCCATATCTCGCGAACGCATTGACGAACTCGAAAAATTCCTGTTGTATCTGAAAGTAGAAGCTCGCCCGATTACAATGGTATGTGTACTTTTCCCCTAGGCCATTCCGGTTATTCGTTTCTAGCATCACAATTGCGAAAATGTTGATGGTTTCTCAACCATTCCTTAACTTCACACTTCCATATCTCGCGAACGGATTGACGAACTCGAGAATTTCCTATTGCATCCGAAAGCAGAAACTCGCCCGATTACAACGGTATGTGTATTTTTCCCCTAATGCTTTGTAGTTATTGGTTTCGAATATCAGACTTGCGAAAATTTTGATGGATTCTCAACCTTTCCTTAACTTCAAACTCCCATTTCTCGCGAACGGATTGACGAACTCGAGAAATTCCTGTTGCATCTGAAAGTAGAAACTCGCCCGATTTCAATGGTATGTGTACTTTTCCCCTAGGCCATTCCAGTTATTCGTTTCTAGCATCACAATTGCGAAAATGTTGATGGTTTCTCAACCATTCCTTAACTTCAAACTGCCATTTCTCGCGAACGGATTGACGAACTCGAGAAGTTCCTGTTGCACCTGAAAGTAGAAACTCGCCCGATTACAATGGTATGTGTACTTTTCCCCTAGGCCATTCCAGTTATTGGTTTCGAGTATCAGACTTGCGATAATTTTGATGGTTTCTCAACCATTCCTTAACTTCACACTTCCATATCTCGCGAACGGATTGACGAACTCGAGAAATTCCTATTGCATCTGAAAGCAGAAACTCGCCCGATTACAACCGTATGTGTATTTTTCCCCTAATCCTTTGTAGTTATTGGTTTCGAGTATCAGACTTGCGAAAATTTTGATGGTTTCTCAACCATTCCTTAACTTCAAACTCCCATATCTCGCGAACGGATTGACGAACTCGAGAAATTCCTGTTGCATCTGAAAGTTGAGACTAGCCCGATTACAACGGTATGTGTATTTTTGCCCTAGGCCATAGTAGTTATTGGATTCGAGTATCAGACATGCGAAAATTTTGATGATTTCTCAACCATTCCTTAACTTCAAACTCCCATATCTCGCGAACGGATTGATGAACTCCAGAAATTCCTGTTGCATCTGAAAGTAGAATCTCGCCCGATTACAACGGTATGTGTATTTTTCCCCTAGGCCTTTGTAGTTATTGGTTTCGAGTATCAGACTTGCGAAAATTTTGATGGTTTCTCAATCTTTCCTTAACTTCAAACTCCCATTTCTCGCGAACGGATTGACGAACTCGAGAAATTCCTGTTGCATCTGAAAGTAGAAACTCGCCCGATTACAATGGTATGTGTACTTTTCCCCTAGGCCATTCCAGTTATTCGTTTCTAGCATCACAATTGCGAAAATGTTGATGGTTTCTCAACCATTCCTTAACTTCAAACTGCCATTTCTCGCGAACGGATTGACGAACTCGAGAAATTCGTGTTGCATCTGAAAGTAGAAACTCGCCCGATTACAACGGTATGTGTATTTTTCCCCTAGGCCATAGTAGTTATTGATTTCGAGTATCAGACTTGCGAAAATTGTGATGGTTTCTCAACCATTCCTTAACTTCAAACTCCCATATCTCACGAACGGATTGACGAACTCGAGAAATTCCTGTTTCATCTGAAAGTAGAAACTCGCTCGATTACAAAGATATGTGTGTTTTCCCCCTAGGCCTTTGTAGTTGTTGGTTTCGAGTATTAGACTTGCGAAAATTTTGAAGATTTCTCAACCATTCCTTAACTTCAAACTCCCATATCTCGCGAACGGATTGACGAACTCGAGAAATTCCTGTTGCATCTGAAAGTAGAAAGTCGCCCGATTACAACGGTATGTGTATTTTTCCCCTAGGCCATTGTAGTTATTGGATTCGAGTATCAGACTTGCGAAAATTTTGATGATTTCTCAACCATTCCTTAACTTAAAACTCCCATATCTCGCGAACGGATTGACGAACTCGAGAATTTCCTGTTGCATGTGAAAGTAGAAAGTCGCCCGATTTCAACGGTATGTGTATCTTTCCCCTAGGCCTTTGTAGTTATTGGTTTCGAGTATCAGACTTGCGAAAATTTTGATGGTTTCTCATGCATTCCTTAACTTCAAACTTCCATATCACGCGAACGGATTGACGAACTCGAGAATTTCCTATTGCATCTGAAAGCAGAAACTCGCCCGATTACAACTGTATGTGTATTTTTCCCCTAATCCTTTGTAGTTATTGGTTTCTAGTATCAGACTTGCGAAAATTTTGATGGTTTCTCAACCATTCCTTAACTTCAAACTCCCACATCTCGCGAACGGATTGACGAACTCGAGAAATTCCTGTTGCATCTGAAAGTTGAGACTAGCCCGATTACAACGGTATGTGTATTTTTGCCCTAGGCCGTAGTAGTTGGAGTCGTGCGCCGGCAGCCGACGGAGACGGACGTGTGCGGCGTGTCGGGACGGCGAGACGTTGTGTTGACGTTGTGTTGTGTTGTTCGCATTGAAAAGGTAGGACCCGTACACGCGAATCGCACGCACGTGCGTACGAGGGTTTTGATTCGTTGAACAATCGAGAGATCATCGGTGAACGGTGCTGTGACACGTTAACTACGGGTACACGCGGGTGTGTCTATAAATAGCTTCGTGTGATTCGGAGTGTCGCGTTCGATCCACGTGCTCTTTCGGAGCAGGTCACGGAGAAAAGATTGTCAACAAGAAACACGGACCGCGGGGCACGAGCGAACGGCGGAAAACAAGGACAGGAGAAGGACGGTGTGGTGCGTATCGGGACGTTGTGTTGTTCGCATTGAAAAGGTAAGACCCGTACACGCGAATCGCACGGACGTGCGTACGAGGGTTCGATTCGATTCGTTGAACAATCGAGAGTTCATCGGTGAACGGTGCTGCGACACGTTAACTACGGGTGCACGCGGGTGTGTCTATAATAGCTTCGTGTGATTCGGAGTGTCGCGTTCGATCCACGTGCTCTTTCGGAGCAGGTCACGGAGAAAAGATTGTCAACAAGAAACACGGACCGCGGGGCACGGGCGAACGAACGGTGGAAAACAAGGACAGAGAACAGTCACCTGCTATCGGATTTGGAACGATCGTTTCGCGAACGAATCGCGTCGATGTTGACAACAGCATCGTATACGCGCGTGTTTCCCTTCCGTCCTCGTGACATAAACACATCGTAAACACGCGCGACGCGCGACGCGCTCGCGTATTCATTACGTATTCATACGAAATTCCGACGAGTCCTTGTCTCGTATACTCGTCCCGGTCGTGTAAACAAAAGCGGGACGGAACACGCTGGGCGGAAGTGCCCCGCGGATTATCGGATTATCGGATTATCGGATTATCGGATTATCGGATTATCGGATTATCGCGATACGCGGTACTTTCGACAAATTGGCGCGTTACATTCGATCGCGGTAGCGGGAATCGATATATCGCGAGATTCTCGCCGACGTCACCGAGTTAAAAAAAAAAAAAAAAAAAAAAAAAAAGAAGGAACGAATACCCGAAGTGTGATCCTTGCTCGGAACGAGAATACGAAATCCTGTTAACTCGATCCGTTAATGTAACGGGCACGAAGACTGGCCGGCGACTGCTCGGTGACGCGTCCGCGCGTATCATATGCGCGTATCAACGGAACGAAATCGCGCGTAAATAAAACTTGTTGTTCCGGGACGGGCGCAACAGCGGAAGAAGAGGAATCGAACACGCGGAGAAGCTTGCCGTGGTTCGTAACGGCGGACGAAGGGAAGGGGACGAGAGGCGAACGATGCTGTCCGGTCGTCGCGGTTAATTCGCACGTGTCGCGATGTCGGGCGGCACGGCGGGCGTCCGTGGCACCGGCGCCGAGTGCAGGAAGTTCGCGCCGAACATATTCAACAAGAGCAAGTGCAGCAGCTGCTTCAAGCAGAAGGAGGAGCACAGCGCGGAGGCTCTGGAATGTAAAAGGGCCACGAGGAAGATTTCAAAATGCGGATACCTGTTCGTCGCCCCCGGCTGGGACTTCTCGAATCCCCTGAATCGGACCAAGAGGTGGCAGAGAAGATGGTTCGATCTGTACGACGACGGGGAGCTAACGTACTCGGTGGACGAACACACAAGGGTTAGAAGGAAGATAATGTGTTCGGGGATTGGAGGTGTTTGTAGAAGAGAAGAAGAGAAGAAGGGAATCGTAGGTGGATTTTGTTCGATGTGAGTCTAAGTTTCGAGGGGATCCCTCAGGGGCTGTAGCTTTTTGCTACAGTACGGGACTGGCAAACCCGAGGTGCCCGATGCCAAACCACACCGTAAGACTCCTGTTGGTCGTCGCAACGACCCACTCCCAATTCCTCTTTTGGCTTTGACAGTGGTACGTGACGGCAGGAGGGACGGGGGCCTTGGCTTTACCGCCCGGGCCGCGAGGATGGTAACTCTATAAATTGCCCTCCAATCCTAAGCTGCGGTGCGCGGTGATGGGATGCGTGGTTGGGGGGGAGGCCCCAATCCCAAGCGGCCAACTCCGGGGTACCTGCCGACCCCCCGGAGTATTTAGGCCTGCCCGGGTATGGCGGCTCTGCCCGGGTCGACTTACGTTCCGACCTACTCGTGGGATCCAAAATGGATAAAACAAACTCAAAAAAAAAAAAAGGGGGAGGGGGGACGGTGCGCGTGGCGCGAGGGGTGGCGACGGAGGGGGCACTCGTGCCCCACCCGGCGCCGTTCGAGGAGGGGGACGAGACGGCGTCGGTCTCGTCCCTGGCGTCCGCGACCAGCGCCGCGGGCGTAAAGAGGCGCAGGACGGTGGAGGGGCGGAGGACGGAGGAAGATCCGTCCACGTCCGCTGCTCCACCGTTGCTCACGGTGACCGACGGGGAGGAGGACCTCAGGGACGAGGATACGGCCCATGTATCGGCCCGTATTGCCTCGTCCCTGAGGTCTATTGAGAAGGTGGCCACCACCTCGCGGGGGCTGACTACAGCCTCCGCGAGGTCGGTTGGCCAGGCCGCGACGGAGGCGCGGAGGGCTCTCCAGGAGCTGGGACGCCGTGTACCAGCTGCCTTGGAGTGCACGAACGCCCAGCTAAGGCAGCGTGTGGAGACGCTGCAGGACGAGCTGGCCTGCTTGCGGAGGGAATCGGACGCCCTTAGGAGGCGCCCTCATCCGGGGCCGACGGGCGTATGCACGTGTGGGGGAGGGAAAGCGGGAGCTCCCCCCACGCCAGCGGCGTCCACGAGGAGCATCGAGCTCCTCATGGACGCCAAGATGGCGGCCATGATGGCCGTCATCCGGGGGGAAATACGGGCGGCGCTTCGCCCCAAGGACGGAGCGCCGGCGGGACGGAGGACCGGGCCCGGGAAACAACCGAGGGGCGGGGGACCGCAGGGGGGGACCATCGCGGTTCCGGGCCCTGCGGCAAAGACGAAGGGCAAGGGTGCCGTGGTGGGGGAGACGGCGGGGGCACAAATGCCTCCGCCGCCGCCCCCAACCGGTCCCTTGTGGACCGAGGTCCTTGGCCGAAGGGCGGGAAGGACGGCGAGGAGGGCGGCCCGGGTGCCGCCGCCTCCCCCGCCGGTTGCCCCGAAGAGGGACGGAAAGGCGGGGAGGGCGAAGCCCCGTCTGGGACGCCCCCCCTTCAACGGCAGCAGTCATGCTGACCGTCCCGGAGGGGGGGGGGGCGTCTCCTACGGGGAGGTGATGGCGGCGGCCAAGGAAAAGATATCCTTGGCCGCACTCGCCATCGAGTCGGTCCGCCCGAGATGGGCGGTGACGGGGGCGCTCATGCTGCGCGTGAGCGGCCCCGACAACGCAGCCAGGGCGGACCGACTGGCCGAAAAGCTGGGCGAGGCCTTGGCACCCCGGGGTGTCAGGGTCGCCCGGCCCACAAAGAGCGCGGAGCTGCGCGTTTGTGGGCTGGACGACTCGGTCACCCGGGAGGAGGTGGCCAGGGCGCTGGCCCAGGCCGGTGGCTGCTCTGAGGGGGACATCCGGACCGGGGAGGTCCGGCGGTCCTCCTCCGGCCTGGGAGCGGTGTGGGCACGGTGCCCTCTTCCGGCTGCCCGGAAGTTAGAAGCAGTCGGGAGGATCGTGGTGGGGTGGGTGTCGGCGAGGATCGAGGTCCTCGCCCAACGCCCACTCCAGTGCTACCGCTGCCTGGAGACGGGCCATGTCAGGCAGCGGTGCACCTCCGCGGTGGACCGCAGCGGTGCTTGTTACCGCTGCGGTGCCGAAGGCCACCGCGCGAGCCACTGCGCGGCGGCCCCCAAGTGCCCGCTGTGTGCGGACATGGGGAGACCTGCCGCGCACCGAATGGGGGGGAAGCAATGTACCCCCCCATCCCGACGAGGGCAGAGGAGGGGGGGCGCCGGGGCCGCTCCCGGCGCCGGTGAGAGCGGCCCCAGCTGCGAGCGCCGCGGCGCCCGCGGACCTGGCCGCGACCGACGCGACGGCCGCAAGGAAGAGGTCGGAGGCGGCGACGGCGTTGGTGTCGGCGATGGAGGTGGACATCGGCCCCGCCGCCGTCCTCACGGAGGTGCCACCAGGAGGCGGTGAGGAGGCCATCAAATAATGGCTCCCCGCCTCCTCCTGCAGGCCAACCTCAACCACTGCCGTGCAGCGCAGGACCTGATGTGTCAGACGCTGGCGGAGTGGGGGGGTGGTCTGGCAGTCGCCGCCGAGCCGTACCGCGTCCCCGACCATCCGCATTGGATGGGGGATGCGGGCGGCTTGGTGGCGGCTGTGTGGCAGGGCGGTGACGGGTCCCCTCCGTTCTCCTTACTGGAGAACGGGGCGGGATTCGTCGCCGTCCAGTGGGGGGGAGTCGCCGTGGTGGGGTGCTACGTTTCGCCCAACTGCGGCCTTGCTGCCTTCGAGCAGTACTTGGCCGGGGTGGGGGCGTGCCTCACAAGGATTGCGCCCCGGCCGGTGCTGGTCCTGGGGGACTTCAATGCCTGGTCTGTGGCATGGGGGTCCCCCAGGACCAATCGGAGGGGCGAGGCTCTGGGCGACTGGGCGGCGGGCTTCGACCTCCGGTTGATTAACCGGGGGTCGGAGCTGACGTGCGTGCGGCGCGGGGGAGGGTCCATAGTGGATTTGACGTTTGGATCCCCCGGCGCCGCGCGTATGGTGTCCGGGTGGGACGGGGGAGGAGACATTATCGGACCACCGGTATATCCGCGTGGTCTTGACCTCCCCCGAGGCCGCCGCGGCCCCGCACCGACACCTCCGCCCGGGAGCGGGTAGCGCCCCACCACGCAGATGGGCGCTTCAGCGCCTTGACAAGGACGTCCTGGTGGCAGCCGCTCTAGCCGAAACCTGGCCTCGACGGGAGACCAGGCTGCCCGACCTGGAGGAGGCCGTGGCTCGGCTCGGGAGCGCCGTCGCGCGCATTTGCGACGCGGCGATGCCCCGGGCCGGGCCGCGGTCTCCTCGTCGGGCGGTGTACTGGTGGTCGGGCGAAATCGGGGAATTGCGGACAGCATGCGTCCGGGCCCGACGCCAGTACACCCGCGCGCGTCGTCGTGCCGGACGGAACGGCGACGACGGCGCGCGGGCTAGGGCGGCGGAACTGTACGAGTCCTATCGCGCGGGAAAGAGGGCTCTGCAGGTCGCCATCAAACGGGCCAAGGCCCAGAGCTGGAAGGAGCTCCTCGAGACCCTCGAGCGGGATCCATGGGGGCGCCCATACCGGATAGTTCTGAATAAACTCCGGCCATGGGCCCCCCCGATCACCGAGGGTCTCGACCCCCAGCTCTTGAGGGACGTGGTCGACACGCTCTTCCCGATCGTGGGGGAGAGCGGGCCACGTCCCTCTGCGGACCCGACCACCTGGTCCGCGGAGCTGGGGGTCTCGGCTGGGGAGCTAGCCGCGGCCATCCGAAGACTCGGGGCGAAGGATACTGCCCCGGGTCCTTCGGGAGTGCCCGGCCGAGTCTTGGTCTTGGCCGCGGACGTCCTGGGTGACGGCCTCCGGGAGCTATTCGACCGCTGCCTGGAGGCCGGGCGATTCCCCTCCGCATGGAAGGTGGCCCGAATGGTCCTCCTCCGGAAAGAGGGTAGGCCCGCGGACTCTCCGTCCGCGTACCGGCCGATTTGCCTGCTCGACGATGTGGGCAAGCTCCTAGAAAGAGTCGTGGCGGCCCGCATCGTCGGGCACCTGTCGCGGGGTGGGCCCGGGCTGGCGGAGTGTCAGTTCGGGTTCCGGGAGGGCCGGTCGACGATCGACGCGATTCGACGCGTCCGGTCCCTCTCGGCCTCGGCGGTCTCCCGGGGTGGGGTGGCATTGGCGGTGTCCTTGGACATCGCCAATGCGTTTAACACCCTACCCTGGGCGGCGATTAGGCGGGGGCTTGAGGAACATCGAGTCCCCGCCTACCTTAGGGCAGTCGTCGAGGACTACCTCCGCGACAGGTGGATCGAGTATCCGGGCCGGTGCGGGACGGAGAGGAGAGCGGTGTACTCCGGGGTTCCGCAGGGGTCGGTGTTAGGACCCCTGCTGTGGAACCTCGGGTACGACACCGTCCTGCGGGCCGAAGACCTCCCCGACGGCGTCAGTCTGACATGTTATGCGGACGACACCTTGTTGTTGGCCGTCGGGGGGGACTGGAGGGGGGCTGTTCGGGCCGCCGAGGACGGTGTCCGGCGCGTCGTCTCCCGGATCAGGGGGATCGGTTTGGAGGTGGCTCTCCACAAAACCGAGGTACTCGGGATGTATAGACCCCGGGGAGAGCCGCCTCCCCCCCTGATCCGGGTGGGTGAGACAGACGTCGAGGTGAGGTCTCAGATGAAATATCTGGGACTTCACCTCGACAGCCACTGGCGCTTCGAGGGCCATTTCCGGGCCCTGGCCCCGCGGTTGGAGGGGATAGTTGGCGCTTTGGGCCGTATCCTCCCCAACCTGCGGGGCCCGAGTGACCGGGTTCGCCGCCTCTACGCGGGAATGGTCCACTCGGTGGCCCTATACGGGGCCCCCGTTTGGGCGGGCGACCTGGCCGCCTCCCGGCGCAGCAAGGTATTGCTGCGCCGGGTTCAAAGGCGGCTTGCACTGCGGATCGCCCGGGGGTACCGGACCGTTTCGTATGAGGCGGCGAGCGTCCTGTCAGGGCTACCCCCGGCGGACTTGATCGCGGGCGCGCATGCGGCTTTCTACGAGGGCCGCATGCGCGCCCGCGAGGATGGGGTGGTCCTGGCGGGATGCGAGGTGGAGGCCCTGAGGCGCCAGGCCCGGGAGTCCATGCTGCAGCTTTGGCAGCAGCGGCTGGCCGAGCCGTTGTTCGGCCAGAGGACTGTCCGGGCTATCCGGCCGGTCCTGTTTGAGTGGCTGGGTAGGCGCTTCGGCTCACTCACCTACCGGTTGGTGCAGGTGCTGTCCGGGCACGGATGCTTCGGTCAGTACCTGTGCCGGATCGGTGTGGAAGAGGCGGCGCGCTGCTGGCACTGTCCAGCGGACGAGGACACGGCGCAACACACCCTCGAGGTGTGTCCGGCCTGGGGGGTGGAGCGCCGTGTCCTCACGGCCGTGATTGGGGCGGACCTATCGCTGCCGGGCGTGGTACAGGCCATGCTCGGCAGCGAGACGAAGTGGCGGGCCGTGGCCTCCTTCTGCGAGGAGGTAATCTCGCAGAAGGAGGCCGCGAGCCGCATTCGCGAGAGCGGGAGACCGCGAGCGAGGCCCCGTCCGAGGCCGGGGGCGGGTGGGCCTCCGGAAGGGCCGGGGAGGCCACCCTGAGAGCGGCGGGCGGGGGTGCGTAGCCCTTGAGGCTCGTGCCACCGCCCGTCGTCTGAGGGGTGGGTAGAGTAAGGGACGGCGACGCTCTCGAGGGCGGAGAGGCCAGAGCCGCCCTCGGGAGCGTACGAGCCGGGGTGCGGCCGCGCCGACGGCACGGTCCCAGGGCCGTGCCCCCGGCGCGGCTATGGGGGCCGTGGGCGGTCGCGAGTGTGGGACTCGCGGCCGCCCTCGGGCGGCCCCCGGGAGTGGGACGTCGGAGCAGTGTGGCCCTGCTCCGACGTCGGGCGCCAGAGCGCCGAGGAGAAAACAGGGAAGGGAGGGTGAAGTACCCCCTCCCTTCCCTGGAACGGGAGGACACGGGCGCGAGAGCCCTGCACGGGGGAGCACCTGATGTTATGATGTCTTCGGTCCCAGGTGCTCCCCCTGCATAGTGCGAGGATGGCCACCGTGGTGGGTTTTAGTGGGTAGGTCCCGCGCCCGATGGGTTTCCTTCCGGGCGCGGGGAATCCCACACTCCCCCCGCCCCTCCCCAGGCGGCGGGGGGGTCTTTCGAAGATTTCCCCCACGATAAAAAAAAAAAAAAAAAAAAAAGGCCGTAGTAGTTATTGGATTCGAGTATCAGACATGCGAAAATTTTGATGATTTCTCAACCATTCCTTAACTTCAAACTCCCATATCTCGCGAACGGATTGACAAACTCCAGAAATTCCTGTTGCATCTGAAAGTAGAAACTCGCCCGATTACAACGGTATGTGTATTTTTCCCCTAGGCCTTTGTAGTTATTGGTTTCGAGTATCAGACTTGCGAAAATTTTGATGGTTTCTCAACCTTTCCTTAACTTCAAACTCCCATTTCTCGCGAACGGATTGACGAACTCGAGAAATTCCTGTTGCATCTGAAAGTAGAAACTCGCCCGATTACAATGGTATGCGTACTTTTCCCCTAGGCCATTCCAGTTATTCGTTTCTAGCATCACAATTTGCGAAAATGTTGATGGTTTCTCAACCATTCCTTAACTTCAAACTGACATTTCTCGCGAACGGACTGACGAACTCGAGAAATTCCTGTTGCATCTGAAAGCAGAAACTCGCCCGATTACAACGGTATGTGTATTTTTCCCCTAGGCCATAGTAGTTATTGATTTCAAGTATCAGACTTGCGAAAATTATGATGGTTTCTCAACCATTCCTTAACTTCAAACTGACATTTCTCGCGAACGGACTGACGAACTCGAGAAATTCCTGTTGCATCTGAAAGCAGAAACTCGCCCGATTACAACGGTATGTGTATTTTTCCCCTAGGCCATAGTAGTTATTGATTTCAAGTATCAGACTTGCGAAAATTTTGATGATTTCTCAACCATTCCTTAACTTCAAATTCCCAAATCCCGCGAACGGATTGACGAACTCGAGAAATTCCTGTTGCATGTGAAAGTAGGAAGTCGCCCGATTACAACGGTATGTGTATTTTTCCCCTAGGCTTTTGAAGTTATCGGTTTCGTGTACCAGACTTGCGAAAATTTTGATGGTTTCTCATGCATTCCTTAACTTCAAACTTCCATATCTCGCGAACGGATTGACGAACTCGAGAATTTCCTATTGCATCTGACAGCAGAAACTCGCCGAATTACAATGGTATGTGTATTTTTCCCCTAGGCATTTGTAGTTATTGGTTTCGAGTATCAGACTTGCGAAAATTTTGATGGTTTCTCAACCATTCCTTAACTTCAAACTCCCATATCTCGCGAACGGATTGTCGAACTCGAGAAATTCCTGTTGCATCTGAAAGTAGAAACTCGCCCGATTACAACGGTATGTGTATTTTTCCCCTAGGCCATTGTAGTTATTGGTTGCGAGTTTCAGACTTGCGAAAATTTTGATGGTTTCTCATCCATTCCTTAACTTCCAACTCCCATATCTCGCGAACGGATTGACGAACTCGAGAATTTCCTGTTGCATCTGAAAGTAGAAACTCGCCCGATTACAACGGTATGTGTATTTTTGCCCTAGGCCATTGTAGTTATTGGATTCGCGTATCGGACTTGCGAAAATTTTGATGATTTCTCAACCATTCCTTAACTTCAAACTCCCATATCCCGCGAACGGATTGACGAACTCGAGAAATTCATGTTGCGTGTGAAAGTAGAAAGTCGCCCGATTGCAACGGTCTGTGTATTTTTCCCCTAGGCCTTTGAAGTTATTGGTTTCGAGTATCAGACTTGCGAAAATTTTGATGGTTTCTCAACCATTCGTTATTTTCACACTTCCATATCTCGCGAACGGATTGACGTACTCGAGAATTTCCTGTTGCATCTGAAAGCAGAAACTCGCCCGATTACAACGGTGTGTGTACTTTTCCCCTAGGCCATTCCAGTTGTTGGTTTCGAGTATCAGACCAGCGAAAATTTTGATGGTTTCTCAAGCATTCCTTAATTTCACACTTCCATATCTCGCGAACGGAGTGACGAACTCGAGAATTTCCTATTGCATCTGAAAGCGGAAACTCGCCCGATTACAACGGTATGTGTATTTTTCCCCTAGGCCATTGTAGTTATTGGTTGCGAGTTTCAGACTTGCGAAAATTTTGATGGTTTCTCATCCATTCCTTAACTTTCAACTCCCATATCTCGCGAACGGATTGACGAACTCGAGAATTTCCTATTGCATCTGAAAGCAGAAACTCGCCCGATTACAACGGTATGTGTATTTTCCCCCTAGGCCATAGTAGTTATTGATTTCAAGTATCAGACTTGCGAAAATTGTGATGGTCTCTCAACCATTACTTAACTTCAAACTCCCATATCTCGCGAACGGATTGACGAACTCGAGAAATTCCTGTTGCATCTGAAAGTAGAAACTCGCCCGATTACAAAGATATGTGTGTTTTCCCCCTAAGCCTTTGAAGTTTTTGGTTTCGAGTATCAGACTTGCGAAAATTTTGATGGTTTCTCAACCATTCCTTAATTTCAAACTCCCATATCCCGCGAACGGATTGACGAACTCGAGAAATTCCTGTTGCATGTGAAAGTAGAATCTCGCCCGATTACAATGGTATGTGTATTTTTCCCCTAGGCATTTCTAGTTGTTGGTTTCGAGTATCAGACTTGCGAAAATTTTGATGGTTTCTCAACCATTCCTTAACTTCAAACTCCCATATCCCGCGAACGGATTGACGAACTCGAGAAATTCCTGTTGCATGTGAAAGTAGAAAGTCGCCCGATTACAACGGTATGTGTATTTTTCCCCTAGGCCTTTGAAGTTATCGGTTTCGGGTACCAGTCTTGCGAAAATTTTGATGGTTTCTCATGCATTCCTTAACTTCAAACTTCCATATCTCGCGAACGGATTGACGAACTCGAGAATTTCCTATTGCATCTGACAGCAGAAACTCGCCCGATTACAATGGTATGTGTATTTTTCCCCTAGGCATTTGTAGTTATTGGTTTCGAGTATCAGACTTGCGAAAATTTTGATGGTTTCTCAACCATTCCTTAACTTCCAACTCCCATATCTCCCGAACGGATTGACGAACTCGAGAATTTCCTATTGCATCTGAAAGCAGAAACTCGCCCGATTACAACGGTATGTGTATTTTTCCCCTAGGCCATAGTAGTTATTGATTTCAAGTATCAGACTTGCGAAAATTGTGAAGGTTTCTCAACCATTCCTTAACTTCAAACTCCCATATCTCGCGAACGGATTGACGAACTCGAGAAATTCCTGTTCCATCTGAAAGTAGAAACTCGCCCGATTACAAAGATATGTGTATTTTCCCCCTAGGCCTTTGTAGTTGTTGGTTTCGAGTATTAGACTTGCGAAAATTTTGATGATTTCTCAACCATTCCTTAACTTCAAATTCCCATATCCCGCGAACGGATTGACGAACTCGAGAAATTCCTGTTCCATCTGAAAGTAGAAACTCGCCCGATTACAAAGATATGTGTGTTTTCCCCCTAGGCTTTTGTAGTTGTTGGTTTCGAGTATCAGACTTGCGAAAATTTTGATGGTTTCTCAACCATTCCTTACTTTCACACTACCATATCTCGCGAACGGATTGACGAACTCGAGAATTTCCTATTGCATCTGAAAGCAGAAACTCGCCCGATTACAACGGTGTGTGTACCTTTCCCCTAGGCCATTCCAGTTGTTGGTTTCGAGTATCAGAGTTGCGAAAATTTTGATGATTTCTCAACCATTCCTTAACTTCAAACTGCCATATCTCGCGAACGCATTGACGAACTCGAGAAATTCCTGTTGCACGTGAAAGTAGAATCTCGCCCGATTACAATGGTATGTGTATTTTTCCCCTAGGCCATTGTAGTTATTGGTTTCGAGTATCAGACTTGCGAAAATTTTGATGGTTTCTCAACCATTCCTTAACTTCAAACTCCCATATCCCGCGAACGGATTGACGAACTCGAGAAATTCCTATTGCATCTGACAGCAGAAACTCGCCGGATTACAATGGTATGTGTATTTCTCCCCTAGGCATTTGTAGTTATTGGTTTCGAGTATCAGACTTGCGAAAATTTTGATGGTTTCTCAACCATTCCTTAACTTCCAACTCCCATATCTCCCGAACGGATTGACGAACTCGAGAATTTCCTATTGCATCTGAAAGCAGAAACTCGCCCGATTACAACGGTATGTGTATTTTTCCCCTAGGCCATAGTAGTTATTGATTTCAAGTATCAGACTTGCGAAAATTGTGAAGGTTTCTCAACCATTCCTTAACTTCAAACTCCCATATCTCGCGAACGGATTGACGAACTCGAGAAATTCCTGTTCCATCTGAAAGTAGAAACTCGCCCGATTACAAAGATATGTGTATTTTCCCCCTAGGCCTTTGTAGTTGTTGGTTTCGAGTATTAGACTTGCGAAAATTTTGATGATTTCTCAACCATTCCTTAACTTCAAATTCCCATATCCCGCGAACGGATTGACGAACTCGAGAAATTCCTGTTCCATCTGAAAGTAGAAACTCGCCCGATTACAAAGATATGTGTGTTTTCCCCCTAGGCTTTTGTAGTTGTTGGTTTCGAGTATCAGACTTGCGAAAATTTTGATGGTTTCTCAACCATTCCTTACTTTCACACTACCATATCTCGCGAACGGATTGACGAACTCGAGAATTTCCTATTGCATCTGAAAGCAGAAACTCGCCCGATTACAACGGTGTGTGTACCTTTCCCCTAGGCCATTCCAGTTGTTGGTTTCGAGTATCAGAGTTGCGAAAATTTTGATGATTTCTCAACCATTCCTTAACTTCAAACTGCCATATCTCGCGAACGCATTGACGAACTCGAGAAATTCCTGTTGCACGTGAAAGTAGAATCTCGCCCGATTACAATGGTATGTGTATTTTTCCCCTAGGCATGTGTGGTTATTGGTTTCGAGTATCAGACTTGCGACAATTTTGATGGTTTCTCAACCATTCCTTAACTTCAAACTCCCATATCTCGCGAACGGAATGACGAACTCGAGAAATTCCTGTTGCATCTGAAAGTAGAAACTCGCCCGATTACAACGGCATGTGTATTTTTCGCCTAGGCCATTGTAGTTATTGGTTTCGAGTATCAGACTTGCGAAAATTTTGATGGTTTCTCAACCATTCCTTAACATCAAACTCCCATTTCTCGCGAACGGATTGACGAACTCGAGAAATTCCTGTTGCATCTGAAAGTATAAACTCGCCCGATTACAACGGTATGTGTATTTTTCCCCTAGGCATGTGTGGTTATTGGTTTCGAGTATCAGACTTGCGAAAATTTTGATGGTTTCTCAACCATTCCTTAACTTCAAACTCCCATATCCCGCGAACGGAATGACGAAATCGAGAAATTCCTGTTGCATCTGAAAGTAGAAACTCGCCCGATTACAACGGCATGTGTATTTTTCCCCTAGGCCATTGTAGTTATTGGTTTCGAGTATCAGACTTGCGAAAATTTTGATGGTTTCTCAACCATTCCTTAACATCAAACTCCCATTTCTCGCGAACGGATTGACGAACTCGAGAAATTCCTGTTGCATCTGAAAGTAGAAACACGACCGATTACAATGGTACGTGTACTTTTCCCCTAGGTCATTCCAGTTATTGGTTTCGAGTATCAGACCAGCGAAAATTTTGATGGTTTCTCAACCATTCCTTAACTTCAAACTCCCATATCCCGCGAACGGATTGACGAACTCGAGAAATTCCTGTTGCATCTGAAAGTAGAAACTCGCCCGATTACAACGGTATGTGTATTTTTGCCCTAGGCCATTGTAGTTGTTGGTTTCGAGTATCAGACTTGCGAAAATTTTGATGGTTTCTCAACCACTCCTTAACTTCAGACTCCCATATCTCGCGAACGGATTGACGAACTCGAGAAATTCCTTTTGCATGTGAAAGTAGAAAGTCGCCCGATTACAACGGTATGTGTATTTTTCCCCTAGGCCTTTGAAGTTATTCGTTTCGAGTATCAGACTTGCGAAAATTTTGATGGTTTCTCAACCATTCCTTATTTTCACACTTCCATATCTCGCGAACGGATTGACGAACTCGAGAATTTCCTGTTGCATCTGAAAGCAGAAACTCGCCCGATTACAACGGTGTGTGCACTTTTCCCCTAGGCCATTCCAGTTGTTGGTTTCGAGTATCAGACCAGCGAAAATTTTGATGGTTTCTCATGCATTCCTTAATTTCACACTTTCATATCTCGCGAACGGAGTGACGAACTCGAGAATTTCCTATTGCATCTGAAAGCGGAAACTCGCCCGATTACAACGGTATGTGTATTTTTCCCCTAGGCCATTGTAGTTATTGGTTTCGAGTATCAGACTTGCGAAAATTTTGATGGTTTCTCATCCATTCCTTAACTTCCAACTCCCATATCTCGCGAACGGATTGACGAACTCGAGAATTTCCTATTGCATCTGAAAGCAGAAACTCGCCCGATTACAACGGTATGTGTATTTTCCCCCTAGGCCATAGTAGTTATTGATTTCAAGTATCAGACTTGCGAAAATTGTGATGGTCTCTCAACCATTACTTAACTTCAAACTCCCATATCTCGCGAACGGATTGACGAACTCGAGAAATTCCTGTTGCATCTGAAAGTAGAAACTCGCCCGATTACAAAGATATGTGTGTTTTCCCCCTAGGCCTTTGTAGTTGTTGGTTTCGAGTATCAGACTTGCGAAAACTTTGATGGTTTCTCAACCATTCCTTAACTTCAAACTCCCATATCTCGCGAACGGTTGACGAACTCGAGAAATTCCTGTTGCATCTGAAAGTAGAAACTCGCCCGATTACAACGGTATGTGTATTTTTGCCCTAGGCCATTGTAGTTATTGGATTCGCGTATCGGACTTGCGAAAATTTTGATGATTTCTCAACCATTCCTTAACTTCAAACTCCCATATCCCGCGAACGGATTGACGAACTCGAGAAATTCATGTTGCATGTGAAAGTAGAAAGTCGCCCGATTGCAACGGTCTGTGTATTTTTCCCCTAGGCCTTTGAAGTTATTGGTTTCGAGTATCAGACTCGCAAAAATTTTGATGGTTTCTCAACCATTCCTTAACTTCAAACTCCCATATCTCGCGAACGGAATGACGAACTCGAGAAATTCCTGTTGCATCTGAAAGTAGAAACTCGCCCGATTACAACGGCATGTGTATTTTTCGCCTAGGCCATTGTAGTTATTGGTTTCGAGTATCAGACTTGCGAAAATTTTGATGGTTTCTCAACCATTCCTTAACATCAAACTCCCATTTCTCGCGAACGGATTGACGAACTCGAGAAATTCCTGTTGCATCTGAAAGTATAAACTCGCCCGATTACAACGGTATGTGTATTTTTCCCCTAGGCATGTGTGGTTATTGGTTTCGAGTATCAGACTTGCGAAAATTTTGATGGTATCTCAACCATTCCTTAACTTCAAACTCCCATATCCCGCGAACGGAATGACGAAATCGAGAAATTCCTGTTGCATCTGAAAGTAGAAACTCGCCCGATTACAACGGCATGTGTATTTTTCCCCTAGGCCATTGTAGTTATTGGTTTCGAGTATCAGACTTGCGAAAATTTTGATGGTTTCTCAACCATTCCTTAACATCAAACTCCCATTTCTCGCGAACGGATTGACGAACTCGAGAAATTCCTGTTGCATCTGAAAGTAGAAACACGACCGATTACAATGGTACGTGTACTTTTCCCCTAGGTCATTCCAGTTATTGGTTTCGAGTATCAGACCAGCGAAAATTTTGATGGTTTCTCAACCATTCCTTAACTTCAAACTCCCATATCCCGCGAACGGATTGACGAACTCGAGAAATTCCTGTTGCATCTGAAAGTAGAAACTCGCCCGATTACAACGGTATGTGTATTTTTACCCTAGGCCATTGTAGTTGTTGGTTTCGAGTATCAGACTTGCGAAAATTTTGATGGTTTCTCAACCACTCCTTAACTTCAGACTCCCATATCTCGCGAACGGATTGACGAACTCGAGAAATTCCTTTTGCATGTGAAAGTAGAAAGTCGCCCGATTACAACGGTATGTGTATTTTTCCCCTAGGCCTTTGAAGTTATTGGTTTCGAGTATCAGACTTGCGAAAATTTTGATGGTTTCTCAACCATTCCTTATTTTCACACTTCCATATCTCGCGAACGGATTGACGAACTCGAGAATTTCCTGTTGCATCTGAAAGCAGAAACTCGCCCGATTACAACGGTGTGTGTACTTTTCCCCTAGGCCATTCCAGTTGTTGGTTTCGAGTATCAGACTTGCGAAAATTTTGATAGTTTCTCAACCACTCCTTAACTTCAGACTCCCATATCTCGCGAACGGATTGACGAACTCGAGAAATTCCTTTTGCATGTGAAAGTAGAAAGTCGCCCGATTACAACGGTATGTGTATTTTTCCCCTAGGCCTTTGAAGTTATTGGTTTCGAGTATCAGACTCGCAAAAATTTTGATGGTTTCTCAACCATTCCTTAACTTCAAACTCCCATATCTCGCGAACGGAATGACGAACTCGAGAAATTCCTGTTGCATCTGAAAGTAGAAACTCGCCCGATTACAACGGCATGTGTATTTTTGCCCTAGGCCATTGTAGTTATTGGATTCGCGTATCGGACTTGCGAAAATTTTGATGATTTCTCAACCATTCCTTAACTTCAAACTCCCATATCCCGCGAACGGATTGACGAACTCGAGAAATTCATGTTGCATGTGAAAGTAGAAAGTCGCCCGATTGCAACGGTCTGTGTATTTTTCCCCTAGGCCTTTGAAGTTATTGGTTTCGAGTATCAGACTTGCGAAAATTTTGATGGTTTCTCAACCATACGTTATTTTCACACTTCCATATCTCGCGAACGGATTGACGTACTCGAGAATTTCCTGTTGCATCTGAAAGCAGAAACTCGCCCGATTACAACGGTGTGTGTACTTTTCCCCTAGGCCATTCCAGTTGGTGGTTTCGAGTATCAGACCAGCGAAAATTTTTATGGTTTCTCATGTATTCCTTAACTTCCAACTCCCATATCTCGCGAACGGATTGACGAACTCGAGAATTTCCTATTGCATCTGAAAGCAGAAACTCGCCCGATTACAACGGTATGTGTATTTTCCCCCTAGGCCATAGTAGTTATTGATTTCAAGTATCAGACTTGCGAAAATTGTGATGGTCTCTCAACCATTACTTAACTTCAATCTCCCATATCTCGCGAACGGATTGACGAACTCGAGAAATTCCTGTTGCATCTGAAAGTAGAAACTCGCCCGATTACAAAGATATGTGTGTTTTCCCCCTAGGCCTTTGTAGTTGTTGGTTTCGAGTATCAGACTTGCGAAAACTTTGATGGTTTCTCAACCATTCCTTAACTTCAAACTCCCATATCTCGCGAACGGATTGACGAACTCGAGAAATTCCTGTTGCATCTGAAAGTAGAAACTCGCCCGATTACAAAGATATGTGTGTTTTCCCCCTAGGCCTTTGTAGTTGTTGGTTTCGAGTATCAGACTTGCGAAAATTTTGATGATTTCTCAACCATTCCTTAACTTCAGACTGCCATACCTCGCGAACGCATTGACGAACTCCAGAAATTCCTGTTGCATGTGAAAGTAGAATCTCGCCCGATTACAATGGTATGTGTATTTTTTCCCTAGGCATTTGTAGTTGTTGGTTTCGAGTATCAGACTTGCGAAAATTTTGATGGTTTCACAACCATTCCTTAACATCAAACTCCCATTTCTCGCGAACGGATTGACGAACTCGAGAAATTCCTGTTGCATCTGAAAGTAGAAACACGACCGATTACAATGGTACGTGTACTTTTCCCCTAGGTCATTCCAGTTATTGGTTTCGAGTATCAGACCAGCGAAAATTTTGATGGTTTCTCAACCATTCCTTAACTTCAAACTCCCATATCCCGCGAACGGATTGACGAACTCGAGAAATTCATGTTGCATGTGAAAGTAGAAAGTCGCCCGATTGCAACGGTCTGTGTATTTTTCCCCTAGGCCTTTGAAGTTATTGGTTTCGAGTATCAGACTTGCGAAAATTTTGATGGTTCCTCAACCATTCGTTATTTTCACACTTCCATATCTCGCGAACGCATTGACGAACTCGAGAAATTCCTGTTGCACGTGAAAGTAGAATCTCGCCCGATTACAATGGTATGTGTATTTTTCCCCTAGGCATGTGTGGTTATTGGTTTCGAGTATCAGACTTGCGAAAATTTTGATGGTTTCTCAACCATTCCTTAACTTCAAACTCCCATATCCCGCGAACGGATTGACGAACTCGAGAAATTCCTGTTGCATGTGAAAGTAGAAAGTCGCCCGATTACAACGGTATGTGTATTTTTCCTCAAGGCCTCTGAAGTTATTGGTTTCGAGTATCAGACTTGCGAAAATTTTGATGGTTTCTCAACCATTCCTTATATTCGCACTTCCATATCTCGGGAACGGATTGACGAACTCCAGAACTTCCTATTGCATCTGAAAGCAGAAACTCGGCCGATTACAACGGTGTGTGTACTTTTCCCCTAGGCCATTCCAGTTGTTGGTTTCGAGTATCAGATCAGCGAAAATTTTGATGGTTTCTCAAGCATTCCTTAACTTCAAACTTTCATATCTCGCGAACGCATTGACGAACTCGAGAATTTCCTATTGCATCTGACAGCAGAAACTCGCCCGATTACAACGGTATGTGTGTTTTTGCCCTAGGCCATTGTAGTTGTTGGTTTCGAGTATCAGACTTGCGAAAATTTTGATGGTTTCTCAACCATTCCTTAACTTCAATCTCCCATAACTCGCGAACGGATTGACGAACTCGAGAAATTCCTGTTGCATCTGAAAGTAGAAACTCGCCCGATTACAAAGATATGTGTGTTTTCCCCCTAGGCCTTTGTAGTTGTTGGTTTCGAGTATCAGACTTGCGAAAACTTTGATGGTTTCTCAACCATTCCTTA
Source organism: Ptiloglossa arizonensis (assembly GCF_051014685.1). Lineage (NCBI taxonomy): Eukaryota > Metazoa > Arthropoda > Insecta > Hymenoptera > Colletidae > Ptiloglossa > Ptiloglossa arizonensis. Next base: position 1,003,467 of record NW_027478397.1, read on the forward strand.
ACTTCAAACTCCCATATCTCGCGAACGGATTGACGAACTCGAGAAATTCATGTTGCATGTGAAAGTAGAAAGTCGCCCGATTGCAACGGTCTGTGTATTTTTCCCCTAGGCCTTTGAAGTTATTGGTTTCGAGTATCAGACTCGCAAAAATTTTGATGGTTTCTCAACCATTCCTTAACTTCAAACTCCCATATCTCGCGAACGGAATGACGAACTCGAGAAATTCCTGTTGCATCTGAAAGTAGAAACTCGCCCGATTACAACGGCATGTGTATTTTTCGCCTAGGCCATTGTAGTTATTGGTTTCGAGTATCAGACTTGCGAAAATTTTGATGGTTTCTCAACCATTCCTTAACATCAAACTCCCATTTCTCGCGAACGGATTGACGAACTCGAGAAATTCCTGTTGCATCTGAAAGTAGAAACACGACCGATTACAATGGTACGTGTACTTTTCCCCTATGTCATTCCAGTTATTGGTTTCGAGTATCAGACCAGCGAAAATTTTGATGGTTTCTCAACCATTCCTTAACTTCAAACTCCCATATCTCGCGAACGGATTGACGAACTCGAGAAATTCATGTTGCATGTGAAAGTAGAAAGTCGCCCGATTGCAACGGTCTGTGTATTTTTCCCCTAGGCCTTTGAAGTTATTGGTTTCGAGTATCAGACTCGCAAAAATTTTGATGGTTTCTCAACCATTCCTTAACTTCAAACTCCCATATCTCGCGAACGGAATGACGAACTCGAGAAATTCCTGTTGCATCTGAAAGTAGAAACTCGCCCGATTACAACGGCATGTGTATTTTTCGCCTAGGCCATTGTAGTTATTGGTTTCGAGTATCAGACTTGCGAAAATTTTGATGGTTTCTCAACCATTCCTTAACATCAAACTCCCATTTCTCGCGAACGGATTGACGAACTCGAGAAATTCCTGTTGCATCTGAAAGTATAAACTCGCCCGATTACAACGGTATGTGTATTTTTCCCCTAGGCATGTGTGGTTATTGGTTTCGAGTATCAGACTTGCGAAAATTTTGATGGTATCTCAACCATTCCTTAACTTCAAACTCCCATATCCCGCGAACGGAATGACGAAATCGAGAAATTCCTGTTGCATCTGAAAGTAGAAACTCGCCCGATTACAACGGCATGTGTATTTTTCCCCTAGGCCATTGTAGTTATTGGTTTCGAGTATCAGACTTGCGAAAATTTTGATGGTTTCTCAACCATTCCTTAACATCAAACTCCCATTTCTCGCGAACGGATTGACGAACTCGAGAAATTCCTGTTGCATCTGAAAGTAGAAACACGACCGATTACAATGGTACGTGTACTTTTCCCCTAGGTCATTCCAGTTATTGGTTTCGAGTATCAGACCAGCGAAAATTTTGATGGTTTCTCAACCATTCCTTAACTTCAAACTCCCATATCCCGCGAACGGATTGACGAACTCGAGAAATTCCTGTTGCATCTGAAAGTAGAAACTCGCCCGATTACAACGGTATGTGTATTTTTACCCTAGGCCATTGTAGTTGTTGGTTTCGAGTATCAGACTTGCGAAAATTTTGATGGTTTCTCAACCACTCCTTAACTTCAGACTCCCATATCTCGCGAACGGATTGACGAACTCGAGAAATTCCTTTTGCATGTGAAAGTAGAAAGTCGCCCGATTACAACGGTATGTGTATTTTTCCCCTAGGCCTTTGAAGTTATTGGTTTCGAGTATCAGACTTGCGAAAATTTTGATGGTTTCTCAACCATTCCTTATTTTCACACTTCCATATCTCGCGAACGGATTGACGAACTCGAGAATTTCCTGTTTCATCTGAAAGCAGAAACTCGCCCGATTACAACGGTGTGTGTACTTTTCCCCTAGGCCATTCCAGTTGTTGGTTTCGAGTATCAGACTTGCGAAAATTTTGATGGTTTCTCAACCACTCCTTAACTTCAGACTCCCATATCTCGCGAACGGATTGACGAACTCGAGAAATTCCTTTTGCATGTGAAAGTAGAAAGTCGCCCGATTACAACGGTATGTGTATTTTTCCCCTAGGCCTTTGAAGTTATTGGTTTCGAGTATCAGACTCGCAAAAATTTTGATGGTTTCTCAACCATTCCTTAACTTCAAACTCCCATATCTCGCGAACGGAATGACGAACTCGAGAAATTCCTGTTGCATCTGAAAGTAGAAACTCGCCCGATTACAACGGCATGTGTATTTTTCGCCTAGGCCATTGTAGTTATTGGTTTCGAGTATCAGACTTGCGAAAATTTTGATGGTTTCTCAACCATTCCTTAACATCAAACTCCCATTTCTCGCGAACGGATTGACGAACTCGAGAAATTCCTGTTGCATCTGAAAGTAGAAACTCGCCCGATTACAACGGTATGTGTATTTTTCCCCTAGGCATGTGTGGTTATTGGTTTCGAGTATCAGACTTGCGAAAATTTTGATGGTATCTCAACCATTCCTTAACTTCAAACTCCCATATCCCGCGAACGGAATGACGAAATCGAGAAATTCCTGTTGCATCTGAAAGTAGAAACTCGCCCGATTACAACGGCATGTGTATTTTTCCCCTAGGCCATTGTAGTTATTGGTTTCGAGTATCAGACTTGCGAAAATTTTGATGGTTTCTCAACCATTCCTTAACATCAAACTCCCATTTCTCGCGAACGGATTGACGAACTCGAGAAATTCCTGTTGCATCTGAAAGTAGAAACACGACCGATTACAATGGTACGTGTACTTTTCCCCTAGGTCATTCCAGTTATTGTTTTCGAGTATCAGACCAGCGAAAATTTTGATGGTTTCTCAACCATTCCTTAACTTCAAACTCCCATATCCCGCGAACGGATTGACGAACTCGAGAAATTCCTGTTGCATCTGAAAGTAGAAACTCGCCCGATTACAACGGTATGTGTATTTTTACCCTAGGCCATTGTAGTTGTTGGTTTCGAGTATCAGACTTGCGAAAATTTTGATGGTTTCTCAACCACTCCTTAACTTCAGACTCCCATATCTCGCGAACGGATTGACGAACTCGAGAAATTCCTTTTGCATGTGAAAGTAGAAAGTCGCCCGATTACAACGGTATGTGTATTTTTCCCCTAGGCCTTTGAAGTTATTGGTTTCGAGTATCAGACTTGCGAAAATTTTGATGGTTTCTCAACCATTCCTTATTTTCACACTTCCATATCTCGCGAACGGATTGACGAACTCGAGAATTTCCTGTTGCATCTGAAAGCAGAAACTCGCCCGATTACAACGGTGTGTGTACTTTTCCCCTAGGCCATTCCAGTTGTTGGTTTCGAGTATCAGACTTGCGAAAATTTTGATGGTTTCTCAACCACTCCTTAACTTCAGACTCCCATATCTCGCGAACGGATTGACGAACTCGAGAAATTCCTTTTGCATGTGAAAGTAGAAAGTCGCCCGATTACAACGGTATGTGTATTTTTCCCCTAGGCCTTTGAAGTTATTGGTTTCGAGTATCAGACTCGCAAAAATTTTGATGGTTTCTCAACCATTCCTTAACTTCAAACTCCCATATCTCGCGAACGGAATGACGAACTCGAGAAATTCCTGTTGCATCTGAAAGTAGAAACTCGCCCGATTACAACGGCATGTGTATTTTTGCCCTAGGCCATTGTAGTTATTGGATTCGCGTATCGGACTTGCGAAAATTTTGATGATTTCTCAACCATTCCTTAACTTCAAACTCCCATATCCCGCGAACGGATTGACGAACTCGAGAAATTCATGTTGCATGTGAAAGTAGAAAGTCGCCCGATTGCAACGGTCTGTGTATTTTTCCCCTAGGCCTTTGAAGTTATTGGTTTCGAGTATCAGACTTGCGAAAATTTTGATGGTTTCTCAACCATACGTTATCTTCACACTTCCATATCTCGCGAACGGATTGACGTACTCGAGAATTTCCTGTTGCATCTGAAAGCAGAAACTCGCCCGATTACAACGGTGTGTGTACTTTTCCCCTAGGCCATTCCAGTTGTTGGTTTCGAGTATCAGACCAGCGAAAATTTTTATGGTTTCTCATGCATTCCTTAACTTCCAACTCCCATATCTCGCGAACGGATTGACGAACTCGAGAATTTCCTATTGCACCTGAAAGCAGAAACTCGCCCGATTACAACGGTATGTGTATTTTCCCCCTAGGCCATAGTAGTTATTGATTTCAAGTATCAGACTTGCGAAAATTGTGATGGTCTCTCAACCATTACTTAACTTCAATCTCCCATATCTCGCGAACGGATTGACGAACTCGAGAAATTCCTGTTGCATCTGAAAGTAGAAACTCGCCCGATTACAAAGATATGTGTGTTTTCCCCCTAGGCCTTTGTAGTTGCTGGTTTCGAGTATCAGACTTGCCAAAACTTTGATGGTTTCTCAACCATTCCTTAATTTCAAACTCCCATACCTCGCGAACGGATTGACGAACTCGAGAAATTCCTGTTGCATCTGAAAGTAGAAACTAGCCCGATTACAATGGTATGTGTATTTTTTCGCTAGGCATTTGTAGTTGTTGGTTTCGAGTATCAGACTTGCGAAAATTTTGATGGTTTCACAACCATTCCTTAACATCAAACTCCCATTTCTCGCGAACGGATTGACGAACTCGAGAAATTCCTGTTGCATCTGAAAGTAGAAACACGACCGATTACAATGGTACGTGTACTTTTCCCCTAGGTCATTCCAGTTATTGGTTTCGAGTATCAGACCAGCGAAAATTTTGATGGTTTCTCAACCATTCCTTAACTTCAAACTCCCATATCCCGCGAACGGATTGACGAACTCGAGAAATTCATGTTGCATGTGAAAGTAGAAAGTCGCGCGATTGCAACGGTCTGTGTATTTTTTCCCTAGGCCTTTGAAGTTATTGGTTTCGAGTATCAGACTTGCGAAAATTTTGATGGTTCCTCAACCATTCGTTATTTTCACACTTCCATATCTCGGGAACGGATTGACGAACTCCAGAACTTCCTATTGCATCTGAAAGCAGAAACTCGGCCGATTACAACGGTGTGTGTACTTTTCCCCTAGGTCATTCCAGTTGTTGGTTTCGAGTATCAGATCAGCGAAAATTTTGATGGTTTCTCAAGCATTCCTTAACTTCAAACTTTCATATCTCGCGAACGCATTGACGAACTCGAGAATTTCCTATTGCATCTGACAGCAGAAACTCGCCCGATTACAACGGTATGTGTGTTTTTGCCCTAGGCCATTGTAGTTGTTGGTTTCGAGTATCAGACTTGCGAAAATTTTGATGGTTTCTCAACCATTCCTTAACTTCAAACTCCCATATCTCGCGAACGGAATGACGAACTCGAGAAATTCCTGTTGCATCTGAAAGTAGAAACTCGCCCGATTACAACGGCATGTGTATTTTTCCCCTAGGCCATTGTAGTTATTGGTTTCCAGTATCAGACTTGCGAAAATTTTGATGGTTTCTCAACCATTCCTTAACATCAAACTCCCATTTCTCGCGAACGGATTGACGAACTCGAGAAATTCCTGTTGCATCTGAAAGTAGAAACTCGCCCGATTACAACGGTATGTGTATTTTTCCCCTAGGCATGTGTGGTTATTGGTTTCGAGTGTCAGACTTGCGAAAATTTTGATGGTTTCTCAACCATTCCTTAACTTCAAACTCCCATATCCCGCGAACGGATTGATGAACTCCAGAAATTCCTGTTGCATGTGAAAGTAGAATCTCGCCCGATTACAATGGTACGTGTACTTTTCCCCTAGGTCATTCCAGTTATTGGTTTCGAGTATCAGACCAGCGAAAATTTTGATGGTTTCTCAACCATTCCTTAACTTCAAACTCCCATATCCCGCGAACGGATTGACAAACTCGAGAAATTCCTGTTGCATGTGAAAGTAGAAAGTCGCCCGATTACAACGGTATGTGTATTTTTCCCCTAGGCCTTTGAAGTTATTGGTTTCGAGTATCAGACTTGCGAAAATTTTGATGGTTTCTCAACCATTCCTTATTTTCACACTTCCATATCTCGCGAACGGATTGACGAACTCGAGAATTTCCTGTTGCATCTGAAAGCAGAAACTCGCCCGATTACAACGGTGTGTGTACTTTTCCCCTAGGCCATTCCAGTTGTTGGTTTCGAGTATCGGACCAGCGAAAATTTTGATGGTTTCTCATGCATTCCTTAACTTCACACTTCCATATCTCGCGAACGGAGTGACGAACTCGAGAATTTCCTATTGCATCTGAAAGCGGAAACTCTCCCGATTACAACGGTATGTGTATTTTTCCCCTAGGCCATTGTAGTTATTGGTTTCGAGTATCAGACTTGCGAAAATTTTGATGGTTTCTCATCCATTCCTTAACTTCCAACTCCCATATCTCGCGAACGGATTGACGAACTCGAGAATTTCCTATTGCATCTGAAAGCAGAAACTCGCCCGATTACAACGGTATGTGTATTTTCCCCCTAGGCCATAGTAGTTATTGATTTCAAGTATCAGACTTGCGAAAATTGTGATGGTCTCTCAACCATTACTTAACTTCAAACTCCCATATCTCGCGAACGGATTGACGAACTCGAGAAATTCCTGTTGCATCTGAAAGTAGAAACTCGCCCGATTACAACGGTATGTGTATTTTTGCCCTAGGCCATTGTAGTTATTGGATTCGCGTATCGGACTTGCGAAAATTTTGATGATTTCTCAACCATTCCTTAACTTCAAACTCCCATATCCCGCGAACGGATTGACGAACTCGAGAAATTCATGTTGCATGTGAAAGTAGAAAGTCGCCCGATTGCAACGGTCTGTCTATTTTTCCCCTAGGCCTTTGAAGTTATTGGTTTCGAGTATCAGACTTGCGAAAATTTTGATGGTTTCTCAACCATTCGTTATTTTCACACTTCCATATCTCGCGAACGGATTGACGTACTCGAGAATTTCCTGTTGCATCTGAAAGCAGAAACTCGCCCGATTACAACGGTGTGTGTACTTTTCCCCTAGGCCATTCCAGTTGTTGGTTTCGAGTATCAGACCAGCGAAAATTTTGATGGTTTCTCATGCATTCCTTAACTTCACACTTCCATATCTCGCGAACGGAGTGACGAACTCGAGAATTTCCTATTGCATCTGAAAGCGGAAACTAGCCCGATTACAACGGTATGTGTATTTTTCCCCTAGGCCATTGTAGTTATTGGTTTCGAGTATCAGACTTGCGAAAATTTTGATGGTTTCTCATCCATTCCTTAACTTCCAACTCCCATATCTCGCGAACGGATTGACGAACTCGAGAATTTCCTATTGCATCTGAAAGCAGAAACTCGCCCGATTACAACGGTATGTGTATTTTCCCCCTAGGCCATAGTAGTTATTGATTTCAAGTATCAGACTTGCGAAAATTGTGATGGTCTCTCAACCATTACTTAACTTCAATCTGCCATATCTCGCGAACGGATTGACGAACTCGAGAAATTCCTGTTGCATCTGAAAGTAGAAACTCGCCCGATTACAAAGATATGTGTGTTTTCCCCCTAGGCCTTTGTAGTTGTTGGTTTCGAGTATCAGACTTGCGAAAACTTTGATGGTTTCTCAACCATTCCTTAACTTCAAACTCCCATATCTCGCGAACGGATTGACGAACTCGAGAAATTCCTGTTGCATCTGAAAGTAGAAACTCGCCCGATTACAAAGATATGTGTGTTTTCTCCCTAGGCCTTTGTAGTTGTTGGTTTCGAGTATCAGACTTGCGAAAATTTTGATGATTTCTCAACCATTCCTTATCTTCAGACTGCCATACCTCGCGAACGCATTGACGAACTCGAGAATTTCCTATTGCATCTGACAGCAGAAACTCGCCCGATTACAACGGTATGTGTGTTTTTGCCCTAGGCCATTGTAGTTGTTGGTTTCGAGTATCAGACTTGCGAAAATTTTGATGGTTTCTCAACCATTCCTTAACTTCAAACTCCCATATCTCGCGAACGGAATGACGAACTCGAGAAATTCCTGTTGCATCTGAAAGTAGAAACTCGCCCGATTACAACGGCATGTGTATTTTTCCCCTAGGCCATTGTAGTTATTGGTTTCGAGTATCAGACTTGCGAAAATTTTGATGGTTTCTCAACCATTCCTTAACATCAAACTCCCATTTCTCGCGAACGGATTGACGAACTCGAGAAATTCCTGTTGCATCTGAAAGTAGAAACTCGCCCGATTACAACGGTATGTGTATTTTTCCCCTAGGCATGTGTGGTTATTGGTTTCGAGTGTCAGACTTGCGAAAATTTTGATGGTTTCTCAACCATTCCTTAACTTCAAACTCCCATATCCCGCGAACGGATTGACGAACTCCAGAAATTCCTGTTGCATGTGAAAGTAGAATCTCGCCCGATTACAAAGATATGTGTGTTTTCCCCCTAGGCCTTTGTAGTTGTTGGTTTCGAGTATCAGACTTGCGAAAATTTTGATGATTTCTCAACCATTCCTTAACTTCAGACTGCCATACCTCGCGAACGCATTGACGAACTCCAGAAATTCCTGTTGCATGTGAAAGTAGAATCTCGCCCGATTACAATGGTATGTGTATTTTTTCCCTAGGCATTTGTAGTTGTTGGTTTCGAGTATCAGACTTGCGAAAATTTTGATGGTTTCTCAACCATTCCTTAACATCAAACTCCCATTTCTCGCGAACGGATTGACGAACTCGAGAAATTCCTGTTGCATCTGAAAGTAGAAACACGACCGATTACAATGGTACGTGTACTTTTCCCCTAGGTCATTCCAGTTATTGGTTTCGAGTATCAGACCAGCGAAAATTTTGATGGTTTCTCAACCATTCCTTAACTTCAAACTCCCATATCCCGCGAACGGATTGACGAACTCGAGAAATTCATGTTGCATGTGAAAGTAGAAAGTCGCCCGATTGCAACGGTCTGTGTATTTTTCCCCTAGGCCTTTGAAGTTATTGGTTTCGAGTATCAGACTTGCGAAAATTTTGATGGTTCCTCAACCATTCGTTATTTTCACACTTCCATATCTCGCGAACGGATTGACGTACTCGAGAATTTCCTGTTGCATCTGAAAGCAGAAACTCGCCCGATTACAACGGTGTGTGTACTTTTCCCCTAGGCCATTCCAGTTGTTGGTTTCGAGTATCAGACTTGCGAAAACTTTGATGGTTTCTCAACCATTCCTTAACTTCAAACTCCCATATCTCGCGAACGGATTGACGAACTCGAGAAATTCATGTTGCATGTGAAAGTAGAAAGTCGCCCGATTACAACGGTATGTGTATTTTTCCCCTAGGCCTTTGAAGTTATCGGTTTCGAGTACCAGACTTGCGAAAATTTTGATGGTTTCTCAACCATTCCTTAACTTCAAACTCCCATATCTCGCGAACGGATTGACGAACTCGAGAAATTCCTGTTGCATCTGAAAGTAGAAACTCGCCCGATTACAACGGTATGTGTATTTTTCCCCTAGGCCATTGTAGTTATTGGATTCGAGTATCAGACTTGCGAAAATTTTGATGATTTCTCAACCATTCCTTAACTTAAAACTCCCATATCTCGCGAACGGATTGACGAACTCGAGAAATTCCTGTTGCATGTGAAAGTAGAAAGTCGCCCGATTTCAACGGTATGTGTATCTTTCCCCTAGGCCTTTGTAGTTATTGGTTTCGAGTATCAGACTTGCGAAAATTTTGATGGTTTCTCATGCATTCCTTAACTTCAAACTTCCATATCACGCGAACGGATTGACGAACTCGAGAATGTCCTATTGCATCTGAAAGCAGAAACTCGCCCGATTACAACGGTATGTGCATTTTTGCCTTAGGACATAGTAGTTATTGGATTCGAGTATCAGAGTTGCGAAAATTTTGATGATTTCTCAAACATTCCTTAACTTCAAACTGCCATATCTCGCGAACGCATTGACGAACTCGAGAAATTCCTGTTGCACGTGAAAGTAGAATCTCACCCGATTACAATGGTATGTGTATTTTTCCCCTAGGCATGTGTGGTTATTGGTTTCGAGTATCAGACTTGCGAAAATTTTGATGGTTTCTCAACCATTCCTTAAATTCAAACTCCCATATCCCGCGAACGGATTGACGAACTCGAGAAATTCCTGTTGCATGTGAAAGTAGAAAGTCGCCCGATTACAACGGTATGTGTATTTTTCCTCTAGGCCTTTGAAGTTATTGGTTTCGTGTATCAGACTTGCGAAAATTTTTATGGTTTCCCAACCATTCCTTATTTTCGCACTTCCATATCTCGGGAACGGATTGACGAACTCCAGAACTTCCTATTGCATCTGAAAGCAGAAACTCGGCCGATTACAACGGTGTGTGTACTTTTCCCCTAGGCCATAGTAGTTGTTGGTTTCGAGTATCAGACTTGCGAAAATTTTGATGGTTTCTCATGCATTCCTTAACTTCAAACTTCCATATCTCGCGAACGCATTGACGAACTCGAGAATTTCCTATTGCATCTGACAGCAGAAACTCGCCCGATTACAACGGTATGTGTATTTTACCCCAAGGCCTCTGAAGTTATTGGTTTCGAGTATCAGACTTGCGAAAATTTTGAGGGTTTCTCAACCATTCCTTAACTTCAAACTCCCATATCCCGCGAACGGATTGACGAACTCGAGAAATTCCTGTTGCATGTGAAAGTAGAATTTCGCCCGATTACAATGGTATGTGTATTTTTCCCCTAGGCATTTGTAGTTGTTGGTTTCGAGTATCAGACTTGCGAAAATTTTGATGGTTTCTCAACCATTCCTTAACTTCAAACTCCCATATCTCGCGCACGGATTGACGAACTCGAGAAATTCCTGTTGCATCTGAAAGTAAAAACTCGCCCGATTACAACGGCATGTGTATTTTTCCCCTAGGCCATTGTAGTTATTGGTTTCGAGTATCAGACTTGCGAAAATTTTGATGATTTCTCAACCATTCCTTAACTTCAGACTGCCATACCTCGCGAACGCATTGACGAACTCCAGAAATTCCTGTTGCATGTGAAAGTAGAATCTCGCCCGATTACAATGGTATGTGTATTTTTTCCCTAGGCATTTGTAGTTGTTGGTTTCGAGTATCAGACTTGCGAAAATTTTGATGGTTTCTCAACCATTCCTTAACATCAAACTCCCATTTCTCGCGAACGGATTGACGAACTCGAGAAATTCCTGTTGCATCTGAAAGTAGAAACACGACCGATTACAATGGTACGTGTACTTTTCCCCTAGGTCATTCCAGTTATTGGTTTCGAGTATCAGACCAGCGAAAATTTTGATGGTTTCTCAACCATTCCTTATTTTCACACTTCCATATCTCGCGAACGGATTGACGAACTCGAGAATTTCCTGTTGCATCTGAAAGTGGAAACTCGCTCGATTACAATGGTGCGTGTACTTTTCCCCTAGGCCATTCCAGTTATTGGTTTCGAGTATCAGACCAACGAAAATTTTGATGGTTTCTCAACCATTCCTTAACTTCAAACTCCCATATCTCGCGAACGGATTGACGAACTCGGGAAATTCCTGTTGCATCTGAAAGTAGAAACTCGCCCGATTACAATGGTGTGTGTACTTTTCCCCTAGGCCATGCGAGTTATTGGTTTCGAGTATCAGACCACCGAAAATTTTGATGGTTTCTCAAGCATTCCTTAACTTCAAACTCCCATATCTCGTGCACGGATTGACGAACTCGAGAAATTCCTGTTGCATCTGAAAGTAAAAACTCGCCCGATTACAACGGCATGTGTATTTTTCCCCTAGGCCATTGTAGTTATTGGTTTCGAGTATCAGACTTGCGAAAATTTTGATGGTTTCTCATCCATTCCTTAACTTCCAACTCCCATATCTCGCGAACGGATTGACGAACTCGAGAATTTCCTATTGCATCTGAAAGCAGAAACTCGCCCGATTACAACGGTATGTGTATTTTCCCCCTAGGCCATAGTAGTTATTGATTTCAAGTATCAGACTTGCGAAAATTGTGATGGTCTCTCAACCATTACTTAACTTCAAACTCCCATTTCTCGCGAACGGATTGACGAACTCGAGAAATTCCTGTTGCATCTGAAAGTAAAAACTCGCCCGATTACAACGGCATGTGTATTTTTCCCCTAGGCCATTGTAGTTATTGGTTTCGAGTATCAGACTTGCGAAAATTTTGATAGTTTCTCAACCATTCCTTAACTTCAAACTCCCATTTCTCGCGAACGGATTGACGAACTCGAGAAATTCCTGTTGCATCTGAAAGTAGAAACTCGCCCGATTACAAAGATATGTGTGTTTTTCACCTAGGCCTATGTAGTTATTGGTTTCGAGTATCAGACTTGCGAAAATTTTGATAGTTTGTCAACCATTCCTTAACTTCAAACTCCCATATCTCGCTAACGGAGTGACGAACTCGAGAATTTCCTATTGCATCTGAAAGCGGAAACTCGCCCGATTACAACGGTATGTGTATTTTTCCCCTAGGCCATTGTAGTTATTGCTTTCGAGTATCAGACTTGCGAAAATTTTGATGGTTTCTCAACCATTCCTTAACCTCAAACTCCCATTTCTCGCGAACGGATTGACGAACTCGAGAAATTCCTGTTGCATGTGAAAGTAGAAAGTCGCCCGATTACAACGGTATGTGTATTTTTCCCCTTGGCCTTTGAAGTTATTGGTTTCGAGTATCAGACTTGCGAAAATATTGATGGTTTCTCAACCATTCCTTATTTTCACACTTCCATATCTCGCGAACGGATTGACGAACTCGAGAATTTCCTATTGCATCTGAAAGCAGAAACTCGCGCGATTACAACGGTGTGTGTACTTTTCCCCTAAGCCATTCCAGTTGTTGGTTTCGAGTATCAGACCAGCGAAAATTTTGATGGTTTCTCAAGCATTCCTTAACTTCAAACTTCCATATCTCGCGAACGGATTGACGAACTCGAGAATTTCCTATTGCATCTGACAGCAGAAACTCGCCCGATTACAATGGTATGTGTATCTTTCCCCTAGGCATTTGTAGTTATTGGTTTCGAGTATCAGACTTGCGAAAATTTTGATGGTTTCTCAACCATTCCTTATTTTCACACTTCCATATCTCGCGAACGGATTGACGAACTCGAGAATTTCCTGTTGCATCTGAAAGCAGAAACTCGCCCGATTACAACGGTGTGTGTACTTTTCCCCTAGGCCATTCCAGTTGTTGGTTTCGAGTATCAGATCAGCGAAAATTTTGATGGTTTCTCAACCATTCCTTATTTTCACACGTCCATATCTCGCGAACGGATTGACGAACTCGAGAATTTCCTGTTGCATCTGAAAGCAGAAACTCGCCCGATTACAACGGTGTGTGTACTTTTCCCCTAGGCCATTCCAGTTGTTGGTTTCGAGTATCAGATCAGCGAAAATTTTGATGGTTTCTCAACCATTCCTTATTTTCACACTTCCATATTTCGCGAACGGATTGACGAACTCGAGAATTTCCTATTGCATCTGAAAGTAGAAACTCGCACGATTACAACGGTATGTGTATTTTTGCCCTAGGCCATAGTAGTTATTGGATGCGAGTATCAGACTTGCGAAAATTTTGATGATTTCTCAACAATTCCTTAACTTCAAACTGCCATACCTCGCGCACGGATTGACGAACTCGAGAAATTCCTGTTGCATATGAAAGTAAAAACTCGCCCGATTACAAAGATATGTGTATTTTCCCCCTAGGCCTTTGTAGTTGTTGGTTTCGAGTATTAGACTTGCGAAAATTTTGATGATTTCTCAACCATTCCTTACTTTCACACTACCATATCTCGCGAACGGATTGACGAACTCGAGAAATTCCTGTTGCATGTGAAAGTAGAAAGTCGCCCGATTACAACGGTATGTGTATTTTTCCCCTAGGCCTTTGAAGTTATTGGTTTCGAGTATCAGACTTGCGAAAATTTTGATGGTTTCTCAACCATTCCTTATTTTCACACTTCCATATCTCGCGAACGGATTGACGAACTCGAGAATTTCCTGTTGCATCTGAAAGTAGAAACTCGCTCGATTACAATGGTGCGTGTACTTTTCCCCTAGGCCATTCCAGTTATTGGTTTCGAGTATCAGACCAACGAAAATTTTGATGGTTTCTCAACCATTCCTTAACTTCAAACTCCCATATCTCGCGAACGGATTGACGAACTCGGGAAATTCCTGTTGCATCTGAAAGTAGAAACTCGCCCGATTACAATGGTGTGTGTACTTCTCCCCTAGGCCATGCGAGTTATTGGTTTCGAGTATCAGACCACCGAAAATTTTGATGGTTTCTCAAGCATTCCTTAACTTCAAACTCCCATATCTCGCGGACGGATTGACGAAATGGTGAAATTCCTGTTGCATCTGAAAGCAGAAACTCGCCCGATTACAAAGATATGTGTGTTTTTCACCTAGGTCTTTATAGTTATTGGTTTCGGGTATCAGACTTGCGAAAATTTTGATAGTTTCTCAACCATTCCTTAACTTCAAACTCCCATTTCTCGCGAACGGATTGACGAACTCGAGAAATTCCTGTTGCATCTGAAAGTAGAATCTCGCCCGATTACAATTGTATGTGTATTTTTCCCCTAGGCATTTGTAGTTCTTGGTTTCGAGTATCAGACTTGCGAAAATTTTGATGGTTTCTCAACCATTCCTTAACTTCAAACTCCCATATCTCGCGAACGGATTGACGAACTCGAGAAATTCCTATTGCATCTGACAGCAGAAACTCGCCCGATTATAACGGTATGTGTATTTTTCCCCTAGGCCTTTGAAGTTATTGGTTTCGAGTATCAGACTTGCGAAAGTATTGATGGTTTCTCAACCATTCCTTATTTTCACACTTCCATATCTCGCGAACGGATTGACGTACTCGAGAATTTCCTATTGCATCTGAAAGCAGAAACTCGCGCGATTACAACGGTGTGTGTACTTTTCCCCTAAGCCATTCCAGTTGTTGGTTTCGAGTATCAGACCAGCGAAAATATTGATGGTTTCTCAAGCATTCCTTAACTTCAAACTTCCATATCTCGCGAACGGATTGACGAACTCGAGAATTTCCTATTGCATCTGACAGCAGAAACTCGCCCGATTACAATGGTATGTGTATTTTTCCCCTAGGCATTTGTAGTTATTGGTTTCGAGTATCAGACTTGCGAAAACTTTGATGGTTTCTCAACCATTCCCTATTTTCACACTTCCATATCTCGCGAACGGATTGACGAACTCGAGAATTTCCTGTTGCATCTGAAAGCAGAAACTCGCCCGATTACAACGGTGTGTGTACTTTTCCCCTAGGCCATTCCAGTTGTTGGTTTCGAGTATCAGATCAGCGAAAATTTTGATGGTTTCTCAACCATTCCTTATTTTCACACTTCCATATCTCGCGAACGGATTGACGAACTCGAGAATTTCCTATTGCATCTGAAAGTAGAAACTCGCACGATTACAACGGTATGTGTATTTTTGCCCTAGGCCATAGTAGTTATTGGATGCGAGTATCAGACTTGCGAAAATTTTGATGGTTTCTCAACAATTCCTTAACTTCAAACTGCCATACCTCGCGCACGGATTGACGAACTCGAGAAATTCCTGTTGCATCTGAAAGTAAAAACTCGCCCGATTACAAAGATATGTGTATTTTCCCCCTAGGCCATTGTAGTTGTTGGTTTCGAGTATCAGACTTGCGAAAATTTTGATGGTTTCTCAACCATTCCTTACTTTCACACTACCATATCTCGCGAACGGATTGACGAACTCGAGAATTTCCTATTGCATCTGAAAGCAGAAACTCGCCCGATTACAACGGTGTGTGTACCTTTCCCCTAGGCCATTCCAGTTGTTGGTTTCGAGTATCAGACCAGCGAAAGTTTTGATGGTTTCTCATGCGTTCCTTACCTTCAAACTTCCATATCTCGCGAACGGATTGACGAACTCGAGAATTTCCTATTGCATCTGACAGCAGAAACTCGCCCGATTACAATGGTATGTGTACTTTTCCCCTAGGCCATTGTAGTTATTGGATTCGAGTATCAGACTTTCGAAAATTTTGATGGTTTCTCATGCATTCCTTAACTTCAAACTTCCATATCACGCGAACGGATTGACGAACTCGAGAATTTCCTATTGCATCTGAAAACAGAAACTCGCCCGATTACAACGGTATGTGTATTTTTGCCTTAGGTCATAGTAGTTATTGGATTCGTGTATCAGACTTGCGAAAATTTTGATGATTTCTCAACCATTCTTTAACTTCAAACTGCCATATCTCGCGAACGCATTGACGAACTCGAGAAATTCCTGTTGCATGTGAAAGTAGAATCTCGCCCGATTACCACGGTATGTGTATTTTTCCCCTAGGCATTTGTGGTTATTGGTTTCGAGTATCAGACTTGCGAAAATTTTGATGGTTTCTCAAGCATTCCTAAACTTCAAACTTCCATATCTCGCGAACGGATTGACGAACTCGAGAATTTCCTATTGCATCTGAATGCAGAAACTCGCCCGATTACAACGGTATGTGTGTTTTTGCCCTAGACCATAGTAGTTGTTGGTTTCGAGTATCAGACCAGCGAAAATTTTGATGGTTTCTCATGCATTCCTTAACTTCAAACTTCCATATCTCGCGAACGGATTGACGAACTCGAGAATTTCCTATTGCATCTGACAGCAGAAACTCGCCCGATTACAACGGTATGTGTATTTTTGCCCTAGGCCATTGTAGTTATTGGTTTCGAGTATCAGACTTGCGAAAATTTTGATGGTTTCTCAACCATTCCTTAACTTCCAACTCCCATATCTCGCGAACGGATTGACGAACTCGAGAATTTCCTATTGCATGTGAAAGAAGAATCTCGCCCGATTACAATGGTATGTGTATTTTTCCCTTAGGCATTTGTAGTTGTTGGTTTCGAGTATCAGACTTGCGAAAATTTTGATGGTTTCTCAACCTTTCCTTAACTTCAAACTCCCATATCTCGCGAACGGATTGACGAACTCGAGAAATTCCTGTTGCATCTGAAAGTAGAATCTCGCCCGATTACAATTGTATGCGTATTTTTCCCCTAGGCATTTGTAGTTCTTGGTTTCGAGTATCAGACTTGCGAAAATTTTGATGGTTTCTCAACCATTCCTTAACTTCAAACTCCCATATCTCGCGAAAGGATTGACGAACTCGAGAAATTCCTGTTGCATCTGAAAGTAAAAACTCGCCCGATTACAATGATATGTGTACTTTTCCCCTAGGCCATTCCAGTTATTGGTTTCGTGTATCAGACTTGCGAAAATTTTGATGGTTTCTCATGCATTCCTTAACTTCACACTTCCATATCTCGCGAACGGATTGGCGAACTCGAGAATTTCCTATTGCATCTGGAAGCAGAAACTCGCCCGATTACAATGGTATGTGTATTTTTCCCCTAGGCCATTGTAGTTATTGGTTTCGAGTATCAGAATTGCGAAAATTTTGATGGTTTCTCAACCATTCCTTAACTTCCAACTCCCATATCTCGCGAACGGATTGACGAACTCGAGAATTTCCTATTGCATCTGAAAGCAGAAACTCGCCCGATTACAACGGTATGTGTATTTTTCCCCTAGACCATAGTAGTTATTGATTTCAAGTATCAGACATGCGAAAATTGTGAAGGTTTCTCAACAATTCCTTAACTTCAAATTCCCATATCCCGCGAACGGATTGACGAACTCGAGAAATTCTTGTTGCATGTGAAAGTAGAAAGTCGCCCGATTTCAACGGTATGTGTATTTTTCCCCTAGGCCTTTGAAGTTATTGGTTTCGAGTATCAGACTTGCGAAAATTTTGATGGTTTCTCAACCATTCCTTACTTTCACACTTCCATATCTCGCGAACGGATTGACGAACTCGAGAATTTCCTATTGCATCTGAAAGCAGAAACTCGCCCGATTACAACGGTGTGTGTACTTTTCCCCCAGGCCATTCCAGTTGTTGGTTTCGAGTATCAGACCAGCGAAAGTTTTGATGGTTTCTCATGCATTCCTTACATTCAAACTTCCATATCCTCGCGAACGGATTGACGAACTCGAGAATTTCCTATTGCATCTGACAGCAGAAACTCGCACGATTACAACGGTATGTGTATTTTTGACCTAGGCCATAGTAGTTATTGGATGCGAGTATCAGACTTGCGAAAATTTTGATGATTTCTCAACAATTCCTTAACTTCAAACTGCCATACCTCGCGCACGGATTGACGAACTCGAGAAATTCCTGTTGCATCTGAAAGTAAAAACTCGCCCGATTACAAAGATATGTGTATTTTCCCCCTAGGCCATTGTAGTTGTTGGTTTCGAGTATCAGACTTGCGAAAATTTTGATGGTTTCTCAACCATTCCTTACTTTCACACTACCATATCTCGCGAACGGATTGACGAACTCGAGAAATTCCTGTTCCATCTGAAAGTAGAAACTCGCCCGATTACAAAGATATGTGTATTTTCCCCCTAGGCCTTTGTAGTTGTTGATTTCGAGTATTAGACTTGCGAAAATTTTGATGATTTCTCAACCATTCCTTAACTTCAAATTCCCATATCCCGGGAACGGATTGACGAACTCGAGAAATTCCTGTTCCATCTGAAAGTAGAAACTCGCCCGATTACAAAGATATGTGGGTTTTCCCCCTAGGCCTTTGTAGTTGTTGGTTTCGAGTATCAGACTTGCGAAAATTTTGATGGTTTCTCAACCATTCCTTACTTTCACACTACCATATCTCGCGAACGGATTGACGAACTCGAGAATTTCCTATTGCATCTGAAAGCAGAAACTCGCCCGATTACAACGGTGTGTGTACCTTTCCTCTAGGCCATTCCAGTTGTTGGTTTCGAGTATCAGACCAGCGAAAGTTTTGATGGTTTCTCATGCGTTCCTTACCTTCAAACTTCCATATCTCGCGAACGGATTGACGAACTCGAGAATTTCCTATTGCATCTGACAGCAGAAACTCGCCCGATTACAATGGTATGTGTATTTTTCCCCTAGGCATTTGTAGTTATTGGTTTCGAGTATCAGACTTGCGAAAATTTTGATGGTTTCTCAACCATTCCTTAACTTCAAACTCCCATATCTCGCGAACGGATTGACGAACTCGAGAATTTCCTATTGCATGTGAAAGAAGAATCTCGCCCGATTACAATGGTATGTGTATTTTTCCCCTAGGCATTTGTAGTTGTTGGTTTCGAGTATCAGACTTGCGAAAATTTTGATGGTTTCTCAACCTTTCCTTAACTTCAAACTCCCATATCTCGCGAACGGATTGACGAACTCGAGAAATTCCTGTTGCATCTGAAAGTAGAATCTCGCCCGATTACAATTGTATGTGTATTTTTCCCCTAGGCATTTGTAGTTCTTGGTTTCGAGTATCAGACTTGCGAAAATTTTGATGGTTTCTCAACCATTCCTTAACTTCAAACTCCCATATCTCGCGAACGGATTGACGAACTCGAGAAATTCCTATTGCATCTGACAGCAGAAACTCGCCCGATTACAACGGTATGTGTATTTTTCCCCTAGGCCTTTGAAGTTATTGGTTTCGAGTATCAGACTTGCGAAAATATTGATGGTTTCTCAACCATTCCTTATTTTCACACTTCCATATCTCGCGAACGGATTGACGAACTCGAGAATTTCCTATTGCATCTGAAAGCAGAAACTCGCGCGATTACAACGGTGTGTGTACTTTTCCCCTAAGCCATTCCAGTTGTTGGTTTCGAGTATCAGACCAGCGAAAATATTGATGGTTTCTCAAGCATTCCTTAACTTCAAACTTCCATATCTCGCGAACGGATTGACGAACTCGAGAATTTCCTATTGCATCTGAATGCAGAAACTCGCCCGATGACAAAGGTATGTGTGTTTTCCCCCTAGGCGTTTGTAGTTGTTGGTTTCGTGTATCAGACTTGCGAAAAATTTGATGGTTTCTCAACCATTCCTTAACTTCAAATTCCCATATCCCGCGAACGCATTGACGAACTCGAGAAATTCATGTTGCATGTGAAAGTAGAAATTCGCCCGATTACAACGGTCTGTGTATTTTTCCCCTAGGCCTTTGAAGTTATTGGTTTCGAGTATCAGACTTGCGAAAATTTTGATGGTTTCTCAACCATTCCTTATTTTCACACTTCCATATCTCGCGAACGGATTGACGAACTCGAGAATTTCCTGTTGCATCTGAAAGCAGAAACTCGCCCGATTACAACGGTGTGTGTACTTTTCCCCTAGGCCATTCCAGTTGTTGGTTTCGAGTATCAGATCAGCGAAAATTTTGATGGTTTCTCAACCATTCCTTATTTTCACACTTCCATATCTCGCGAACGGATTGACGAACTCGAGAATTTCCTATTGCATCTGAAAGTAGAAACTCGCACGATTACAACGGTATGGGGATTTTTGACCTAGGCCATAGTAGTTATTGGATGCGAGTATCAGACTTGCGAAAATTTTGATGATTTCTCAACAATTCCTTAACTTCAAACTGCCATACCTCGCGCACGGATTGACGAACTCGAGAAATTCCTGTTGCATCTGAAAGTAAAAACTCGCCCGATTAAAAAGATATGTGTATTTTCCCCCTAGGCCATTGTAGTTGTTGGTTTCGAGTATCAGACTTGCGAAAATTTTGATGGTTTCTCAACCATTCCTTACTTTCACACTACCATATCTCGCGAACGGATTGACGAACTCGAGAAATTCCTGTTCCATCTGAAAGTAGAAACTCGCCCGATTACAAAGATATGTGTATTTTCCCCCTAGGCCTTTGTAGTTGTTGATTTCGAGTATTAGACTTGCGAAAATTTTGATGATTTCTCAACCATTCCTTAACTTCAAATTCCCATATCCCGCGAACGGATTGACGAACTCGAGAAATTCCTGTGCCATCTGAAAGTAGAAACTCGCCCGATTACAAAGATATGTGGGTTTTCCCCCTAGGCCTTTGTAGTTGTTGGTTTCGAGTATCAGACTTGCGAAAATTTTGATGGTTTCTCAACCATTCCTTACTTTCACACTACCATATCTCGCGAACGGATTGACGAACTCGAGAATTTCCTATTGCATCTGAAAGCAGAAACTCGCCCGATTACAACGGTATGTGTATTTTTCCCCTAGGCCATTGTAGTTATTGGATTCGAGTATCAGACTTTCGAAAATTTTGATGGTTTCTCATGCATTCCTTAACTTCAAACTTCCATATCACGCGAACGGATTGACGAACTCGAGAATTTCCTATTGCATCTGAAAGCAGAAACTCGCCCGATTACAACGGTATGTGTATTTTTGCCTTAGGTCATAGTAGTTATTGGATTCGAGTATCAGACTTGCGAAAATTTTGATGATTTCTCAACCATTCCTTCACTTCAAACTGCCATATCTCGCGAACGCATTGACGAACTCGAGAAATTCCTGTTGCATGTGAAAGTAGAATCTCGCCCGATTACAATTGTATGTGTATTTTTCCCCTAGGCATTTGTAGTTCTTGGTTTCGAGTATCAGACTTGCGAAAATTTTGATGGTTTCTCAAGCATTCCTAAACTTCAAACTTCCATATCTCGCGAACGGATTGACGAACTCGAGAATTTCCTATTGCATCTGAATGCAGAAACTCGCCCGATTACAACGGTATGTGTATTTTTTCCCTAGACCATAGTAGTTGTTGGTTTCGAGTATCAGACCAGCGAAAGTTTTGATGGTTTCTCATGCATTCCTTAACTTCAAACTTCCATATCTCGCGAACGGATTGACGAACTCGAGAATTTCCTATTGCATCTGACAGCAGAAACTCGCCCGATTACAACGGTATGTGTATTTTTGCCCTAGGCCATTGTAGTTATTGGTTTCGAGTATCAGACTTGCGAAAATTTTGATGGTTTCTCAACCATTCCTTAACTTCCAACTCCCATATCTCGCGAACGGATTGACGAACTCGAGAATTTCCTATTGCATGTGAAAGAAGAATCTCGCCCGATTACAATGGTATGAGTATTTTTCCCCTAGGCATTTGTAGTTGTTGGTTTCGAGTATCAGACTTGCGAAAATTTTGATGGTTTCTCAACCTTTCCTTAACTTCAAACTCCCATATCTCGCGAACGGATTGACGAACTCGAGAAATTCCTGTTGCATCTGAAAGTAGAATCTCGCCCGATTACAATTGTATGTGTATTTTTCCCCTAGGCATTTGTAGATCTTGGTTTCGAGTATCAGACTTGCGAAAATTTTGATGGTTTCTCAACCATTCCTTAACTTCAAACTCCCATATCTAGCGAACGGATTGACGAACTCGAGAAATTCCTGTTGCATCTGAAAGTAAAAACTCGCCCGATTACAATGATATGTGTACTTTTCCCCTAGGCCATTCCAGTTATTGGTTTCGTGTATCAGACTTGCGTAAATTTTGATGGTTTCTCATGCATTCCTTAACTTCACACTTCCATATCTCGCGAACGGATTGACGAACTCGAGAATTTCCTATTGCATCTGGAAGCAGAAACTCGCCCGATTACAATGGTATGTGTATTTTTCCCCTAGGCTATTGTAGTTATTGGTTTCGAGTATCAGACTTGCGAAAATTTTGATGGTTTCTCAACCATTCCTTAACTTCCAACTCCCATATCTCGCGAACGGATTGACGAACTCGAGAATTTCCTATTGCATCTGAAAGCAGAAACTCGCCCGATTACAACGGTATGTGTATTTTTCCCCTAGACCATAGTAGTTATTGATTTCAAGTATCAGACTTGCGAAAATTGTGAAGGTTTCACAACCATTCCTTAACTTCAAATTCCCATATCCCGCGAACGGATTGACGAACTCGAGAAATTCTTGTTGCATGTGAAAGTAGAAAGTCGCCCGATTTCAACGGTATGTGTATTTTTCCCCTAGGCCTTTGAAGTTATTGGTTTCGAGTATCAGACTTGCGAAAATTTTGATGGTTTCTCAACCATTCCTTACTTTCACACTTCCATATCTCGCGAACGGATTGACGAACTCGAGAATTTCCTATTGCATCTGAAAGCAGAAACTCGCCCGATTACAACGGTGTGTGAACTTTTCCCCCAGGCCATTCCAGTTGTTGGTTTCGAGTATCAGACCAGCGAAAGTTTTGATGGTTTCTCATGCATTCCTTACCTTCAAACTTCCATGTCTCGCGAACGGATTGACGAACTCGAGAATTTCGTATTGCATCTGACAGCAGAAACTCGCTCGATTACAATGGTATGTGTATTTTTCCCCTAGGAATTTGTAGTTATTGGTTTCGAGTATCAGACTTGCGAAAATTTTGATGGTTTCTCAACCATTCCTTAACCTCAAACTCCCATTTCTCGCGAACGGATTGACGAACTCGAGAAATTCCTGTTGCATCTGAAAGTAGAAACTCGACCGATTACAATGGTATGTGTATTTTTCCCCTAGGCATTTGTAGTTGTTGGTCTCGAGTATCAGACTTGCGAAAATTCTGATGGTTTCTCAACCATTCCTTAACCTCAAACTCCCATTTCTCGCGAACGGATTGACGAACTCGAGAAATTCCTGTTGCATCTGAAAGTAGAAACTCGACCGATTGCAATGGTACGTGTACTTTTCCCCTAGGTCATTCCAGTTATTGGTTTCGAGTATCAGACCAGCGAAAATTTTGATGGTTTCTCAAACATTCCTTAACTTCAAACTCCCATATCCCGCGAACGGATTGACGAACTCGAGAAATTCCTGTTGCATGTGAAAGTAGAAAGTCGCCCGATTACAACGGTATGTGTATTTTTCTCCTTGGCCTTTGTAGTTATGGGTTTCGAGTATCAGATTTGCGAAAATTTTGATGGTTTCTCAACCATTCCTTATATTCACACTTCCATATCTCGCAAACGGATTGACGAACTCGAGAATTCCCTATTGCATCTGAAAGCAGAAACTCGCCCGATTACAACGGTGTGTATACTTTTCCCCTAGGCCAGTCCAGTTGTTGGTTTCGAGTATCAGACCAGCTTAAAATATTGATGGTTTCTCAAGCATGCCTTAACTTCAAACTTCCATATCTCGCGAACGGATTGACGAACTCGAGAATTTCCTATTGCATCTGAAAGCAGAAACTCGCCCGATTACAACGGTATGTGTATTTTTCCCCTAGGCCATTGTAGTTATTGATTTCAAGTATCAGACTTGCGAAAATTGTGAAGGTTTCACAACCATTCCTTAACTTCAAATTCCCATATCTCGCGAACGGATTGACGAACTCGAGAATTTCCTATTGCATGTGAAAGAAGAATCTCGCCCGATTACAATGGTATGAGTATTTTTCCCCTAGGCATTTGTAGTTGTTGGTTTCGAGTATCAGACTTGCGAAAATTTTGATGGTTTCTCAACCATTCCTTAACCTCAAACTCCCATTTCTCGCGAACGGATTGACGAACTCGAGAAATTCCTGTTGCATCTGAAAGTAGAAACTCGACCGATTACAATGGTATGTGTATTTTTCCCCTAGGCATTTGTAGTTGTTGGTCTCGAGTATCAGACTTGCGAAAATTCTGATGGTTTCTCAACCATTCCTTAACCTCAAACTCCCATTTCTCGCGAACGGATTGACGAACTCGAGAAATTCCTGTTGCATCTGAAAGTAGAAACTCGACCGATTGCAATGGTACGTGTACTTTTCCCCTAGGTCATTCCAGTTATTGGTTTCGAGTATCAGACCAGCGAAAATTTTGATGGTTTCTCAAACATTCCTTAACTTCAAACTCCCATATCCCGCGAACGGATTGACGAACTCGAGAAATTCCTGTTGCATGTGAAAGTAGAAAGTCGCCCGATTACAACGGTATGTGTATTTTTCTCCTTGGCCTTTGTAGTTATTGGTTTCGAGTATCAGATTTGCGAAAATTTTGATGGTTTCTCAACCATTCCTTATATTCACACTTCCATATCTCGCAAACGGATTGACGAACTCGAGAATTCCCTATTGCATCTGAAAGCAGAAACTCGCCCGATTACAACGGTGTGTATACTTTTCCCCTAGGCCAGTCCAGTTGTTGGTTTCGAGTATCAGACCAGCTTAAAATATTGATGGTTTCTCAAGCATGCCTTAACTTCAAACTTCCATATCTCGCGAACGGATTGACGAACTCGAGAATTTCCTATTGCATCTGAAAGCAGAAACTCGCCCGATTACAACGGTGTGTATACTTTTCCCCTAGGCCATTCCAGTTGTTGGTTTCGAGTATCAGACCAGCGAAAGTTTTCATGGTTTCTCATGCATTCCTTAACTTCAAACTTCCATATCTCGCGAACGGATTGACGAACTCGAGAATTTCCTATTGCATCTGACAGCAGAAACTCGCCCGATTACAATGGTATGTGTATTTTTCCCCTAGGCATTTGTAGTTATTGGATTCGAGTATCAGACTTGCGAAAATTTTGATGATTTCTCAACCATTCCTTAACTTAAAACTCCCATACCTCGCGAACGGATTGACGAACGCGAGAAATTCCTGTTGCATGTGAAAGTAGAAAGTCGCCCGATTTCAACGGTATGTGTATCTTTCCCCTAGGCCTTTGTAGTTATTGGTTTCGAGTATCAGACTTTCGAAAATTTTGATGGTTTCTCATGCATTCCTTAACTTCAAACTTCCATATCACGCGAACGGATTGACGAACTCGAGAATTTCCTATTGCATCTGAAAGCAGAAACTTGCCCGATTACAACGGTATGTGTATTTTTGCCTTAGGTCATAGTAGTTATTGGATTCGAGTATCATGCTTGCGAAAATTTTGATGATTTCTCAACCATTCCTTAACTTCAAACTGCCATATCTCGCGAACGCATTGACGAACTCGAGAAATTCCTGTTGCATGTGAAAGTAGAATCTCGCCCGATTACCATGGTATGTGTATTTTTCCCTTAGGCATTTGTGGTTATTGGTTTCGAGTATCAGACTTGCGAAAATTTTGATGGTTTCTCAAGCATTCCTTAACTTCAAACTTCCATATCTCGCGAACGGATTGACGAACTCGAGAATTTCCTATTGCATCTGAAAGCAGAAACTCGCCCGATTACAACGGTATGTGTATTTTTCCCCTAGGCCATTGCAGTTATTGGTTTCGAGTATCAGACTTGCGAAAATTTTGATGGTTTCTCAACCATTCCTTAACTTCCAACTCCCATATCTCGCGAACGGATTGACGAACTCGAGAATTTCCTATTGCATCTGAAAGCAGAAACTCGCCCGATTACAACGGTATGTGTATTTTTCCCCTAGGCCATAGTAGTTATTGATTTCAAGTATCAGACTTGCGAAAATTGTGAAGGTTTCTCAACCATTCCTTAACTTCAAACTCCCATATCTCGCGAACGGATTGACGAACTCGAGAAATTCCTGTTGCATCTGAAAGTAGAAACTCGCCCGATTACAAAGATATGTGTGTTTTCACCCTAGGCCTTTGTAGTTGTTGGTTTCGAGTATTAGACTTGCGAAAATTTTGATGATTTCTCAACCATTCCTTAACTTCAAACTCCCATATCTCGCGAACGGATTGACGAGCTCGAGAAATTCCTGTTGCATCTGAAAGTAAAAACTCGCCCGATTACAATGATATGTGTACTTTTCCCCTAGGACATTCCAGTTATTGGTTTCGTGTATCAGACTTGCGAAAATTTTGATGGTTTCTCAACCATTCCTTAACTTCAAATTCCCATATCCCGCGAACGGATTGACGAACTCGAGAAATTCCTGTTGCATGTGAAAGTAGAAAGTCGCCCGATTACAACGGTATGTGTATTTTTCCCCTAGGCCTTTGAAGTTATTGGTTTCGAGTATCAGACTTTCGAAAATTTTGGTGGTTTCTCAACCATTCCTTACATTCACACTTCCATATCTCGCGAACGGATTGACGAACTCGAGAATTTCCTATTGCATCTGACAGCAGAAACTCGCCCGATTACAATGGTATGTGTATTTTTCCCCTAGGCATTTGTAGTTATTGGATTCGAGTATCAGACTTGCGAAAATTTTGATGATTTCTCAACCATTCCTTAACTTAAAACTCAAATATCTCGCGAACGGATTGACGAACTCGAGAAATTCCTGTTGCATGTGAAAGTAGAAAGTCGCCCGATTTCAACGGTACGTGTACTTTTCCCCTAGGTCATTCCAGTTATTGGTTTCGAGTATCAGACCAGCGAAAATTTTGATGGTTTCTCAAGCATTCCTTAACTTCAAATTTCCATATCTCGCGAATGGATTGACGAACTCGAGAATTTCCTATTGCATCTGAATGCAGAAACTCGCCCGATTACAACGGTATGTGTATTTTTGCCCTAGGCCATAGTAGTTGCTGGTTTCGAGTATCAGACCAGCGAAAATTTTGATGGTTTCTCATGCATTCCTTAACTTCAAACTTCCATATCTCGCGAACGGATTGACGAACTCGAGAATTTCCTATTGCATCTGACAGCAGAAACTCGCCCGATTACAACGGTATGTGTATTTTTGCCCTAGGCCATAGTAGTTATTGGATGCGAGTATCAGACTTGCGAAAATTTTGATGATTTCTCAACCATTCCTTAACTTCAAACTGCCATACCTCGCGAACACATTGACGAACTCCAGAAATTCCTGTTGCATGTGAAAGTAGAATCTCGCCCGATTACAACCGCATGTGTATTTTTCCCCTAGGCCATTGTAGTTATTGGTTTCGAGTATCAGACTTGCGAAAATTTTGATGGTTTCTCAACCATTCCTTAACCTCAAACTCCCATTTCTCGCGAACGGATTGACGAACTCGAGAAATTCCTGTTGCATCTGAAAGTAGAAACTCGACCGATTACAATGGTACGTGTACTTTTCCCCTAGGTCATTCCAGTTATTGGTTTCGAGTATCAGACCAGCGAAAATTTTGATGGTTTCTCAACCATTCCTTTACTTCAAACTCCCATATCTCGCAAACGGATTGACGAACTCGAGAAATTCCTATTGCATCTGAAAGCATAAACTCGCCCGATTACAACGGTGTGCGTACTTTTCCCCTAGGCCAGTCCAGTTGTTGGTTTCGAGTATCCGACCAGCGAAAACATTGATGATTTCTCAAGCATGCCTTAACTTCAAACTTCCATATCTCGCGAACAGATTGACGAACTCGAGAAATTCCTGTTGCATCTGAAAGTAGAATCTCCCCCGATCAAATGGTATGTGTTTTTTACCCCTAGGTATTTGTAGTTATTGGTTTCGAGTATCAGACTTGCGAAAATTTTGATGGTTTCTCAACCATTCCTTAACTTCCAACTCCCATATCTCGCGAACGGATTGACGAACTCGAGAAATACCTGTTGCTCTGAAAGTAGAAACTCGCCCGATGACAAAGATATGTGTGTTTTCCCCCTAGGCGTTTGTAGTTGTTGGTTTCGAGTATCAGACTTGCGAAAATTTTGATGGTTTCTCAACCATTCCTTAACTTCAAACTCCCATATCTCGCGAACGGATTGACGAACTCGAGAAATTCCTGTTGCATCTGAAAGTAGAAACTCGACCGATTACAATGGTACGTGTACTTTTCCCCTAGGTCATTCCAGTTATTGGTTTCGAGCATCAGACCAGCGAAAATTTTGATGGTTCCTCAACCATTCCTTAACTTCAAACTCCCATATCCCGCGAACGGATTGACGAACTCGAGAAATTCCTGTTGCATGTGAAAGTAGAAAGTCGCCCGATTACAACGGTATGTGTATTTTTCTCCTAGGCCTATGTAGTTATTGGTTTCGAGTATCAGACTTGCGAAAATTTTGATGGTTTCTCAACCATTCCTTATATTCACACTTCCATATCTCGCAAACGGATTGACGAACTCGAGAATTTCCTATTGCATCTGAAAGCAGAAACTCGCCCGATTACATCGGTGTGTGTACTTTTCCCCTAGGCCAGTCCAGTTGTTGGTTTCGAGTATCAGACCAGCGAAAATATTGATGGTTTCTCAAGCATTTCTTAACTTCTAACTCCCATATCCCGCGAACGGATTGACGAACTCGAGAAATTCCTGTTGCATGTGAAAGTAGAAAGTCGCCCGATTGCAACGGTATGTGTATTTTTCTCCTAGGCCTTTGTAGTAATTGGTTTCGAGTATCAGACTTGCGAAAATTTTGTTGGTTTCTCCACCATTCCTTATATTCACACTTCCATATCTCGCGAACGGATTGACGTACTCGAGAAATTCCTGTTGCATCTGAAAGAAGAATCTCCCCCGATCAAATGGTATGTGTATTTTTCCCCTAGGCATTGTAGTTATTGGTTTCGAGTATCAGACTTGCGAAAATTTTGATGGTTTCTCAACCATTCCTTAACATCCAACTCCCATATCTCGCGAACGGATTGAAGAACTCGAAAAATACCTGTTGCATCTGAAAGTAGAAACTCGCCCGATGACAAAGATATGTGTGT
Organism: Ptiloglossa arizonensis; assembly: GCF_051014685.1. NCBI lineage: Eukaryota > Metazoa > Arthropoda > Insecta > Hymenoptera > Colletidae > Ptiloglossa > Ptiloglossa arizonensis. The sequence continues at coordinate 1,032,946 of NW_027478397.1, forward strand.
TTTCCCCCTAGGCGTTTGTAGTTGTTGGTTTCGAGTATCAGACTTGCGAAAATTTTGATTGTTTCTCAACCATTCCTTAACTTCAAATTCCCATATCCCGCGAACGGATTGACGAACTCGAGAAATTCCTTTTGCATGTGAAAGTAGAATGTCGCCCGATTACAACGGTATGTGTATTTTTCCCCTAGGCCTTTGAAGTTATTGGTTTCGAGTATCAGACTTGCGAAAATTTTGATGGTTTCTCAACCATTCCTTATTTTCACACTTCCATGTCTCGCGAACGGATTGACGAACTCGAGAATTTCCTGTTGCATCTGAAAGCAGAAACTCGCCCGATTACAACGGTGTGTGTACTTTTCCCCTAGGCCATTTTAGTTATTGGTTTCGAGTATCAGACTTGCGAAAATTTTGATGGTTTCTCAACCAATCCTTATATTCACACTTCCATATCTCGCAAACGGATTGACGAACTCGAGAATTTCCTATTGCATCTGAAAGCAGAAACTCGCCCGATTACAACGGTGTGTGTACTTTTCCCCTAGGCCAGTCCAGTTGTTGGTTTCGAGTATCAGACCAGCGAAAATATTGATGGTTTCTCAAGCATGCCTTAACTTCAAACTACCATATCTCGCGAACGGATTGACGAACTCGAGAAATTCCTGTTGCATCTGAAAGTAGAATCTCCCCCGATCAAATGGTATGTGTATTTTTCCCTTAGGAATTTGTAGTTATTGGTTTCGAGTATCAGACTTGCGAAAATTTTGATGGTTTCTCAACCATTCCTTAACTTCCAACTCCCATATCTCGCGAACGGATTGAAGAACTCGAAAAATACCTGTTGCATCTGAAAGTAGAAACTCGCCCGATGACAAAGATATGTGTGTTTTCCCCCTAGGCGTTTGTAGTTGTTGGTTTCGAGTATTAGACTTGCGAAAATTTTGATGATTTCTCAACCATTCTTTAACTTCAAACTCCCATATCTCGCGAACGGATTGACGAACTCGAGAAATTCCTGTTGCATCTGAAAGTAAAAACTCGCCCGATTACAATGATATGTGTACTTTTCCCCTAGGACATTCCAGTTATTGGTTTCGTGTATCAGACTTGCGAAAATTTTAATGGTTTCTCATGCATTCCTTAACTTCACACTACCGTATCTCGCGAACGGATTGACGAACTCGAGAATTTCCTATTGCATCTGAAAGCAGAAACTCGCCCGATTACAACGGTATGTGTATTTTTCCCCTAGGCCTTTGAAGTTATTGGTTTCGAGTATCAGACTTGCGAAAATTTTGATGGTTTCTCAACCATTCCTTATTTTCACACTTCCATATCTCGCGAACGGATTGACGAACTCGAGAATTTCCTGTTGCATCTGAAAGCAGAAAGTCGCCCGATTACAACGGTGTGTGTACTTTTCCCCTAGGCCATTCCAGTTGTTGGTTTCGAGTATCAGACCATCGAAAACTTTGATGGTTTCTCATGCATTCCTTAACTTCACACTTCCATATCTCGCGAACGGATTGACGAACTCGAGAATTTCCTATTGCATCTGAAAGCAGAAACTCGCCCGATTACAACGGTATGTGTATTTTTCCCCTAAGCCATTGTAGTTATTGGTTTCGATTATCAGACTTGCGAAAATTTTGATGGTTTCTCATCCATTCCTTAACTTCCAACTCCCATATCTCGCGAACGGATTGACGAACTCGAGAATTTCCTATTGCATCTGAAAGCAGAAACTCGCCCGATTACAACGGTATGTGTATTTTTCCCCTAGGCCATTGTAGTTATTGGTTTCGAGTATAAGACTTGCGAAAATTTTGATGGTTTCTCAACCATTCCTTAACCTCAAACTCCCATTTCTCGCGAACGGATTGACGAACTCGAGAAATTCCTTTTGCATGTGAAAGTAGAAAGTCGCCCGATAACAACGGTATGTGTATTTTTCCCCTAGGCCTTTGAAGTTATTGGTTTCGAGTATCAGACTTGCGAAAATTTTGATGGTTTCTCAACCATTCCTTATCTTCACACTTCCATATCTCGCGAACGGATTGACGAACTCGAGAATTTCCTGTTGCATGTGAAAGTAGAAAGTCGCCCGATTACAACGGTATGTGTATTTTTCCCCTAGGCCTTTGAAGTTATTGGTTTCGAGTATCAGACTTGCGAAAATTTTGATGGTTTCTCATCCATTCCTTAACTTCCAACTCCCATATCTCGCGAACGGATTGACGAACTCGAGAATTTCCTATTGCATCTGAAAGCAGAAACTCGCCCGATTACAACGGTATGTGTATTTTTCCCCTAGGCAATAGTAGTAATTGATTTCAAGTATCAGACTTGCGAAAATTGTGATGGTTTCTCAACCATTCCTTAACTTCAGACTCCCATATCTCGCGAACGGATTGACGAACTCGAGAAATTCCTGTTGCATGTGAAAGTAGAAAGTCGCCCGATTACAACGGTATGTGTATTTTTTCCCTAGGCCTTTGAAGTTATTGGTTTCGAGTATCAGACTTGTGAAAATTTTGATGGTTTCTCAACCATTCCTTATTTTCACACTTCCATATCTCGCGAATGGATTGACGAACTCGAGAATTTCCTATTGCATCTGAAAGCAGAAACTCGCACGATTACAACGGTGTGTGTACTTTTCCCCTAAGCCATTCCAGTTGTTGGTTTCGAGTATCAGACCAGCGAAAATTTTGATGGTTTCTCAAGCATTCCTTAAATTCAAACTTCCATATCTCGCGAACGGATTGACGAACTCGCGAATTTCCTATTGCATCTGAATGCAGAAACTCGCCCGATTACAACGGTATGTGTATTTTTGCCCTAGGCCATAGTAGTTGTTGGTTTCGAGTATCAGACCAGCGAAAATTTTGATGGTTTCTCATGCATTCCTTAACTTCAAACTTCCATATCTCGCGAACGGATTGACGAACTCGAGAATTTCCTATTGCATCTGACAGCAGAAACTCGCCCGATTACAATGGTATGTGTATTTTTCCCCTAGGCATTTGTAGTTATTGGTTTCGAGTATCAGACTTGCGAAAATTTTGATGGTTTCTCAACCATTCCTTAACTTCAAACTCCCATATCTCGCGAACGGATTGACGAACTCGAGAAATTCCTGTTGCATCTGAAAGTAGAAACTCGCCCGATTACAACGGTATGTGAATTTTTCCCCTAGGCCATTGTAGTTATCGGATTCGAGTATCAGACTTGCGAAAATTTTGATGATTTCTCAACCATTCCTTAAATTAAAACTCCCATATCTCGCGAACGGATTGACGAACTCGAGAGATTCCTGTTGCCTGTGAAAGTAGAAAGTCGCCCGATTACAACGGTATGTGTATTTTTCCCCTAGGCCTTTGAAGTTATTGGTTTCGAGTATCAGACTTGTGAAAATTTTGATGGTTTCTCAACCATTCCTTATTTTCACACTTCCATATCTCGCGAATGGATTGACGAACTCGAGAATTTCCTATTGCATCTGAAAGCAGAAACTCGCACGATTACAACGGTGTGTGTACTTTTCCCCTAAGCCATTCCAGTTGTTGGTTTCGAGTATCAGACCAGCGAAAATTTTGATGGTTTCTCAAGCATTCCTTAACTTCAAACTTCCATATCTCGCGAACGGATTGACGAACTCGCGAATTTCCTATTGCATCTGATTGCAGAAACTCGCCCGATTACAACGGTATGTGTATTTTTGCCCTAGGCCATAGTAGTTGTTGGTTTCGAGTATCAGACCAGCGAAAATTTTGATGGTTTCTCATGCATTCCTTAACTTCAAACTTCCATATCTCGCGAACGGATTGACGAACTCGAGAATTTCCTATTGCATCTGACAGCAGAAACTCGCCCGATTACAATGGTATGTGTATTTTTCCCCTAGGCATTTGTAGTTATTGGTTTCGAGTATCAGACTTGCGAAAATTTTGATGGTTTCTCAACCATTCCTTAACTTCAAACTCCCATATCTCGCGAACGGATTGACGAACTCGAGAAATTCCTGTTGCATCTGAAAGTAGAAACTCGCCCGATTACAACGGTATGTGAATTTTTCCCCTAGGCCATTGTAGTTATCGGATTCGAGTATCAGACTTGCGAAAATTTTGATGATTTCTCAACCATTCCTTAAATTAAAACTCCCATATCTCGCGAACGGATTGACGAACTCGAGAGATTCCTGTTGCCTGTGAAAGTAGAAAGTCGCCCGATTTCAACGGTATGTGTATCTTTCCCCTAGGCCTTCGTAGTTATTGGTTTCGAATATCAGACTTGCGAAAATTTTGATGGTTTCTCATGCATTCCTTAACTTCAAACTTCCATATCACGCGAACGGATTGACGAACTCGAGAATTTCCTATTGCATCTGAAAGCAGAAACACGCACGATTACAACGGTATGTGTATTTTTGCCTTAGGCCATAGTAGTTATTGGATTCGAGTATCAGACTTGCGAAAATTTTGATGATTTCTCAACAATTCCTTAACTTCAAACTGCCATATCTCGCGAACGCATTGACGAACTCGAGAAATTCCTGTTGCATGTGAAAGTAGAATCTCGCCCGATTACAATGGTATGTGTATTTTTCCCCTAGGCCTTTGAACTTATTGGTTTCGAGTATCAGACTTGCGAAAATTTTGATGGTTTCTCAACCATTCCTTAACTTCAAACTCCCATATCTCGCGAACGGATTGACGAAGTCGAGAAATTCCTGTTGCATCTGAAAGTAGAAAGTCGCCCGATTACAACGGTATGTGTATTTCTCCCCTAGGCCTTTGAAGTTATTGTTTTCGAGTATCAGACTTGCGAAAATTTTGATGGTTTCTCAACCATTCCTTAACTTCAAACTCCCATATCTCGCGAACGGATTGACGAACTCGAGAAATTCCTGTTGCATCTGAAAGTAGAAACTCGCCCGATTAGAATGGTATGTGTATTTTTCCCCTAGGCATTTGTAGTTATTGGTTTCGAGTATCAGACTTGCGAAAATTTTAATGGTTTCTCAACCATTCCTTAACTTCAAACTCCCATATCTCGCGAACGGATTGACGAAGTCGAGAAATTCCTGTTGCATCTGAAAGTATAAAGTCGCCCGATTACAACGGTATGTGTATTTCTCCCCTAGGCCTTTGAAGTTATTGGTTTCGAGTATCAGACTTGCGAAAATTTTGATGGTTTCTCAACCATTCCTTATCTTCACACTTCCATATCTCGCGAACGGATTGACGAACTCGAGAATTTCCTATTGCATCTGAAAGCAGAAACTCGCCCGATTACAATGGTATGTGTATTTTTCCCCTAGGCATTTGTAGTTATTGGTTTCGAGTATCAGACTTGCGAAAATTTTAATGGTTTCTCAACCATTCCTTAACTTCAAACTCCCATATCTCGCGAACGGATTGACGAACTCGAGAAATTCCTGTTGCATCTGAAAGTAGAAACTATCCCGATTACAAAGGTATGTGTATTTTTCCCCTAGGCCATTGTAGTTATCGGATTCGAGTATCAGACTTGCGAAAATTTTGATGGTTTCTCAACCATTCCTTAACCTCAAACACCCATATCTCGCGAACGGATTGACGAACTCGAGAAATTCCTGTTGCATGTGAAAGTAGAATCTCGCCCGATTACAACGGTGTGTGTACTTTTCCCCTAGGCCATTCCAGTTGTTGGTTTCGAGTATCAGACCAGCGAAAATTTTGATGGTTTCTCAACCATTCCTTAACTTCAAACTCCCATATCTCGCGAACGGATTGACGAACTCGAGAAATTCCTGTTGCATCTGAAAGTAGAAACTATCCCGATTACAAAGGTATGTGTATTTTTCCCCTAGGCCATTGTAGTTATCGGATTCGAGTATCAGACTTGCGAAAATTTTGATGGTTTCTCAACCATTCCTTAACTTCAAACTCCCATATCTCGCGAACGGATTGACGAACTCGAGAAATTCCTGTTGCATCTGAAAGTAGAAACTCGCCCGATTACAACGGTATGTGAATTTTTCCCCTAGGCCATTGTAGTTATCGGATTCGAGTATCAGACTTGCGAAAATTTTGATGATTTCTCAACCATTCCTTAAATTAAAACTCCCATATCTCGCGAACGGATTGACGAACTCGAGAATTTCCTGTTGCATCTGAAAGCAGAAACTCACCCGATTACAACGGTATGTGTATTTTTGCCTTAGGCCATAGTAGTTATTGGATTCGAGTATCAGACTTGCGAAAATTTTGATGATTTCTCAACCATTCCTTAACTTCAAACTGCCATATCTCGCGAACGCATTGACGAACTCGAGAAATTCCTGTTGCATGTGAAAGTAGAACCTCGTCCGATTACAACGGTGTGTGTACTTTTCCCCTAGGCCATTCCAGTTGTTGGTTTCGAGTATCAGATCAGCGAATATTTTGATGGTTTCTCAAACATTCCTTAACTTCAAACTTCCATATCTCGCGAACGGATTGACGAACTCGAGAATTTCCTATTGCATCTGACAGCAGAAACTCGCCCGATTACAACGGTATGTGTATTTTTGCCGTAGGCCATAGTAGTTATTGGATGCGAGTATCAGACTTGCGAAAATTTTGATGACTTCTCAACCAATCCTTAACTTCAAACTGCCATACCTCGCGAACGCATTGACGAACTCCAGAAATTCCTGTTGCATGTGAAAATAGAATCTCGCCCGATTACAATGGTATGTGTATTTTTCCCCTAGGCATTTGTAGTTGTTGGTTTCGAGTATCAGACTTGCGAAAATTTTGATGGTTTCTCAACCATTCCTTAACTTCAAACTCCCATATCTCGCGAACGGATTGACGAACTCGAGAAATTCCTGTTGCATCTGAAAGTAGAAACTCGCCCGATTACAACGGCATGTGTATTTTTCCCCTAGGCCATTGTAGTTATTGGTTTCGAGTATCAGACTTGCGAAAATTTTGATGGTTTCTCAACCATTCCTTAACCTCAAACTCCCATTTCTCGCGAACGGATTGACGAACTCGAGAAATTCCTTTTGCATGTGAAAGTAGAAAGTCGCCCGATAACAACGGTATGTGTATTTTTCCCCTAGGCCTTTGAAGTTATTGGTTTCGAGTATCAGACTTGCGAAAATTTTGATGGTTTCTCAACCATTCCTTATCTTCACACTTCCATATCTCGCGAACGGATTGACGAACTCGAGAAATTCCTTTTGCATGTGAAAGTAGAAAGTCGCCCGATAACAACGGTATGTGTATTTTTCCCCTAGGCCTTTGAAGTTATTGGTTTCGAGTATCAGACTTGCGAAAATTTTGATGGTTTCTCATCCATTCCTTAACTTCCAACTCCCATATCTCGCGAACGGATTGACGAACTCGAGAATTTCCTATTGCATCTGAAAGCAGAAACTCGCCCGATTACAACGGTATGTGTATTTTTCCCCTAGGCAATAGTAGTTATTGATTTCAAGTATCAGACTTGCGAAAATTGTGATGGTTTCTCAACCATTCCTTAACTTCAGACTCCCATATCTCGCGAACGGATTGACGAACTCGAGAAATTCCTGTTGCATGTGAAAGTAGAAAGTCGCCCGATTACAACGGTATGTGTATTTTTTCCCTAGGCCTTTGAAGTTATTGGTTTCGAGTATCAGACTTGTGAAAATTTTGATGGTTTCTCAACCATTCCTTATTTTCACACTTCCATATCTCGCGAATGGATTGACGAACTCGAGAATTTCCTATTGCATCTGAAAGCAGAAACTCGCACGATTACAACGGTGTGTGTACTTTTCCCCTAAGCCATTCCAGTTGTTGGTTTCGAGTATCAGACCAGCGAAAATTTTGATGGTTTCTCAAGCATTCCTTAACTTCAAACTTCCATATCTCGCGAACGGATTGACGAACTCGCGAATTTCCTATTGCATCTGAATGCAGAAACTCGCCCGATTACAACGGTATGTGTATTTTTGCCCTAGGCCATAGTAGTTGTTGGTTTCGAGTATCAGACCAGCGAAAATTTTGATGGTTTCTCATGCATTCCTTAACTTCAAACTTCCATTTCTCGCGAACGGATTGACGAACTCGAGAATTTCCTATTGCATCTGAAAGTAGAAACTCGCCCGATTACAACGGCATGTGTATTTTTCCCCTAGGCCATTGTAGTTATTGGTTTCGAGTATCAGACTTGCGAAAATTTTGATGGTTTCTCAACCATTCCTTAACCTCAAACTCCCATTTCTCGCGAACGGATTGACGAACTCGAGAAATTCCTTTTGCATGTGAAAGTAGAAAGTCGCCCGATAACAACGGTATGTGTATTTTTCCCCTAGGCCTTTGAAGTTATTGGTTTCGAGTATCAGACTTGCGAAAATTTTGATGGTTTCTCAACCATTCCTTATCTTCACACTTCCATATCTCGCGAACGGATTGACGAACTCGAGAAATTCCTTTTGCATGTGAAAGTAGAAAGTCGCCCGATAACAACGGTATGTGTATTTTTCCCCTAGGCCTTTGAAGTTATTGGTTTCGAGTATCAGACTTGCGAAAATTTTGATGGTTTCTCATCCATTCCTTAACTTCCAACTCCCATATCTCGCGAACGGATTGACGAACTCGAGAATTTCCTATTGCATCTGAAAGCAGAAACTCGCCCGATTACAACGGTATGTGTATTTTTCCCCTAGGCAATAGTAGTTATTGATTTCAAGTATCAGACTTGCGAAAATTGTGATGGTTTCTCAACCATTCCTTAACTTCAGACTCCCATATCTCGCGAACGGATTGACGAACTCGAGAAATTCCTGTTGCATGTGAAAGTAGAAAGTCGCCCGATTACAACGGTATGTGTATTTTTTCCCTAGGCCTTTGAAGGTATTGGTTTCGAGTATCAGACTTGTGAAAATTTTGATGGTTTCTCAACCATTCCTTATTTTCACACTTCCATATCTCGCGAATGGATTGACGAACTCGAGAATTTCCTATTGCATCTGAAAGCAGAAACTCGCACGATTACAACGGTGTGTGTACTTTTCCCCTAAGCCATTCCAGTTGTTGGTTTCGAGTATCAGACCAGCGAAAATTTTGATGGTTTCTCAAGCATTCCTTAACTTCAAACTTCCATATCTCGCGAACGGATTGACGAACTCGCGAATTTCCTATTGCATCTGAATGCAGAAACTCGCCCGATTACAACGGTATGTGTATTTTTGCCCTAGGCCATAGTAGTTGTTGGTTTCGAGTATCAGACCAGCGAAAATTTTGATGGTTTCTCATGCATTCCTTAACTTCAAACTTCCATTTCTCGCGAACGGATTGACGAACTCGAGAATTTCCTATTGCATCTGACAGCAGAAACTCGCCCGATTACAATGGTATGTGTATTTTTCCCCTAGGCATTTGTAGTTATTGGTTTCGAGTATCAGACTTGCGAAAATTTTGATGGTTTCTCAACCATTCCCTAACTTCAAACTCCCATATCTCGCGAACGGATTGACGAACTCGAGAAATTCCTGTTGCATCTGAAAGTAGAAACTCGCCCGATTACAACGGTATGTGAATTTTTCCCCTAGGCCATTGTAGTTATCGGATTCGAGTATCAGACTTGCGAAAATTTTGATGATTTCTCAACCATTCCTTAAATTAAAACTCCCATATCTCGCGAACGGATTGACGAACTCGAGAGATTCCTGTTGCCTGTGAAAGTAGAAAGTCGCCCGATTTCAACGGTATGTGTATCTTTCCCCTAGGCCTTTGTAGTTATTGGTTTCGAATATCAGACTTGCGAAAATTTTGATGGTTTCTCATGCATTCCTTAACTTCAAACTTCCATATCACGCGAACGGATTGACGAACTCGAGAATTTCCTATTGCATCTGAAAGCAGAAACTCGCACGATTACAACGGTATGTGTATTTTTGCCTTAGGCCATAGTAGTTATTGGATTCGAGTATCAGACTAGCGAAAATTTTGATGATTTCTCAACAATTCCTTAACTTCAAACTGCCATATCTCGCGAACGCATTGACGAACTCGAGAAATTCCTGTTGCATGTGAAAGTAGAACCTCGCCCGATTACAATGGTATGTGTATTTTTCCCCTAGGCCTTTGAACTTATTGGTTTCGAGTATCAGACTTGCGAAAATTTTGATGGTTTCTCAACCATTCCTTAACTTCAAACTCCCATATCTCGCGAACGGATTGACGAAGTCGAGAAATTCCTGTTGCATCTGAAAGTAGAAAGTCGCCCGATTACAACGGTATGTGTATTTCTCCCCTAGGCCTTTGAAGTTATTGGTTTCGAGTATCAGACTTGCGAAAATTTTGATGGTTTCTCAACCATTCCTTAACTTCAAACTCCCATATCTCGCGAACGGATTGACGAACTCGAGAAATTCCTGTTGCATCTGAAAGTAGAAACTCGCCCGATTAGAATGGTATGTGTATTTTTCCCCTAGGCATTTGTAGTTATTGGTTTCGAGTATCAGACTTGCGAAAATTTTAATGGTTTCTCAACCATTCCTTAACCTCAAACACCCATATCTCGCGAACGGATTGACGAACTCGAGAAATTCCTGTTGCATGTGAAAGTAGAATCTCGCCCGATTACAACGGTGTGTGTACTTTTCCCCTAGGCCATTCCAGTTGTTGGTTTCGAGTATCAGACCAGCGAAAATTTTGATGGTTTCTCAACCATTCCTTAACTTCAAACTCCCATATCTCGCGAACGGATTGACGAACTCGAGAATTTCCTATTGCATCTGAAAGCAGAAACTCGCACGATTACAACGGTGTGTGTACTTTTCCCCTAAGCCATTCCAGTTGTTGGTTTCGAGTATCAGACCAGCGAAAATTTTGATGGTTTCTCAACCATTCCTTAACCTCAAACTCCCATTTCTCGCGAACGGATTGACGAACTCGAGAAATTCCTTTTGCATGTGAAAGTAGAAAGTCGCCCGATAACAACGGTATGTGTATTTTTCCCCTAGGCCTTTGAAGTTATTGGTTTCGAGTATCAGACTTGCGAAAATTTTGATGGTTTCTCAACCATTCCTTATCTTCACACTTCCATATCTCGCGAACGGATTGACGAACTCGAGAAATTCCTTTTGCATGTGAAAGTAGAAAGTCGCCCGATAACAACGGTATGTGTATTTTTCCCCTAGGCCTTTGAAGTTATTGGTTTCGAGTATCAGACTTGCGAAAATTTTGATGGTTTCTCATCCATTCCTTAACTTCCAACTCCCATATCTCGCGAACGGATTGACGAACTCGAGAATTTCCTATTGCATCTGAAAGCAGAAACTCGCCCGATTACAACGGTATGTGTATTTTTCCCCTAGGCAATAGTAGTTATTGATTTCAAGTATCAGACTTGCGAAAATTGTGATGGTTTCTCAACCATTCCTTAACTTCAGACTCCCATATCTCGCGAACGGATTGACGAACTCGAGAAATTCCTGTTGCATGTGAAAGTAGAAAGTCGCCCGATTACAACGGTATGTGTATTTTTTCCCTAGGCCTTTGAAGTTATTGGTTTCGAGTATCAGACTTGTGAAAATTTTGATGGTTTCTCAACCATTCCTTATTTTCACACTTCCATATCTCGCGAATGGATTGACGAACTCGAGAATTTCCTATTGCATCTGAAAGCAGAAACTCGCACGATTACAACGGTGTGTGTACTTTTCCCCTAAGCCATTCCAGTTGTTGGTTTCGAGTATCAGACCAGCGAAAATTTTGATGGTTTCTCAAGCATTCCTTAACTTCAAACTTCCATATCTCGCGAACGGATTGACGAACTCGCGAATTTCCTATTGCATCTGAATGCAGAAACTCGCCCGATTACAACGGTATGTGTATTTTTGCCCTAGGCCATAGTAGTTGTTGGTTTCGAGTATCAGACCAGCGAAAATTTTGATGGTTTCTCATGCATTCCTTAACTTCAAACTTCCATTTCTCGCGAACGGATTGACGAACTCGAGAATTTCCTATTGCATCTGACAACAGAAACTCGCCCGATTACAATGGTATGTGTATTTTTCCCCTAGGCATTTGTAGTTATTGGTTTCGAGTATCAGACTTGCGAAAATTTTGATGGTTTCTCAACCATTCCCTAACTTCAAACTCCCATATCTCGCGAACGGATTGACGAACTCGAGAAATTCCTGTTGCATCTGAAAGTAGAAACTCGCCCGATTACAACGGTATGTGAATTTTTCCCCTAGGCCATTGTAGTTATCGGATTCGAGTATCAGACTTGCGAAAATTTTGATGATTTCTCAACCATTCCTTAAATTAAAACTCCCATATCTCGCGAACGGATTGACGAACTCGAGAGATTCCTGTTGCCTGTGAAAGTAGAAAGTCGCCCGATTTCAACGGTATGTGTATCTTTCCCCTAGGCCTTTGTAGTTATTGGTTTCGAATATCAGACTTGCGAAAATTTTGATGGTTTCTCATGCATTCCTTAACTTCAAACTTCCATATCACGCGAACGGATTGACGAACTCGAGAATTTCCTATTGCATCTGAAAGCAGAAACTCGCACGATTACAACGGTATGTGTATTTTTGCCTTAGGCCATAGTAGTTATTGGATTCGAGTATCAGACTAGCGAAAATTTTGATGATTTCTCAACAATTCCTTAACTTCAAACTGCCATATCTCGCGAACGCATTGACGAACTCGAGAAATTCCTGTTGCATGTGAAAGTAGAATCTCGCCCGATTACAATGGTATGTGTATTTTTCCCCTAGGCCTTTGAACTTATTGGTTTCGAGTATCAGACTTGCGAAAATTTTGATGGTTTCTCAACCATTCCTTAACTTCAAACTCCCATATCTCGCGAACGGATTGACGAAGTCGAGAAATTCCTGTTGCATCTGAAAGTAGAAAGTCGCCCGATTACAACGGTATGTGTATTTCTCCCCTAGGCCTTTGAAGTTATTGGTTTCGAGTATCAGACTTGCGAAAATTTTGATGGTTTCTCAACCATTCCTTAACTTCAAACTCCCATATCTCGCGAACGGATTGACGAACTCGAGAAATTCCTGTTGCATCTGAAAGTAGAAACTCGCCCGATTAGAATGGTATGTGTATTTTTCCCCTAGGCATTTGTAGTTATTGGTTTCGAGTATCAGACTTGCGAAAATTTTAATGGTTTCTCAACCATTCCTTAACCTCAAACACCCATATCTCGCGAACGGATTGACGAACTCGAGAAATTCCTGTTGCATGTGAAAGTAGAATCTCGCCCGATTACAACGGTGTGTGTACTTTTCCCCTAGGCCATTCCAGTTGTTGGTTTCGAGTATCAGACCAGCGAAAATTTTGATGGTTTCTCAACCATTCCTTAACTTCAAACTCCCATATCTCGCGAACGGATTGACGAACTCGAGAATTTCCTATTGCATCTGAAAGCAGAAACTCGCCCGATTACAACGGTATGTGTATTTTTGCCTTAGGCCATAGTAGTTATTGGATTCGAGTATCAGACTTGCGAAAATTTTGATGATTTCCCATCCATTCCTTAACTTCAAACTGCCATATCTCGCGAACGCATTGACGAACTCGAGAAATTCCTGTTGCATGTGAAAGTAGAACCTCGCCCGATTACAACGGTGTGTGTACTTTTCCCCTAGGCCATTCCAGTTGTTGGTTTCGAGTATCAGATCAGCGAATATTTTGATGGTTTCTCAAACATTCCTTAACTTCAAACATCCATATCTCGCGAACGGATTGACGAACTCGAGAATTTCCTATTGTATCTGACAGCAGAAACTCGCCCGATTACAACGGTATGTGTATTTTTGCCGTAGGCCATAGTAGTTATTGGATGCGAGTATCAGACTTGCGAAAATTTTGATGACTTCTCAACCAATCCTTAACTTCAAACTGCCATACCTCGCGAACGCATTGACGAACTCCAGAAATTCCTGTTGCATGTGAAAATAGAATCTCGCCCGATAACAATGGTATGTGTATTTTTCCCCTAGGCATTTGTAGTTGTTGGTTTCGAGTATCAGACTTGCGAAAATTTTGATGGTTTCTCAACCATTCCTTAACTTCAAACTCCCATATCTCGCGAACGGATTGACGAACTCGAGAAATTCCTGTTGCATCTGAAAGTAGAAACTCGCCCGATTACAACGGCATGTGTATTTTTCCTCTAGGCCATTGTAGTTATTGGTTTCGAGTATCAGCCCAGCGAAAATTTTGATTGTTTCTCAACCATTCCTTAACTTCAAACTCCCATATCCCGCGAACGGATTGACGAACTCGAGAAATTCCTGTTGCATGTGAAAGTAGAAAGTCGCCCGATTACAACGGTATGTGTATTTTTCTCCTAGGCCTTTGTAGTTATTGGTTTCGAGTATCAGACTTGCGAAAATTTTGATGGTTTCTCAACCATTCCTTAACTTCAAACTCCCATATCTCGCGAACGGATTGACGAACTCGAGAAATTCCTGTTGCATCTGAAAGTAGAAACTCGCCCGATTACAACGGTACGTGTATTTTTGCCCTGGGCCATTGTAGTTATTGGATTCGCGTATCGGACTTGCGAAAATTTTGATGATATCTCAACCATTCCTTAACTTCAAATTCCCATATCCCGCGAACGGATTGACGAACTCGAGAAATTCCTGTTGCATGTGAAAGTAGAAAGTCGCCCGATTACAACGGTATGTGTATTTTTCCCCTAGGCCTTCGAAGTTATTGGTTTCGAGTATCAGATTTGCGAAAATTTTGATGGTTTCTCAACCATTCCTTATTTTCACACTTCCATATCTCGCGAACGGATTGACGAACTCGAGAATTTCCTGTTGCATCTGAAAGCAGAAACTCGCCCGATTACAACGGTGTGTGTACTTTTCCCCTAGGCCATTGTAGTTATTGGTTTCGAGTATCAGACTTGCGAAAATTTTGATGGTTTCTCATCCATTCCTTAACTTCCAACTCCCATATCTCGCGAACGGATTGACGAACTCGAGAATTTCCTATTGCATCTGAAAGCAGAAACTCGCCCGATTACAACGGTATGTGTATTTTTCCCCTAGGCCATAGTAATTATTGATTTCAAGTATCAGACTTGCGAAAATTGTGATGGTTTATCAACCATTCCTTAACTTCAAACTCCCATATCTCGCGAACGGATTGACGAACTCGAGAAATTCCTGTTGCATCTGAAAGTAGAAACTCGCCCGATTACAAAGATATGTGTGTTTTCCCCCTAGGCCTTTCTAGTTGTTGGTTTCGAGTATCAGACTTGCGAAAATTTTGATGGTTTCTCAACCATTCCTTAACTTCAAACTCCCATATCTCGCGAACGGATTGACGAACTCGAGAATTTCCTATTGCATCTGAAAGCAGAAACTCGCCCGATTACAACGGTATGTGTATTTTTGCCTTAGGCCATAGTAGTTATTGGATTCGAGTATCAGACTTGCGAAAATTTTGATGATTTCTCATCCATTCCTTAACTTCAAACTGCCATATCTCGCGAACGCATTGACGAACTCGAGAAATTCCTGTTGCATGTGAAAGTAGAACCTCGCCCGATTACAACGGTGTGTGTACTTTTCCCCTAGGCCATTCCAGTTGTTGGTTTCGAGTATCAGATCAGCGAATATTTTGATGGTTTCTCAAACATTCCTTAACTTCAAACTTCCATATCTCGCGAACGGATTGACGAACTCGAGAATTTCCTATTGTATCTGACAGCAGAAACTCGCCCGATTACAACGGTATGTGTATTTTTGCCGTAGGCCATAGTAGTTATTGGATGCGAGTATCAGACTTGCGAAAATTTTGATGATTTCTCAACCATTCCTTAACTTCAAACTGCCATATCTCGCTAACGCATTGACGAACTCGATAAATTCCTGTTGCATCTGAAAGTAGAAACTCGCCCGATTACAATGGTATGTGTATTTTTCCCCTAGGCATTTGTAGTTGTTGGTTTCGAGTATCAGACTTGCGAAAATTTTGATTGTTTCTCAACCATTCCTTAACTTCAAACTCCCATATCTCGCGAACGGATTGACGAACTCGAGAACTTCCTATTGCATCTGAATGCAGAAACTCGCCCGATTACAACGGTGTGTGTACTTTTCCCCTAGGCCATTCCAGTTGTTGGTTTCGAGTATCAGACTTGCGAAAATTTTGATGGTTCCTCAACCATTCCTTAACCTCAAACTCCCATTTCTCGCGAACGGATTGACGAAGTCGAGAAATTCCTGTTGCATCTGAAAGTAGAAACTCGAGCGATTACAATGGTACGTGTACTTTTCCCCTAGGCCATTCCAGTTATTGGTTTCGAGTATCAGCCCAGCGAAAATTTTGATTGTTTTTCAACCATTCCTTAACTTCAAACTCCCATATCCCGCGAACGGATTGACGAACTCGAGAAATTCCTATTGCATGTGAAGGTAGAAAGTCGCCTGATTACAACAGTATGTGTATTTTTCTCCTAGGCCTTTGTAGTTATTGGTTTCGAGTATCAGACTTGCGAAAATTTTGATAATTTCTCAACGATTTCTTATTTTCGCACTTCCATATCTCGCGAACGCATTGACGAACTCGAGAAATTCCTGTTGCATCTGAAAGCAGAAACTCGCCCGATTACAACGGTGTGTGTACTTTTCCCCTAGGCCATTCCAGTTGTTGGTTTCGAGTATCAGATCAGCGAAAATTTTGATGGTTTCTCAAGCATTCCTTAACTTCAAACTTCCATATCTCGCGAACGGATTGACGAACTCGAGAATTTCCTTTTGCATCTGAATGCAGAAACTCGCCCGATTACAACGGTATGTGTACTTTTGCCCTAGGCCATAGTAGTTGTTGGTTTCGAGTATCAGACTTGCGAAAATTTTGATGGTTTCTCAACCATTCCTTGACCTCAAACTCCCATTTCTCACGAACGGATTGACGAACTCGAGAAATTCCTGTTGCATCTGAAAGTAGAAACTCGACCGATTACAATGGTGTGTGTACTTTTCCCCTAGGCCATTCCAGTTGTTGGTTTCGAGTATCAGACTTGCGAAAATTTTGATGGTTTCTCAACCATTCCTTAATTTCAAACTGCCATATCTCGCGAACGGATTGACGAACTCGAGAATTTCCTATTGCATCTGAAAGCAGAAACTCGCCCGATTACAACGGTATGTGTATTTTTGCCTTAGGCCATAGTAGTTATTGGATTCGAGTATCAGACTTGCGAAAATTTTGATGGTTTCTCAACCATTCCTTGACCTCAAACTCCCATTTCTCGCGAACGGATTGACGAACTCGAGAAATTCCTGTTGCCTCTGAAAGTAGAAACTCGACCGATTACAATGGTGTGTGTACTTTTCCCCTAGGCCATTCCAGTTATTGGTTTCGAGTATCAGACCAGCGAAAATTTTGATGGTTTCTCAACCATTCCTTAACTTCAAACTCCCATATCTCGCGAACGGATTGACGAACTCGAGAAATTCCTGTTGCATCTGAAAGTAGAAACTCGCCCGATGACAAAGATATGTGTGTTTTCCCCCTAGGCGTTTGTAGTTGTTGGTTTCGAGTATCAGACTCGCAAAAATTTTGATGGTTTCTCAACCATTCCTTAACTTCAAACTCCCATATCTCGTGAACGGATTGTCGAACTCGAGAAATTCCTGTTGCATCTGAAAGTAGAAACTCGCCCGATTACAATGGTATGTGTATTTTTCCCCTAGGCATTTGTAGTTGTTGGTTTCGAGTATCAGACTTGCGAAAATTTTGATGGTTTCTCAACCATTCCTTAATTTCAAACTCCCATATCTCGCGAACGGATTGACGAACTCGAGAATTTCCTATTGCATCTGAAAGCAGAAACTCGCCCGATTACAACGGTATGTGTATTTTTGCCTTAGGCCATAGTAGTTATTGGATTCGAGTATCAGACTTGCGAAAATTTTGATGATTTCTCAACCATTCCTTAACTTCAAACTGCCATATCTCGCTAACGCATTGACGAACTCGATAAATTCCTGTTGCATCTGAAAGTAGAAACTCGCCCGATTACAATGGTATGTGTATTTTTCCCCTAGGCATTTGTAGTTGTTGGTTTCGAGTATCAGACTTGCGAAAATTTTGATTGTTTCTCAACCATTCCTTAACTTCAAACTCCCATATCTCGCGAACGGATTGACGAACTCGAGAACTTCCTATTGCATCTGAATGCAGAAACTCGCCCGATTACAACGGTGTGTGTACTTTTCCCCTAGGCCATTCCAGTTGCTGGTTTCCAGTATCAGATCAGCGAAAACTTTGATGGTTTCTCAAGCATTCCTTAACTTCAAACTTCCTTATCTCGCGAACGGATTGACGAACTCGAGAATTTCCTATTGCATCTGAATGCAGAAACTCGCCCGATTACAACGGTATGTGTACTTTTGCCCTAGGCCATAGTAGTTGTTGGTTTCGAGTATCAGATCAGCGAAAATTTTGATGGTTTCTCAACCATTCCTTAACTTCAAACTCCCATATCTCGCGAACGGATTGACGAACTCGAGAAATTCCTGTTGCATCTGAAAGTAGGAACTCGCCCGATGACAAAGATATGTGTGTTTTCCCCGTAGGCCTTCGAAGTTATTGGTTTCGAGTATCAGATTTGCGAAAATTTTGATGATTTCTCAACCATTCCTTAACTTCAAACTGCCATATCTCGCGAACGCATTGACGAACTCGATAAATTCCTGTTGCATCTGAAAGTAGAAACTCGCCCGATTACAATGGTATGTGTATTTTTCCCCTAGGCATTTGTAGTTGTTGGTTTCGAGTATCAGACTTGCGAAAATTTTGATGGTTTCTCAACCATTCCTTAATTTCAAACTCCCATATCTCGCGAACGGATTGACGAACTCGAGAATTTCCTATTGCATCTGAAAGCAGAAACTCGCCCGATTACAACGGTATGTGTATTTTTGCCTTAGGCCATAGTAGTTATTGGATTCGAGTATCAGACTTGCGAAAATTTTGATGATTTCTCAACCATTCCTTAACTTCAAACTGCCATATCTCGCGAACGCATTGACGAACTCGATAAATTCCTGTTGCATCTGAAAGTAGAAACTCGCCCGATTACAATGGTATGTGTATTTTTCCCCTAGGCATTTGTAGTTGTTGGTTTCGAGTATCAGACTTGCGAAAATTTTGATGGTTTCTCAACCATTCCTTAACTTCAAACTCCCATATCTCGCGAACGGATTGACGAACTCGAGAACTTCCTATTGCATCTGAATGCAGAAACTCGCCCGATTACAACGGTGTGTGTACTTTTCCCCTAGGCCATTCCAGTTGCTGGTTTCCAGTATCAGATCAGCGAAAACTTTGATGGTTTCTCAAGCATTCCTTAACTTCAAACTTCCTTATCTCGCGAACGGATTGACGAACTCGAGAATTTCCTATTGCATCTGAATGCAGAAACTCGCCCGATTACAACGGTATGTGTACTTTTGCCCTAGGCCATAGTAGTTGTTGGTTTCGAGTATCAGATCAGCGAAAATTTTGATGGTTTCTCAACCATTCCTTAACTTCAAACTCCCATATCTCGCGAACGGATTGACGAACTCGAGAAATTCCTGTTGCATCTGAAAGTAGGAACTCGCCCGATGACAAAGATATGTGTGTTTTCCCCGTAGGCCTTCGAAGTTATTGGTTTCGAGTATCAGATTTGCGAAAATTTTGATGATTTCTCAACCATTCCTTAACTTCAAACTGCCATATCTCGCGAACGCATTGACGAACTCGATAAATTCCTGTTGCATCTGAAAGTAGAAACTCGCCCGATTACAATGGTATGTGTATTTTTCCCCTAGGCATTTGTAGTTGTTGGTTTCGAGTATCAGACTTGCGAAAATTTTGATGGTTTCTCAACCATTCCTTAATTTCAAACTCCCATATCTCGCGAACGGATTGACGAACTCGAGAATTTCCTATTGCATCTGAAAGCAGAAACTCGCCCGATTACAACGGTATGTGTATTTTTGCCTTAGGCCATAGTAGTTATTGGATTCGAGTATCAGACTTGCGAAAATTTTGATGATTTCTCAACCATTCCTTAACTTCAAACTGCCATATCTCGCGAACGCATTGACGAACTCGATAAATTCCTGTTGCATCTGAAAGTAGAAACTCGCCCGATTACAATGGTATGTGTATTTTTCCCCTAGGCATTTGTAGTTGTTGGTTTCGAGTATCAGACTTGCGAAAATTTTGATGGTTTCTCAACCATTCCTTAACTTCAAACTCCCATATCTCGCGAACGGATTGACGAACTCGAGAACTTCCTATTGCATCTGAATGCAGAAACTCGCCCGATTACAACGGTGTGTGTACTTTTCCCCTAGGCCATTCCAGTTGCTGGTTTCCAGTATCAGATCAGCGAAAATTTTGATGGTTTCTCAAGCATTCCATAACTTCAAACTTCCTTATCTCGCGAACGGATTGACGAACTCGAGAATTTCCTATTGCATCTGAATGCAGAAACTCGCCCGATTACAACGGTATGTGTACTTTTGCCCTAGGCCATAGTAGTTGTTGGTTTCGAGTATCAGATCAGCGAAAATTTTGATGGTTTCTCAACCATTCCTTAACTTCAAACTCCCATATCTCGCGAACGGATTGACGAACTCGAGAAATTCCTGTTGCATCTGAAAGTAGGAACTCGCCCGATGACAAAGATATGTGTGTTTTCCCCGTAGGCCTTCGAAGTTATTGGTTTCGAGTATCAGATTTGCGAAAATTTTGATGGTTTATCAACCATTCCTTATTTTCACACTTCCATATCTCGCGAACGGATTGACGAACTCGAGAATTTCCTGTTGCATCTGAAAGCAGAAACTCGCCCGATTACAACGGTGTGTGTACTTTTCCCCTAGGCCATTGTAGTTATTGGTTTCGAGTATCAGACTTACGAAAATTTTGATGGTTTCTCATCCATTCCTTAACTTCCAACTCCCATATCTCGCGAACGGATTGACGAACTCGAGAATTTCCTATTGCATCTGAAAGCAGAAACTCGCCCGATTACAACGGTATGTGTATTTTTCCCCTAGGCCATAGTAATTATAGATTTCAAGTATCAGACTTGCGAAAATTGTGATGGTTTATCAACCATTCCTTAACTTCAAACTCCCATATCTCGCGAACGGATTGACGAACTCGAGAAATTCCTGTTGCATCTGAAAGTAGAAACACGCCCGATTACAAAGATATGTGTGTTTTCCCCCTAGGCCTTTGTAGTTGTTGGTTTCGAGTATCAGACTTGCGAAAATTTTGATGGTTTCTCAACCATTCCTTAACTTCAAACTCCCATATCTCGCGAACAGATTGACGAACTCGAGAATTTCCTATTGCATCTGAAAGCAGAAACTCGCTCGATTACAATGGTATGTGTATTTTTCCCCTAAGCATTTGTAGTTATTGGTTTCGTGTATCAGACTTGCGAAAATTTTGATGGTTTCTCAACCATTCCTTATTTTCGCACTTCCATATCTCGCGAACGCATTGACGAACTCGAGAAATTCCTGTTGCATGTGAAAGTAGAATCTCGCCCGATTACAATGGTATGTGTATTTTTCCCCTAGGCATTTGTGGTTATTGGTTTCGAGTATCAGACTTGCGAAAATTTTGATGGTTTCTCAACCATTCCTTATTTTCGCACTTCCATATCTCGCGAACGGATTGACGAACTCGAGAACTTCCTATTGCATCTGAAAGCAGAAACTTGCCTGATTACAGCGGTGTGTGTACTTTTCCCCTAGGCCATTCCAGTTGTTGGTTTCGAGTATCAGATCAGCGAAAATTTTGATGGTTTCTCAAGCATTCCTTAACTTCAAACTTCCATATCTCGCGAACGGATTGACGAACTCGAGAATTTCCTATTGCATCTGAATGCAGAAACCCGCCCGATTACAACGGTATGTGTACTTTTGCCCTAGGCCATAGTAGTTGTTGGTTTCGAGTATCAGACTTGCGAAAATTTTGATGGTTTCTCAACCATTCCTTGACCTCAAACTCCCATTTCTCGCGAACGGATTGACGAACTCGAGAAATTCCTGTTGCATCTGAAAGTAGAAACTCGACCGATTACAATGATGTGTGTACTTTTCCCCTAGGCCATTCCAGTTGTTGGTTTCGAGTATCAGACTTGCGAAAATTTTGATGGTTTCTCAACCATTCCTTAATTTCAAACTCCCATATCTCGCGAACGGATTGACGAACTCGAGAATTTCCTATTGCATCTGAAAGCAGAAACTCGCCCGATTACAACGGTATGTGTATTTTTGCCTTAGGCCATAGTAGTTATTGGATTCGAGTATCAGACTTGCGAAAATTTTGATGGTTTCTCAACCATTCCTTGACCTCAAACTCCCATTTCTCGCGAACGGATTGACGAACTCGAGAAATTCCTTTTGCATCTGAAAGTAGAAACTCGACCGATTACAATGGTGTGTGTACTTTTCCCCTAGGCCATTCCAGTTATTGGTTTCGAGTATCAGATCAGCGAAAATTTTGATGGTTTCTCAACCATTCCTTAACTTCAAACTCCCATATCTCGCGAACGGATTGACGAACTCGAGAAATTCCTGTTGCATCTGAAAGTAGAAACTCGCCCGATGACAAAGATATGTGTGTTTTCCCCCTAGGCGTTTGTAGTTGTTGGTTTCGAGTATCAGACTCGCAAAAATTTTGATGGTTTCTCAACCATTCCTTAACTTCAAACTCCCACATCTCGCGAACGGATTGACGAACTCGAGAACTTCCTATTGCATCTGAAAGCAGAAACTCGCCCGATTACAACGGTGTGTGTACATTTCCCCTAGGCCATTCCAGTTGTTGGTTTCGAGTATCAGACTTGCGAAAATTTTGATGGTTTCTCAACCATTCCTTAATTTCAAACTCCCATATCTCGCGAACGGATTGACGAACTCGAGAATTTCCTATTGCATCTGAAAGCAGAAACTCGCCCGATTACAACGGTATGTGTATTTTTGCCTTAGGCCATAGTAGTTATTGGATTCGAGTATCAGACTTGCGAAAATTTTGATGATTTCTCAACCATTCCTTAACTTCAAACTGCCATATCTCGCGAACGCATTGACGAACTCGAGAAATTCCTGTTGCATCTGAAAGTAGAAACTCGCCCGATTACAATGGTATGTGTATTTTTCCCCTAGGCATTTGTAGTTATTGGTTTCGAGTATCAGACCAGCGAAAATTTTGATTGTTTCTCAACCATTCCTTAACTTCAAACTCCCATATCCCGCGAACGGATTAACGAACTCGAGAAATTCCTGTTGCATGTGAAAGTAGAAAGTCGCCCGATTACAACGGTATGTGTATTTTTCTCCTAGGCCTTTGTAGTTATTGGTTTCGAGTATCAGACTTGCGAAAATTTTGATGGATTCTCAACCATTCCTTATATTCACACTTCCATATCTCGCAAACGGATTGACGAACTCGAGAATTTCCTATTTCATCTGAAAGCAGAAACTCGCCCGATTACAACGGTGTGTGTACTTTACCCTGGGCCAGTCCAGTTGTTGGTTTCGAGTATCAGACCAGCGAAAATATTGATGGTTTCTCAAGCATGCCTTAACTTCAAACTTCCATATCTCGCGGACGGATTGACGAACTCGAGAAATTCCTGTTGCATCTGAAAGTAGAAACTCGCCCGATGACAAAGATATGTGTGTTTTCCCCCTAGGCGTTTGTAGTTGTTGGTTTCGAGTATCAGACTTGCGAAAATTTTGCTGGTTACTCAACCATTCCTTAACTTCCAACTCCCAAATCTCGCGAACGGATTGACGAACTGGAGAAATTCCTGTTGCATCTGAAAGTAGGAACTCGCCCGATGACAAAGATATGTGTGTTTTCCCCCTAGGCGTTTGTAGTTGTTGGTTTCGAGTATCAGACTTGCGAAAATTTTGATGGTTTCTCAACCATTCCTTAAATTCAAACTCCCATATCTCGCGAACGGATTGACGAACTCGAGAACTTCCTATTGCATCTGAATGCAGAAACTCGCCCGATTACAACCGTGTGTGTACTTTTCCCCTAGGCCATTCCAGTTGCTGGTTTCGAGTATCAGATCAGCGAAAATTTTGATGGTTTCTCAAGCATTCCTTAACTTCAAACTTCCATATCTCGCGAACGGATTGACGAACTCGAGAATTTCCTATTGCATCTGAATGCAGAAACTCGCCCGATTACAACGGTTTGTGTACTTTTCCTCTAGGCCATTCCAGTTGTTGGTTTCGAGTATCAGACCAGCGAAAATTTTGATGGTTTCTCAACCATTCCTTAACTTCAAACTCCCATATCTCGCGAAAGGATTGACGAACTCGAGAATTTCCTATTGCATCTGAAAGCCGAAACTCGCCCGATTACAACGGTATGTGTGTTTTTGCCTTAGGCCATAGTAGTTATTGTATTCGAGTATCAGACTTGCGAAAATTTTGATGATTTCTCAACCATTCCTTAACTTCAAACTGCCATATCTCGCGAACGCATTGACGAACTCGAGAAATTCCTGTTGCATCTGAAAGTAGAATCTCGCCCGATTAGAATGGTATGTGTATTTTTCCCGTAGGCATTTGTGGTTATTGGTATCGAGTATCAGGCTTGCGAAAATTTTGATGGTTTCTCAACCATTCCTTAAATTCAAACTCCCATATCCCGCGAACGGATTGACGAACTCGAGAATTTCCTATTGCATCTGAAAGCAGAAACTCGCTCGATTACAATGGTATGTGTATTTTTCCCCTAGGCATTTGTAGTTATTGGTTTCGTGAATCAGACTTGCGAAAATTTTGATGGTTTCTCAACCATTCCTTATTTTCGCACTTCCATATCTCGCGAACGCATTGACGAACTCGAGAAATTCCTGTTGCATGTGAAAAAAGAATCTCGCCCGATTACAATGGTATGTGTGTTTTTCCCCTAGGCATTTGTGGTTATTGGTTTCGAGTATCAGACTTGCGAAAATTTTGATGGTTTCTCAACCATTCCTTATTTTCGCACTTCCATATCTCGCGAACGGATTGACGAACTCGAGAACTTCCTATTGCATCTGAAAGCAGAAACTTGCCCGATTACAGCGGTGTGTGTACTTTTCCCCTAGGCCATTCCAGTTATTGGTATCGAGTATCAGGCTTGCGAAAATTTTGATGGTTTCTCAAGCATTCCTTAACTTCAAACTTCCATATCTCGCGAACGGATTGACGAACTCGAGAATTTCCTATTGCATCTGAATGCAGAAACCCGCCCGATTACAACGGTATGTGTACTTTTGCCCTAGGCCATAGTAGTTGTTGGTTTCGAGTATCAGACTTGCGAAAATTTTGATGGTTTCTCAACCATTCCTTGACCTCAAACTCCCATTTCTCGCGAACGGATTGACGAACTCGAGAAATTCCTGTTGCATCTGAAAGTAGAAACTCGACCGATTACAATGATGTGTGTACTTTTCCCCTAGGCCATTCCAGTTGTTGGTTTCGAGTATCAGACTTGCGAAAATTTTGATGGTTTCTCAACCATTCCTTAATTTCAAACTCCCATATCTCGCGAACGGATTGACGAACTCGAGAATTTCCTATTGCATCTGAAAGCAGAAACTCGCCCGATTACAACGGTATGTGTATTTTTGCCTTAGGCCATAGTAGTTATTGGATTCGAGTATCAGACTTGCGAAAATTTTGATGATTTCTCAACCATTCCTTAACTTCAAACTCCCATATCCCGCGATCGGATTGACGAACTCGAGAAATTCCTGTTGCATGTGAAAGTAGAAAGTCGCCCGATTAAAACGGTATGTGTATTTTTCTCCTAGGCCTTTGTAGTTATTGGTTTCGAGTATCAGACTTGCGAAAATTTTGATGGATTCTCAACCATTCCTTATATTCACACTTCCATATCTCGCAAACGGATTGACGAACTCGAGAATTTCCTATTTCATCTGAAAGCAGAAACTCGCCCGATTGCAACGGTGTGTGTACTTTTCCCCTGGGCCAGTCCAGTTGTTGGTTTCGAGTATCAGACCAGCGAAAATATTGATGGTTTCTCAAGCATGCCTTAACTTCAAACTTCCATATCTCGCGGACGGATTGACGAACTCGAGAAATTCCTGTTGCATCTGAAAGTAGAAACTCGCCCGATGACAAAGATATGTGTGTTTTCCCCCTAGGCGTTTGTAGTTGTTGGTTTCGAGTATCAGATTTGCGAAAATTTTGCTGGTTTCTCAACCATTCCTTAACTTCCAACTCCCAAATCTCGCGAACGGATTGACGAACTCGAGAATTTCCTATTGCATCTGAAAGCCGAAACTCGCCCGATTACAACGGTATGTGTGTACTTTTCCCCTAGGCCATTCCAGTTGCTGTTTTCGAGTATCAGACCAGCGAAAATTTTGATGGTTTCTCAACCATTCCTTAACTTCAAACTCCCATATCTCGCGAAAGGATTGACGAACTCGAGAATTTCCTATTGCATCAGAAAGCCGAAACTCGCCCGATTACAACGGTATGTGTGTTTTTGCCTTAGGCCATAGTAGTTATTGTATTCGAGTATCAGACTTGCGAAAATTTTGATGATTTCTCAACCATTCCTTAACTTCAAACTGCCATATCTCGCGAACGCATTGACGAACTCGAGAAATTCCTGTTGCATGTGAAAGTAGAATCTCGCCCGATTAGAATGGTATGTGTATTTTTCCCGTTGGCATTTGTGGTTATTGGTATCGAGTATCAGGCTTGCGAAAATTTTGATGGTTTCTCAACCATTCCTTAAATTCAAACTCCCATATCCCGCGAACGGATTGACGAACTCGAGAAATTCCTGTTGCATGTGAAAGTTGAATCTCGCCCGATTACAATGGTATGTGTATTTTTCCCGTAGGCATTTGTGGTTATTGGTTTCGAGTATCAGACTTGCGAAAATTTTGATGGTTTCTCAACCATTCCTTATTTTCACACTTCCATATCTCGCGAACGGATTGACGAACTCGAGAATTTCCTATTGCATCTGAAAGCAGAAACTCGCACGATTACATCGGTGTGTGTACTTTTTCCCTAGGCCATTCCAGTTGTTGGTTTCGAGTATCAGACCAGCGAAAATTTTGATTGTTTCTCAACCATTCCTTAACTTCAAACTCCCATATCCCGCGAACGGATTGACGAACTCGAGAATTTCCTATTGCATCTGAAAGCAGAAACTCGCCCGATTACAACGGTATGTGTATTTTTGCCTTAGGCCACAGTAGTTATTGGATTCGAGTATCAGACTTGCGAAAATTTTGATGGTTTCTCAACCATTCCTTAACTTCAAACTCCCATATCTCGCGAACGGATTGACGAAATCGAGAAATTCCTGTTGCATCTGAAAGTAGAAACTCGCCCGATGACAAAGATATGTGTGTTTTCCCCCTAGGCGTTTGTAGTTGTTGGTTTCGAGTATCAGACTTGCGAAAATTTTGATGGTTTCTCAACCATTCCTTCACTTCAAACTCCCATATCTCGCGAACGGATTGACGAACTCGAGAACTTACTATTGCATCTGAATGCAGAAACTCGCCCGATTACAACGGTGTGTGTACTTTTCCCCTAGGCCATTCCAGTTGTTGGTTTCGAGTATCAGACCAGCGAAAATTTTGATGGTTTCTCATGCATTCCTCAACTTCACACTTCCATATCTCGCGAACGGATTGACGAACTCGAGAATTTCCTATTGCATCTGAAAGCAGAAACTCGCCCGATTACAACGGTATGTGTATTTTTCCCCTAGGCCATTGTAGTTATTGGTTTCGAGTATCAGACTTGCGAAAACTTTGATGGTTTCTCATCCATTCCTTAACTTCCAACTCCCATATCTCGCGAACGGATTGACGAACTCGAGATTTTCCTATTGCATCTGAAAGCAGAAACTCGCCCGATTACAACGGTATGTGTATTTTTCCCCTAGGCCATAGTAATTATTGATTTCAAGTATCAGACTTGCGAAAATTGTGATGGTTTATCAACCATTCCTTAACTTCAAACTCCCGTATCTCGCGAACGGATTGACGAACTCGAGAAATTCCTGTTGCATCTGAAAGTAGAAACTCGCCCGATTACAAAGATATGTGTGTTTTCCCCCTAGGCCTTTGTAGTTGTTGGTTTCGAGTATCAGACTTGCGAAAATTTTGATGGTTTCTCAACCATTCCTTAACTTCAAACTCCCATATCTCGCGAACGGATTGACGAACTCGAGAATTTCCTATTGCATCTGAAAGCAGAAACTCGCTCGATTACAATGGTATGTGTATTTTTCCCCTAGGCATTTGTAGTTATTGGTTTCGTGTATCAGACTTGCGAAAATTTTGATGGTTTCTCAACCATTCCTTATTTTCGCACTTCCATATCTCGCGAACGCTTTGACGAACTCGAGAAATTCCTGTTACATGTGAAAGTAGAATCTCGCCCGATTACAATGGTATGTGTATTTTTCCCCTAGGCATTTGTGGTTATTGGTTTCGAGTATCAGACTTGCGAAAATTTTGATGGTTTATCAACCATTCCTTAACTTCAAACTCCCATATCTCGCGAACGGATTGACGAACTCGAGAAATTCCTGTTGCATCTGAAAGTAGAAACTCGCCCGATTACAAAGATATGTGTGTTTTCCCCCTAGGCCTTTGTAGTTGTTGGTTTCGAGTATCAGACTTGCGAAAATTTTGATGGTTTCTCAACCATTCCTTAACTTCAAACTCCCATATCTCGCGAACGGATTGACGAACTCGAGAATTTCCTATTGCATCTGAAAGCAGAAACTCGCTCGATTACAATGGTATGTGTATTTTTCCCCTAGGCATTTGTAGTTATTGGTTTCGTGTATCAGACTTGCGAAAATTTTGATGGTTTCTCAACCATTCCTTATTTTCGCACTTCCATATCTCGCGAACGGATTGACGAACTCGAGAACTTCCTATTGCATCTGAAAGCAGAAGCTCGCCCGATTACAACGGTGTGTGAACTTTTCCCCTAGGCCATTCCAGTTGTTGGTTTCGAGTATCAGATCAGCGAAAATTTTGATGGTTTCTCAAGCATTCCTTAACTTCAAACTTCCATATATCGCGAACGGATTGACGAACTCGAGAATTTCCTATTGCATCTGAATGCAGAAACTCGCCCGATTACAACGGTATGTGTACTTTTGCCCTAGGCCATAGTAGTTGTTGGTTTCGAGTATCAGACTTGCGAAAATGTTGATGGTTTCTCAACCATTCCTTGACCTCAAACTCCCATTTCTCGCGAACGGATTGACGAACTCGAGAAATTCCTGTTGCATCTGAGAGTAGAAACTCGACCGATTACAATGGTACGTGTCCTTTTCCCCTAGGCCATTCCAGTTATTGGTTTCGAGTATCAGACCAGCGAAAATTTTGATGGTTTCTCAACCATTCCTTAACTTCAAACTCCCATATCTCGAGAACGGATTGACGAACTCGAGAATTTCCTATTGCATCTGAAAGCAGAAACTCGCCCGATTACAACGGTATGTGTATTTTTGCCTTAGGCCATAGTAGTTATTGGATTCGAGTATCAGACTTGCGAAAATTGTGATGGTTTCTCAACCATTCCTTAACTTCAAACTCCCATATCTCGCGAACGGATTGACGAACTCGAGAAATTCCTGTTGCATCTGAAAGTAGAAACTCGCCCGATTACAAAGATATGTGTGTTTTCCCCCTAGGCCTTTGTAGTTGTTGGTTTCGAGTATCAGACTTGCGAAAATTTTGATGGTTTCTCAACCATTCCTTAACTTCAAACTCCCATATCTCGCGAACCGATTGACGAACTCGAGAATTTCCTATTGCATCTGAAAGCAGAAACTCGCCCGATTACAACGGTATGTGTATTTTTGCCTTAGGCCATAGTAGTTATTGGATTCGAGTATCAGACTTGCGAAAATTTTGATGATTTCTCAACCATTCCTTAACTTCAAACTGCCATATCTCGCGAACGCATTGACGAACTCGAGAAATTCCTGTTGCATGTGAAAGTAGAACCTCGCCCGATTACAACGGTGTGTGTACTTTTCCCCTAGGCCATTCCAGTTGTTGGTTTCGAGTATCAGATCAGCGAATATTTTGATGGTTTCTCAAACATTCCTTAACTTCAAACTTCCATATCTCGCGAACGGATTGACGAACTCGAGAATTTCCTATTGCATCTGACAGCAGAAACTCGCCCGATTACAACGGTATGTGTATTTTTGCCCTAGGCCATAGTAGTTATTGGATGCGAGTATCAGACTTGCGAAAATTTTGATGACTTCTCAACCAATCCTTAACTTCAAACTGCCATACCTCGCGAACGCATTGACGAACTCCAGAAATTCCTGTTGCATGTGAAAATAGAATCTCGCCCGATTACAATGGTATGTGTATTTTTCCCCTAGGCATTTGTAGTTGTTGGTTTCGAGTATCAGACTTGCGAAAATTTTGATGGATTCTCAACCATTCCTTAACTTCAAACTCCCATATCTCGCGAACGGATTGACGAACTCGAGAAATTCCTGTTGCATGTGAAAGTAGAAAGTCGCCCGATTACAACGGTATGTGTATTTTTCTCCTAGGCCTTTGTAGTTATTGGTTTCGAGTATCAGACTTGCGAAAATTTTGATGGTTTCTCAACCATTCCTTAACTTCAAACTCCCATATCTCACGAACGGATTGACGAACTCGAGAAATTCCTGTTGCATCTGAAAGTAGAAACTCGCCCGATTACAACGGTACGTGTATTTTTGCCCTGGGCCATTGTAGTTATTGTATTCGCGTATCGGACTTGCGAAAATTTTGATGATTTCTCAACCATTCTTTAACTTCAAATTCCCATATCCCGCGAACGGATTGACGAACTCGAGAAATTCCTGTTGCATGTGAAAGTAGAAAGTCGCCCGATTACAACGGTATGTGTATTTTTCCCCTAGGCCTTCGAAGTTATTGGTTTCGAGTATCAGATTTGCGAAAATTTTGATGGTTTCTCAACCATTCCTTATTTTCACACTTCCATATCTCGCGAACGGATTGACGAACTCGAGAATTTCCTGTTGCATCTGAAAGCAGAAACTCGCCCGATTACAACGGTGTGTGTACTTTTCCCCTAGGCCATTGTAGTTATTGGTTTCGAGTATCAGACTTGCGAAAATTTTGATGGTTTCTCATCCATTCCTTAACTTCCAACTCCCATATCTCGCGAACGGATTGACGAACTCGAGAATTTCCTATTGCATCTGAAAGCAGAAACTCGCCCGATTACAACGGTATGTGTATTTTTCCCCTAGGCCATAGTAATTATTGATTTCAAGTATCAGACTTGCGAAAATTGTGATGGTTTATCAACCATTCCTTAACTTCAAACTCCCATATCTCGCGAACGGATTGACGAACTCGAGAAATTCCTGTTGCATCTGAAAGTAGAAACTCGCCCGATTACACAGATATGTGTGTTTTCCCCCTAGGCCTTTGTAGTTGTTGGTTTCGAGTATCAGACTTGCGAAAATTTTGATGGTTTCTCAACCATTCCTTAACTTCAAACTCCCATATCTCGCGAACGGATTGACGAACTCGAGAATTTCCTATTGCATCTGAAAGCAGAAACTCGCTCGATTACAATGGTATGTGTATTTTTCCCCTAGGCATTTGTAGTTATTGGTTTCGTGTATCAGACTTGCGAAAATTTTGATGGTTTCTCAACCATTCCTTATTTTCGCACTTCCATATCTCGCGAACGCATTGACGAACTCGAGAAATTCCTGTTGCATGTGAAAGTAGAATCTCGCCCGATTACAATGGTATGTGTATTTTTCCCCTAGGCATTTGTGGTTATTGGTTTCGAGTATCAGACTTGCGAAAATTTTGATGGTTTCTCAACCATTCCTTATTTTCGCACTTCCATATCTCGCGAACGGATTGACGAACTCGAGAACTTCCTATTGCATCTGAAAGCAGAAACTCGCCCGATTACAACGGTGTGTGTACTTTTCACCTAGGCCATTCCAGTTGTTGGTTTCGAGTATTAGACTTGCGAAAATTTTGATGGTTCCTCAACCATTCCTTAACCTCAAACTCCCATTTCTCGCGAACGGATTGACGAAGTCGAGAAATTCCTGTTGCATCTGAAAGTAGAAACTCGCCCGATTACAACGGTACGTGTATTTTTGCCCTGGGCCATTGTAGTTATTGTATTCGCGTATCGGACTTGCGAAAATTTTGATGATTTCTCAACCATTCCTTAACTTCAAATTCCCATATCCCGCGAACGGATTGACGAACTCGAGAAATTCCTGTTGCATGTGAAAGTAGAAAGTCGCCCGATTACAACGGTATGTGTATTTTTCCCCTAGGCCTTCGAAGTTATTGGTTTCGAGTATCAGATTTGCGAAAATTTTGATGGTTTCTCAACCATTCCTTATTTTCACACTTCCATATCTCGCGAACGGATTGACGAACTCGAGAATTTCCTGTTGCATCTGAAAGCAGAAACTCGCCCGATTACAACGGTGTGTGTACTTTTCCCCTAGGCCATTGTAGTTATTGGTTTCGAGTATCAGACTTGCGAAAATTTTGATGGTTTCTCATCCATTCCTTAACTTCCAACTCCCATATCTCGCGAACGGATTGACGAACTCGAGAATTTCCTATTGCATCTGAAAGCAGAAACTCGCCCGATTACAACGGTATGTGTATTTTTCCCCTAGGCCATAGTAATTATTGATTTCAAGTATCAGACTTGCGAAAATTGTGATGGTTTATCAACCATTCCTTAACTTCAAACTCCCATATCTCGCGAACGGATTGACGAACTCGAGAAATTCCTGTTGCATCTGAAAGTAGAAACTCGCCCGATTACAAAGATATGTGTGTTTTCCCCCTAGGCCTTTGTAGTTGTTGGTTTCGAGTATCAGACTTGCGAAAATTTTGATGGTTTCTCAACCATTCCTTAACTTCAAACTCCCATATCTCGCGAACGGATTGACGAACTCGAGAATTTCCTATTGCATCTGAAAGCAGAAACTCGCTCGATTACAATGGTATGTGTATTTTTCCCCTAGGCATTTGTAGTTATTGGTTTCGTGTATCAGACTTGCGAAAATTTTGATGGTTTCTCAACCATTCCTTATTTTCGCACTTCCATATCTCGCGAACGCATTGACGAACACGAGAAATTCCTGTTGCATGTGAAAGTAGAATCTCGCCCGATTACAATGGTATGTGTATTTTTCCCCTAGGCATTTGTGGTTATTGGTTTCGAGTATCAGACTTGCGAAAATTTTGATGGTTTCTCAACCATTCCTTATTTTCGCACTTCCATATCTCGCGAACGGATTGACGAACTCGAGAACTTCCTATTGCATCTGAAAGCAGAAACTCGCCCGATTACAACGGTGTGTGTACTTTTCACCTAGGCCATTCCAGTTGTTGGTTTCGAGTATCAGACTTGCGAAAATTTTGATGGTTCCTCAACCATTCCTTAACCTCAAACTCCCATTTCTCGCGAACGGATTGACGAAGTCGAGAAATTCCTGTTGCATCTGAAAGTAGAAACTCGAGCGATTACAATGGTACTTGTACTTTTCCCCTAGGCCATTCCAGTTATTGGTTTCGAGTATCAGCCCAGCGAAAATTTTGATTGTTTCTCAACCATTCCTTAACTTCAAACTCCCATATCCCGCGAACGGATTGACGAACTCGAGAAATTCCTGTTGCATGTGAAAGTAGAAAGTCGCCTGATTACAAAGGTATGTGTATTTTTCTCCTAGGCCTTTGTAGTTATTGGTTTCGAGTATCAGACTTGCGAAAATTTTGATGGTTTCTCAACCATTCCTTAACTTCAAACTCCCATATCTCGCGAACGGATTGACGAACTCGAGAAATTCCTGTTGCATCTGAAAGTAGAAACTCGCCCGATTACAACGGTACGTGTATTTTTGCCCTAGGCCATTGTAGTTATTGGATTCGCGTATCGGACTTGCGAAAATTTTGATGATTTCTCAACCATTCCTTAACTTCAAATTCCCATATCCTGCGAACGGATTGACGGACTCGAGAAATTCCTGTTGCATGTGAAAGTAGAAAGTCGCCCGATTACAACGGTATGTGTATTTTTCCCCTAGGCCTTCGGAGTTATTGGTTTCGAGTATCAGATTTGCGAAAATTTTGATGGTTTCTCAACCATTCCTTATTTTCACACTTCCATATCTCGCGAACGGATTGACGAACTCGAGAATTTCCTGTTGCATCTGAAAGCAGAAACTCGCCCGATTACAACGGTGTGTGTACTTTTCCCCTAGGACATGGTAGTTATTGGTTTCGAGTATCAGACTTGCGAAAATTTTGATGGTTTCTCATCCATTCCTTAACTTCCAACTCCCATATCTCGCGAACGGATTGACGAACTCGAGAATTTCCTATTGCATCTGAAAGCAGAAACTCGCCCGATTACAACGGTATGTGTATTTTTCCCCTAGGCCATAGTAATTATTGATTTCAAGTATCAGACTTGCGAAAATTGTGATGGTTTATCAACCATTCCTTAACTTCAAACTCCCATATCTCGCGAACGGATTGACGAACTCGAGAAATTCCTGTTGCATCTGAAAGTAGAAACTCGCCCGATTACAAAGATATGTGTGTTTTCCCCCTAGGCCTTTGTAGTTGTTGGTTTCGTGTATCAGACTTGCGAAAATTTTGATGGTTTCTCAACCATTCCTTAACTTCAAACTCCCATATCTCGCGAATGGATTGACGAACTCGAGAATTTCCTATTGCATCTGAAAGCAGAAACTCGCTCGATTACAATGGTATGTGTATTTTTCCCCTAGGCATTTGTAGTTATTGGTTTCGTGTATCAGACTTGCGAAAATTTTGATGGTTTCTCAACCATTTCTTATTTTCGCACTTCCATATCTCGCGAACGCATTGACGAACTCGAGAAATTCCTGTTGCATGTGAAAGTAGATTCTCGCCCGATTACAATGGTATGTGTATTTTTCCCCTAGGCATTTGTGGTTATTGGTTTCGAGTATCAGACTTGCGAAAATTTTGATGGTTTCTCAACCATTCCTTATTTTCGCACTTCCATATCTTGCGAACGGATTGACGAACTCGAGAACTTCCTATTGCATCTGAAAGCAGAAACTCGCCCGATTACAACGGTGTGTGTACTTTTCCCCTAGGCCATTCCAGTTGTTGGTTTCGAGTATCAGATCAGCGAAAATTTTGATGGTTTCTCAAGCATTCCTTAACTTCAAACTTCCATATCTCGCGAACGGATTGACGAACTCGAGAATTTCCTATTGCATCTGAATGCAGAAACTCGCCCGATTACAACGGTATGTGTACTTTTGCCCTAGGCCATAGTAGTTGTTGGTTTCGAGTATCAGACTTGCGAAAATTTTGATGGTTTCTCAACCATTCCTTGACCTCAAACTCCCATTTCTCGCGAACGGATTGACGAACTCGAGAAATTCCTGTTGCATCTGAAAGTAGAAACTCGACCGATTACAATGGTGTGTGTACTTTTCCCCTAGGCCATTCCAGTTGTTGGTTTCGAGTATCAGACTTGCGAAAATTTTGATGGTTTCTCAACCATTCCTTAATTTCAAACTGCCATATCTCGCGAACGGATTGACGAACTCGAGAATTTCCTATTGCATCTGAAAGCAGAAACTCGCCCGATTACAACGGTATGTGTATTTTTGCCTTAGGCCATAGTAGTTATTGGATTCGAGTATCAGACTTGCGAAAATTTTGATGATTTCTCAACCATTCCTTAACTTCAAACTGCCATATCTCGCGAACGCATTGACGAACTCGAGAAATTCCTGTTGCATCTGAAAGTAGAAACTCGCCCGATTACAATGGTATGTGTATTTTTCCCCTAGGCATTTGTAGTTATTGGTTTCGAGTATCAGACCAGCGAAAATTTTGATTGTTTCTCAACCATTCCTTAACTTCAAACTCCCATATCCCGCGAACGGATTGACGAACTCGAGAAATTCCTGTTGCATGTGAAAGTAGAAAGTCGCCCGATTACAACGGTATGTGTATTTTTCTCCTAGGCCTTTGTAGTTATTGGTTTCGAGTATCAGACTTGCGAAAATTTTGATGGATTCTCAACCATTCCTTATATTCACACTTCCATATCTCGCAAACGGATTGACGAACTCGAGAATTTCCTATTTCATCTGAAAGCAGAAACTCGCCCGATTACAACGGTGTGTGTGCTTTTCCCCTGGGCCAGTCCAGTTGTTGGTTTCGAGTATCAGACCAGCGAAAATATTGATGGTTTCTCAAGCATGCCTTAACTTCAAACTTCCATATCTCGCGGACGGATTGACGAACTCGAGAAATTCCTGTTGCATCTGAAAGTAGAAACTCGCCCGATGACAAAGATATGTGTGTTTTCCCCCTAGGCGTTTGTAGTTGTTGGTTTCGAGTATCAGACTTGCGAAAATTTTGCTGGTTTCTCAATCATTCCTTAACTTCCAACTCCCAAATCTCGCGAACGGATTGACGAACTGGAGAAATTCCTGTTGCATCTGAAAGTAGGAACTCGCCCGATGACAAAGATATGTGTGTTTTCCCCCTAGGCGTTTGTAGTTGTTGGTTTCGAGTATCAGACTTGCGAAAATTTTGCTGGTTTCTCAACCATTCCTTAACTTCCAACTCCCAAATCTCGCGAACGGATTGACGAACTGGAGAAATTCCTGTTGCATCTGAAAGTAGGAACTCGCCCGATGACAAAGATATGTGTGTTTTCCCCCTAGGCGTTTGTAGTTGTTGGTTTCGAGTATCAGACTTGCGAAAATTTTGATGGTTTCTCAACCATTCCTTAACTTCAAACTTCCATATCTCGCGAACGGATTGACGAACTCGAGAATTTCCTATTGCATCTGAATGCAGAAACTCGCCCGATTACAACGGTTTGTGTACTTTTCCTCTAGGCCATTCCAGTTGTTGGTTTCGAGTATCAGACCAGCGAAAATTTTGATGGTTTCTCAACCATTCCTTAACTTCAAACTGCCATATCTCGCGAACGCATTGACGAACTCGAGAAATTCCTGTTGCATGTGAAAGTAGAATCTCGCCCGATTAGAATGGTATGTGTATTTTTCCCGTAGGCATTTGTGGTTATTGGTATCGAGTATCAGGCTTGCGAAAATTTTGATGGTTTCTCAACCATTCCTTAAATTCAAACTCCCATATCCCGCGAACGGATTGACGAACTCGAGAAATTCCTGTTGCATGTGAAAGTTGAATCTCGCCCGATTACAATGGTATGTGTATTTTTCCCGTAGGCATTTGTGGTTATTGGTTTCGAGTATCAGACTTGCGAAAATTTTGATGGTTTCTCAACCATTCCTTATTTTCACACTTCCATATCTCGCGAACGGATTGACGAACTCGAGAATTTCCTATTGCATCTGAATGTAGAAACTCGCCCGATGACAAAGATATGTGTGTTTTCCCCCTAGGCGTTTGTAGTTGTTGGTTTCGAGTATCAGACTCGCAAAAATTTTGATGGTTTCTCAACCATTCCTTAACTTCAAACTCCCATATCTCGCGAAAGGATTGACGAACTCGAGAATTTCCTATTGCATCTGAAAGCCGAAACTCGCCCGATTACAACGGTATGTGTGTTTTTGCCTTAGGCCATAGTAGCTATTGTATTCGAGTATCAGACTTGCGAAAATTTTGAAGATTTCTCAACCATTCCTTAACTTCAAACTGCCATATCTCGCGAACGCATTGACGAACTCGAGAAATTCCTGTTGCATGTGAAAGTAGAATCTCGACCGATTACAACGGCATGTGTATTTTTGCCTTAGGCCATAGTAGTTATTGGATTCGAGTATCAGACTTGCGAAAATTTTGATGGTTCCTCAACCATTCCTTGACCTCAAACTCCCATTTCTCGCGAACGGATTGACGAACTCGAGAAATTCCTGTTGCATCTGAAAGTAGAAAGTCGACCGATTACAATGGTGTGTGTACTTTTCCCCTAGGCCATTCCAGTTATTGGTTTCGAGTATCAGACCAGCGAAAATTTTGATGGTTTCTCAACCATTCCTTAACTTCAAACTCCCATATCTCGCGAACGGATTGACGAACTCGAGAAATTCCTGTTGCATCTGAAAGTAGAAACTCGCCCGATGACAAAGATATGTGTGTTTTCCCCCTAGGCGTTTGTAGTTGTTGGTTTCGAGTATCAGACTCGCAAAAATTTTGATGGTTTCTCAACCATTCCTTAACTTCAAACTCCCATATCTCGCGAACGGATTGACGAACTCGAGAACTTCCTATTGCATCTGAAAGCAGAAACTCGCCCGATTACAACGGTGTGTGTACTTTTCCCCTAGGCCATTCCAGTTGTTGGTTTCGAGTATCAGACTTGCGAAAATTTTGATGGTTTCTCAACCATTCCTTAATTTCAAACTCCCATATCTCGCGAACGGATAGACGAACTCGAGTATTTCCTATTGCATCTGAAAGCAGAAACTCGCCCGATTACAACGGTATGTGTATTTTTGCCTTAGGCCATAGTAGTTATTGGATTCGAGTATCAGACTTGCGAAAATTTTGATGATTTCTCAACCATTCCTTAACTTCAAACTGCCATATCTCGCGAACGCATTGACGAACTCGAGAAAATCCTGTTGCATCTGAAAGTAGAATCTCGCCCGATTACAATGGTGTGCGTATTTTTCCCCTAGGCATTTGTAGTTGTTGGTTTCGAGTATCAGACTTGCGAAAATTTTGATGGTTTCTCAACCATTCCTTAACTTCAAACTCCCATATCTCGCGAACGGATTGACGAACTCGAGAAATTCCTGTTGCATCTGAAAGTAGAAATTCGCCCGATTACAACGGCATGTGTATTTTTCCCCTAGGCCATTGTAGTTATTGGTTTCGAGTATCAGACTTGCGAAAATTTTGCTGGTTTCTCAACCATTGCTTGACCTCAAACTCCCATTTCTCGCGAACGGATTGACGAACTCGAGAAATTCCTGTTGCATGTGAAAGTTGAATCTCGCCCGATTACAATGGTATGTGTATTTTTCCCGTAGGCATTTGTGGTTATTGGTTTCGAGTATCAGACTTGCGAAAATTTTGATGGTTTCTCAACCATTCCTTATTTTCACACTTCCATATCTCGCGAACGGATTGACGAACTCGAGAATTTCCTATTGCATCTGAATGTAGAAACTCGCCCGATGACAAAGATATGTGTGTTTTCCCCCTAGGCGTTTGTAGTTG
This sequence comes from Ptiloglossa arizonensis, assembly GCF_051014685.1. Lineage (NCBI taxonomy): Eukaryota > Metazoa > Arthropoda > Insecta > Hymenoptera > Colletidae > Ptiloglossa > Ptiloglossa arizonensis. The sequence goes on from NW_027478397.1 coordinate 1,072,264, forward strand.
TTGGTTTCGAGTATCAGACTCGCAAAAATTTTGATGGTTTCTCAACCATTCCTTAACTTCAAACTCCCATATCTCGCGAAAGGATTGACGAACTCGAGAATTTCCTATTGCATCTGAAAGCCGAAACTCGCCCGATTACAACGGTATGTGTGTTTTTGCCTTAGGCCATAGTAGCTATTGTATTCGAGTATCAGACTTGCGAAAATTTTGAAGATTTCTCAACCATTCCTTAACTTCAAACTGCCATATCTCGCGAACGCATTGACGAACTCGAGAAATTCCTGTTGCATGTGAAAGTAGAATCTCGACCGATTACAACGGCATGTGTATTTTTGCCTTAGGCCATAGTAGTTATTGGATTCGAGTATCAGACTTGCGAAAATTTTGATGGTTTCTCAACCATTCCTTGACCTCAAACTCCCATTTCTCGCGAACGGATTGACGAACTCGAGAAATTCCTGTTGCATCTGAAAGTAGAAAGTCGACCGATTACAATGGTGTGTGTACTTTTCCCCTAGGCCATTCCAGTTATTGGTTTCGAGTATCAGACCTGCGAAAATTTTGATGGTTTCTCAACCATTCCTTAACTTCAAACTCCCATATCTCGCGAACGGATTGACGAACTCGAGAAATTCCTGTTGCATCTGAAAGTAGAAACTCGCCCGATGACAAAGATATGTGTGTTTTCCCCCTAGGCGTTTGTAGTTGTTGGTTTCGAGTATCAGACTCGCAAAAATTTTGATGGTTTCTCAACCATTCCTTAACTTCAAACTCCCATATCTCGCGAACGGATTGACGAACTCGAGAACTTCCTATTGCATCTGAAAGCAGAAACTCGCCCGATTACAACGGTGTGTGTACTTTTCCCCTAGGCCATTCCAGTTGTTGGTTTCGAGTATCAGACTTGCGAAAATTTTGATGGTTTCTCAACCATTCCTTAATTTCAAACTCCCATATCTCGCGAACGGATTGACGAACTCGAGAATTTCCTATTGCATCTGAAAGCAGAAACTCGCCCGATTACAACGGTATGTGTATTTTTGCCTTAGGCCATAGTAGTTATTGGATTCGAGTATCAGACTTGCGAAAATTTTGATGATTTCTCAACCATTCCTTAACTTCAAACTGCCATATCTCGCGAACGCATTGACGAACTCGAGAAATTCCTGTTGCATCTGAAAGTAGAATCTCGCCCGATTACAATGGTGTGCGCATTTTCCCCCTAGGCATTTGTAGTTGTTGGTTTCGAGTATCAGACTTGCGAAAATTTTGATGGTTTCTCAACCATTCCTTAACTTCAAACTCCCATATCTCGCGAACGGATTGACGAACTCGAGAAATTCCTGTTGCATCTGAAAGTAGAAACTCGCCCGATTACAACGGCATGTGTATTTTTCCCCTAGGCCATTGTAGTTATTGGTTTCGAGTATCAGACTTGCGAAAATTTTGCTGGTTTCTCAACCATTCCTTGACCTCAAACTCCCATTTCTCGCGAACGGATTGACGAACTCGAGAAATTCCTGTTGCATCTGAAAGAAGAAACTCGACCGATTACAATGGTACGTGTACTTTTCCCCTAGGCCATTCCAGTTATTGGTTTCGAGTATCAGACCAGCGAAAATTTTGATTGTTTCTCAACCATTCCTTAACTTCAAACTCCCATATCCCGCGAACGGATTGACGAACTCGAGATATTCCTGTTGCATGTGAAAGTAGAAAGGCGCCCGATTACAACGGTATGTGTATTTTTCTCCTAGGCCTTTGTAGTTATTGGTTTCGAGTATCAGACTTGCGAAAATTTTGATGGATTCTCAACCATTCCTTAAATTCCAACTCCCAAAACTCGCGAACGGATTGACGAACTCGAGAATTTCCTATTGCATCTGAAAGCCGAAACTCGCCCGATTACAACGGTATGTGTGTACTTTTCCCCTAGGCCATTCCAGTTGCTGGTTTCGAGTATCAGATCAGCGAATATTTTGATGGTTTCTCAAGCATTCCTTAACTTCAAACTTCCATATCTCGCGAACGGATTGACGAACTCGAGAATTTCCTATTGCATCTGAACGCAGAAACTCGCCCGATTACAACGGTGTGTGTACTTTTCCTCTAGGCCATTCCAGTTGTTGGTTTCGAGTATCAGACCAGCGGAAATTTTGATGGTTTCTCAACCATTCCTTAACTTCAAACTCCCATATCTCGCGAAAGGATTGACGAACTCGAGAATTTCCTATTGCATCTGAAAGCCGAAACTCGCCCGATTACAACGGTATGTGTGTTTTTGCCTTAGGCCATAGTAGTTATTGTATTCGAGTATCAGACTTGCGAAAATTTTGATGATTTCTCAACCATTCCTTAACTTCAAACTGCCATATCTCGCGAACGAATTGACGAACTCGAGAAATTCCTGTTGCATATGAAAGCAGAAACTCGCTCGATTACAACGGTGTGTGTACTTTTCCTCTAGGCCATTCCAGTTGTTGGTTTCGAGTATCAGATCATCGAAAATTTTGATGGCTTCTCAAGCATGCCTTAACTTCAAACTTCCATATCTCGCGGACGGATTCACGAACTCGAGAAATTCCTGTTGCATCTGAAAGTAGAAACTCGCCCGATGACAAAGATATGTGTGTTTTCCCCCTAGGCGTTTGTAGTTGTTGGTTTCGAGTATCAGATTTGCGAAAATTTTGCTGGTTTCTCAACCATTCCTTAACTTCCAACTCCCAAATCTCGCGAACGGATTGGCGAACTCGAGAAATTCCTGTTGCATCTGAAAGTAGGAACTCGCCCGATGACAAAGATATGTGTGTTTTCCCCCTAGGCGTTTGTAGTTGTTGGTTTCGAGTATCAGACTTGCGAAAATTTTGATGGTTTCTGAACCATTCCTTAACTTCAAACTCCCATATCTCGCGAACGGATTGACGAACTCGAGAACTTCCTATTGCATCTGAATGCAGAAACTCGCCGGATTACAACGGTGTGTGTACTTTTCCCCTAGGCCATTCCAGTTGCTGGTTTCGAGTATCAGATCAGCGAAAATTTTGATGGTTTCTCAACCATTCCTTAACTTCAAACTCCCATATCTCGCGAAAGGATTGACGAACTCGAGAATTTCCTATTGCATCTGAAAGCCGAAACTCGCCCGATTACAACGGTATGTGTGTTTTTGCCTTAGGCCATAGTAGTTATTGTATTCGAGTATCAGACTTGCGAAAATTTTGATGATTTCTCAACCATTCCTTAACTTCAAACTGCCATATCTCGCGAACGCATTGACGAACTCGAGAAATTCCTGTTGCATGTGAAAGTAGAATCTCGCCCGATTAGAATGGTATGTGTATTTTTCCCGTAGGCATTTGTGGTTATTGGTATCGAGTATCAGGCTTGCGAAAATTTTGATGGTTTCTCAACCATTCCTTAAATTCAAACTCCCATATCCCGCGAACGGATTGACGAACTCGAGAAATTCCTGTTGCATGTGAAAGTTGAATCTCGCCCGATTACAATGGTATGTGTATTTTTCCCGTAGGCATTTGTGGTTATTGGTTTCGAGTATCAGACTTGCGAAAATTTTGATGGTTTCTCAACCATTCCTTATTTTCACACTTCCGTATCTCGCGAACGGATTGACGAACTCGAGAACTTCCTATTGCATCTGAATGCAGAAACTCGCCCGATTACAACGGTGTGTGTACTTTTCACCTAGGCCATTCCAGTTGTTGGTTTCGAGTATCAGATCAGCGAAAATTTTGATGGTTTCTCAAGCATTCCTTAACTTCAAACTTCCATATCTCGCGAACGGATTGACGAACTCGAGAATTTCCTATTGCATCTGAATGCAGAAACTCGCCCGATTACAACAGTACGTGTACTTTTGCCCTAGGCCATAGTAGTTGTTGGTTTCGAGTATCATATCATCGAAAATTTTGATGGTTTCTCATGCATTCCTTAACTTCAAACTTCCATATCTCGCGAACGGATTGACGAACTCGAGAATTTCCTATTGCATCTGACAGCAGAAACTCGCCCGATTACAACGGTATGTGTATTTTTGCCCTAGGCCACAGTAGTTATTGGATGCGAGTATCAGACTTGCGAAAATTTTGATGATTTCTCAACCATTCCTTAACTTCAAACTCCCATATCTCGCGAACGGATTGACGAACTCGAGATATTCCTGTTGCATCTGAAAGTAGAAACTCGCCCGATTACAACGGCATGTGTATTTTTCCCCTAGGACATTGTAGTTATTGGTTTCGAGTATCAGATTTGCGAAAATTTTGATGGTTTCTCAACCATTCCTTATTTTCACACTTCCATATCTCGCGAACGGATTGACGAACTCGAGAACTTCCTATTGCATCTGAATGCAGAAACTCGCCCGATTACAACGGTGTGTGTACTTTTCACCTAGGCCATTCCAGTTGTTGGTTTCGAGTATCAGATCAGCGAAAATTTTGATGGTTTCTCAAGCATTCCTTAACTTCAAACTTCCATATCTCGCGAACGGATTGACGAACTCGAGAATTTCCTATTGCATCTGAATGCAGAAACTCGCCCGATTACAACAGTACGTGTACTTTTGCCCTAGGCCATAGTAGTTGTTGGTTTCGAGTATCATATCATCGAAAATTTTGATGGTTTCTCATGCATTCCTTAACTTCAAACTTCCATATCTCGCGAACGGATTGACGAACTCGAGAATTTCCTATTGCATCTGACAGCAGAAACTCGCCCGATTACAACGGTATGTGTATTTTTGCCCTAGGCCACAGTAGTTATTGGATGCGAGTATCAGACTTGCGAAAATTTTGATGATTTCTCAACCATTCCTTAACTTCAAACTCCCATATCTCGCGAACGGATTGACGAACTCGAGATATTCCTGTTGCATCTGAAAGTAGAAACTCGCCCGATTACAACGGCATGTGTATTTTTCCCCTAGGACATTGTAGTTATTGGTTTCGAGTATCAGATTTGCGAAAATTTTGATGGTTTCTCAACCATTCCTTATTTTCACACTTCCATATCTCGCGAACGGATTGACGAACTCGAGAATTTCCTGTTGCATCTGAAAGCAGAAACTCGCTCGATTACAACGGTGTGCGTACTTTTCCTCTAGGCCATTCCAGTTGTTGGTTTCGAGTATCAGACCAGCGAAAATTTTGATGGTTTCTCATGCATTCCTTAACTTCACACTTCCATATCTCGCGAACGGATTGACGAACTCGAGAATTTCCTGTTGCATCTGAAAGCAGAAACTCGCTCGATTACAACGGTATGTGTATTTTTCCCCTAGGCCATTGTAGTTATTGGTTTCGATTATCAGACTTGCGAAAATTTTGATGGTTTCTCATCCATTCCTTAACTTCCAACTCCCATATCTCGCGAACGGATTGACGAACTCGAGAATTTCCTATTGCATCTGAAAGCAGAAACTCGCCCGATTACAAAGATATGTGTGTTTTCCCCCTAGGCCTTTGTAGTTGTTGGTTTCGAGTATCAGACCAGCGAAAATTTGGATGGTTTCTCAAGCATTCCTTAACTTCATACGTCCATATCTCGCGAACGGATTGACGAACTCGAGAATTTCCTATTGCATCTGAATGCAGAAACTCGCCCGATTACAACGGTATGTGTATTTTTGCCCTAGGCCATAGTAGTTGTTGGTTTCGAGTATCAGACCAGCGAAAATTTTGATGGTTTCTCATGCATTCCTTAATTTCAAACTTCCATATCTCACGAACGGATTGACGAACTCTAGAATTTCCTATTGCATCTGAAAGTAGAAACACGCCCGATTACAACGGTATGTGAATTTTTCCCCTAGGCCATTGTAGTTATTGGATTCGAGTATCAGACTTGCGAAAATTTTGATGATTTCTCAACCATTCCTTAACTTCAAACTCCCATATCTCGCGGACGGATTGACGAACTCGAGAAATTCCTGTTGCATATGAAAGTAGAAAGTCGCCCGATTACAACGGTATGTGTATTTTTCCCCTAGGCCTTTGAAGTTATTGGATTCGAGTATCAGACTTGCGAAAATTTTGATGGTTTCTCAACCATTCCTTATTTTCACACTTCCATATCTCGCGAACGGATTGACGAACTCGAGAATTTCCTATTGCATCTGAAAGCAGAAACTCGCACGATTGCAACGGTGTGTGTACTTTTACCCTAGGCCATTCCGGTTGTTGGTTTCGAGTATCAGACCAGCGAAAATTTTGATGGTTTCTCAACCATTCCTTAACTTCAAACTCCGATATCTCGCGAAAGGATTGACGAACTCGAGAATTTCCTATTGCATCTGAAAGACGAAACTCGCCCGATTACAACGGTATGTGTATTTTTGCCTTAGGCCATAGAAGTTATTGTATTCGAGTATCAGACTTGCGAAAATTTTGATGATTTCTCAACCATTCCTTAACGTCAACCTGCCATATCCCGCGAACGGATTGACGGACTCGAGAATTTCCTATTGCATCTGAAAGCAGAAACTCGCCCGATTACAACGGTATGTGTATTTTTGCCTTAGGCCACAGTAGTTATTGGATTCGAGTATCAGACTTGCGAAAATTTTGATGATTTCTCAACCATTCCTTATTTTCACACTTCCATATCTCGCGAACGGATTGACGAACTCGAAAATTTCCTATTGCATCTGAAAGCAGAAACTCGCCCGATTACGACGGTGTGTGTACTTTTCCCCTAGGCCATTCCAGTTGTTGGTTTCGAGTATCAGACCAGCGAAAATTTTGATGGTTTCTCATGCATTCCGTAACTTCAAACTTCCATATCTCGCGAACGGATTGACGAACTCGAGAAATTCCTGTTGCATCTGAAAGTAGATACTCGCCCGATTACAACGGTATGTGTATTTTTGCCTTAGGCCATAGTAGTTATTGGATTCGAGTATCAGACTTGCGAAAATTTCGATGATTTCTCAACCATTCCTTAACTTCAAACAGCCATATCTCGCGAACGCATTGACGAACTCGAGAAATTCCTGTTGCATGTGAAAGTAGAATCTCGCCCGATTACCATGGTATGTGTATTTTTCCCCTAGGCATTTGTGGTTATTGGTTTCGAGTATAAGACTTGCGAAAATTTTGATGGCTTCTCAACCATTCCTTAACTTCAAACTCCCATATCCCGCGAACGGATTGACGAACTCGAGAAATTCCTGTTGCATCTGAAAGTAGATACTCGCCCGATTACAACGGTATGTGTATTTTTGCCTTAAGCCATAGTAGTTATTGGATTCGAGTATCAGACTTGCGAAAATTTCGATGATTTCTCAACCATTCCTTAACTTCAAACTGCCATATCTCGCGAACGCATTGACGAACTCGAGAAATTCCTGTTGCATGTGAAAGTAGAATCTCGCCCGATTACCATGGTATGTGTATTTCTCCCCTAGGCATTTGTGGTTATTGGTTTCGAGTATCAGACTTGCGAAAATTTTGATGGTTTCTCAACCATTCCTTAACTTCAAACTCCCATATCCCGCGAACGGATTGACGAACTCGAGAAATTCCTGTTGCATCTGAAAGTAGATACTCGCCCGATTACAACGGTATGTGTATTTTTGCCCTAGGCCATTGTAGTTATTGGATTCGCGTATCGGACTTGCGAAAATTTTGATGATTTCTCAACCATTCCTTAACTTCAAATTCCCATATCCCGCGAACGGATTGACGAACTCGAGAAATTCCTGTTGCATGTGAAAGTAGAATCTCGCCCGATTACCATGGTATGTGTATTTTTCCCCTAGGCATTTGTGGTTATTGGTTTCGAGTATCAGACTTGCGAAAATTTTGATGGCTTCTCAACCATTCCTTAACTTCAAACTCCCATATCCCGCGAACGCATTGACGAACTCGAGAAATTCCTGTTGCATGTGAAAGTAGAATCTCGCCCGATTACCATGGTATGTGTATTTTTCCCCTAGGCATTTGTGGTTATTGGTTTCGAGTATCAGACTTGCGAAAATTTTGATGGCTTCTCAACCATTCCTTAACTTCAAACTCCCATATCCCGCGAACGGATTGACGAACTCGAGAAATTCCTGTTGCATCTGAAAGTAGATACTCGCCCGATTACAACGGTATGTGTATTTTTGCCTTAGGCCATAGTAGTTATTGGATTCGAGTATCAGACTTGCGAAAATTTCGATGATTTCTCAACCATTCCTTAACTTCAAACTGCCATATCTCGCGAACGCATTGACGAACTCGAGAAATTCCTGTTGCATGTGAAAGTAGAATCTCGCCCGATTACCATGGTATGTGTATTTCTCCCCTAGGCATTTGTGGTTATTGGTTTCGAGTAGCAGACTTGCGAAAATTTTGATGGTTTCTCAACCATTCCTTAACTTCAAACTCCCATATCCCGCGAACGGATTGACGAACTCGAGAAATTCCTGTTGCATCTGAAAGTAGATACTCGCCCGATTACAACGGTATGTGTATTTTTGCCCTAGGCCATTGTAGTTATTGGATTCGCGTATCGGACTTGCGAAAATTTTGATGGTTTCTCAACCATTCCTTAACTTCAAACTCCCATATCCCGCGAACGGATTGACGAACTCGAGAAATTCCTGTTGCATCTGAAAGTAGATACTCGCCCGATTACAACGGTATGTGTATTTTTGCCTTAGGCCATAGTAGTTATTGGATTCGAGTATCAGACTTGCGAAAATTTCGATGATTTCTCAACCATTCCTTAACTTCAAACAGCCATATCTCGCGAACGCATTGACGAACTCGAGAAATTCCTGTTGCATGTGAAAGTAGAATCTCGCCCGATTACCATGGTATGTGTATTTTTCCCCTAGGCATTTGTGGTTATTGGTTTCGAGTATCAGACTTGCGAAAATTTTGATGGCTTCTCAACCATTCCTTAACTTCAAACTCCCATATCCCGCGAACGGATTGACGAACTCGAGAAATTCCTGTTGCATCTGAAAGTAGATACTCGCCCGATTACAACGGTATGTGTATTTTTGCCTTAGGCCATAGTAGTTATTGGATTCGAGTATCAGACTTGCGAAAATTTCGATGATTTCTCAACCATTCCTTAACTTCAAACTGCCATATCTCGCGAACGCATTGACGAACTCGAGAAATTCCTGTTGCATGTGAAAGTAGAATCTCGCCCGATTACCATGGTATGTGTATTTCTCCCCTAGGCATTTGTGGTTATTGGTTTCGAGTATCAGACTTGCGAAAATTTTGATGGTTTCTCAACCATTCCTTAACTTCAAACTCCCATATCCCGCGAACGGGTTGACGAACTCGAGAAATTCCTGTTGCATCTGAAAGTAGATACTCGCCCGATTACAACGGTATGTGTATTTTTGCCCTAGGCCATTGTAGTTATTGGATTCGCGTATCGGACTTGCGAAAATTTTGATGATTTCTCAACCATTCCTTAACTTCAAATTCCCATATCCCGCGAACGGATTGACGAACTCGAGAAATTCCTGTTGCATGTGAAAGTAGAAAGTTGCCCGATTACAACGGTATGTGTATTTTTCCCCTAGGCCTTTGAAGTTATTGGTTTCGAGTATCAGACTTGCGACAATTTTGATGGTTTCTCAACCATTCCTTATTTTCACACTTCCATATCTCGCGAACGGATTGACGAACTCGAGAATTTCCTGTTGCATCTGAAAGCAGAAACTCGCCCAATTACAACGGTGTGTGTACTTTTCCCCTAGGCCATTCCAGTTGTTGGTTTCGAGTATCAGACCAGCGAAAATTTTGATGGTTTCTCAACCATTCCTTGACTTCAAATTCCCATATCCCGCGAACGGATTGACGAACTCGAGAAATTCCTGTTGCATGTGAAAGTAGAAAGTCGCCCGATTACAACGGTATGTGTATTTTTCCCCTAGGCCTTTGAAGTTATTGGTTTCGAGTATCAGACTTACGACAATTTTGATGGTTTCTCAACCATTCCTTATTTTCACACTTCCATATCTCGCGAACGGATTGACGAACTCGAGAATTTCCTGTTGCATCTGAAAGCAGAAACTCGCCCAATTACAACGGTGTGTGTACTTTTCCCCTAGGCCATTCCAGTTGTTGGTTTCGAGTATCAGACCAGCGAAAATTTTGATGGTTTCTCAACCATTCCTTAACTTCAAACTCCCATATCCCGCGAACGGATTGACGAACTCAAGAAATTCCTGTTGCATCTGAAAGTAGATACTCGCCCGATTACAACGGTATGTGTATTTTTGCCTTAGGCCATAGTAGTTATTGGATTCGAGAATCAGACTTGCGAAAATTTCGATGATTTCTCAACCATTCCTTAACTTCAAACTGCCATATCTCGCGAACGCATTGACGAACTCGAGAAATTCCTGTTGCATGTGAAAGTAGATAGTCGCCCGATTACAACGGTATGTGTATTTTTCCCCTAGGCCTTTGAAGTTATTTGTTTCGAGTATCAGACTTGCGAAAATTTTGATGATTTCTCATGCATTCCTTAACTTCAAACTTCCATATCTCGCGAACGGATTGACGAACTCTAGAATTTCCTATTGCATCTGACAGCAGAAACTCGCCCGATTACAATGGTATGTGTATGTTTCCCCTAGGCATTTGTAGTTATTGGTTTCGAGTATCAGACTTGCAAAAATTTTGATGGTTTCTCAACCATTCTTTAACTTCAAACTGCCATATCTCGCGAACGATTGACGAACTCGAGAAATTCCTGTTGCATGTGAAAGTAGAATCTCGCCCGATTAGAATGGTATGTGTATTTTTCCCGTAGGCATTTGTGGTTATTGGTATCGAGTATCAGGCTTGCGAAAATTTTGATGGTTTCTCAACCATTCCTTAACTTCAAACTCCCATATCCCGCGAACGGATTGACGAACTCGAGAAATTCCTGTTGCATGTGAAAGTAGAATCTCGCCCGATTACAATGGTATGTGTATTTTTCCCGTAGGCATTTGTGGTTATTTGTTTCGAGTATCAGACTTGCGAAAATTTTGATGGTTTCTCAACCATTCCTTATTTTCACACTTCCATATCTCGCGAACGGATTGACGAACTCGAGAATTTCCTATTGCATCTGAAAGCAGAAACTCGTACGATTACAACTGTGTGTGTACTTTTTCCCTAGGCCATTCCAGTTGTTGGTTTCGAGTATCAGACCAGCGAAAATTTTGATTGTTTCTCAACCATTCCTTAACTTCAAACTCCCATATCCCGCGATCGGATTGTCGAACTCGAGAATTTCCTATTGCATCTGAAAGCAGAAACTCGCCCGATTACGACGGTGTGTGTACTTTTCCCCTAGGCCATTCCAGTTGTTGGTTTCGAGTATCAGACCAGCGAAAATTTTGATGGTTTCTCAAGCATTCCTTAACTTCAAACTTCCATATCTCGCGAACGGATTGACGAACTCGAGAATTTCCTATTGCATCTGAATGCAGAAACTCCCCCGATTACAATGGTATGTGTATTTTTCCCCTAGGCATTTGTAGTTGTTGGTTTCGAGTATCAGACTTGCGAAAATTTTGATGGTTTCTCAACCATTCCTTAACTTCAAACTCCCATTTCTCGCGAACGGATTGACGAACTCGAGAAATTCCTGTTGCATCTGAAAGTAGAAACTCGCCCGATTACAATGGTACGTGTACTTTTCCCCTAGGCCATTCCAGTTATTGGTTTCGAGTATCAGACCAGCGAAAATTTTGATGGTTCCTCAACCATTCCTTAACTTCAAACTCCCGTATCCCGCGAACGGATTGACGAACTCGAGAAATTCCTGTTGCATGTGAAAGTAGAAAGTCGCCCGATTACAACGGTATGTGCATTTTTCCCCTAGGCCAATGTAGTTATTGGTTTCGAGTATCAGACTTGCGAAAATTTTGATGGTTTCTCAACCATTCCTTAACTTCCAACTCCCATATCTCGCGAACGGATTGACGAACTCGAGAATTTCCTATTGCTTCTGAAAGCAGAAACTCGCCCGATTACAAAGATATGTGTGTTTTCCCCCTAGGCCTTTGTAGTTGTTGGTTTCGAGTATCAGACTTGCGAAAATTTTGATGGTTTCTCAACCATTCCATAACTTCAAACTCCCATATCTCGCGAACGGATTGACGAACTCGAGAAATTCCTGTTGCATCTGAAAGTAGAAACTCGCCCGATTACAGCGGTATGTGTATTTTTGCCCTAGGCCATTGTAGTTATTGGATTCGCGTATCGGACTTGCGAAAATTTTGATGATTTCTGAACCATTCCCTAACTTCAAATTCCCATATCCCGCGAACGGATTGACGAACACGAGATTTCCTGTTGCATGTGAAAGTAGAAAGTCGCCCGATTACAACGGTACGTGTATTTTTCCCCTAGGCCTTTGAAGTTATTGGTTTCGAGTATCAGACTTGCGAAAATTTTGATGGTTTCTCAAGCATTCCTTAACTTGAGACTTCCATATCTCGCGAACGGATTGACGAACTCGAGAATTTCCTGTTGCATCTGAAAGCAGAAACTCGCCCGATTACAACGGTGTGTGTACTTTTCCCCTAGGCCATTCCAGTTGTTGGTTTCGAGTATCAGACCAGCGAAAATTTTGATGGTTTCTAATGCATTCCTTAACTTCAAACTTCCATATCTCGCGAACGGATTGACGAACTCGAGAATTTCCTATTGCATCTGACAGCAGAAACTCGCCCGATTACAATGGTATGTGTATTTTTCCCCTAGGCATTTGTAGTTATTGGTTTCGAGTATCAGACTTGCGATAATTTTGATGGTTTCTCAACCATTCCTTAACTTCAAACTCCCATATCTCGCGAACGGATTGACGAACTCGAGGAATTCCTGTTGCATCTGAAAGTAGAAACTCGCCCGATTACAACGGTATGTGTATTTTTAACCTAGGCATTCGTAGTTATTGGTTTCGAGTATCAGACTTGCGAAAATTTTGATGGTTTCTCATGCATTCCTTAACTTCACACTTCCATATCTCGCGAACGGATTGACGAACTCGAGAAATTCCTGTTGCATCTGAAAGTAGAAACTCGCCCGATTACAACGGTATGTGTATTTTTAACCTAGGCATTCGTAGTTATTGGTTTCGAGTATCAGACTTGCGAAAATTTTGATGGTTTCTCAACCATTCCTTATTTTCACACTTCCATATCTCGCGAACGGTTTGACGAACTCGAGAATTTCCTATTGCATCTGAAAGCAGAAACTCGCACGATTACAACGGTGTGTGTACTTTTCCCCTAGGCCATTCCAGTTGTTGGTTTCGAGTATCAGACCAGCGAAAATTTTGATGGTTTCTCAAGCATTCCTTAACTTCAAACTTCAATATCTCGCGAACGGATTGACGAACTCTAGAAATTCCTATTGCATCTGACAGCAGAAACTCGCCCGATTACAATGGTATGTGTATGTTTCCCCTAGGCATTTGTAGTTATTGGTTTCGAGTATCAGACTTGCGAAAATTTTGATGGTTTCTCAACCATTCCTTAACTTCAAACTCCGATATCTCGCGAACGGATTGACGAACTCTCGAAATTCCTGTTGCATCTGAAAGTAGAAACTCGCCCGATTACAACGGTATGTGCATTTTTCCCCTAGGCCATTGTAGTTATTGGATTCGAGTATCAGACTTGCGAAAATTTTGATGATTTCTCAACCATTCCTTAACTTCAAACTCCCATATCTCGCGGACGGATTGACGAACTCGAGAAATTCCTGTTGCATGTGAAAGTAGAAAGTCGCCCGATTACAACGGTATGTGTATTTTTCCCCTAGGCCTTTGAAGTTATTGGTTTCGAGTATCAGACTTGCGAAAATTTTGATTATTTCTCAACCATTCCTTAACTTCAAACTGCCATATCTCGCGAACGGATTGACGAACTCGAGAAATTCCTGTTGCATCTGAAAGTAGAAACTCGCCCGATTACAACGGTATGTGAATTTTTCCCCTAGGCAATTGTAGTTATTGGATTCGAGTATCAGACCAGCGATAATTTTGATGGTTTCTCATGCATTCCTTAACTTCAAACTGCCATATCTCGCGAACGCATTGACGAACTCGAGAAATTCCTGTTGCATGTGAAAGTAGAATCTCGCCCGATTAGAATGGTATGTGTATTTTTCCCGTAGGCATTTGTGGTTATTGGTATCGAGTATCAGGCTTGCGAAAATTTTGATGGTTTCTCAACCATTCCTTACCTTCAAACTCCCATATCCCGCGAACGGATTGACGAACTCGAGAAATTCCTGTTGCATGTGAAAGTAGAATCTCGCCCGATTACAATGGTATGTGTATTTTTCCTGTAGGCATTTGTGGTTATTGGTTTCGAGTATCAGACTTGCGAAAATTTTGATGGTTTCTCAACCATTCCTTATTTTCACACTTCCATATCTCGCGAACGGATTGACGAACTCGAGAATTTCCTATTGCATCTGAAAGCAGAAACTCGCACGATTACAACGGTGTGTGTACTTTTTCCCTAGGCCATTCCAGTTGTTGGTTTCGAGTATCAGACCAGCGAAAATTTTGATTGTTTCTCAACCATTCCTTAACTTCAAACTCCCATATCCCGCGAACGGATTGACGAACTCGAGAATTTCCTATTGCATCTGAAAGCAGAAACTCGCCCGATTACAACGGTATGTGTATTTTTGCCTTAGGCCACAGTAGTTATTGGATTCGAGTATCAGACTTGCGAAAATTTTGATGATTTCTCAACCATTCCTTATTTTCACACTTCCATATCTCGCGAACGGATTGACGAACTCGAAAATTTCCTATTGCATCTGAAAGCAGAAACTCGCCCGATTACGACGGTGTGTGTACTTTTCCCCTAGGCCATTCCAGTTGTTGGTTTCGAGTATCAGACCAGCGAAAATTTTGATTGTTTCTCAACCATACCTTAACTTCAAACCTCCATATCTCGCGAACGGATTGACGAACTCGAGAATTTCCTATTGCATCTGAATGCAGAAACTCGCCCGATTACAACGGTATGTGTATTTTTGCCCTAGGCCATAGTAGTTGTTGGTTTCGAGTATCAGACCAGCGAAAGTTTTGATGGTTTCTCAACCATTCCTTAACTTCAAAATCCCATATCTCGCGAACTGATTGACGAACTCGAGAAATTCCTGTTGCATCTGAAAGTAGAAACTCGCCCGATTACAACGGTATGTGTATTTTTCCCCTAGGCCTTTGTAGTTATTGGTTTCGAGTATCAGACTTGCGAAAATTTTGATGGTTTCTCATGCATTCCTTAACTTCAAACTTCCATATCACGCGAACGGATTGACGAACTAGAGAATTTCCTATTGCATCTGAAAGCAGAAACTCGCCCGATTACAACGGTATGTGTATTTTTGCCTTAGGCCATAGTAGTTATTGGATTCGAGTATCAGACTTGCGAAAATTTTGATGATTTCTCAACCATTCCTTAACTTCAAACTGCCATATCTCGCGAACGCATTGACGAACTCGAGAAATTCCTGTTGCATGTGAAAGTAGAATCTCGCCCGATTACCATGGTATGTGTATTTTTCCCCTAGGCATTTGTGGTTATTGGTTTCGAGTATCAGACTTGCGAAAATTTTGATGGTTTCTCAACCATTCCTTAACTTCAAACTCCCATATCCCGCGAACGGATTGACGAACTCGAGAAATTCCTGTTGCATCTGAAAGTAGAAACTCGCCCGATTACAACGGTATGTGTATTTTTCCCCTAGGCCTTTGTAGTTATTGGTTTCGAGTATCAGACTTGCGAAAATTTTGATGGTTTCTCATGCATTCCTTAACTTCAAACTTCCATATCACGCGAACGGATTGACGAACTAGAGAATTTCCTATTGCATCTGAAAGCAGAAACTCGCCCGATTACAACGGTATGTGTATTTTTGCCTTAGGCCATAGTAGTTATTGGATTCGAGTATCAGACTTGCGAAAATTTTGATGATTTCTCAACCATTCCTTAACTTCAAACTGCCATATCTCGCGAACGGATTGACGAGCTCGAGATATTCCTGTTGCATGTGAAAGTAGAATCTCGCCCGATTACCATGGTATGTGTATTTTTCCCCTAGGCATTTGTGGTTATTGGTTTCGAGTATCAGACTTGCGAAAATTTTGATGGTATCTCAACCATTCCTTAACTTCAAACTCCCATATCCCGCGAACGGATTGACGAACTCGAGAAATTCCTGTTGCATCTGAAAGTAGAAACTCGCCCGATTACAACGGTATGTGTATTTTTGCCCTAGGCCATTGTAGTTATTGGATTCGCGTATCGGACTTGCGAAAATTTTGATGGTTTCTCAACCATTCCTTAACTTCAAACTCCCATATCCCGCGAACGGATTGACGAACTCGAGAAATTCCTGTTGCATCTGAAAGTAGAAACTCGCCCGATTACAACGGTATGTGTATTTTTGCCCTAGGCCATTGTAGTTATTGGATTCGCGTATCGGACTTGCGAAAATTTTGATGATTTCTCAACCATTCCTTAACTTCAAATTCCCATATCCCGCGAACGGATTGACGAACTCGAGAAATTCCTGTTGCATGTGAAAGTAGAAAGTCGCCCGATTACAACGGTATGTGTATTTTTCCCCTATGCCTTTGAAGTTATTGGTTTCGAGTATCAGACTTGCGAAAATTTCGATGGTTTCTCAACCATTCCTTATATTCACACTTCCATATCTCGCGAACGGAATGACGAACTCGAGAATTTCCTGTTGCATCTGAAAGCAGAAACTCGCCCAATTACAACGGTGTGTGTACTTTTCCCCTAGGCCATTCCAGTTGTTGGTTTCGAGTATTAGACCAGCGAAAATTTTGATCGTTTCTCATGCATTCCTTAACTTCACACTTCCATATCTCGCGAACGGATTGACGAACTCGAGAATTTCCTATTGCATCTGAAAGCAGAAACTCGCCCGATTACAACGGTATGTGTATTTTTCCCCTAGGCCATTGTAGTTATTGGTTTCGAGTATCAGACTTGCGAAAATTTTGATGGTTTCTCATCCATTCCTTAAATTCCAACTCCCATATCTCGCGAACGGATTAACGAACTCGAGAATTTCCTATTGCATCTGAAAGCAGAAACTCGCCCGATTACAACGGTATGTGTATTTTTCCCCTAGGCCATAGTAGTTATTGATTTCAAGTATCAGACTTGCGAAAATTGTGATGGTTTCTCAACCATTCCTTAACTTCAGACTCCCATATCTCGCGAACGGATTGACGAACTCGAGAAATTCCTGTTGCATGTGAAAGTAGAAAGTCGCCCGATTACAACGGTATGCGTATTTTTCCCCTAGGCCTTTGAAGTTATTGGTTTCGAGTATCAGACTTGCGAAAATTTTGATGGTTTCTCGACCATTCCTTATTTTCACACTTCCATATCTCGCGAACGGATTGACGAACTCGAGAATTTCCTATTGCATCTGAAAGCAGAAACTCGCACGATTACAACGCTGTGTGTACTTTTCATCTAGGCCATTCCAGTTGTTGGTTTCGAGTATCAGACCAGCGAAAATTTTGATGGTTTCTCAAGCATTCCTTAGCTTCAAACTTCCATATCTCGCGAACGGATTGACGAACTCGAGAATTTTCTATTGCATCTGAAAGCAGAAACACGCCCGATTACAATGGTATGTGTATTTTTCCCCTAGGCATTTGTAGTTATTGGTTTCGAGTATCAGATCAGCGAAAATTTTGATGGTTTCTCATGCATTCCTTAACTTCACACTTCCATATCTCGCGAACGGATTGACGAACTCGAGAATTTCCTATTGCATCTGAAAGCAGAAACTCGCCCGATTACAACGGTATGTGTATTTTTCCCCTAGGCAATTGTAGTTATTGGTTTCGAGTATCAGACTTGCGAAAATTTTGATGGTTTCTCATGCATTCCTTAACTTCAAACTTCCATATCTCGCGAACGGATTGACGAACTCGAGAATTTCCTATTGCATCTGACAGCAGAAACTCGCCCGATTACAATGGTATGTGTATTTTTCCCCTAGGCATTTGGAGTTATTGGTTTCGAGTATCAGACTTGCGAAAATTATGATGGATTCTCAACCATTCCTCAAGTTCAAACTCCCATATCTCGCGAACGGATTGACGAACTCGAGAAATTCCTGTTGCATCTGAAAGTAGAAACTCGGCCGATAACAACGGTATGTGTATTTTTCCCCCAGGCCTCTGAAGTTATTGGTTTCGAGTATCAGACTTGCGAAAATTTTGATGGTTTCTCAACCATTCCTTATTTTCACACTTCCATATCTCGCGAACGGATTGACGAACTCGAGAATTTCCTATTGCATCTGAAAGCAGAAACTTGCACGATTACAACGGTGTGTGTACTTTCCCCCTAGGCCATTCCAGTTGTTGGTTTCGAGTGTGAGACCTGCGAAAATGTTGATTGTTTCTCAACCATTCTTTAACTTCAAACTCCCATATCCCGCGAACGGATTGTCGAACTCGAGAGTTTCCTATTGCATCTGAAAGCAGAAACTCGCCCGATTACAACGGTATGTGTATTTTTGCCTTAGGCCATAGTAGTTATTGGATTCGAGTATCAGACTTGCGAAAATTTTGCTGATTTCTCAACCATTCCTTAACTTCAAACTGCCATATCTCGCGAACGCATTGACGAACTCGAGAAATTCCTGTTGCATGTGAAAGTAGAATCTCGCCCGATTACAATGGTATGTGTATTTTTCCCGTAGGCATTTGTGGTTATTGGTTTCGAGTATCAGACTTGCGAAAATTTTGATAGTTTCTCAAACATTCCTTAATTTCAAACTCCCATATCCCGCGAACGGATTGACGAACACGAGAAATTCCTGTTGCATGTGAAAGTAGAAAGTCGCCCGATTACAACGGTATGTGTACTTTTCCCCTAGGCCTTTGAAGTTATTGGTTTCGAGTATCAGACTTGCGAAAATTTTGATGGTTTCTCAACCATTCCTTATTTTCACACTTCCATATCTCGCGAACGCATTGACGAACTCGAAAATTTCCTATTGCATCTGAAAGCAGAAACTCGCCCGATTACGACGGTGTGTGTACTTTTCCCCTACGCCATTCCAGTTGTTGGTTTCGAGTATCAGACAAGCGAAAATTTTGATGGTTTCTCAAGCATTCCTTAACTTCAAACTTCCATATCTCGCGAACGGATTGACGAACTTGAGAATTTCCTATTGCATCTGAATGCAGAAACTCCCCCGATTACAATGGTATGTGTATTTTTCCCCTAGGCATTTGTAGTTGTTGGTTTCGAGTATCAGACTTGCGAAAATTTTGATGGTTTCTCAACCATTCCTTAACTTCGAACTCCCATATCTCGCGAACGGATTGACGAACTCGAGTAATGCCTGTTGCATCTGAAAGTAGAAACTCGCCCGATTACAACGGCATGTGTATTTTTCCCCTAGGCCATTGTAGTTATTGGTTTCGAGTATCAGACTTGCGAAAATTTTGATGGTTTCTCAACCATTCCTTAACTTCCAACTCCCATATCTCGCGAACGGATTGACGAACTCGAGAATTTCCTATTGCATCTGAAAGCAGAAACTCGCCCGATTACAAAGATATGTGTGTTTTCCCCCTAGGCCTTTGTAGTTGTTGGTTTCGAGTATCAGACTTGCGAAAATTTTGATGGTTTCTCAACCATTCCATAACTTCAAACTCCCATAACTCGCGAACGGATTGACGAACTCGAGAAATTCCTGTTGCATCTGAAAGTAGAAACTCGCCCGATTACAACGGTATGTGTATTTTTGCCCTAGGCCATTGTAGTTATTGGATTCGCGTATCGGACTTGCGAAAATTTTGATGATTTCTCAACCATTCCTTAACTTCAAATTCCCATATCCCGCGAACGGATTGACGAACACGAGAAATTCCTGTTGCATGTGAAAGTAGAAAGTCGCCCGATTACAACGGTATGTGTATTTTTCCCCTAGGCCTTTGAAGTTAATGGTTTCGAGTATCAGACTTTCGAAAATTTTGATGGTTCCTCAACCATTCCTTATTTTCACACTTCCATATCTCGCGAACGGATTGACGAACTCGAGAATTTCCTGTTGCATCTGAAAGCAGAAACTCGCCCGATTACAACGGTGTGTGTACTTTTCCCCTAGGCCATTCCAGTTGTTGGTTTCGAGTATCAGACCAGCGAAAATTTTGATGTTTTCTCAAGCATTCCTTAACTTGAGACTTCCATATCTCGCGAACGGATTGACGAACTCGAGAATTTCCTATTGCATCTGAATGCAGAAACTCGCCCGATTACAACGGTATGTGTATTTTTGCCCTAGGCAATAGTAGTTGTTTGTTTCGAGTATCAGACCAGCGAAAATTTTGATGGTTTCTAATGCATTCCTTAACTTCAAACTTCCATATCTCGCGAACGGATTGACGAACTCGAGAATTTCCTATTGCATCTGACAGCAGAAACTCGCCCGATTACAATGGTATGTGTATTTTTCCCCTAGGCATTTGTAGTTATTGGTTTCGAGTATCAGACTTGCGATAATTTTGATGGTTTCTCAACCATTCCTTAACTTCAAACTCCCATATCTCGCGAACGGATTGACGAACTCGAGAAATTCCTGTTGCATCTGAAAGTAGAAACTCGCCGGATTACAACGGTATGTGTATTTTCCCCCTAGGCCATTGTAGTTATTGGATTCGCGTATCGGACTTGCGAAAATTTTGATGATTTCTCAACCATTCCTTAACTTCAAATTCCCATATCCCGCGAACGGATTGACGAACTCGAGAAATTCCTGTTGCATGTGAAAGTAGAAAGTCGCCCGATTACAACGGTATGTGTATTTTTCCCCTATGCCTTTGAAGTTATTGGTTTCGAGTATCAGACTTGCGAAAATTTCGATGGTTTCTCAACCATTCCTTATATTCACACTTCCATATCTCGCGAACGGAATGACGAACTCGAGAATTTCCTGTTGCATCTGAAAGCAGAAACTCGCCCAATTACAACGGTGTGTGTACTTTTCTACTAGGCCATTCCAGTTGTTGGTTTCGAGTATTAGACCAGCGAAAATTTTGATCGTTTCTCATGCATTCCTTAACTTCACACTTCCATATCTCGCGAAGGGATTGACGAACTCGAGAATCTCCTATTGCATCTGAAAGCAGAAACTCGCCCGATTACAACGGTATGTGTATTTTTCCCCTAGGCCATTGTAGTTATTGGTTTCGAGTATCAGACTTGCGAAAATTTTGATGGTTTCTCATCCATTCCTTAAATTCCAACTCCCATATCTCGCGAACGGATTGACGAACTCGAGAATTTCCTATTGCATCTGAAAGCAGAAACTCGCCCGATTACAACGGTATGTGTATTTTTCCCCTAGGCCATAGTAGTTATTGATTTCAAGTATCAGACTTGCGAAAATTGTGATGGTTTCTCAACCATTCCTTAACTTCAGACTCCCATATCTCGCGAACGGATTGACGAACTCGAGAATTTCCTGTTGCATATGAAAGCAGAAACTCGCCCGATTACAACGGTGTGTGTACTTTTCCCCTAGGCCATTCCAGTTGTTGGTTTCGAGTATCAGACTTGCGAAAATTTTGATGGTCTCTCAACCATTCCTTAACTTCGAACTCCCATATCTCGCGAACGGATTGACGAATTCGAGTAATGCCTGTTGCATATGAAAGTAGAAACTCGCCCGATTACAACGGCATGTGTATTTTTCCCCTAGGCCATTGTAGTTATTGGTTTCGTGTATCAGACTTGCGAAAATTTTGATGGTTTCTCAACCATTCCTTAACTTCAAACTCCCATATCTCGCGAACGGATTGACGAACTCGAGAAATTCCTGTTGCATCTGAAAGTAGAAAGTCGCCCGATTACAACGGTATGTGTATTTTTCCCCTATGCCTTTGAAGTTATTGGTTTCGAGTATCAGACTTGCGAAAATTTCGATGGTTTCTCAACCATTCCTTATATTCACACTTCCATATCTCGCGAACGGAATGACGAACTCGAGAATTTCCTGTTGCATCTGAAAGCAGAAACTCGCCCAATTACAACGGTGTGTGTACTTTTCCCCTAGGCCATTCCAGTTGTTGGTTTCGAGTATTAGACCAGCGAAAATTTTGATCGTTTCTCATGCATTCCTTAACTTCACACTCCCGTATCCCGCGAACGGATTGACGAACTCGAGAAATTCCTGTTGCATGTGAAAGTAGAAAGTCGCCCGATTACAACGGTATGTGCATTTTTCCCCTAGGCCATTGTAGTTATTGGTTTCGTGTATCAGACTTGCGAAAATTTTGATGGTTTCTCAACCATTCCTTAACTTCAAACTCCCATATCTCGCGAACGGATTGACGAACTCGAGAAATTCCTGTTGCATCTGAAAGTAGAAAGTCGCCCGATTACAACGGTATGTGTATTTTTCCCCTATGCCTTTGAAGTTATTGGTTTCGAGTATCAGACTTGCGAAAATTTCGATGGTTTCTCAACCATTCCTTTTTTTCACACTTCCATATCTCGCGAACGGATTGACGAACTCGAGAATTTCCTATTGCATCTGAAAGCAGAAACTCGCCCGATTACAACGGTATGTGTATTTTCCCCCTAGGCCATTGTAGTTATTGGATTCGCGTATCGGACTTGCGAAAATTTTGATGATTTCTCAACCATTCCTTAACTTCAAATTCCCATATCCCGCGAACGGATTGACGAACTCGAGAAATTCCTGTTGCATGTGAAAGTAGAAAGTCGCCCGATTACAACGGTATGTGTATTTTTCCCCTATGCCTTTGAAGTTATTGGTTTCGAGTATCAGACTTGCGAAAATTTCGATGGTTTCTCAACCATTCCTTATATTCACACTTCCATATCTCGCGAACGGAATGACGAACTCGAGAATTTCCTGTTGCATCTGAAAGCAGAAACTCGCCCAATTACAACGGTGTGTGTACTTTTCCCCTAGGCCATTCCAGTTGTTGGTTTCGAGTATTAGACCAGCGAAAATTTTGATCGTTTCTCATGCATTCCTTAACTTCACACTTCCATATCTCGCGAAGGGTTTGACGAACTCGAGAATTTCCTATTGCATCTGAAAGCAGAAACTCGCCCGATTACAACGGTATGTGTATTTTTCCCCTAGGCCATTGTAGTTATTGGTTTCGAGTATCAGACTTGCGAAAATTTTGATGGTTTCTCATCCATTCCTTAAATTCCAACTCCCATATCTCGCGAACGGATTGACGAACTCGAGAATTTCCTGTTGCATCTGAAAGCAGAAACTCGCCCAATTACAACGGTGTGTGTACTTTTCCCCTAGGCCATTCCAGTTGTTGGTTTCGAGTATTAGACCAGCGAAAATTGTGATGGTTTCTCAACCATTCCTTAACTTCAGACTCCCATATCTCGCGAACGGATTGACGAACTCGAGAAATTCCTGTTGCATGTGAAAGTAGACAGTCGCCCGATTACAACGGTATGTGTATTTTTTCCCTAGGCCTTTGAAGTTATTGGTTTCGACTATCAGACTTGCGAAAATTTTGATGATTTCTCAACCATTCCTTAACTTCAAATTCCCATATCCCACGAACGGATTGACGCACACGAGAAATTCCTGTTGCATGTGAAAGTAGAAAGTCGCCCGATTACAACGGTATGTTTATTTTTCCCCTAGGCCTTTGAAGTTAATGGTTTCGAGTATCAGACTTGCGAAAATTTTGATGGTTCCTCAACCATTCCTTAACTTCGAACTCCCATATCTCGCGAACGGATTGACGAACTCGAGTAATGCCTGTTGCATCTGAAAGTAGAAACTCGCCCGATTACAACGGCATGTGTATTTTTCCCCTAGGCCATTGTAGTTATTGGTTTCGTGTATCAGATTTGCGAAAATTTTGATGGTTTCTCAACCATTCCTTAACTTCAAACTCCCATATCTCGCGAACGGATTGACGAACTCGAGAAATTCCTGTTGCATCTGAAAGTAGAAACTCGCCCGATTACAATGGTACGTGTACTTTTCCCCTAGGCCATTCCAGTTATTGGTTTCGAGTATCAGACCAGCGAAAATTTTGATGGTTTCTCAACCATTCCTTAACTTGAGACTTCCATATCTCGCGAACGGATTGACGAACTCGAGAATTTCCTATTGCATCTGAAAGCAGAAACTCGCCCGATTACGACGGTGTGTGTACTTTTCCCCTACGCCATTCCAGTTGTTGGTTTCGAGTATCAGACAAGCGAAAATTTTGATGGTTTCTCAAGCATTCCTTAACTTCAAACTTCCATATCTCGCGAACGGATTGACGAACTCGAGAATTTCCTATTGCATCTGAATGCAGAAACTCCCCCGATTACAATGGTATGTGTATTTTTCCCCTAGGCATTTGTAGTTGTTGGTTTCGAGTATCAGACTTGCGAAAATTTTGATGGTTTCTCAACCATTCCTTAACTTCGAACTCCCATATCTCGCGAACGGATTGACGAACTCGAGTAATGCCTGTTGCATCTGAAAGTAGAAACTCGCCCGATTACAACGGCATGTGTATTTTTCCCCTAGGCCATTCCAGTTATTGGTTTCGAGTATCAGACCAGCGAAAATTTTGATGGTTTCTCAACCATTCCTTAACTTCAAATTCCCATATCCCGCGAACGGATTGACGAACTCGAGAAATTCCTGTTGCATGTGAAAGTAGAAAGTCGCCCGATTACAACGGTATGTGTATTTTTCCCCTATGCCTTTGAAGTTATTGGTTTCGAGTATCAGACTTGCGAAAATTTCGATGGTTTCTCAACCATTCCTTATATTCACACTTCCATATCTCGCGAACGGAATGACGAACTCGAGAATTTCCTGTTGCATCTGAAAGCAGAAACTCGCCCAATTACAACGGTGTGTGTACTTTTCCCCTAGGCCATTCCAGTTGTTGGTTTCGAGTATTAGACCAGCGAAAATTTTGATCGTTTCTCATGCATTCCTTAACTTCACACTTCCATATCTCGCGAAGGGTTTGACGAACTCGAGAATTTCCTATTGCATCTGAAAGCAGAAACTCGCCCGATTACAACGGTATGTGTATTTTTCCCCTAGGCCATTGTAGTTATTGGTTTCGAGTATCAGACTTGCGAAAATTTTGATGGTTTCTCATCCATTCCTTAAATTCCAACTCCCATATCTCGCGAACGGATTGACGAACTCGAGAATTTCCTGTTGCATCTGAAAGCAGAAACTCGCCCAATTACAACGGTGTGTGTACTTTTCCCCTAGGCCATTCCAGTTGTTGGTTTCGAGTATTAGACCAGCGAAAATTGTGATGGTTTCTCAACCATTCCTTAACTTCAGACTCCCATATCTCGCGAACGGATTGACGAACTCGAGAAATTCCTGTTGCATGTGAAAGTAGACAGTCGCCCGATTACAACGGTATGTGTATTTTTTCCCTAGGCCTTTGAAGTTATTGGTTTCGACTATCAGACTTGCGAAAATTTTGATGATTTCTCAACCATTCCTTAACTTCAAATTCCCATATCCCACGAACGGATTGACGCACACGAGAAATTCTTGCTGCATGTGAAAGTAGAAAGTCGCCCGATTACAACGGTATGTTTATTTTTCCCCTAGGCCTTTGAAGTTAATGGTTTCGAGTATCAGACTTGCGAAAATTTTGATGGTTCCTCAACCATTCCTTAACTTCGAACTCCCATATCTCGCGAACGGATTGACGAACTCGAGTAATGCCTGTTGCATCTGAAAGTAGAAACTCGCCCGATTACAACGGCATGTGTATTTTTCCCCTAGGCCATTGTAGTTATTGGTTTCGTGTATCAGATTTGCGAAAATTTTGATGGTTTCTCAACCATTCCTTAACTTCAAACTCCCATATCTCGCGAACGGATTGACGAACTCGAGAAATTCCTGTTGCATCTGAAAGTAGAAACTCGCCCGATTACAATGGTACGTGTACTTTTCCCCTAGGCCATTCCAGTTATTGGTTTCGAGTATCAGACCAGCGAAAATTTTGATGGTTTCTCAACCATTCCTTAACTTGAGACTTCCATATCTCGCGAACGGATTGACGAACTCGAGAATTTCCTATTGCATCTGAAAGCAGAAACTCGCCCGATTACGACGGTGTGTGTACTTTTCCCCTACGCCATTCCAGTTGTTGGTTTCGAGTATCAGACAAGCGAAAATTTTGATGGTTTCTCAAGCATTCCTTAACTTCAAACTTCCATATCTCGCGAACGGATTGACGAACTCGAGAATTTCCTATTGCATCTGAATGCAGAAACTCCCCCGATTACAATGGTATGTGTATTTTTCCCCTAGGCATTTGTAGTTGTTGGTTTCGAGTATCAGACTTGCGAAAATTTTGATGGTTTCTCAACCATTCCTTAACTTCGAACTCCCATATCTCGCGAACGGATTGACGAACTCGAGTAATGCCTGTTGCATCTGAAAGTAGAAACTCGCCCGATTACAACGGCATGTGTATTTTTCCCCTAGGCCATTGTAGTTATTGGTTTCGTGAATCAGACTTGCGAAAATTTTGATGGTTTCTCAACCATTCCATAACTTCAAACTCCCATATCTCGCGAACGGATTGACGAACTCGAGAAATTCCTGTTGCATCTGAAAGTAGAAACTCGCCCGATTACAATGGTACGTTTACTTTTCCCCTAGGCCATTCCAGTTATTGGTTTCGAGTATCAGACCAGCGAAAATTTTGATGGTTTCTCAACCATTCCTTAACTTCAAACTCCCGTATCCCGCGAACGGATTGACGAACTCGAGAAATTCCTGTTGCATGTGAAAGTAGAAAGACGCCCGATTACAACGGTATGTGCATTTTTCCCCTAGGCCATTGTAGTTATTGGTTTCGAGTATCAGACTTGCGAAAATTTTGATGGTTTCTCAACCATTCCTTAACTTCCAACTCCCATATCTCGCGAACGGATTGACGAACTCGAGAATTTCCTATTGCATCTGAAAGCAGAAACTCGCCCGATTACAAAGATATGTGTGTTTTCCCCCTAGGCCTTTGTAGTTGTTGGTTTCGAGTATCAGACTTGCGAAAATTTTGATGGTTTCTCAACCATTCCATAACTTCAAACTCCCATATCTCGCGAACGGATTGACGAACTCGAGAAATTCCTGTTGCATCTGAAAGTAGAAACTCGCCCGATTACAACGGTATGTGTATTTTTGCCCTAGGCCATTGTAGTTATTGGATTCGCGTATCGGACTTGCGAAAATTTTGATGATTTCTCAACCATTCCTTAACTTCAAATTCCCATATCCCGCGAACGGATTGACGAACACGAGAAATTCCTGTTGCATGTGAAAGTAGAAAGTCGCCCGATTACAACGGTATGTGTATTTTTCCCCTAGGCCTTTGAAGTTAATGGTTTCGAGTATCAGACTTTCGAAAATTTTGATGGTTCCTCAACCATTCCTTATTTTCACACTTCCATATCTCGCGAACGGATTGACGAACTCGAGAATTTCCTGTTGCATCTGAAAGCAGAAACTCGCCCGATTACAACGGTGTGTGTACTTTTCCCCTAGGCCATTCCAGTTGTTGGTTTCGAGTATCAGACCAGCGAAAATTTTGATGTTTTCTCAAGCATTCCTTAACTTGAGACTTCCATATCTCGCGAACGGATTGACGAACTCGAGAATTTCCTATTGCATCTGAATGCAGAAACTCGCCCGATTACAACGGTATGTGTATTTTTGCCCTAGGCAATAGTAGTTGTTTGTTTCGAGTATCAGACCAGCGAAAATTTTGATGGTTTCTAATGCATTCCTTAACTTCAACCTTCCATATCTCGCGAACGGATTGACGAACTCGAGAATTTCCTATTGCATCTGGCAGCAGAAACTCGCCCGATTACAATGGTATGTGTATTTTTCCCCTAGGCATTTGTAGTTATTGGTTTCGAGTATCAGACTTGCGATAATTTTGATGGTTTCTCAACCATTCCTTAACTTCAAACTCCCATATCTCGCGAACGGATTGACGAACTCGAGAAATTCCTGTTGCATCTGAAAGTAGAAACTCGCCGGATTACAACGGTATGTGTATTTTCCCCCTAGACCATTGTAGTTATTGGATTCGCGTATCGGACTTGCGAAAATTTTGATGATTTCTCAACCATTCCTTAACTTCAAATTCCCATATCCCGCGAACGGATTGACGAACTCGAGAAATTCATGTTGCATGTGAAAGTAGAAAGTCGCCCGATTACAACGGTATGTGTATTTTTCCCCTATGCCTTTGAAGTTATTGGTTTCGAGTATCAGACTTGCGAAAATTTCGATGGTTTCTCAACCATTCCTTATATTCACACTTCCATATCTCGCGAACGGAATGACGAACTCGAGAATTTCCTGTTGCATCTGAAAGCAGAAACTCGCCCAATTACAACGGTGTGTGTACTTTTCCCCTAGGCCATTCCAGTTGTTGGTTTCGAGTATTAGACCAGCGAAAATTTTGATCGTTTCTCATGCATTCCTTAACTTCACACTTCCATATCTCGCGAAGGGATTGACGAACTCGAGAATTTCCTATTGCATCTGAAAGCAGAAACTCGCCCGATTACAACGGTATGTGTATTTTTCCCTTAGGCCATTGTAGTTATTGGTTTCGAGTATCAGACTTGCGAAAATTTTGATGGTTTCTCATCCATTCCTTAAATTCCAACTCCCATATCTCGCGAACGGATTGACGAACTCGAGAATTTCCTATTGCATCTGAAAGCAGAAACTCGCCCGATTACAACGGTATGTGTATTTTTCCCCTAGGCCATAGTAGTTATTGATTTCAAGTATCAGACTTGCGAAAATTGTGATGGTTTCTCAACCATTCCTTAACTTCAGACTCCCATATCTCGCGAACGGATTGACGAACTCGAGAAATTCCTGTTGCATGTGAAAGTAGAAAGTCGCCCGATTACAACGGTATGTGTATTTTTCCCCTAGGCCTTTGAAGTTATTGGTTTCGAGTATCAGACTTGCGAAAATTTTGATGGTTTCTCAACCATTCCTTAACTTCGAACTCCCATATCTCGCGAACGGATTGACGAACTCGAGTAATGCCTGTTGCATCTGAAAGTAGAAACTCGCCCGATTACAACGGCATGTGTATTTTTCCCCTAGGCCATTGTAGTTATTGGTTTCGTGTATCAGATTTGCGAAAATTTTGATGGTTTCTCAACCATTCCTTAACTTCAAACTCCCATATCTCGCGAACGGATTGACGAACTCGAGAAATTCCTGTTGCATCTGTAAGTAGAAACTCGCCCGATTACAACGGCATGTGTATTTTTCCCCTAGGCCATTGTAGTTATTGGTTTCGTGTATCAGAATTGCGAAAATTTTGATGGTTTCTCAACCATTCCTTAACTTCAAACTCCCATATCTCGCGAACGGATTGACGAACTCGAGAAATTCCTGTTGCATCTGAAAGTAGAAACTCGCCCGATTACAATGGTACGTGTACTTTTCCCGTAGGCCATTCCAGCTATTGGTTTCGAGTATCAGACCAGCGAAAATTTTGATGGTTTCTCAACCATTCCTTAACTTCAAACTCCCGTATCCCGCGAACGGATTGACGAACTCGAGAAATTCCTGTTGCATGTGAAAGTAGAAAGTCGCCCGATTACAACGGTATGTGCATTTTTCCCCTAGGCCATTGTAGTTATTGGTTTCGAGTATCAGACCAGCGAAAATTTTGATGTTTTCTCAAGAATTCCTTAACTTGAGACTTCCATATCTCGCGAACGGATTGACGAACTCGAGAATTTCCTATTGCATCTGACAGCAGAAACTCGCCGATTACAATGGTATGTGTATTTTTCCCCTAGGCGTTTGTAGTTATTGGTTTCGAGTATCAGACTTGCGATAATTTTGATGGTTTCTCAACCATTCCTTAACTTCAAACTCCCATATCTCGCGAACGGATTGACGAACTCGAGAAATTCCTGTTGCATCTGAAAGTAGAAACTCGCCCGATTACAACGGTATGTGTATTTTCCCCCTAGGCCATTGTAGTTATTGGATTCGCGTATCGGACTTGCGAAAATTTTGATGATTTCTCAACCATTCCTTAACTTCAAATTCCCATATCCCGCGAACGGATTGACGAACTCGAGAAATTCCTGTTGCATGTGAAAGTAGAAAGTCGCCCGATTACAACGGTATGTGTATTTTTTCCCTATGCCTTTGAAGTTATTGGTTTCGAGTATCAGACTTGCGAAAATTTCGATGGTTTCTCAACCATTCCTTATATTCACACTTCCATATCTCGCGAACGGAATGACGAACTCGAGAATTTCCTGTTGCATCTGAAAGCAGAAACTCGCCCAATTACAACGGTGTGTGTACTTTTCCCCTAGGCCATTCCAGTTGTTGGTTCCGAGTATTAGACCAGCGAAAATTTTGATCGTTTCTCATGCATTCCTTAACTTCACACTTCCATACCTCGCGAACGGATTGACGAACTCGAGAATTTCCTATTGCATCTGACAGCAGAAACTCGCCGATTACAATGGTATGTGTATTTTTCCCCTAGGCGTTTGTAGTTATTGGTTTCGAGTATCAGACTTGCGATAATTTTGATGGTTTCTCAACCATTCCTTAACTTCAAACTCCCATATCTCGCGAACGGATTGACGAACTCGAGAAATTCCTGTTGCATCTGAAAGTAGAAACTCGCCCGATTACAACGGTATGTGTATTTTCCCCCTAGGCCATTGTAGTTATTGGATTCGCGTATCGGACTTGCGAAAATTTTGATGATTTCTCAACCATTCCTTAACTTCAAATTCCCATATCCCGCGAACGGATTGACGAACTCGAGAAATTCCTGTTGCATGTGAAAGTAGAAAGTCGCCCGATTACAACCGTATGTGTATTTTTTCCCTATGCCTTTGAAGTTATTGGTTTCGAGTATCAGACTTGCGAAAATTTCGATGGTTTCTCAACCATTCCTTATATTCACACTTCCATATCTCGCGAACGGAATGACGAACTCGAGAATTTCCTGTTGCATCTGAAAGCAGAAACTCGCCCAATTACAACGGTGTGTGTACTTTTCCCCTAGGCCATTCCAGTTGTTGGTTTCGAGTATCAGACCAGCGAAAATTTTGATGTTTTCTCAAGCATTCCTTAACTTGAGACTTCCATATCTCGCGAACGGATTGACGAACTCGAGAATTTCCTATTGCATCTGAATGCAGAAACTCGCCCGATTACAACGGTATGTGTATTTTTGCCCTAGGCGTTTGTAGTTATTGGTTTCGAGTATCAGACTTGCGATAATTTTGATGGTTTCTCAACCATTCCTTAACTTCAAACTCCCATATCTCGCGAACGGATTGACGAACTCGAGAAATTCCTGTTGCATGTGAAAGTAGAAAGTCTCCCGATTACAACGGTATGTGTATTTTTTCCCTAGCCCTCTGAAGTTATTGGTTTCGAGTATCAGACTTGCGAAAATTTTGATGGTTTCTCAAGCATTCCTTAGCTTCAAACTTCCATATCTCGCGAACGGATTGACGAACTCGAGAATTTTCTATTGCATCTGAAAGCAGAAACTCGCCCGATTACGACGGTGTGTGTACTTTTCCCCTAGGCCATTCCAGTTGTTGGTTTCGAGTATCAGACTAGCGAAAATTTTGATTGTTTCTCAACCATTCCTTAACTTCAAACTTCCATATCTCGCGAACGGATTGACGAACTCGAGAATTTCCTATTGCATCTGAATGCAGCAACTCGCCCGATTACAACGGTATGTGTATTTTTGCCCTAGGCCATAGTAGTTGTTGGTTTCGAGTATCAGACCAGCGAAAGTTTTGATGGTTTCTCATGCATTCCTGAACTTCAAACTTCCATATCTCGCGAACGGATTGACGAACTCGAGAATTTCCTATTGCATCTGACAGCAGAAACTCGCCCGATTACAATGGTATGTGTATTTTTATCCTAGGCATTTGTAGTTATTGGTATCGTGTATCAGACTTGCGAAAATTTTGATGGTTTCTCAACCATTCCTTAACTTCAAACTCCCATATCTCGCGAACGGATTGACGAACTCGAGAAATTCCTGTTGCATCTGAAAGTAGAAACTCGCCCGATTACAACGGTATGTGTATCTTTCCCCTAGGCCTTTGTATTATAGTTATTGGATTCGAGTATCAGACTTGCGAAAATTTTGATGGTTTCTCAACCATTCCTTAACTTCAAACACACATATCCCGCGAACGGATTGACGAACTCGAAAAATTCCTGTTGCATCTGAAAGTAGAAACTCGCCCGATTACAACGGTGTGTGTATTTTTGCCCTAGGCCATTGTATTTATTGGATTGGCGTATCGGACTTGCGAAAATTTTGATGATTTCTCAACCATTCCTTAACTTCAAATTCCCATATCCCGCGAACGGATTGACGAACTCGAGAAATTCCTGTTGCATGTGAAAGTAGAAAGTCGCCCGATTACAACGGTATGTGTATTTTTCCCCTAGGCCTTTGAAGTTATTGGTTTCGAGTATCAGACTTGCGAAAATTTCGATGGTTTCTCAACCATTCCTTATATTCACACTTCCATATCTCGCGAACGGAATGACGAACTCGAGAATTTCCTGTTGCATCTGAAAGCAGAAACTCGCCCAATTACAACGGTGTGTGTACTTTTCCCCTAGGCCATTCCAGTTGTTGGTTTCGAGTATTAGACCAGCGAAAATTTTGATCGTTTCTCATGCATTCCTTAACTTCACACTTCCATATCTCGCGAACGGATTGACGAACTCGAGAATTTCCTATTGCACCTGAAAGCAGAATCTCGCCCGATTACAACGGTATGTGTATTTTTCCCCTAGGCCATTGTAGTTATTGGTTTCGAGTATCAGACTTGCGAAAATTTTGATGGTTTCTCATGCATTCCTTAACTTCCAACTCCCATATCTCGCGAACGGATTGACGAACTCGAGAATTTCCTATTGCATCTGAAAGCAGAAACTTGCCCGATTACAACGCTGTGTGTACTTTTCACCTAGGCCATTCCAGTTGTTGGTTTCGAGTATCAGACCAGCGAAAATTTTGATGGTTTCTCAAGCATTCCTTAGTTTCAAACTTCCATATCTCGCGAACGGATTGACGAACTCGAGAATTTCCTATTGCATCTGAAAGCAGAAACACGCCCGATTACAATGGTATGTGTATTTTTCCCCTAGGCATTTGTAGTTATTGGTTTCGAGTATCAGATCAGCGAAAATTTTGATGGTTTCTCATGCATTCCTTAACTTCACACTTCCATATCTCGCGAACGGATTGACGAACTCGAGAATTTCCTATTGCATCTGAAAGCAGAAACTCGCCCGATTACAACGGTATGTGTATTTTTCCCCTAGGCCATTGTAGTTATTGGTTTCGAGTATCAGACTTGCGAAAATTATGATGGTTTCTCAACCATTCCTCAACTTCAAACTCCCATATCTCGCGAACGGATTGACGAACTCGAGAAATTCCTGTTGCATCTGAAATTAGAAACTCGGCCGATTACAACGGTATGTGTATTTTTCCCCCAGGCCTTTGAAGTTATTGGTTTCGAGTATCAGACTTGCGAAAATTTTGATGGTTTCTCAACCATTCCTTATTTTCACACTTCCATATCTCGCGAACGGATTGACGAACTCGAGAATTTCCTATTGCATCTGAAAGCAGAAACTTGCACGATTACAACGGTGTGTGTATTTTTCCCCTAGGCCATTCCAGTTGTTGGTTTCGAGTATGAGACCTGCGAAAATGTTGATTGTTTCTCAACCATTCTTTAACTTCAAACTCCCATATCCCGCGAACGGATTGACGAACTCGAGAGTTTCCTATTGCATCTGAAAGCAGAAACTCGCCCGATTACAACGGTATGTGTATTTTTGCCTTAGACCATAGTAGTTATTGGATTCGAGTAGCAGACTTGCGAAAATTTTGCTGATTTCTCAACCATTCCTTAACTTCAAACTGCCATATCTCGCGAACGCATTGACGAACTCGAGAAATTCCTGTTGCATGTGAAAGTAGAATCTCGCCCGATTACAATGGTATGTGTATTTTTCCCGTAGGCATTTGTGGTTATTGGTTTCGAGTATCAGACTTGCGAAAATTTTGATAGTTTCTCAAACATTCCTTAACTTCAAACTCCCATATCCCGCGAACGGATTGACGAACACGAGAAATTCCTGTTGCATGTGAAAGTAGAAAGTCGCCCGATTACAACGGTATGTGTATTTTTCCCCTAGGCCTTTGAAGTTATTGGTTTCGAGTATCAGACTTGCGAAAATTTTGATGGTTTCTCAACCATTCCTTATTTTCACACTTCCATATCTCGCGAACGGATTGACGAACTCGAAAATTTCCTATTGCATCTGAAAGCAGAAACTCGCCCGATTACGACGGTGTGTGTACTTTTCCCCTACGCCATTCCAGTTGTTGGTTTCGAGTATCAGACAAGCGAAAATTTTGATGGTTTCTCAAGCATTCCTTAACTTCAAACTTCCATATCTCGCGAACGGATTGACGAACTCGAGAATTTCCTATTGCATCTGAATGCAGAAACTCCCCCGATTACAACGGTATGTGTATTTTTCCCCTAGGCATTTGTAGTTGTTGGTTTCGAGTATCAGACTTGCGAAAATTTTGATGGTTTCTCAACCATTCCTTAACTTCGAACTCCCATATCTCGCGAACGGATTGACGAACTCGAGTAATGCCTGATGCATCTGAAAGTAGAAACTCGCCCGATTACTACGGCATGTGTATTTTTCCCCTAGGCCATTGTAGTTATTGGTTTCGTGTATCAGACTTGCGAAAATTTTGATGGTTTCTCAACCATTCCTTAACTTCAAACTCCCATTTCTCGCGAACGGATTGACGAACTCGAGAAATTCCTGTTGCATCTGAAAGTAGAAACTCGCCCGATTACAATGGTACGTGTACTTTTCCCCTAGGCCATTCCAGTTATTGGTTTCGAGTATCAGACCAGCGAAAATTTTGATGGTTTCTCAACCATTCCTTAACTTCAAACTCCCGTATCCCGCGAACGGATTGACGAACTCGAGAAATTCCTGTTGCATGTGAAAGTAGAAAGTCGCCCGATTACAACGGTATGTGCATTTTTCCCCTAGGCCATTGTAGTTATTGGTTTCGAGTATCAGACTTGCGAAAATTTTGATGGTTTCTCAACCATTCCTTAACTTCCAACTCCCATATCTCGCGAACGGATTGACGAACTCGAGAATTTCCTATTGCATCTGAAAGCAGAAACTCGCCCGATTACAAAGATATGTGTGTTTTCCCCCTAGGCCTTTGTAGTTGTTGGTTTCGAGTATCAGACTTGCGAAAATTTTGATGGTTTCTCAACCATTCCATAACTTCAAACTCCCATATCTCGCGAACGGATTGACGAACTCGAGAAATTCCTGTTGCATCTGAAAGTAGAAACTCGCCCGATTACAACGGTATGTGTATTTTTGCCCTAGGCCATTGTAGTTATTGGATTCGCGTATCGGACTTGCGAAAATTTTGATGATTTCTCAACCATTCCTTAACTTCAAATTCCCATATCCCGCGAACGGATTGACGAACACGAGAAATTCCTGTTGCATGTGAAAGTAGAAAGTCGCCCGATTACAACGGTATGTGTATTTTTCCCCTAGGCCTTTGAAGTTAATGGTTTCGAGTATCAGACTTGCGAAAATTTTGATGGTTTCTCAACCATTCCTTATTTTCACACTTCCATATCTCGCGAACGGATTGACGAACTCGAGAATTTCCTGTTGCATATGAAAGCAGAAACTCGCCCGATTACAACGGTGTGTGTACTTTTCCCCTAGGCCATTCCAGTTGTTGGTTTCGAGTATCAGACCAGCGAAAATTTTGATGTTTTCTCAAGCATTCCTTAACTTGAGACTTCCATATCTCGCGAACGGATTGACGAACTCGAGAATTTCCTATTGCATCTGAATGCAGAAACTCGCCCGATTACAACGGTATGTGTATTTTTGCCCTAGGCAATAGTAGTTGTTTGTTTCGAGTATCAGACCAGCGAAAATTTTGATGGTTTCTAATGCATTCCTTAACTTCAAACTTCCATATCTCGCGAACGGATTGACGAACTCGAGAATTTCCTATTGCATCTGACAGCAGAAACTCGCCCGATTACAATGGTATGTGTATTTTTCCCCTAGGCATTTGTAGTTGTTGGTTTCGAGTATCAGACTTGCGAAAATTTTGATGGTTTCTCATGCATTCCTTAACTTCCAACTCCCATATCTCGCGAACGGATTGACGAACTCGAGAATTTCCTATTGCATCTGAAAGCAGAAACTCGCCCGATTACAACGCTGTGTGTACTTTTCACCTAGGCCATTCCAGTTGTTGGTTTCGAGTATCAGACCAGCGAAAATTTTGATGGTTTCTCAAGCATTCCTTAGCTTCAAACTTCCATATCTCGCGAACGGATTGACGAACTCGAGAATTTCCTATTGCATCTGAAAGCAGAAACACGCCCGATTACAATGGTATGTGTATTTTTCCCCTAGGCATTTGTAGTTATTGGTTTCGAGTATCAGATCAGCGAAAATTTTGATGGTTTCTCATGCATTCCTTAACTTCACACTTCCATATCTCGCGAACGGATTGACGAACTCGAGAATTTCCTATTGCATCTGAAAGCAGAAACTCGCCCGATTACAACGGTATGTGTATTTTTCCCCTAGGCCATTGTAGTTATTGGTTTCGAGTATCAGACTTGCGAAAATTTTGATGGTTTCTCATGCATTCCTTAACTTCAAACTTCCATATCTCGCGAACGGATTGACGAACTCGAGAATTTCCTATTGCATCTGACAGCAGAAACTCGCCCGATTACAATGGTATGTGTATTTTTCCCCTAGGCATTTGTAGTTATTGGTTTCGAGTATCAGACTTGCGAAAATTATGATGGTTTCTCAACCATTCCTCAACTTCAAACTCCCATATCTCGCGAACGGATTGACGAACTCGAGAAATTCCTGTTGCATCTGAAAGTAGAAACTCGGCCGATTACAACGGTATGTGTATTTTTCCCCCAGGCCTTTGAAGTTATTGGTTTCGAGTATCAGATTTGCGAAAATTTTGATGGTTTCTCAACCATTCCTTATTTTCACACTTCCATATCTCGCGAACGGATTGACGAACTCGAGAATTTCCTATTGCATCTGAAAGCAGAAACTTGCACGATTACAACGGTGTGTGTACTTTTCCCCTAGGCCATTCCAGTTGTTGGTTTCGAGTATGCGACCTGCGAAAATGTTGATTGTTTCTCAACCATTCTTTAACTTCAAACTCCCATATCCCGCGAACGGATTGACGAACTCGAGAGTTTCCTATTGCATCTGAAAGCAGAAACTCGCCCGATTACAACGGTATGTGTATTTTTGCCTTAGGCCATAGTAGTTATTGGATTCGAGTATCAGACTTGCGAAAATTTTGCTGATTTCTCAACCATTCCTTAACTTCAAACTGCCATATCTCGCGAACGCATTGACGAACTCGAGAAATTCCTGTTGCATGTGAAAGTAGAATCTCGCCCGATTACAATGGTATGTGTATTTTTCCCGTAGGCATTTGTGGTTATTGGTTTCGAGTATCAGACTTGCGAAAATTTTGATAGTTTCTCAAACATTCCTTAACTTCAAACTCCCATATCCCGCGAACGGATTGACGAACACGAGAAATTCCTGTTGCATGTGAAAGTAGAAAGTCGCCCGATTACAACGGTATGTGTATTTTTCCCCTAGGCCTTTGAAGTTATTGGTTTCGAGTATCAGACTTGCGAAAATTTTGATGGTTTCTCAACCATTCCTTAACTTCGAACTCCCATATCTCGCGAACGGATTGACGAACTCGAGTAATGCCTGTTGCATCTGAAAGTAGAAACTCGCCCGATTACAACGGCATGTGTATTTTTCCCCTAGGCCATTGTAGTTATTGGTTTCGTGTATCAGGCTTGCAAAAATTTTGATGGTTTCTCAACCATTCCTTAACTTCAAACTCCCATTTCTCGCGAACGGATTGACGAACTCGAGAAATTCCTGTTGCATCTGAAAGTAGAAACTCGCCCGATTACAACGGTATGTGTATTTTTGCCCTAGGCCATTGTAGTTATTGGATTCGCGTATCGGACTTGCGAAAATTTTGATGATTTCTCAACCATTCCTTAACTTCAAATTCCCATATCCCGCGAACGGATTGACGAACACGAGAAATTCCTGTTGCATGTGAAAGTAGAAAGTCGCCCGATTACAACGGTATGTGTATTTTTCCCCTAGGCCTTTGAAGTTAATGGTTTCGAGTATCAGACTTGCGAAAATTTTGATGGTTTCTCAACCATTCCTTATTTTCACACTTCCATATCTCGCGAACGGATTGACGAACTCGAGAATTTCCTGTTGCATATGAAAGCAGAAACTCGCCCGATTACAACGGTGTGTGTACTTTTCCCCTAGGCCATTCCAGTTGTTGGTTTCGAGTATCAGACCAGCGAAAATTTTGATGTTTTCTCAAGCATTCCTTAAATTGAGACTTCCATATCTCGCGAACGGATTGACGAACTCGAGAATTTCCTATTGCATCTGAATGCAGAAACTCGCCCGATTACAACGGTATGTGTATTTTTGTCCTAGGCAATAGTAGTTGTTTGTTTCGAGTATCAGACCAGCGAAAATTTTGATGGTTTCTAATGCATTCCTTAACTTCAAACTTCCATATCTCGCGAACGGATTGACGAACTCGAGAATTTCCTATTGCATCTGAAAGCAGAAACTCGCCCGATTACAACGGTATGTGTATTTTTGCCTTAGGCCATAGTAGTTATTGGATTCGAGTATCAGACTTGCGAAAATTTTGATGGTTTCTCAACCATTCCTTGACCTCAAACTCCCATTTCTCGCGAACGGATTGACGAACTCGAGAAATTCCTTTTGCATCTGAAAGCAGAAACTCGCCCGATTACAACGCTGTGTGTACTTTTCACCTAGGCCATTCCAGTTGTTGGTTTCGAGTATCAGACCAGCGAAAATTTTGATGGTTTCTCAAGCATTCCTTAGCTTCAAACTTCCATATCTCGCGAACGGATTGACGAACTCGAGAATTTCCTATTGCATCTGAAAGCAGAAACACGCCCGATTACAATGGTATGTGTATTTTTCCCCTAGGCATTTGTAGTTATTGGTTTCGAGTATCAGATCAGCGAAAATTTTGATGGTTTCTCATGCATTCCTTAACTTCACACTTCCATATCTCGCGAACGGATTGACGAACTCGAGAATTTCCTATTGCATCTGAAAGCAGAATCTCGCCCGATTACAACGGTATGTGTATTTTTCCCCTAGGCCATTGTAGTTATTGGTTTCGAGTATCAGACTTGCGAAAATTTTGATGGTTTCTCATGCATTCCTTAACTTCAAACTTCCATATCTCGCGAACGGATTGACGAACTCGAGAATTTCCTATTGCATCTGACAGCAGAAACTCGCCCGATTACAATGGTATGTGTATTTTTCCCCTAGGCATTTGTAGTTATTGGTTTCGAGTATCAGACTTGCGAAAATTATGATGGTTTCTCAACCATTCCTCAACTTCAAACTCCCATATCTCGCGAACGGATTGACGAACTCGAGAAATTCCTGTTGCATCTGAAAGTAGAAACTCGGCCGATTACAACGGTATGTGTATTTTTCCCCCAGGCCTTTGAAGTTATTGGTTTCGAGTATCAGACTTGCGAAAATTTTGATGGTTTCTCAACCATTCCTTATTTTCACACTTCCATATCTCGCGAACGGATTGACGAACTCGAAAATTTCCTATTGCATCTGAAAGCAGAAACTCGCCCGATTACGACGGTGTGTGTACTTTTCCCCTACGCCATTCCAGTTGTTGGTTTCGAGTATCAGACAAGCGAAAATTTTGATGGTTTCTCAAGCATTCCTTAACTTCAAACTTCCATATCTCGCGAACGGATTGACGAACTCGAGAATTTCCTATTGCATCTGAATGCAGAAACTCCCCCGATTACAATGGTATGTGTATTTTTCCCCTAGGCATTTGTAGTTGTTGGTTTCGAGTATCAGACTTGCGAAAATTTTGATGGTTTCTCAACCATTCCTTAACTTCGAACTCCCATATCTCGCGAACGGATTGACGAACTCGAGTAATGCCTGTTGCATCTGAAAGTAGAAACTCGCCCGATTACAACGGCATGTGTATTTTTCCCCTAGGCCATTGTAGTTATTGGTTTCGTGTATCAGACTTGCGAAAATTTTGATGGTTTCTCAACCATTCCTTAACTTCAAACTCCCATTTCTCGCGAACGGATTGACGAACTCGAGAAATTCCTGTTGCATCTGAAAGTAGAAACTCGCCCGATTACAATGGTACGTGTACTATTCCCCTAGGCCATTCCAGTTATTGGTTTCGAGTATCAGACCAGCGAAAATTTTGATGGTTTCTCAACCATTCCTTAACTTCAAACTCCCGTATCCCGCGAACGGATTGACGAACTCGAGAATTTCCTATTGCATCTGAAAGCAGAAACTCGCCCGATTACAAAGATATGTGCATTTTTCCCCTAGGCCATTGTAGTTATTGGTTTCGAGTATCAGACTTGCGAAAATTTTGATGGTTTCTCAACCATTCCTTAACTTCCAACTCCCATATCTCGCGAACGGATTGACGAACTCGAGAATTTCCTATTGCATCTGAAAGCAGAAACTCGCCCGATTACAAAGATATGTGTGTTTTCCCCCTAGGCCTTTGTAGTTGTTGGTTTCGAGTATCAGACTTGCGAAAATTTTGATGGTTTCTCAACCATTCCATAACTTCAAACTCCCATATCTCGCGAACGGATTGACGAACTCGAGAAATTCCTGTTGCATCTGAAAGTAGAAACTCGCCCGATTACAACGGTATGTGTATTTTTGCCCTAGGCCATTGTAGTTATTGGATTCGCGTATCGGACTTGCGAAAATTTTGATGATTTCTCAACCATTCCTTAACTTCAAATTCCCATATCCCGCGAACGGATTGACGAACACGAGAAATTCCTGTTGCATGTGAAAGTAGAAAGTCGCCCGATTACAACGGTATGTGTGTTTTTCCCCTAGGCCATTGAAGTTAATGGTTTCGAGTATCAGACTTGCGAAAATTTTGATGGTTTCTCAACCATTCCTTATTTTCACACTTCCATATCTCGCGAACGGATTGACGATCTCGACAATTTCCTGTTGCATATGAAAGCAGAAACTCGCCCGATTACAACGGTGTGTGTACTTTTCCCCTAGGCCATTCCAGTTGTTGGTTTCGAGTATCAGACCAGCGAAAATTTTGATGTTTTCTCAAGCATTCCTTAACTTGAGACTTCCATATCTCGCGAACGGATTGACGAACTCGAGAATTTCCTATTGCATCTGAATGCAGAAACTCGCCCGATTACAACGGTATGTGTATTTTTGCCCTAGGCAATAGTAGTTGTTTGTTTCGAGTATCAGACCAGCGAAAATTTTGATGGTTTCTAATGCATTCCTTAACTTCAAACTTCCATATCTCGCGAACGGATTGACGAACTCGAGAATTTCCTATTGCATCTGACAGCAGAAACTCGCCCGATTACAATGGTATGTGTATTTTTCCCCTAGGCATTTGTAGTTATTGGTTTCGAGTATCAGACTTGCGATAATTTTGATGGTTTCTCAACCATTCCTTAACTTCAAACTCCCATATCTCGCGAACGGATTGACGAACTCGAGAAATTCCTGTTGCATCTGAAAGTAGAAACTCGCCCGATTACAACGGTATGT
The DNA here is from genome assembly GCF_051014685.1 of Ptiloglossa arizonensis. Classification (NCBI taxonomy): domain Eukaryota; kingdom Metazoa; phylum Arthropoda; class Insecta; order Hymenoptera; family Colletidae; genus Ptiloglossa; species Ptiloglossa arizonensis. Next base: position 1,114,188 of record NW_027478397.1, read on the forward strand.
GTATTTTCCCCCTAGGCCATTGTAGTTATTGGTTTCGAGTATCAGACTTGCGAAAATTTTGATGGTTTCTCAACCATTCCTTAACTTCCAACTCCCATATCTCGCGAACGGATTGACGAACTCGAGAATTTCCTATTGCATCTGAAAGCAGAAACTCGCCCGATTACAACGGTATGTGTATTTTTCCCCTAGGCCCTAGTAGTTATTGATTTCAAGTATCAGAATTGCGAAAATTGTGATGGTTTCTCAACCATTCCTTAACTTCAAACTCCCATATCTCGCGAACGGATTGACGAACTCGAGAAATTCCTGTTGCATCTGAAAGTAGAAACTCGCCCGATTACAAAGATATGTGTGTTTTCCCCCTAGGCCTTTGTAGTTGTTTGTTTCGAGTATCAGACTTGCGAAAATTTTGATGGTTTCTCAACCATTCCTTAACTTCAAACTCCCATATCCCGCGAACGGATTGACGAACTCGAGAAATTCCTGTTGCATGTGAAAGTAGAAAGTCGCCCGATTACAACGGTATGTGCATTTTTCCCCTAGGCCATTGTAGTTATTGCATGCGAGTATCAGACTTGCGAAAATTTTGATGATTTCTCAATCATTCCTTAACTTCGAACTCCCATATCTCGCGAACGGATTGACGAACTCGAGTAATGCCTGTTGCATCTGAAAGTAGAAACTCGCCCGATTACAACGGCATGTGTATTTTTCCCCTAGGCCATTGTAGTTATTGGTTTCGAGTATCAGACTTGCGAAAATTTTGATGGTTTCTCAACCATTCCTTAACTTCAAACTCCCATTTCTCGCGAACAGATTGACGAACTCGAGAAATTCCTGTTGCTTCTGAAAGTAGAAACTCGCCCGATTACAATGGTACGTGTACTTTTCCCCTAGGCCATTCCAGTTATTGGTTTCGAGTATCAGACCAGCGAAAATTTTGATGGTTTCTCAACCATTCCTTAACTTCAAACACCCGTATCCCGCGAACGGATTGACGAACTCGAGAAATTCCTGTTGCATGTGAAAGTAGAAAGTCGCCCGATTACAACGGTATGTGCATTTTTCCCCTAGGCCATTGTAGTTATTGGTTTCGAGTATCAGACTTGCGAAAATTTTGATGGTTTCTCAACCATTCCTTAACTTCCAACTCCCATATCTCGCGAACGGATTGACGAACTCGAGAATTTCCTATTGCATCTGAAAGCAGAAACTCGCCCGATTACAAAGATATGTGGGTTTTCCCCCTAGGCCTTTGTAGTTGTTGGTTTCGAGTATCAGACTTGCGAAAATTTTGATGGTTTCTCAACCATTCCATAACTTCAAACTCCCATATCTCGCGAACGGATTGACGAACTCGAGAAATTCCTGTTGCATCTGAAAGTAGAAACTCGCCCGATTACAACGGTATGTGTATTTTTGCCCTAGGCCATTGTAGTTATTGGTTTCGGGTATCAGACCAGCGAAAATTTTGATGGTTTCTAATGCATTCCTTAACTTCAAACTTCCATATCTCGCGAACGGATTGACGAACTCGAGAATTTCCTATTGCATCTGACAGCAGAAACTCGCCCGATTACAATGGTATGTGTACTTTCCCCTAGGCATTTGTAGTTATTGGTTTCGAGTATCAGACTTGCGATAATTTTGATGGTTTCTCAACCATTCCTTAACTTCAAACTCCCATATCTCGCGAACGGATTGACGAACTCGAGAAATTCCTGTTGCATCTGAAAGTAGAAACTCGCCCGATTACAACGGTATGTGTATTTTCCCCCTAGGCCATTGTAGTTATTGGTTTCGAGTATCAGACTTGCGAAAATTTTGATGGTTTCTCAACCATTCCTTAACTTCCAACTCCCATATCTCGCGAACGGATTGACGAACTCGAGAATTTCCTATTGCATCTGAAAGCAGAAACTCGCCCGATTACAACGGTATGTGTATTTTTCCCCTAGGCCCTAGTAGTTATTGATTTCAAGTATCAGAATTGCGAAAATTGTGATGGTTTCTCAACCATTCCTTAACTTCAAACTCCCATATCTCGCGAACGGATTGACGAACTCGAGAAATTCCTGTTGCATCTGAAAGTAGAAACTCGCCCGATTACAAAGATATGTGTGTTTTCCCCCTAGGCCTTTGTAGTTGTTTGTTTCGAGTATCAGACTTGCGAAAATTTTGATGGTTTCTCAACCATTTATTAACTTCAAACTCCCATATCTCGCGAACGGATTGACGAATTCGAGAAATTCCTGTTGCATGTGAAAGTAGAAAGTCGCCCGATTACAATGGTACGTGTACTTTTCCCCTAGGCCATTCCAGTTATTGGTTTCGAGTATCAGACCAGCGAAAATTTTGATGGTTTCTCAACCATTCCTTAACTTCAAACTCCCATATCCCGCGAACGGATTGACGAACTCGAGAAATTCCTGTTGCATGTGAAAGTAGAAAGTCGCCCGATTACAACGGTATGTGCATTTTTCCCCTAGGCCATTGTAGTTATTGCATGCGAGTATCAGACTTGCGAAAATTTTGATGATTTCTCAATCATTCCTTAACTTCGAACTCCCATATCTCGCGAACGGATTGACGAACTCGAGTAATGCCTGTTGCATCTGAAAGTAGAAACTCGCCCGATTACAACGGCATGTGTATTTTTCCCCTAGGCCATTGTAGTTATTGGTTTCGAGTATCAGACTTGCGAAAATTTTGATGGTTTCTCAACCATTCCTTAACTTCAAACTCCCATTTCTCGCGAACAGATTGACGAACTCGAGAAATTCCTGTTGCTTCTGAAAGTAGAAACTCGCCCGATTACAATGGTACGTGTACTTTTCCCCTAGGCCATTCCAGTTATTGGTTTCGAGTATCAGACCAGCGAAAATTTTGATGGTTTCTCAACCATTCCTTAACTTCAAACACCCGTATCCCGCGAAAGGATTGACGAACTCGAGAAATTCCTGTTGCATGTGAAAGTAGAAAGTCGCCCGATTACAACGGTATGTGCATTTTTCCCCTAGGCCATTGTAGTTATTGGTTTCGAGTATCAGACTTGCGAAAATTTTGATGGTTTCTCAACCATTCCTTAACTTCCAACTCCCATATCTCGCGAACGGATTGACGAACTCGAGAATTTCCTATTGCATCTGAAAGCAGAAACTCGCCCGATTACAAAGATATGTGTGTTTTCCCCCTAGGCCTTTGTAGTTGTTGGTTTCGAGTATCAGACTTGCGAAAATTTTGATGGTTTCTCAACCATTCCATAACTTCAAACTCCCATATCTCGCGAACGGATTGACGAACTCGAGAAATTCCTGTTGCATCTGAAAGTAGAAACTCGCCCGATTACAACGGTATGTGTATTTTTCCCCTAGGCCATTGTAGTTATTGGATTCGCGTATCGGACTTGCGAAAATTTTGATGATTTCTCAACCATTCCTTAACTTCAAATTCCCATATCCCGCGAACGGATTGACGAACACGAGAAATTCCTGTTGCATGTGAAAGTAGAAAGACGCCCGATTACAACGGTATGTGTATCTTTCCCCTAGTCCTTTGAAGTTATTGGTTTCGAGTATCAGACCAGCGAAAATTTTGATGGTTTCTGATGCATTCCTTAACTTCAAACTTCCATATCCCGCGAACGGATTGACGAACACGAGAAATTCCTGTTGCATGTGAAAGTAGAAAGTCGCCCGATTACAACGGAATGTGCATTTTTCCCCTAGGCCATTGTAGTTATTGCATGCGAGTATCAGACTTGCGAAAATTTTGATGGTTTCTCAACCAATCCTTAACTTCAAACTCCCATTTATCGCGAACGGATTAACGAACTCGAGAAATTCCTGTTGCATCTGAAAGTAGAAACTCGCCCGATTACAATGGTACGTGTACTTTTCCCCTAGGCCATTCCAGTTATTGGTTTCGAGTATCAGACCAGCGAAAATTTTGATGGTTTCTCAACCATTCCTTAACTTCAAACACCCGTATCCCGCGAACGGATTGACGAACTCGAGAATTTCCTATTGCATCTGAAAGCAGAAACTCGCCCGATTACAAAGATATGTGTGTTTTCCCCCTAGGCCTTTGTAGTTGTTGGTTTCGAGTATCAGACTTGCGAAAATTTTGATGGTTTCTCAACCATTCCATAACTTCAAACTCCCATATCTCGCGAACGGATTGACGAACTCGAGAAATTCCTGTTGCATCTGAAAGTAGAAACTCGCCCGATTACAACGGTATGTGTATTTTTGCCCTAGGCCATTGTAGTTATTGGATTCGCGTATCGGACTTGCGAAAATTTTGATGGTTTCTCAACCAATCCTTAACTTCAAGCTCCCATTTATCGCGAACGGATTAACGAACTCGAGAAATTCCTGTTGCATCTGAAAGTAGAAACTCGCCCGATTACAATGGTACGTGTACTTTTCCCCTAGGCCATTCCAGTTATTGGTTTCGAGTATCAGACCAGCGAAAATTTTGATGGTTTCTCAACCATTCCTTAACTTCAAACACCCGTATCCCGCGAACGGATTGACGAACTCGAGAATTTCCTATTGCATCTGAAAGCAGAAACTCGCCCGATTACAAAGATATGTGTGTTTTCCCCCTAGGCCTTTGTAGTTGTTGGTTTCGAGTATCAGACTTGCGAAAATTTTGATGGTTTCTCAAGCATTCCTTAACTTCAGACATCCATATCTCGCGAACGGATTGACGAACTCGAGAATTTCCTATTGCATCTGAATGCAGAAACTCGCTCGATTACAACGGTATGTGTATTTTTGCCCTAGGCAATAGTAGTTGTTGGTTTCGGGTATCAGACCAGCGAAAATTTTGATGGTTTTTAATGCATTCCTTAACTTCAAACTTCCATATCTCGCGAACGGATTGACGAACTCGAGAATTTCCTATTGCATCTGACAGCAGAAACTCGCCCGATTACAATGGTATGTGTACTTTCCCCTAGGCATTTGTAGTTATTGGTTTCGAGTATCAGACTTGCGATAATTTTGATGGTTTCTCAACCATTCCTTAACTTCAAACTCCCATATCTCGCGAACGGATTGACGAACTCGAGAAATTCCTGTTGCATCTGAAAGTAGAAACTCGCCCGATTACAACGGTATGTGTATTTTTACCCTAGGCATTTGTGGTTATTGGTTTCGAGTATCAGACTTGCGAAAATTTTGTTGGTTTCTCATGCATTCCTTAACTTCACACTTCCATATCTAGCGAACTGGTTGACGAACTCGAGAATTTCCGATTGCATCTGGAAGCAGAAACTCGTCCGATTACAACGGTATGTGTATTTTCCCCCTAGGCCATTGTAGTTATTGGTTTCGAGTATCAGACTTGCGAAAATTTTGATGGTTTCTCAACCATTCCTTAACTTCAAACTCCCATATCTCGCGAACGGATTGACGAACTCGAGAAATTCCTGTTGCATCTGAAAGTAGAAACTCGCCCGATTACAACGGTATGTGCATTTTTCCCCTAGGCCATTGTAGTTATTGGTTTCGAGTATCAGACTTGCGAATATTTTGATGGTTTCTCAACCATTCCTTAACTTCCAACTCCCATATCTCGCGAACGGATTGACGAACTCGAGAATTTCCTATTGCATCTGAAAGCAGAAACACGCCCGATTACAAAGATATGTGTGCTTTCCCCCTAGGCCTTTGTAGTTGTTGGTTTCGAGTATCAGACCAGCGAAAATTTTGATGGTTTCTCAAGCATTCCTTAACTTCAGACTTCCATATCTCGCGAACGGATTGACAAACTCGAGAATTTCCTATTGCATCTGAATGCAGAAACTCGCTCGATTACAACGGTATGTGTATTTTTGCCCTAGGCAATAGTAGTTGTTGGTTTCGAGTATCAGACCAGCGAAAATTTTGATGGTTTCTAATGCATTCCTTAACTTCAAACTTCCATATCCCGCGAACGGATTGACGAACACGAGAAATTCCTGTTGCATGTGAAAGTAGAAAGTCGCCCGATTACAACGGTATGTGCATTTTTCCCCTAGGCCATTGTATTATAGTTATTGCATGCGAGTATCAGACTTGCGAAAATTTTGATGGTTTCTCAACCATTTATTAACTTCAAACTCTCATATCTCGCGAACGGATTGACGAACTCCAGAAATTCCTGTTGCATGTGAAAGTAGAAAGTCGCCCGATTTCAACGGTATGTGTATCTTTCCCCTAGGCCTTTGAAGTTATTGGTTTCGAGTATCAGACTTGCGAAAATTTTGATGGTATCTCAACCATTCCTTATTTTCACACTTCCATATCTCGCGAACGGATTGACGAACTCGAGAATTTCCTATTGCATCTGAAAGTTAAAACTCGCCCGATTACAATGGTGTGTGTACTTTTCCCCTAGGCCATTCCAGTTGTTGGTTTCGAGTATCAGACCAGCGAAAATTTTGATGGTTTCTAATGCATTCCTTAATTTCAAACTTCCATATCTCGCGAACGGATTGACGAACTCGAGAATTTCCTATTGCATCTGAAAGCAGAAACTCGCCCGATTACAACGGTATGTGTATTTTTGCCTTAGGCCATAGTAGTTATTGGATTCGAGTATCAGACTTGCGAAAATTTTGATGATTTCTCAACCATTCCTTAACTTCAACCTGCCATATCTCGCGAACGCATTGACGAACTCGAGAAATTCCTGTTGCATGTGAAAGTAGAATCTCGCCCGATTACAATGGTATGTGTATTTTTCCCCTAGGCATTTGTAGTTATTGGTTTCGAGTATCAGACTTGCGAAAATTTTGATCGTTCCTCAACCATTCCTTAAATTCAAACCCCCATATCTCGCGAACGGATTGACGAACTCGAGAAATTCCTGTTGCATCTGACAGTAGAAACATGCCCGATTACAATGGTGTGTGTACTTTTCCCCTAGGCCATTCCAGTTATTGGTTTCGAGTATCAGACTTGCGATAATTTTGATGGTTCCTCAACCATGCCTTAACTTCAAACTTCCATATCACGCGAACGGATTGACGAACTCGAGAATTTCCTATTGCATCTGAAAGCAGAAACTCGCCCGATTACAACGGTATGTGTATTTTTGCCTTAGGCCATAGTAGTTATTGGATTCGAGTATCAGACTTGCGAAAATTTTGATGATTTCTCAACCATTCCTTAACTTCAACCTGCCATATCTCGCGAACGGATTGACGAACTCGAGAATTTCCTGTTGCATCTGAAAGCAGAAACTCGCCCGATTACAACGGTGTGTGTACTTTTCCCCTAGGCCATTCCAGTTGTTGGTTTCGAGTATCAGACCAGCGAAAATTTTGATGGATTCTCAAGCATTCCTTAACTTCAGACTTCCATATCTCGCGAACGGATTGACGAACTCGAGAATTTCCTATTGCATCTGAATGCAGAAACTCGCTCGATTACAACGGTATGTGTATTTTTGCCCTAGGCAATAGTAGTTGTTGGTTTCGAGTATCAGACCAGCGAAAATTTTGATGGTTTCTAATGCATTCCTTAACTTCAAAGTTCCATATCTCGCGAACGGATTGACGAACTCGAGAATTTCCTATTGCATCTGACAGCAGAAACTCGCCCGATTACAATGGTATGTGTATTTTTCCCCTAGGCATTTGTAGTTATTGGTTTCGAGTATCAGACTTGCAATAATTTTGATGGTTTCTCAACCATTCCTTAACTTCAAACTCCCATATCTCGCGAACGGATTGACGATCTCGAGAAATTCCTGTTGCATCTGAAAGTAGAAACTCGCCCGATTACAACGGTATGTGTATTTTTACCCTAGGCATTTGTAGTTATTGGTTTCGAGTATCAGACTTGCGAAAATTTTGATGGTTTCTCAACCATTTATTAACTTCAAACTCTCATATCTCGCGAACGGATTGACGAACTCCAGAAATTCCTGTTGCATGTGAAAGTAGAAAGTCGCCCGATTTCAACGGTATGTGTATCTTTCCCCTAGGCCTTTGAAGTTATTGGTTTCGAGTATCAGACTTGCGAAAATTTTGATGGTATCTCAACCATTCCTTATTTTCACACTTCCATATCTCGCGAACGGATTGACGAACTCGAGAATTTCCTATTGCATCTGAAAGTTAAAACTCGCCCGATAACAATGGTGTGTGTGCTTTTCCCCTAGGCCATTCCAGTTATTGGTTTGGAGTATCAAAACAGCGAAAATTTTGATGGTTTCTCAACCATTACTTAACTTCAAACTCCCATATCTCGCGAACAGATTGACGAACTCGAGAAATTCCTGTTGCATGTGAAAGTCGCCCGATTTCAACGGTATGTGTATCTATCCCCTAGGCCTTTGTAGTTGTTGGTTTCGAGTATCAGACTTGCGAAAATTTTGATGGGTTCTCATGCATTCCTTAACTTCAAACTTCCATATCTCGCGAACGGATTGACGAACTCGAGAATTTCCTATTGCATCTGACAGCAGTAACTCGCCCGATTACAATGGTATGTGTATTTTTCCCCTAGGCATTTGTAGTTATTGGTTTCGAGTATCAGACTTGCGATAATTTTGATGGTTCCTCAACCATTCCTTAACTTCAAACTTCCATATCACGCGAACGGATTGACGAACTCGAGAATTTCCTATTGCATCTGAAAGCAGAAACTCGCCCGATTACAACGGTATGTGTATTGTGGCGGCCCGTGCTCGAGCACGCCGCCAGACCGTCGCCTCTTGAGATAAACAAAACGCAGCAACGAAGCTGGCCACGAAAATTGTCAATCGTCGCCTGGCGATAAACGGGGCCCTAAAGAATGGTCGGAGAAAGAAGGGACGGGGACGAGCCCCGAGGAGCCAGTCTTCGACCGATCTTCGACCCGACCGACACGACCACGCGATACGACCGAATCCGCAATAAAGCCAGTGAACGAAAGAATTAGCGTACTTTCCTTTCTCCCGATTACCCACATAATTGGTGACCCCGACGTGAGTGATCGTGAAAGAATTGGTGTGGAATTGGGAGAAGGCCAGCGGCAGCGATGACGGACCTTCCGCAGGACGTCACGGTAGCACGCGTCGCGATTCGCGTCCCGCCGTTTTGGGAAAAGAACCCAGAAACATGGTTCCGGCAGCTGGAGTCGCAATTCGTGCTGGCTGGAATCACCCAGGATTCCACCAAGTACCATTACGTAAGCGCGCATCTGGAGAACCAGTACGCCGACCTGGTGAACGACATCATCAGCGACCCGCCAACGCAGAACATGTACGATACGTTAAAAGCGGAACTGATCCGACTCCTCTCGGACACCAGAGAGCAGAAGATCCGCACGCTCCTGGAGCACGAGGAAATCGGCGACCGGAAGCCATCGACTTTCCTGCGCCGGTTACAAAACCTTGCGGGCGACACGGTGTCGAACGAATTTTTGAGGACACTGTGGCTGGGGCGCCTCCCCCGGAACATCCAATCGGTGTTGGTATCACAAAAGAAGGAAAGTTTGTCCGAGCTCGCTTCTCTCGCCGACGCCGTGGCAGAGGTGACACCGGGTCCCCAGGTCACCGCCGCGTCGACCGCACCCGACGGGATCCACGCGGAGTTGGCCGAACTACGCCGGGAGATCGCGGCCCTCCGCGTCAGCAGAGACGATTACCGCCACTCGCGCCCGCCGTCGCGGGACGCCCGACGGAGCTTTTCGAGGTCGCGTGACGCCCGACGGAGCCCTTCGAGGTCGCGCGATTATAATGCCTCGCCTCCCCCCGAGGACGGCCGGTGCTGGTACCATTGGATGTTCGGTACCGCAGCGAGAAGATGCCGCCAGCCGTGCAATCATGTGGCGGAAAACAATCGGGCCGATCGTTAATGGCGGCAAGCGATCGCGTGCCGACTACAAGCCGCTTGTTCGTGACGGATCGAGTGACCAGAACAATTTTTATGGTGGACACCGGATCGGATTTGTGCGTGTTTCCGCGGTCGCGTGCGAAGGGGGTGCACGAAAAGACGACGTACGAGCTATACGCGGCGAACGGTTCGACGATCCGGACCTACGGTTACGTCACGTTCCGTCTAAACCTGGGGCTGAGACGGGATTTCACGTGGCGATTCGTCATTGCCGACGTTACAACCCCGATCATAGGCGCCGATTTTTTAAACTTTTTCAACCTCCTCGTCGACCTGCGAGCAAAAAAACTGGTGGACGCGTTAACCACGTTATCGACGGGGGGACGCGTGGTCGAAAATCGAGCGGGAAGCGTAAAAGCGATATCCGGGGAATCTAGATTCCATACGATCCTTGCCGAGTTCCCGGACGTCACGCGACCATCGGGAGGACACCGCACGACGAGACACGAGACGTGCCACTACATCAGGACCACACCGGGTCCACCAGTGTCTTGTAAACCGCGACGCCTCGCTCCCGACAAACTGCGAATCGCCAAAGCGGAGTTCGAGGCCATGGTGAGGGACGGAACGGCGCGCCGTTCCGAAAGTTGCTGGTCGTCGGCCCTGCACCTGGTCCCGAAGAAGAACGACGAATGGCGACCGTGCGGAGACTACCGGGCGTTGAACGCAAGAACAATCCCGGATAAATACCCGGTGCCTCACGTCGAGGATTTTGCGCAATGTCTGGCCGGCAAGACGTTGTTCTCGACGATAGATTTAGTGCGGGCGTACAACCAAATCCCAGTGAACCCGGACGATATCCCTAAAACCGCCATCACTACACCTTTCGGGCTGTTCGAGTTCCCTTGGATGTCGTTCGGTCTACGAAACGCGGCCCAGACATTCCAGCGCTTTATGGACGAGGTGTTACGCGGACTCGATTGGTGCTACGTTTACATCGACGACATTCTCGTGGCATCGAGCTCGGTCGAAGAGCACGAACATCATTTACGCGAACTTTTCAGACGATTGAGCGAGTACGGAGTGCTCGTGAATTGCGCGAAGTGCGTTTTTGGTGCGCCGGAAGTGACGTTCCTGGGATACGCGGTGAACGAGAGCGGCACACGACCGTTGCCGCAAAAAGTCGAAGCAATTCGAACTTTCCCACGCCCAGAGACAGTTAAAGAACTGCGACAATTTCTGGGCATGCTAAACTTCTACCGGCGTTTCGTGCCGGCCGCCGCAGAGATTCAGGCCCCCCTAAACGCAGCCCTTCAGGGTAACGTCAAGGGCCGGACCCCCGTCGACTGGTCGCCGGACAGAATCGAAGCGTTCGAACGGTGTAAGGACAGCCTCGCGCGGGCGGCATTGCTCGCGCACCCCGACGTCTCGTTGCCTTTGGCACTTTTTACAGATGCTTCCGATTTCACGGTGGGAGCTGCGTTGCAGCAGCGATCGGGCGACGGATGGCAACCATTAGCTTTCTTCACGAAAAAGCTAACGCAGGCCGAACGGAAGTACAGTCCGTATGACCGGGAACTTCTGGCGGTGTATAAAGCCGTCAGGTACTTTCGGCATATGGTGGAAGGCCGCGTATTCACGATCTTTACCGACCATAAACCGATCACCTTCGCGTTCGCGCAAAAACCGGGGAAACATACCCCCCGACAGTTCCGCTATTTAGACTTTATCGGACAATTTACAACCGACATCCGGCACGTGTCCGGGAAAGACAACGTCGTGGCCGACGCTTTGTCACGGGTCGCGCAGATTTCCCGGGCCCTCGACTATGCGAAACTCGCCGACTCCCAACAGCGAGACGAAGAATTACAGGCGTTGCTACAATCGAGCACGTCACTCGCGTTGAAGCGAGTTGCGTTTTCCGACGGGAGTTCGGCGGTGTACTGCGACACGACGACCCCCTCATTGCGACCATTCGTGACGAGGGAGTTTCGAAAACGCGCCTTCGATTCCATCCACGATCTCGCGCATCCCGGGGCGAAAGCGACCGCGCGGCTAGTAGCGCAGCGTTTTGTGTGGCCAGGTATCCGGAAGGATTGTAGAACCTGGGCACAGGCGTGCGTGCCGTGCCAACGAGCGAAGACCAGTAGGCACGTGTCTACACCGGCGGGTAGATTTGATACGCCGTCGGGGCGTTTTGAGCATGTCCACGTGGACATCATCGGGCCGTTGCCGATGTCAAGGGGGTATCGATACTGCGTAACATGCGTCGATCGTTACGCACGCTGGCCGGAAGCGTTCCCCGTTGAAGATGTTACCGCCGAGACGGTAGCTCACGCGTTACTCGCGGGTTGGATCGCCCGGTTCGGCGCACCCCATCGAATCACAACCGATCAGGGCCGACAATTCGAATCCGCTTTATTCCAACAATTGTCGCTCCTGATCGGGACGAAACATTTGCGTACAACTGCGTACCATCCAGCAGCGAACGGCATGGTGGAACGATTCCACCGCCAGTTGAAATCGGCAATCGTGTGCCACGCGGACAGCTGGGCCGCGGCGTTACCGGTCGTCCTTTTAGGCATCCGAGCCGCCTGGAAGGACGACATCAAAGCGACTCCGGCCGAAATGTTGTACGGCGAACCGATTCGCCTGCCGGGCGAATTATTGATAGAGCGGCGAACCGCGAACGACAACGAGGAAGCCTACGTCGCGAAACTACGCGAGCATTTCCGCGGACTGCGCCCGACGCCTGTAACGCGCCACGGAAACCAAAAGGTGTTCGTCTTCAAGGACCTCGCCACAACGACGCACGTGTTCGTGAGGCACGGCGGCCTCAAAGGCGCCCTGCAACCGGCGTACGACGGCCCTTACGAGGTAGTCGAGCGACACCCGAAGCATTTCAACATACGTGTCAAGGATCGGGTGGTTCCAGTGTCGTTAGACAGACTCAAGCCAGCCTACCTGCTACAGGACGACAGCCAGGGCGCAACCAACAAACCCCCACCGCGGAAGGCCGACAACGACACCGCGGATTCCTGTACGGAAGAGCAGAGCGAACGCACGACGAAATCGGGTAGACGCGTCCATTTTCCCGACCGCTACGTTGCGGGCAAGCCGATATGAATAAGCGTACCCTTATTTTCACCAAGGGGGCTGGTGTGGCGGCCCGTGCTCGAGCACGCCGCCAGACCGTCGCCTCTTGAGATAAACAAAACGCAGCAACGAAGCTGGCCACGAAAATTGTCAATCGTCGCCTGGCGATAAACGGGGCCCTAAAGAATGGTCGGAGAAAGAAGGGACGGGGACGAGCCCCGAGGAGCCAGTCTTCGACCGATCTTCGACCCGACCGACACGACCACGCGATACGACCGAATCCGCAATAAAGCCAGTGAACGAAAGAATTAGCGTACTTTCCTTTCTCCCGATTACCCACATGTATTTTTGCCTTAGGCCATAGTAGTTATTGGATTCGAGTATCAGACTTGCGAAAATTTTGATGATTTCTCAACCATTCCTTAACTTCAACCTGCCATATCTCGCGAACGGATTGACGAACTCGAGAAATTCCTGTTGCATCTGAAAGTTGAAACTAGCCAGATTACAACGGTATGTGTATTTTTGCCCTAGGCCATAGTAGTTATTGGATTCGAGTATCAGACTTGCGAAAATTTTGATGATTTCTCAACCATTCCTTAACTTCAAACTCCCATATCTCGCGAACGGATTGACGAACTCGAGAAATTCCTGTTGCATCTGAAAGTAGAAACTCGCCCGATTACAACGGTATGTGTATTTTTCCCCTAGGCCATTGTAGTTATTGGTTTCGAGTATCAGACTTGCGAAAATTTTGATGGTTTCTCAACCATTTCTTAACTTCAAACTCCCATATCCCGCGAATGGATTGACGAACTCGAGAAATTCCTGTTGCACCTGAAAGTAGAAACTCGCCCGATTACAACGGTATGTGTATTTTTGCCCTAGGCCATTGTAGTTATTGGATTCGCGTATCGGACTTGCAAAAATTTTGATGATTTCTCAACCATTCGTTAACTTCAAATTCCCATATCCCGCGAACGGATTGACGAACTCGAGAAATTCCTGTTGCATGTGAAAGTAGAAAGTCGCCCGATTACAACGGTATGTGTATTTTTCCCCTAGGCCTTTGAAGTTATTGGTTTCGAGTATCAGACTTGCGAAAATTTTGATGGTTCCTCAACCATTCCTTATTTTCACACTTCCATATCTCGCGAACGGATTGACGAACTCGAGAATTTCCTATTGCATCTGAAAGCAGAAACTCGCCCGATTACAACGGTGTGTGTACTTTTCCCCTAGGCCCTTCCAGTTGTTGGTTTCGAGTATCAGACCAGCGAAAATTTTGATGGTTTCTTAAGCATTCCTTAACTTCAAACTTCCATATCTCGCGAACGGATTGACAAACTCGAGAATTTCCTATTGCATCTGAATGCAGAAACTCGCCCGATTACAACGGTACGTGTATTTTAGCCCTAGGCCATAGTAGTTGTTGGTTTCGAATATCAGACCAGCAAAAATTTTGATGGTTTCTCATGCATTCCTTAACTTCAAACTTCCATATCTCGCGAACGGATTGACGAACTCGAGCATTTCCTATTGCATCTGAATGCAGAAACTCGCTCGATTACAACGGTATGTGTATTTTTGCCCTAGGCAATAGTAGTTGTTGGTTTCGAGTATCAGACCAGCGAAAATTTTGATGGTTTCTAATGCATTCCTTAACTTCAAACTTCCATATCCCGCGAACGGATTGACGAACACGAGAAATTCCTGTTGCATGTGAAAGTAGAAAGTCGCCCGATTACAACGGTATGTGCATTTTTCCCCTAGGCCATTGTATTATAGTTATTGCATGCGAGTATCAGACTTGCGAAAATTTTGATGGTTTCTCAACCATTCCTTAACTTCAAACTCCCATATCTCGCGAACGGATTGACGAACTCGAGAAATTCCTATTGTATCTCAAAGCAGTAACTCGCCCGATTACAACGGCATGTGTATTTTTGCCCTAGGCCATAGTAGTTATTGGATTCGAGTATCAGACTTGCGAAAATTTTGATGATTTCTCAACCATTCCTTAACTTCAAACTGCCATATCTCGCGAACGCATTGACGAACTCGGGAAATTCCTGTTGCATGTGAAAGTAGAAAGTCGCCCGATTACAACGGTATGAGTATTTTTCCCCTAGGCCTGTGTAGGTATTGGCTTCGAGTATCAGACTTGCGAAAATTTTGATGGTTCCTCAACCATTCCTTAACTTCAAACTCCCATATCTCGCGAACGGATTGACGAACTCGAGAAATTCCTGTTGCATCTGAAAGTAGATACTCGCCCGATTACAACGGTATGTGTATTTTTCCCCTAGGCCATTGTAGTTATTGGTTTCGAGTATCAGACTTGCGAAAATTTTGATGGTTTCTCAACCATTCCTTATTTTCGCACTTCCATATCTCGCGAGCGGATTGACGAACTCGAGAACTTCCTATTGCATCTGAAAGCAGAAACTCGCCCGATTACAACGGTGTGTGTACTTTTCCCCTCGGCCATTCCAGTTGTTGGTTTCGAGTATCAGATCAGCGAAAATTTTGATGGTTTTTCATGCATTCCTTAACTTCACACTTCCATATCTCGCGAACGGAATGACGAACTCGAGAATTTCCTATTGCATCTGAATGCAGAAACTCGCCCGATTACAACGGTATGTGTATTTTTGCCCTAGGCCATAGTAGTTGTTGGTTTCGAGTATCAGACCAGCGAAAATTTTGATGGTTTCTCATGCATTCCTTAATTTCAAACTTCCATATCTCGCGAACGGATTGACGAACTCGAGAATTTCCTATTGCATCTGACAGCAGAAACTCGCCCGATTACAATGGTATGTGTATTTTTCCCCTAGGCATTTGTTGTTATTGGTTTCGAGTATCAGACTTGCGAAAATTTTGATGATTCCTGAACCATTCCTTAACTTCAAACTCCCATATACCGCGAATGGTTTGACGAACTCGAGAAATTCCTGTTGCATGTGAAAGTAGAAAGTCGCCCGATTACAACGGTATGTGTTATTTTCCCCTAGGCCAATCCAGTTATTGGTTTCGAGTATCAGACCAGCGAAAATTTTGATTGTTTCTCAACCATTCCTTAACTTCAAACTCCCATATCTCGCGAACGGATTGACGAACTCGAGAAATTCCTATTGTATCTCAAAGCAGTAACTCGCCCGATTACAACGGCATGTGTATTTTTGCCCTAGGCCATAGTAGTTATTGGATTCGAGTATCAGACTTGCGAAAATTTTGATGATTTCTCAACCATTCCTTAACTTCAAACTGCCATATCTCGCGAACGCATTGACGAACTCGGGAAATTCCTGTTGCATGTGAAAGTAGAAAGTTGCCCGATTACAACGGTATGAGTATTTTTCCCCTAGGCCTGTGTAGGTATTGGCTTCGAGTATCAGACTTGCGAAAATTTTGATGGTTCCTCAACCATTCCTTAACTTCAAACTCCCATATCTCGCGAACGGATTGACGAACTCGAGAAATTCCTGTTGCATCTGAAAGTAGAAACTCGCCCGATTACAACGGTATGTGTATTTTTCCCCTAGGCCATTGTAGTTATTGGTTTCGAGTATCAGACTTGCGAAAATTTTGATGGTTTCTCAACCATTCCTTAACTTCAGACTCCCATATCCCGCGAATGGTTTGACGAACTCGAGAAATTCCTGTTGCATGTGAAAGTAGAAAGTCGCCCGATTACAACGGTATGTGTACTTTTCCCCTAGGCCATTCCAGTTATTGGTTTCGAGTATCAGACCTGCGAAAATTTTGATGGTTTCCAACCATTCCTTAACTTCAAACTCCCATATCTCGCGAACGGAATGACGATCGCGAGAAATTCCTGTTGCATCTGAAAGTAGAAACTCGCCCGATTACAACGGTATGTGTATTTTTCCCCTAGGCCTGTGTAGGTATTGGCTTCGAGTATCAGACTTGCGAAAGTTTTGATGGTTCCTCAACCATTCCTTAACTTCAAACTGCCATATCTCGCGAACGCATAGACGAACTCGAGAAATTCCTGTTGCATGTGAAAGTAGAAACCCGCCCGATTACAAAGATATGTGTGTTTTCCCCGTAGGCCTTTGTAGTTATTGGTTTCGAGTATCAGACTTGCGAAAATTTTGATGATTCCTCAACCATTCCTTAACTTCAAACTCCCATATCTCGCGAACGCATTGACGAACTCGAAAAATTCCTGTTGTATCTGAAAGTAGAAACTCGCCCGATTACAATGGTGTGTGTACTTTTCCCCTAGGCCATTCCAGTTATTGGTTTCGAGTATCAGACCTGCGAAAATTTTGATGGTTTCCAACCATTCCTTAACTTCAAACTCCCATATCTCGCGAACGGAATGACGAACTCGAGAAATTCCTGTTGCATCTGAAAGTAGAAACTCGCCCGATTACAACGGTATGTGTATTTTTCCCCTAGGCCATAGTAGTTGTTGGTTTCGAGTATCAGACCAGCGAAAATTTTGATGGTTCCTCATGCATTCCTTAACTTCAAAGTTCCATATCTCGCGAACGGATTGACGAACTCGAGAATTTCCTATTGCATCTGACAGCAGAAACTCGCCCGATTACAAAGATATGTGTGTTTTCCCCCTAGGCCTTTGTAGTTATTGGTTTCGAGTATCAGACTTGCGAAAATTTTGATGATTTCTCAACCATTCCTTAACTTCAAACTGCCATATCTCCCGAACGCATTGACGAACTCGAGAAATTCCTGTTGCATGTGAAAGTAGAATCTCGCCCGATAACAATGGTATGTGTTATTTTCCCCTAGGCATTTGTTGTTATTGGTTTCGAGTATCAGACTTGCGAAAATTTTGATGGTTTCTCAACCATTCCTTATTTTCGCACTTCCATATCTCGCGAGCGGATTGACGAACTCGAGAACTTCCTATTGCATCTGAAAGCAGAAACTCGCCCGATTACAACGGTGTGTGTACTTTTCCCCTCGGCCATTCCAGTTGTTGGTTTCGAGTATCAGATCAGCGAAAATTTTGATGGTTTCTCATGCATTCCTTAACTTCACACTTCCATATCTCGCGAACGGATTGACGAACTCGAGAATTTCCTATTGCATCTGAATGCAGAAACTCGCCCGATTACAACGGTATGTGTATTTTTGCCCTAGGCCATAGTAGTTGTTGGTTTCGAGTATCAGACCAGCGAAAATTTTGATGGTTTCTCATGCATTCCTTAATTTCAAACTTCCATATCTCGCGAACGGATTGACGAACTCGAGAATTTCCTATTGCATCTGACAGCAGAAACTCGCCCGATTACAATGGTATGTGTATTTTTCCCCTAGGCATTTGTTGTTATTGGTTTCGAGTGTCAGACTTGCGAAAATTTTGATGATTTCTCAACCATTCCTTAACTTCAAACTGCCATATCTCGCGAACGCATTGACGAACTCGAGAAATTCCTGTTGCATGTGAAAGTAGAAACTCGCCCGATTACAAAGATATGTGTGTTTTCCCCCTAGGCCTTTGTAGTTATTGGTTTCGAGTATCAGACTAGCGAATATTTTGATGATTCCTCAACCATTCCTTAACTTCAAACTCCCATATCTCGCGAACGCATTGACGAACTCGAAAAATTCCTGTTGTATCTGAAAGTAGAAACTCGCCCGATTACAACGGTGTGTTTACTTTTCCCCTAGGCCATTCCAGTTATTGGTTTCGAGTATCAGACCAGCGAAAATTTTGATGGTTTCTCAACCATTCCTTAACTTCAAACTCCCATACTTCGCGAACGGATTGACGAACTCGAGAAATTCCTATTGCATCTGAAAGCAGAAACTCGCCCGATTACAACGGTATGTGTATTTTTGCCCTAGGCCATTGTAGTTATTGGATTCGCGTATCGGACATGCGAAAATTTTGATGATTTCTCAACCACTCCCTAACTTCAAATTCCCATATCCCGCGAATGGTTTGACGAACTCGAGAAATTCCTGTTGCATGTGAAAGTAGAAAGTCGCCCGATTACAACGGTATGTGTAATTTTCCCCTAGGCCATTCCAGTTATTGGTTTCGAGTATCAGACCTGCGAAAATTTTGATGGTTTCCAACCATTCCTTAACTTCAAACTCCCATATCTCGCGAACGGAATGACGATCGCGAGAAATTCCTGTTGCATCTGAAAGTAGAAACTCGCCCGATTACAACGGTATGTGTATTTTTCCCCTAGGCCTGTGTAGGTATTGGCTTCGAGTATCAGACTTGCGAAAGTTTTGATGGTTCCTCAACCATTCCTTAACTTCAAACTGCCATATCTCGCGAACGCATAGACGAACTCGAGAAATTCCTGTTGCATGTGAAAGTAGAAACTCGCCCGATTACAAAGATATGTGTGTTTTCCCCCTAGGCCTTTGTAGTTATTGGTTTCGAGTATCAGACTTGCGAAAATTTTGATGATTCCTCAACCATTCCTTAACTTCAAACTCCCATATCTCGCGAACGCATTGACGAACTCGAAAAATTCCTGTTGTATCTGAAAGTAGAAACTCGCCCGATTACAATGGTGTGTGTACTTTTCCCCTAGGCCATTCCAGTTATTGGTTTCGAGTATCAGACCAACGAAAATTTTGATGGTTTCTCAACCATTCCTTAACTTCACACTTCCATATCTCGCGAACGGATTGAAGAACTCGAGAATTTCCTATTGCATCTGAAAGCAGAAACTCGCCCGATTACAACGGTATGTGTATTTTTCCCCTAGGCCATTGTAGTTATTGGTTTCGAGTATCAGACTTGCGAAAATTTTGATGGTTTCTCAACCATTCCTTAACTTCAAACTCCCATATCTCGCGAAAGGATTGACGAACTCGAGAATTTCCTATTGCATCTGAAAGCAGAAACTCGCCCGATTACAACGGTATGTGTATTTTTCCCCTAGGCCATAGTAGTTATTGATTTCACGTATCAGACTTGCGAAAATTGTGATGGTTTCTCAACCATTCCTTAACTTCAGACTCCCACATCCCGCGAATGGTTTCACGAACTCGAGAAATTCCTGTTGCATGTGAAAGTAGAAAGTCGCCCGATTACAACGGTATGTGTACTTTTACCCTAGGCCATTCCAGTTATTGGTTTCGAGTATCAGACCTGCGAAAATTTTGATGGTTTCCAACCATTCCTTAACTTCAAACTCCCATATCTCGCGAACGGAATGACGAACTCGAGAAATTCCTGTTGCATCTGAAAGTAGAAACTCGCCCGATTACAACGGTATGTGTATTCTTCCCCTAGGCCTTTGTAGTTATTGGTTTCGAGTATCAGACTTGCGAAAATTTTGATGATTTCTCAACCATACCTTAACTTCAAACTGCCATATCTCCCGAACGCATTGACGAACTCGAGAAATTCCTGTTGCATGTGAAAGTAGAATCTCGCCCGATTACAACGGTGTGTGTACTTTTCCCCTCGGCCATTCCAGTTGTTGGTTTCGAGTATCAGATCAGCGAAAATTTTGATGGTTTCTCATGCATTCCTTAACTTCACACTTCCATATCTCGCGAACGGATTGACGAACTCGAGAATTTCCTATTGCATCTGAATGCAGAAACTCGCCCGATTACAACGGTATGTGTATTTTTCCCCTAGGCCATTGTAGTTATTGGTTTCGAGTATCAGACTTGCGAAAATTTTGATGGTTTCTCAACCATTCCTTAACTTCAAACTGCCATATCTCCCGAACGCATTGACGAACTCGAGAAATTCCTGTTGCATGTGAAAGTAGAATCTCGCCCGATTACAACGGTGTGTGTACTTTTCCCCTCGGCCATTCCAGTTGTTGGTTTCGAGTATCAGACCAGCGAAAATTTTGATGGTTCCTCATGCATTCCTTAACTTCAAAGTTCCATATCTCGCGAACGGATTGACGAACTCGAGAATTTCCTATTGCATCTGACAGCAGAAACACGCCCGATTACAAAGATATGTGTGTTTTCCCCCTAGGCCTTTGTAGTTATTGGTTTCGAGTATCAGACTTGCGAAAATTTTGATGATTTCTCAACCATTCCTTAACTTCAAAGTTCCATATCTCGCGAACGGATTGAAGAACTCGAGAATTTCCTATTGCATCTGAAAGCAGAAACTCGCCCGATTACAACGGTATGTGTATTTTTCCCCTAGGCCATTGTAGTTATTGGTTTCGAGTATCAGACTTGCGAAAATTTTGATGGTTTCTCAACCATTCCTTAACTTCAAACTCCCATATCTCGCGAAAGGATTGACGAACTCGAGAATTTCCTATTGCATCTGAAAGCAGAAACTCGCCCGATTACAACGGTGTGTGTACTTTTCCCCTCGGCCATTCCAGTTGTTGGTTTCGAGTATCAGATCAGCGAAAATTTTGATGGTTTCTCATGCACTCCTTAACTTCACACTTCCATATCTCGCGAACGGATTGACGAACTCGAGAATTTCCTATTGCATCTGAATGCAGAAACTCGCCCGATTACAACGGTATGTGTATTTTTGCCCTAGGCCATAGTAGTTGTTGGTTTCGAGTATCAGACCAGCGAAAATTTTGATGTTTTCTCATGCATTCCTTAATTTCAAACTTCCATATCTCGCGAACGGATTGACGAACTCGAGAATTTCCTATTGCATCTGACAGCAGAAACTCGCCCGATTACAATGGTATGTGTATTTTTCCCCTAGGCATTTGTTGTTATTGGTTTCGAGTATCAGACTTGCGAAAATTTTGATGATTTCTCAACTATTCCTTAACTTCAAACTGCCATATCTCGCGAACGCATTGACGAACTCGAGAAATTCCTGTTGCATGTGAAAGTAGAAACTCGCCCGATTACAAAGATATGTGTGTTTTCCCCCTAGAACTTTGTAGTTATTGGTTTCGAGTATCAGACTAGCGAATATTTTGATGATTCCTCAACCATTCCTTAACTTCAAACTCCCATATCTCGCGAACGCATTGACGAACTCGAAAAATTCCTGTTGTGTCTGAAAGTAGAAACTCGCCCGACTACAACGGTGTGTTTACTTTACCCCTAGGCCATTCCAGTTATTGGTTTCGAGTATCAGACCTGCGAAAATTTTGATGGTTTCCAACCATTCCTTAACTTCAAACTGCCATATCTCGCGAACGCATTGACGAACTCGAGAAATTCCTGTTGCATGTGAAAGTAGAAAGTCGCTCGATTACAACGGCATGTCTATTTTTCCCCTAGGCCTGTGTAGGTATTGGCTTCGAGTATCAGACTTGCGAAAATTTTGATGGTTTCTCAACCATTCCTTAACTTCAAACTCCCATATCTCGCGAAAGGATTGACGAACTCGAGAATTTCCTATTGCATCTGAAAGCAGAAACTCGCCCGATTACAACGGTGTGTGTACTTTTCCCCTCGGCCATTCCAGTTGTTGGTTTCGAGTATCAGATCAGCGAAAATTTTGATGGTTTCTCATGCACTCCTTAACTTCACACTTCCATATCTCGCGAACGGATTGACGAACTCGAGAATTTCCTATTGCATCTGAATGCAGAAACTCGCCCGATTACAACGGTATGTGTATTTTTGCCCTAGGCCATAGTAGTTGTTGGTTTCGAGTATCAGACCAGCGAAAATTTTGATGGTTTCCAACCATTCCTTAACTTCAAACTGCCATATCTCGCGAACGCATTGACGAACTCGAGAAATTCCTGTTGCATGTGAAAGTAGAAAGTCGCTCGATTACAACGGCATGTCTATTTTTCCCCTAGGCCGTTGTAGTTATTGGTTTCGAGTATCAGACTTGCGAAAATTTTGATGGTTCCTCAACCATTCCTTAATATCAAACTGCCATATCTCGCGAACGCATAGACGAACTCGAGAAATTCCTGTTGCATGTGAAAGTAGAAACTCGCCCGATTACAAAGATATGTGTGTTTTCCCCCTAGGCCTTTGTAGTTATTGGTTTCGAGTATCAGACTTGCGAAAATTATGATGATTCCTCAACTATTCCTTATCTTCAAACTCCCATATCTCGCGAATGCATCGACGAACTCGAAAAATTCCTGTTGTATCTGAAAGTAGAAACTCGCCCGATTACAATGGTGTGTGTACTTTTCCCCTAGGCCATTCCAGTTATTGGTTTCGAGTATCAGACCAACGAAAATTTTGATGGTTTCTCAACCATTCCTTAACTTCCAACTCCCATATCTCGCGAAAGGATTGACGAATTCGAGAATTTCCTATTGCATCTGAAAGCAGAAACTCGCCCGATTACAACGGTAAGTGTATTTTTCCCCTAGGCCATAGTAGTTATTGATTTCAAGTATCAGACTTGCGAAAATTGTGATGGTTTCTCAACCATTCCTTAACTTCAAACTCCCATATCTCGCGAACGGATTGACCAACTCGAGAAATTCCTGTTGCATCTGAAAGTAGAAACTCGCCCGATTACAACGGTATGTGTATTTTTGCCCTAGGCCATTGTAGTTATTGGATTCGCGTATCGGACTTGCGAAAATTTTGATGATTTCTCAACCATTCCATAACTTCAAACTCCCATATCTCGCGAACGGATTGACGAACTCGAGAAATTCCTGTTGCACGTGAAAGTAGAAGGTCGCCCGATTTCAACGGTATGTGTATATTTACCCTAGGCCGTTGTAGTTATTGGTTTCGAGTATCAGACTTACGAAAATTTTGATGGTTTCTCAACCATTCCTTATATTCACACTTCCATATCTCGCGAACGTTTTGACGAACTCGAGAATTTCCTATTGCATCTGAAAGCAGAAACTCGCCCGATTACAACGTTGTGTGTACTTTTCCCCTAGGCCATTCCTGTTTTTGGTTTCGAGTATCAGACCAGCGAAAATTTTGATGGTTTCTCAAGCATTCCTTAACTTCAAACTTCCATATCTCGCGAACGGATTGACGAACTCGAGAATTTCCTATTGCATCTGAATGCAGAAACTCGCCCGATTACAACGGTATGTGTATTTTTGCCCTAGGCCGTAGTAGTTGTTGGTTTCGAGTATCAGACCAGCGAAAATTTTGATGGTTTCTCATGCATTCCTTAACTTCAAACTTCCATATCTCGCGAACGGATTGACGAACTCGAGAATTTCCTATTGCATCTGACAGCAGAAACTCGCCCGATTACAACGGTGTGTGTATTTTTGCCCTAGGCCATAGTAGTTATTGGATGCGAGTATCAGACTTGCGAAAATTTTGATGATTTCTCAACCATTCCTTAACTTCAAACTGCCATATCTCGCGAACGCATTGACGAACTCGAGAAATTCCTGTTGCATGTGAAAGTAGAAACTCGCCCGATTACAACGGTGTGTGTACTTTTCCCCTAGGCCATTCCTGTTTTTGGTTTCGAGTATCAGACCAGCGAAAATTTTGATGGTTCCTCATGCATTCCTTAACTTCAAAGTTCCATATCTCGCGAACGGATTGACGAACTCGAGAATTTCCTATTGCATCTGACAGCAGAAACACGCCCGATTACAAAGATATGTGTGTTTTCCCCCTAGGCCTTTGTAGTTATTGGTTTCGTGTATCAGACTTGCGAAAATTTTGATGATTTCTCAACCATTCCTTAACTTCAATGTTCCATATCTCGCGAACGGATTGAAGAACTCGAGAATGTCCTATTGCATCTGAAAGCAGAAACTCGCCCGATTACAACGGTATGTGTATTTTTCCCCTAGGCCATTGTAGTTATTGGTTTCGAGTATCAGACTTGCGAAAATTTTGATGGTTTCTCAACCATTCCTTAACTTCAAACTCCCATATCTCGCGAAAGGATTGACGAACTCGAGAATTTCCTATTGCATCTGAAAGCAGAAACTCGCCCGATTACAACGGTGTGTGTACTTTTCCCCTCGGCCATTCCAGTTGTTGGTTTCGAGTATCAGATCAGCGAAAATTTTGATGGTTTCTCATGCATTCCTTAACTTCACACTTCCATATCTCGCGAACGGATTGACGAACTCGAGAATTTCCTATTGCATCTGAATGCAGAAACTCGCCCGATTACAACGGTATGTGTATTTTTGCCCTAGGCCATAGTAGTTGTTGGTTTCGAGTATCAGGCCAGCGAAAATTTTGATGTTTTCTCATGCATTCCTTAATTTCAAACTTCCATATCTCGCGAACGGATTGACGAACTCGAGAATTTCCTATTGCATCTGACAGCAGAAACTCGCCCGATTACAATGGTATGTGTATTTTTCCCCTAGGCATTTGTTGTTATTGGTTTCGAGTATCAGACTTGCGAAAATTTTGATGATTTCTCAACTATTCCTTAACTTCAAACTGCCATATCTCGCGAACGCATTGACGAACTCGAGAAATTCCTGTTGCATGTGAAAGTAGAAACTCGCCCGATTACAAAGATATGTGTGTTTTCCCCCTAGGCCTTTGTAGTTATTGGTTTCGAGTATCAGACTAGCGAATATTTTGATGATTCCTCAACCATTCCTTAACTTCAAACTCCCATATCTCGCGAACGCATTGACGAACTCGAAAAATTCCTGTTGTGTCTGAAAGTAGAAACTCGCCCGATTACAACGGTGTGTTTACTTTACCCCTAGGCCATTCCAGTTATTGGTTTCGAGTATCAGACCAGCGAAAATTTTGATGGTTTCTCAACCATTCCTTAACTTCAAACTCCCATACTTCGCGAACGGATTGACGAACTCGAGAAATTCCTATTGCATCTGAAAGCAGAAACTCGCCCGATTACAACGGCATGTGTATTTTTGCCCTAGGCCATAGTAGTTATTGGATTCGAGTATCAGACTTGCGAAAATTTTGATGATTTCTCAACCATTCCTTAACTTCAAACTGCCATATCTCGCGAACGCATTGACGAACTCGAGAAATTCCTGTTGCATGTGAAAGTAGAAAGTCGCTCGATTACAACGGCATGTCTATTTTTCCCCTAGGCCTGTGTAGGTATTGGCTTCGAGTATCAGACTTGCGAAAATTTTGATGGTTCCTCAACCATTCCTTAACTTCAAACTCCCATATCTCGCGAACGGATTGACGAACTCGAGAAATTCCTGTTGCATCTGAAAGTAGAAACTCGCCCGATTACAACGGTATGTGTATTTTTCCCCTAGGCCATTGTAGTTATTGGTTTCGAGTATCAGACTTGCGAAAATTTTGATGGTTCCTCAACCATTCCTTAATATCAAACTGCCATATCTCGCGAACGCATAGACGAACTCGAGAAATTCCTGTTGCATGTGAAAGTAGAAACTCGCCCGATTACAAAGATATGTGTGTTTTCCCCCTAGGCCTTTGTAGTTATTGGTTTCGAGTATCAGACTTGCGAAAATTATGATGATTCCTCAACTATTCCTTATCTTCAAACTCCCATATCTCGCGAATGCATCGACGAACTCGAAAAATTCCTGTTGTATCTGAAAGTAGAAACTCGCCCGATTACAATGGTGTGTGTACTTTTCCCCTAGGCCATTCCAGTTATTGGTTTCGAGTATCAGACCAACGAAAATTTTGATGGTTTCTCAACCATTCCTTAACTTCCAACTCCCATATCTCGCGAAAGGATTGACGAATTCGAGAATTTCCTATTGCATCTGAAAGCAGAAACTCGCCCGATTACAACGGTAAGTGTATTTTTCCCCTAGGCCATAGTAGTTATTGATTTCAAGTATCAGACTTGCGAAAATTGTGATGGTTTCTCAACCATTCCTTAACTTCAAACTCCCATATCTCGCGAACGGATTGACCAACTCGAGAAATTCCTGTTGCATCTGAAAGTAGAAACTCGCCCGATTACAACGGTATGTGTATTTTTGCCCTAGGCCATTGTAGTTATTGGATTCGCGTATCGGACCTGCGAAAATTTTGATGATTTCTCAACCATTCCTTAACTTCAAACACCCATATCTCGCGAACGGATTGACGAACTCGAGAAATTCCTGTTGCACGTGAAAGTAGAAGGTCGCCCGATTTCAACGGTATGTGTATATTTACCCTAGGCCGTTGTAGTTATTGGTTTCGAGTATCAGACTTACGAAAATTTTGATGGTTTCTCAACCATTCCTTATATTCACACTTCCATATCTCGCGAACGTTTTGACGAACTCGAGAATTTCCTATTGCATCTGAAAGCAGAAACTCGCCCGATTACAACGGTGTGTGTACTTTTCCCCTAGGCCATTCCTGTTTTTGGTTTCGAGTATCAGACCAGCGAAAATTTTGATGGTTTCTCAAGCATTCCTTAACTTCAAACTTCCATATCTCGCGAACGGATTGACGAACTCGAGAATTTCCTATTGCATCTGAATGCAGAAACTCGCCCGATTACAACGGTATGTGTATTTTTGCCCTAGGCCGTAGTAGTTGTTGGTTTCGAGTATCAGACCAGCGAAAATTTTGATGGTTTCTCATGCATTCCTTAACTTCAAACTTCCATATCTCGCGAACGGATTGACGAACTCGAGAATTTCCTATTGCATCTGACAGCAGAAACTCGCCCGATTACAACGGTGTGTGTATTTTTGCCCTAGGCCATAGTAGTTATTGGATGCGAGTATCAGACTTGCGAAAATTTTGATGATTTCTCAACCATTCCTTAACTTCAAACTGCCATATCTCGCGAACGCATTGACGAACTCGAGAAATTCCTGTTGCATGTGAAAGTAGAATCTCGCCCGATTACAATGGTATGTGTATTTTTCCCCTAGGCATTCGTAGTTGTTGGTTTCGAGTATCAGACTTGCGAAAATTTTGATGGTTTCTCAACCATTCCTTAACTTCAAACTGCCATATCTCGCGAACGCATTGACGAACTCGAGAAATTCCTGTTGCATCTGAAAGCAGAAACTCGCCCGATTACAACGGCGTGTGTACTTTTCCCCTAGGCCATTCCAGTAATTCGTTTCTAGCATCAGAATTGCGAAAATTTTGATGGTTTCTCAAGCATTCCTTAAATTCAAACTTCCATATCTCGCGAACGGATTGACGAACTCGAGAATTTCCTATTGCATCTGAATGCAGAAACTCGCCCGATTACAACGGTATGTGTATTTTTGCCCTAGGCCATAGTAGTTATTGGATGCGAGTATCAGACTTGCGAAAATTTTGATGATTTCTCAACCATTCCTTAACTTCAAACTGCCATATCTCGCGAACGCATTGACGAACTCGAGAAATTCCTGTTGCATGTGAAAGTAGAATCTCGCCCGATTACAGTGGTATGTGTATTTTTCCCCTAGGCATTTGTGGTTGTTGGTTTCGAGTATCAGATTTGCGAAAATTTTGATGGTTTCTCAACCATTCCTTAACATCAAACTCCCATATCTCGCGAACGGATTGACGAACTCGAGAAATTCCTGTTGCATCTGAAAGTAGAAACTCGCCCGGTTACAACGGCATGAGTATTTTTCCCCTAGGCCATTGTAGTTATTGGATTCGCGTATCGGACTTGCGAAAATTTTGATGATTTCTCAACCATTCCTTAACTTCAAACTCCCATATCTCGCGAACGCATTGACGAACTCGAGAAATTCCTGTTGCATCTGAAAGCAGAAACTCGCCCGATTACAACGGCGTGTGTACTTTTCCCCTAGGCCATTCCAGTAATTCGTTTCTAGCATCAGAATTGCGAAAATTTTGATGGTTTCTCAAGCATTCCTTAAATTCAAACTTCCATATCTCGCGAACGGATTGACGAACTCGAGAATTTCCTATTGCATCTGAATGCAGAAACTCGCCCGATTACAACGGTATGTGTATTTTTGCCCTAGGCCATAGTAGTTATTGGATGCGAGTATCAGACTTGCGAAAATTTTGATGATTTCTCAACCATTCCTTAACTTCAAACTGCCATATCTCGCGAACGCATTGACGAACTCGAGAAATTCCTGTTGCATGTGAAAGTAGAATCTCGCCCGATTACAGTGGTATGTGTATTTTTCCCCTAGGCATTTGTGGTTGTTGGTTTCGAGTATCAGATTTGCGAAAATTTTGATGGTTTCTCAACCATTCCTTAACATCAAACTCCCATATCTCGCGAACGGATTGACGAACTCGAGAAATTCCTGTTGCATCTGAAAGTAGAAACTCGCCCGGTTACAACGGCATGAGTATTTTTCCCCTAGGCCATTGTAGTTATTGGATTCGCGTATCGGACTTGCGAAAATTTTGATGATTTCTAAACCATTCCTTAACTTCAAACTCCCATATCTCGCGAACGCATTGACGAACTCGAGAAATTCCTGTTGCATGTGAAAGTAGAATCTCGCCCGATTACAATGGTATGTGTATTTTTCCCCTAGGCATTTGTAGTTATTGGTTTCGAGTATCAGACTTGCGAAAATTTTGATGGTTCCTCAACCATTCCTTATATTCACACTTCCATATCTCGCGAACGTTTTGACGAACTCGAGAATTTCCTATTGCATCTGAAAGCAGAAACTCGCCCGATTACAACGGTAAGTGTATTTTTCCCCTAGGCCATAGTAGTTATTGATTTCAAGTATCAGACTTGCGAAAATTGTGATGGTTTCTCAACCATTCCTTAACTTCAAACTCCCATATCTCGCGAACGGATTGACCAACTCGAGAAATTCCTGTTGCATCTGAAAGTAGAAACTCGCCCGGTTACAACGGCATGAGTATTTTTCCCCTAGGCCATTGTAGTTATTGGATTCGCGTATCGGACTTGCGAAAATTTTGATGATTTCTCAACCATTCCTTAACTTCAAACTCCCATATCTCGCGAACGGATTGACGAACTCGAGAAATTCCTGTTGCATGTGAAAGTAGAAAGTCGCCCGATTTCAGCGGTATGTGTATATTTCCCCTAGGCCGTTGTAGTTATTGGTTTCGAGTATCAGACTTGCGAAAATTTTGATGGTTTCTCATGCATTCCTTAACTTCAAACTTCCATATCTTGCGAACGGATTGACGAACTCGAGAAATTCCTGTTGCATGTGAAAGTAGAAAGTCGCCCGATTACAAAGGTATGTGTATTTTTCCCCTAGGCCTTTACAGTTATTGGTTTCGAGTATCAGACTTGCGAAAATTTTGATGGTTTCTCAACCATTCCTTAACTTCAAACTCCCATATCTCGCGAACGCATTGACGAACTCGAGAAATTCCTGTTGCATGTGAAAGTAGAATCTCGCCCGATTACAATGGTATGTGTATTTTTCCCCTAGGCATTTGTAGTTATTGGTTTCGAGTATCAGACTTGCGAAAATTTTGATGGTTCCTCAACCATTCCTTAACTTCAAACTCCCATATCCCGCGAACGGATTGACGAACTCGAGAAATTCCCGTTGCATGTGAAAGTAGAAAGTCGCCCGATTACAACGGTATGTGTATTTTTCCCCAAGGCCTTTGAAGTTATTGGTTTCGAGTATCAGACTTGCGAAAATTTTGATGGTTTCTCAACCATTCCTTATATTCACACTTCCATATCTCGCGAACGGATTGACGAACTCGAGAAATTCCTGTTGCATCTGAAAGGAGACACTCGCCCGATTACAACGGCGTGTGTACTTTTCCTCTAGGCCATTCCAGTAATTCGTTTCTAGCATCAGAATTGCGAAAATTTTGTTGGTTTCTCAAGCATTCCTTAACTTCAAACTTCCATATCTCGCGAACGGATTGACGAACTCGAGAATTTCCTATTCCATCTGAATGCAGAAACTCGCCCGATTACAACGGTATGTGTATTTTTGCCCTAGGCCATAGTAGTTGTTGGTTTCGAGTATCAGACCAGCGAAAATTTTGATGGTTTCTCATGCATTCCTTATATTCACACTTCCATATCTCGCGAACGGATTGACGAACTCGAGAAATTCCTGTTGCATGTGAAAGGAGAAACTCGCCCGATTACAACGGCGTATGTACTTTTCCCCTAGGCCATTCCAGCAATTCGTTTCTAGCATCAGAATTGCGAAAATTTTGATGGTTTCTCAAGCATTCCTTAACTTCAAACTTCCATATCTCGCGAACGGATTGACGAACTCGAGAATTTCCTATTGCATCTGAATGCAGAAACTCGCCCGATTACAACGGTATGTGTATTTTTGCCCTAGGCCATAGTAGTTATTGGATGCGAGTATCAGACTTGCGAAAATTTTGATGATTTCTCAACCATTCCTTAACTTCAAACTGCCATATCTCGCGAACGCATTGACGAACTCGAGAAATTCCTGTTGCATGTGAAAGTAGAATCTCGCCCGATTACAATGGTATGTGTATTTTTCCCCTAGGCATTTGTAGTTGTTGGTTTCGAGTATCAGACTTGCGAAAATTTTGATGGTTTCTCATGCATTCCTTAACTTCAAACTTCCATATCTCGCGAACGGATTGACGAACTCGAGAATCTCCTATTGCACCTGAATGGAGAAACTCGGCCGATTACAACGGTATGTGTATTTTTGCCCAAGGCCATAGTAGTTATTGGATTCGAATATCAGACTTGCGAAAATTTGGATGATTTCTCAACCATTCCTTAACTTCAAACTGCCATATCTCGCGAACGCATTGACGAACTCGAGAAATTCCTGTTGCATGTGAAAGTAGAATCTCGCCCGATTACAGTGGTATGTGTATTTTTCCCCTAGGCATTTGTAGTTGTTGGTTTCGAGTATCAGATTTGCGAAAATTTTGATGGTTTCTCAACCATTCCTTAACATCAAACTCCCATATCTCGCGAACGGATTGACGAACTCGAGAAATTCCTGTTGCATCTGAAAGTAGAAACTCGCCCGGTTACAACGGCATGAGTATTTTTCCCCTAGGCCATTGTAGTTATTGGATTCGCGTATCGGACTTGCGAAAATTTTGATGATTTCTCAACCATTCCTTAACTTCAAACTCCCATATCTCGCGAACGGATTGACGAACTCGAGAAATTCCTGTTGCATGTGAAAGTAGAAAGTCGCCCGATTTCAGCGGTATGTGTATATTTCCCCTAGGCCGTTGTAGTTATTGGTTTCGAGTATCAGACTTGCGAAAATTTTGATGGTTTCTCATGCATTCCTTAACTTCAAACTTCCATATCTTGCGAACGGATTGACGAACTCGAGAAATTCCTGTTGCATGTGAAAGTAGAAAGTCGCCCGATTACAAAGGTATGTGTATTTTTCCCCTAGGCCTTTATAGTTATTGGTTTCGAGTATCAGACTTGCGAAAATTTTGATGGTTTCTCAACCATTCCTTAACTTCAAACTCCCATATCTCGCGAACGCATTGACGAACTCGAGAAATTCCTGTTGCATGTGAAAGTAGAATCTCGCCCGATTACAATGGTATGTGTATTTTTCCCCTAGGCATTTGTAGTTATTGGTTTCGAGTATCAGACTTGCGAAAATTTTGATGGTTCCTCAACCATTCCTTAACTTCAAACTCCCATATCCCGCGAACGGATTGACGAACTCGAGAAATTCCCGTTGCATGTGAAAGTAGAAAGTCGCCCGATTACAACGGTATGTGTATTTTTCCCCAAGGCCTTTGAAGTTATTGGTTTCGAGTATCAGACTTGCGAAAATTTTGATGGTTTCTCAACCATTCCTTATATTCACACTTCCATATCTCGCGAACGGATTGACGAACTCGAGAAATTCCTGTTGCATCTGAAAGGAGAAACTCGCCCGATTACAACGGCGTGTGTACTTTTCCTCTAGGCCATTCCAGTAATTCGTTTCTAGCATCAGAATTGCGAAAATTTTGTTGGTTTCTCAAGCATTCCTTAACTTCAAACTTCCATATCTCGCGAACGGATTGACGAACTCGAGAATTTCCTATTCCATCTGAATGCAGAAACTCGCCCGATTACAACGGTATGTGTATTTTTGCCCTAGGCCATAGTAGTTGTTGGTTTCGAGTATCAGACCAGCGAAAATTTTGATGGTTTCTCATGCATTCCTTATATTCACACTTCCATATCTCGCGAACGGATTGACGAACTCGAGAAATTCCTGTTGCATGTGAAAGGAGAAACTCGCCCGATTACAACGGCGTGTGTACTTTTCCCCTAGGCCATTCCAGCAATTCGTTTCTAGCATCAGAATTGCGAAAATTTTGATGGTTTCTCAAGCATTCCTTAACTTCAAACTTCCATATCTCGCGAACGGATTGACGAACTCGAGAATTTCCTATTGCATCTGAATGCAGAAACTCGCCCGATTACAACGGTATGTGTATTTTTGCCCTAGGCCATAGTAGTTATTGGATGCGAGTATCAGACTTGCGAAAATTTTGATGATTTCTCAACCATTCCTTAACTTCAAACTGCCATATCTCGCGAACGCATTGACGAACTCGAGAAATTCCTGTTGCATGTGAAAGTAGAATCTCGCCCGATTACAATGGTATGTGTATTTTTCCCCTAGGCATTTGTAGTTGTTGGTTTCGAGTATCAGACTTGCGAAAATTTTGATGGTTTCTCATGCATTCCTTAACTTCAAACTTCCATATCTCGCGAACGGATTGACGAACTCGAGAATCTCCTATTGCACCTGAATGGAGAAACTCGGCCGATTACAACGGTATGTGTATTTTTGCCCAAGGCCATAGTAGTTATTGGATTCGAATATCAGACTTGCGAAAATTTGGATGATTTCTCAACCATTCCTTAACTTCAAACTGCCATATCTCGCGAACGCATTGACGAACTCGAGAATTTCCTATTGCATCTGAATGCAGAAACTCGCCCGATTACAACGGTATGTGTATTTTTGCTCTAGGCCGTAGTAGTTGTTGGTTTCGAGTATCAGACCAGCGAAAATTTTGATGGTTTCTCATGCATTCCTTAACTTCAAACTTCCATATCTCGCGAACGGATTGACGAACTCGAGAATTTCCTATTGCACCTGAATGGAGAAACTCGGCCGATTACAACGGTATGTGTATTTTTGCCCAAGGCCATTGTAGTTATTGGATTCGAATATCAGACTTGCGAAAATTTGGATGATTTCTCAACCATTCCTTAACTTCAAACTCCCATATCTCGCGAACGCATTGACGAACTCGAGAAATTCCTGTTGCATCTGAAAGTAGAATCTCGCCCGATTACAGTGGTATGTGTACTTTTTCACTAGGCCATTCCAGTTATTGGTTCCGAGTGTCAGACCAGCGAAAATTTTGATGGTTTCTCAAGCATTCCTTAACTTCAAACTTCCATATCTCGCGAACGGATTGACGAACTCGAGAATTTCCTATTGCATCTGAATGCAGAAACTCGCCCGATTACAACGGTATGTGTATTTTTGCCCTAGGCCATAGTAGTTATTGGATGCGAGTATCAGACTTGTGAAAATTTTGATGATTTCTCAACCATTCCTTAACTTCAAACTGCCATAACTCGCGAACGCATTGACGAACTCGAGAAATTCCTGTTGCATGTGAAAGTAGAATCTCGCCCGATTACAGTGGTATGTGTATTTTTCCCCTAGGCATTTGTAGTTATTGGTTTCGAGTATCAGACTTGCGAAAATTTTGATGGTTTCTCAACCATTCCTTAACTTCAAACTGCCATATCTCGCGAACGCATTGACGAACTCGAGAAATTCCTGTTGCATGTGAAAGTAGAATCTCGCCCGATTACAATGGTATGTGTATTTTTCCCCTAGGCATTCGTAGTTGTTGGTTTCGAGTATCAGACTTGCGAAAATTTTGATGGTTTCTCAACCATTCCTTAACTTCAAACTGCCATATCTCGCGAACGCATTGACGAACTCGAGAAATTCCTGTTGCATCTGAAAGCAGAAACTCGCCCGATTTCAACGGTATGTGCATTTTTGCCCTAGGCCATAGTAGTTATTGGTTTCGAGTATCAGACTTGCGAAAATTTTGATGGTTTCTCAAGCATTCAATAACTTCTAACTCCCATACCTCGCGAACGGATTGACGAACTCGAGAAATTCCTGTTGCATCTGAAAGCAGAAGCTCGCCCGGTTACAACGGTATGTGTATCTTTCCCCTAGGCCTTTGTAGTTATTGGTTTCGAGAATCAGACTTGCGAAAATTTTGATGGTTTCTCAACCATTCCTTAACTTCAAACTCCCATATCCCGCGAACGGATTGACGAACTCGAGAAATTCCTGTTGCATCTGAAAGGAGAAACTCGCCCGATTACAACGGCGTGTGTACTTTTCCCCTAGGCCATTCCAGTAATTCGTTTCTAGCATCAGAATTGCGAAAATTTTGATGGTTTCTCAAGCATTCCTTAAATTCAAACTTCCATATCTCGCGAACGGATTGACGAACTCGAGAATTTCCTATTGCATCTGAATGCAGAAACTCGCCCGATTACAACGGTATGTGTATTTTTGCCTTAGGCCACAGTAGTTGTTGGTTTCGAGTATCAGACCAGCGAAAATTTTGATGGTTTCTCATGCATTCCTCATATTCACACTTCCATATCTCGCGAACGGATTGACGAACTCGAGAAATTCCTGTTGCATCTGAAAGGAGAAACTCGCCCGATTACAACGGCGTGTGTACTTTTCCCCTATGCCATTCCAGTAATTCGTTTCTAGCATCAGAATTGCGAAAATTTTGATGGTTTCTCAAGCATTCCTTAACTTCAAACTTCCATATCTCGCGAACGGATTGACGAATTCGAGAATTTCCTGTTGCATCTGAATGCAGAAACTCGCCCGATTACAACGGTATGTGTATTTTTGCCCTAGGCCATAGTAGTTATTGGATGCGAGTATCAGACTTGCGAAAATTTTGATGATTTCTCAACCATTCCTTAACTTCAAACTGCCATATCTCGCGAACGCATTGACGAACTCGAGAAATTCCTGTTGCATGTGAAAGTAGAATCTCGCCCGATTACAGTGGTATGTGTATTTTTCCCCTAGGCATTTGTAGTTGTTGGTTTCGAGTATCAGATTTGCGAAAATTTTGATGGTTTCTCAACCATTCCTTAACATCAAACTCCCATATCTCGCGAACGGATTGACGAACTCGAGAAATTCCTGTTGCATCTGAAAGTAGAAACTCGCCCGGTTACAACGGCATGTGTATTTTTCCCCTAGGCCATTGTAGTTATTGGATTCGCGTATCGGACTTGCGAAAATTTTGATGATTTCTCAACCATTCCTTAACTTCAAACTCCCATATCTCGCGAACGGATTGACGAACTCGAGAAATTCCTGTTGCATGTGAAAGTAGAAAGTCGCCCGATTTCAACGGTATGTGTATATTTCCCCTAGGCCGTTGTAGTTATTGGTTTCGAGTATCAGACTTGCGAAAACTTTGATGGTTTCTCATGCATTCCTTAACTTCAAACTTCCATATCTTGCGAACGGATTGACGAACTCGAGAAATTCCTGTTGCATGTGAAAGTAGAAAGTCGCCCGATTACAAAGGTATGTGTATTTTTCCCCTAGGCCTTTATAGTTATTGGTTTCGAGTATCAGACTTGCGAAAATTTTGATGGTTTCTCAACCATTCCTTAACTTCAAACTCCCATATCTCGCGAACGCATTGACGAACTCGAGAAATTCCTGTTGCATGTGAAAGTAGAATCTCGCCCGATTACAATGGTATGTGTATTTTTCCCCTAGGCATTTGTAGTTATTGGTTTCGAGTATCAGACTTGCGAAAATTTTGATGGTTCCTCAACCATTCCTTAACTTCAAACTCCCATATCCCGCGAACGGATTGACGAACTCGAGAAATTCCCGTTGCATGTGAAAGTAGAAAGTCGCCCGATTACAACGGTATGTGTATTTTTCCCCAAGGCCTTTGAAGTTATTGGTTTCGAGTATCAGACTTGCGAAAATTTTGATGGTTTCTCAACCATTCCTTATATTCACACTTCCATATCTCGCGAACGGATTGACGAACTCGAGAAATTCCTGTTGCATCTGAAAGGAGAAACTCGCCCGATTACAACGGCGTGTGTACTTTTCCTCTAGGCCATTCCAGTAATTCGTTTCTAGCATCAGAATTGCGAAAATTTTGTTGGTTTCTCAAGCATTCCTTAACTTCAAACTTCCATATCTCGCGAACGGATTGAGGAACTCGAGAATTTCCTATTCCATCTGAATGCAGAAACTCGCCCGATTACAACGGTATGTGTATTTTTGCCCTAGGCCATAGTAGTTGTTGGTTTCGAGTATCAGACCAGCGAAAATTTTGATGGTTTCTCATGCATTCCTTATATTCACACTTCCATATCTCGCGAACGGATTGACGAACTCGAGAAATTCCTGTTGCATGTGAATGTAGAAAGTCGCCCGATGACAACGGTGTGTGTACTTTTCCCCTAGGCCATTCGAGTTGTTGGTTTCGAGTATCAGCCCAGCGAAAATTTTGATGGTTTCTCAAGTATTCCTTAACTTCAAACTTCCATATCTCGCGAACGGATTGACGAACTCGAGAATTTCCTATTGCACCTGAATGGAGAAACTCGGCCGATTACAACGGTATGTGTATTTTTGCCCAAGGCCATAGTAGTTATTGGTTTCGAGTATCAGACTTACGAAAATTTTGATGGTTTCTCAACCATTCCTTATATTCACACTTCCATATCTCGCGAACGTTTTGACGAACTCGAGAATTTCCTATTGCATCTGAAAGCAGAAACTCGCCCGATTACAACGGTGTGTGTACTTTTCCCCTAGGCCATTCCTGTTTTTGGTTT
This sequence comes from Ptiloglossa arizonensis, assembly GCF_051014685.1. Taxonomy (NCBI): domain Eukaryota; kingdom Metazoa; phylum Arthropoda; class Insecta; order Hymenoptera; family Colletidae; genus Ptiloglossa; species Ptiloglossa arizonensis. The sequence goes on from NW_027478397.1 coordinate 1,151,726, forward strand.
CGAGTATCAGACCAGCGAAAATTTTGATGGTTTCTCAAGCATTCCTTAACTTCAAACTTCCATATCTCGCGAACGGATTGACGAACTCGAGAATTTCCTATTGCATCTGAATGCAGAAACTCGCCCGATTACAACGGTATGTGTATTTTTGCCCTAGGCCGTAGTAGTTGTTGGTTTCGAGTATCAGACCAGCGAAAATTTTGATGGTTTCTCATGCATTCCTTAACTTCAAACTTCCATATCTCGCGAACGGATTGACGAACTCGAGAATTTCCTATTGCACCTGAATGGAGAAACTCGGCCGATTACAACGGTATGTGTATTTTTGCCCAAGGCCATAGTAGTTATTGGATTCGAATATCAGACTTGCGAAAATTTGGGTGATTTCTCAACCATTCCTTAACTTCAAACTGCCATATCTCGCGAACGCATTGACGAACTCGAGAAATTCCTGTTGCATGTGAAAGTAGAATCTCGCCCGATTACTATGGTATGTGTATTTTTCCCCTAGGCATTTGTAGTTGTTGGTTTCGAGTATCAGACTTGCGAAAATTTTGATGGTTTCTCAACCATTCCTTAACTTCAAACTCCCATATCTCGCGAACGCATTGACGAACTCGAGAATTTCCTATTGCATCTGAATGCAGAAACTCGCCCGATTACAACGGTATGTGTATTTTTGCCCTAGGCCGTAGTAGTTGTTGGTTTCGAGTATCAGACCAGCGAAAATTTTGATGGTTTCTCAACCATTCCTTAACTTCAAACTCCCATATCTCGCGAACGGATTGACGAACTCGAGAAATTCCTGTTGCATCTGAAAGTAGAAACTCGCCCGGTTACAACGGCATGTGTATTTTTCCCCTAGGCCATTGTAGTTATTGGATTCGCGTATCGGACTTGCGAAAATTTGATGATTTCTCAACCATTCCTTATCTTCAAACTCCCATATCTCGCGAACGCATTGAAGAACTCGAGAAATTCCTGTTGCATCTGAAAGTAGAATCTCGCCCGATTACAGTGGTATGTGTACTTTTCCACTAGGCCATTCCTGTTATTGGTTCCGAGTATCAGACCAGCGAAAATTTTGATGGTTTCTCAAGCATTCCTTAACTTCAAACTTCCATATCTCGTGAACGGATTGACGAACTCGAGAATTTCCTATTGCATCTGAATGCAGAAACTCGCCCGATTACAACGGTATGTGTATTTTTGCCCTAGGCCATAGTAGTTATTGGATGCGAGTATCAGACTTGCGAAAATTTTGATGATTTCTCAACCATTCCTTAACTTCAAACTGCCATATCTCGCGAACGCATTGACAAACTCGAGAAATTCCTGTTGCATGTGAAAGTAGAATCTCGCCCGATTACAGTGGTATGTGTATTTTTCCCCTAGGCATTTGTAGTTGTTGGTTTCGAGTATCAGACTTGCGAAAATTTTGATGGTTTCTCAACCATTCCTTAACTTCAAACTCCCATATCTCGCGAACGGATTGACGAACTCGAGAAATTCCTGTTGCATCTGAAAGTAGAATCTCGCCCGATTACAGTGGTATGTGTACTTTTCCACTAGGCCATTCCTGTTATTGGTTCCGAGTATCAGACCAGCGAAAATTTTGATGGTTTCTCAAGCATTCCTTAACTTCAAACTTCCATATCTCGTGAACGGATTGACGAACTCGAGAATTTCCTATTGCATCTGAATGCAGAAACTCGCCCGATTACAACGGTATGTGTATTTTTGCCCTAGGCCATAGTAGTTATTGGATGCGAGTATCAGACTTGCGAAAATTTTGATGATTTCTCAACCATTCCTTAACTTCAAACTGCCATATCTCGCGAACGCATTGACAAACTCGAGAAATTCCTGTTGCATGTGAAAGTAGAATCTCGCCCGATTACAGTGGTATGTGTATTTTTCCCCTAGGCATTTGTAGTTGTTGGTTTCGAGTATCAGACTTGCGAAAATTTTGATGGTTTCTCAACCATTCCTTAACTTCAAACTCCCATATCTCGCGAACGGATTGACGAACTCGAGAAATTCCTGTTGCATCGGAAAGTAGAAACTCGCCCGGTTACAACGGCATGTGTATTTTTCCCCTAGGCCATTGTAGTTATTGGATTCGCGTATCGGACTTGCGAAAATTTGATGATTTCTCAACAATTCCTTATCTTCAAACTCCCAAATCTCGCGAACGGATTGACGAACTCGAGAAATTCCTGTTGCATGTGAAAGTAGAAAGTCGCCCGATTACAGTGGTATGTGTATTTTTCCCCTAGGCATTTGTAGTTGTTGGTTTCGAGTATCAGACTTACGAAAGTTTTGATGGTTTCTCAACCATTCCTTAACTTCAAACTCCCATATCTCGCGAACGGATTGACGAACTCGAGAAATTCCTGTTGCATCTGAAAGTAGAAACTCGCCCGGGTACAACGGCATGTGTATTTTTCCCCTAGGCCATTGTAGTTATTGGATTCGCGTATCGGACTTGCGAAAATTTTGATGATTTCTCAACCATTCCTTAACTTCAAACTCCCATATCTCGCGAACGGATTGACGAACTCGAGAAATTCCTGTTGCATGTGAAAGTAGAATCTCGCCCGATTACAGTGGTATGTGTATTTTTCCCCTAGGCATTTGTAGTTGTTGGTTTCGAGTATCAGACTTGCGAAAATTTTGATGGTTTCTCAACCATTCCTTAACTTCAAACTCCCATATCTCGCGAACGCATTGACGAACTCGAGAATTTCCTATTACATCTGAATGGAGAAACTCGCCCGATTACAACGGTATGTGTATTTTTGCCCTAGGCCGTAGTAGTTGTTGGTTTCGAGTATCAGACCAGCGAAAATTTTGATGGTTTCTCATGCATTCCTTAACTTCAAACTTCCATATCTCGCGAACGGATTGACGAACTCGAGAATTTCCTATTGCACCTGAATGGAGAAACTCGGCCGATTACAACGGTATGTGTATTTTTGCCCAAGGCCATAGTAGTTATTGGATTCGAATATCAGACTTGCGAAAATTTGGGTGATTTCTCAACCATTCCTTAACTTCAAACTGCCATATCTCGCGAACGCATTGACGAACTCGAGAAATTCCTGTTGCATGTGAAAGTAGAATCTCGCCCGATTACTATGGTATGTGTATTTTTCCCCTAGGCATTTGTAGTTGTTGGTTTCGAGTATCAGACTTGCGAAAATTTTGATGGTTTCTCAACCATTCCTTAACTTCAAACTCCCATATCTCGCGAACGCATTGACGAACTCGAGAATTTCCTATTGCATCTGAATGCAGAAACTCGCCCGATTACAACGGTATGTGTATTTTTGCCCTAGGCCGTAGTAGTTGTTGGTTTCGAGTATCAGACCAGCGAAAATTTTGATGGTTTCTCATGCATTCCTTAACTTCAAACTTCCATATCTCGCGAACGGATTGACGAACTCGAGAATTTCCTATTGCACCTGAATGGAGAAACTCGGCCGATTACAACGGTATGTGTATTTTTGCCCAAGGCCATAGTAGTTATTGGATTCGAATATCAGACTTGCGAAAATTTGGGTGATTTCTCAACCATTCCTTAACTTCAAACTGCCATATCTCGCGAACACATTGACGAACTCGAGAAATTCCTGTTGCATGTGAAAGTAGAATCTCGCCCGATTACTATGGTATGTGTATTTTTCCCCTAGGCATTTGTAGTTGTTGGTTTCGAGTATCAGACTTGCGAAAATTTTGATGGTTTCTCAACCATTCCTTAACTTCAAACTCCCATATCTCGCGAACGCATTGACGAACTCGAGAATTTCCTATTGCATCTGAATGCAGAAACTCGCCCGATTACAACGGTATGTGTATTTTTGCCCTAGGCCGTAGTAGTTGTTGGTTTCGAGTATCAGACCAGCGAAAATTTTGATGGTTTCTCATGCATTCCGTAACTTCAAACTTCCATATCTCGCGAACGGATTGACGAACTCGAGAATTTCCTATTGCACCTGAATGGAGAAACTCGGCCGATTACAACGGTATGTGTATTTTTGCCCAAGGCCATAGTAGTTATTGGATTCGAATATCAGACTTGCGAAAATTTGGATGATTTCTCAACCATTCCTTAACTTCAAACTGCCATAACTCGCGAACGCATTGACGAACTCGAGAAATTCCTGTTGCATGTGAAAGTAGAATCTCGCCCGATTACAGTGGTATGTGTATTTTTCCCCTAGGCATTTGTAGTTGTTGGTTTCGAGAATCAGACTTGCGAAAATTTTGATGGTTTCTCAACCATTCCTTAACTTCAAACTCCCATATCTCGCGAACGGATTGACGAACTCGAGAAATTCCTGTTGCATCTGAAAGTAGAAACTCGCCCGGTTACAACGGCATGTGTATTTTTCCCCTAGGCCATTGTAGTTATTGGATTCGCGTATCGGACTTGCGAAAATTTGATGATTTCTCAACCATTCCTTATCTTCAAACTCCCATATCTCGCGAACGCATTGAAGAACTCGAGAAATTCCTGTTGCATCTGAAAGTAGAATCTCGCCCGATTACAGTGGTATGTGTACTTTTCCACTAGGCCATTCCAGTTATTGGTTCCGAGTATCAGACCAGCGAAAATTTTGATGGTTTCTCAAGCATTCCTTAACTTCAAACTTCCATATCTCGTGAACGGATTGACGAACTCGAGAATTTCCTATTGCATCTGAATGCAGAAACTCGCCCGATTACAACGGTATGTGTATTTTTGCCCTAGGCCATAGTAGTTATTGGATGCGAGTATCAGACTTGCGAAAATTTTGATGATTTCTCAACCATTCCTTAACTTCAAACTGCCATATCTCGCGAACGCATTGACAAACTCGAGAAATTCCTGTTGCATGTGAAAGTAGAATCTCGCCCGATTACAGTGGTATGTGTATTTTTCCCCTAGGCATTTGTAGTTGTTGGTTTCGAGTATCAGACTTGCGAAAATTTTGATGGTTTCTCAACCATTCCTTAACTTCAAACTCCCATATCTCGCGAACGGATTGACGAACTCGAGAAATTCCTGTTGCATCGGAAAGTAGAAACTCGCCCGGTTACAACGGCATGTGTATTTTTCCCCTAGGCCATTGTAGTTATTGGATTCGCGTATCGGACTTGCGAAAATTTTGATGATTTCTCAACCATTCCTTAACTTCAAACTCCCATATCTCGCGAACGGATTGACGAACTCGAGAAATTCCGGTTGCATGTGAAAGTAGAAAGTCGCCCGATTTCAACGGTACGTGTATATTTCCCCTAGGCCGTTGTAGTTATTGGTTTCGAGTATCAGACTTGCGAAAATTTTGATGGTTTCTCATGCATTCCTTAACTTCAAACTTCCATATCTTGCGAACGGATTGACGAACTCGAGAATTTCCTATTGCATCTGAAAGCAGAAACTCGCCCGATTACAACGGTATGTGTATTTTTGCCTTAGGCCATAGTAGTTATTGGATTCGAGTATCAGACTTGCGAAAATTTTGATGATTTCTCAACCATTCCTTAACTTCCAACTGCCATATCTCGCGAACGCATTGACGAACTCGAGAAATTCCTGTTGTATGTGAAAGTAGAAAGTCGCCCGATTACAACGGTATGTGTATTTTTCCCCTAGGCATTTGTAGTTATTGGTTTCGAGTATCAGACTTGCGTAAACTTGGATGGTTTCTCAACCATTCCTTAACTTCAAACTCCCATATCTCGCGAACGGAATGACGAACTCGAGAAATTCCTGTTGCATCTGAAAGTGGAAACTCGCCCGATTACAAAGGTATGTGCATTTTCCCCTAGGCCTTTGTAGTCATTGGTTTCGAGTATCAGACTTGCGAAAATTTTGATCGTTCCTCAACCATTCCTTAAATTCAAACTCCCATATCTCGCGAACGGATTGACGACCTCGAGAATTTCCTATTGCATCTGAATGCAGAAACTCGCCCGATTACAACGGTATGTGTATTTTTGCCTTAGGCCATAGTAGTTATTGGATTCGAGTATCAGACTTGCGAAAATTTTGATGATTTCTCAACCATTCCTTAACTTCAAACTGCCATATCTCGCGAACGCATTGACGAACTCGAGAAATTCCTGTTGTATGTGAAAGTAGAAAGTCGCCCGATTACAACGGTATGTGTATTTTTCCCCTAGGCATTTGTAGTTATTGGTTTCGAGTATCAGACTTGCGAAAATTTGGATGATTTCTCAACCATTCCTTAACTTCAAACTGCCATATCTCGCGAACGAATTGACGAACTCGAGAAATTCCTGTTGCATGTGAAAGTAGAATCTCGCCCGATTACTATGGTATGTGTATTTTTCCCCTAGGCATTTGTAGTTGTTGGTTTCGAGTATCAGACTTGCGAAAACTTGGATGGTTTCTCAACCATTCCTTAACTTCAAACTCCCATATCTCGCGAACGCATTGACGAACTCGAGAATTTCCTATTGCATCTGAATGCAGAAACTCGCCCGATTACAACGGTATGTGTATTTTTGCCCTAGGCCGTAGTAGTTGTTGGTTTCGAGTATCAGACCAGCGAAAATTTTGATGGTTTCTCATGCATTCCTTAACTTCAAACTTCCATATCTCGCGAACGGATTGAGGAACTCGAGAATTTCCTATTGCACCTGAATGGAGAAACTCGGCCGATTACAACGGTATGTGTATTTTTGCCCAAGGCCATAGTAGTTATTGGATTCGAATATCAGACTTGCGAAAATTTGGATGATTTCTCAACCATTCCTTAACTTCAAACTCCCATATCTCGCGAACGCATTGACGAACTCGAGAAATTCCTGTTGCATCTGAAAGTAGAATCTCGCCCGATTACAGTGGTATGTGTACTTTTTCACTAGGCCATTCCAGTTATTGGTTCCGAGTGTCAGACCAGCGAAAATTTTGATGGTTTCTCAAGCATTCCTTAACTTCAAACTTCCATATCTCGCGAACGGATTGAAGAACTCGAGAATTTCCTATTGCATCTGAATGCAGAAACTCGCCCGATTACAACGGTATGTGTATTTTTGCCCTAGGCCATAGTAGTTATTGGATGCGAGTATCAGACTTGTGAAAATTTTGATGATTTCTCAACCATTCCTTAACTTCAAACTGCCATAACTCGCGAACGCATTGACGAACTCGAGAAATTCCTGTTGCATGTGAAAGTAGAATCTCGCCCGATTACAGTGGTATGTGTATTTTCCCCCTAGGCATTTGTAGTTGTTGGTTTCGAGTATCAGACTTGCGAAAATTTTGATGGTTTCTCAACCATTCCTTAACTTCAAACTCCCATATCTCGCGAACGGATTGACGAACTCGAGAAATTCCTGTTGCATCTGAAAGTAGAAACTCGCCCGGTTACAACGGCATGTGTATTTTTCCCCTAGGGCATTGTAGTTATTGGATTCGCGTATCGGACTTGCGAAAATTTGATGATTTCTCAACCATTCCTTATCTTCAAACTCCCATATCTCGCGAACGCATTGAAGAACTCGAGAAATTCCTGTTGCATCTGAAAGTAGAATCTCGCCCGATTACAGTGGTATGTGTACTTTTCCACTAGGCCATTCCAGTTATTGGTTCCGAGTATCAGACCAGCGAAAATTTTGATGGTTTCTCAAGCATTCCTTAACTTCAAACTTCCATATCTCGTGAACGGATTGACGAACTCGAGAATTTCCTATTGCATCTGAATGCAGAAACTCGCCCGATTACAACGGTATGTGTATTTTTGCCCTAGGCCATAGTAGTTATTGGATGCGAGTATCAGACTTGCGAAAATTTTGATGATTTCTCAACCATTCCTTAATTTCAAACTGCCATATCTCGCGAACGCATTGACAAACTCGAGAAATTCCTGTTGCATGTGAAAGTAGAATCTCGCCCGATTACAGTGGTATGTGTATTTTTCCCCTAGGCATTTGTAGTTGTTGGTTTCGAGTATCAGACTTGCGAAAATTTTGATGGTTTCTCAACCATTCCTTAACTTCAAACTCCCATATCTCGCGAACGGATTGACGAACTCGAGAAATTCCTGTTGCATCTGAAAGTAGAAACTCGCCCGGTTACAACGGCATGTGTATTTTTCCCCTAGGCCATTTTAGTTATTGGATTCGCGTATCGGACTTGCGAAAATTTGATGATTTCTCAACAATTCCTTAACTTCAAACTCCCATATCTCGCGAACGGATTGACGAACTCGAGAAATTCCGGTTGCATGTGAAAGTAGAAAGTCGCCCGATTTCAACGGTACGTGTATATTTCCCCTAGGCCGTTGTAGTTATTGGTTTCGAGTATCAGACTTGCGCAAATTTTGATGGTTTCTCATGCATTCCTTAACTTCAAACTTCCATATCTTGCGAACGGATTGACGAACTCGAGAATTTCCTATTGCATTTGAAAGCAGAAACTCGCCCGATTACAACGGTATGTGTATTTTTGCCTTAGGCCATAGTAGTTATTGGATTCGAGTATCAGACTTGCGAAAATTTTGATGATTTCTCAACCATTCCTTAACTTCAAACTGCCATATCTCGCGAACGCATTGACGAACTCGAGAAATTCCTGTTGTATGTGAAAGTAGAAAGTCGCCCGATTACAACGGTATGTGTATTTTTCCCCTAGGCATTTGTAGTTATTGGTTTCGAGTATCAGACTTGCGAAAACTTGGATGGTTTCTCAACCATTCCTTAACTTCAAACTCCCATATCTCGCGAACGGAATGACGAACTCGAGAAATTCCTGTTGCATCTGAAAGTGGAAACTCGCCCGATTACAAAGGTATGTGCATTTTCCCCTAGGCCTTTGTAGTCATTGGTTTCGAGTATCAGACTTGCGAAAATTTTGATCGTTCCTCAACCATTCCTTAAATTCAAACTCCCATATCTCGCGAACGGATTGACGACCTCGAGAAATTCCTGTTGCATCTGAAAGTAGAAACTCGCCCGATTACAATGGTGTGTGTACTTCTCCCCAAGGCATTTGTAGTTATTCGTTTCTAGCATCAGAATTGCGAAAATCTTGGTGGTTTCTCAACCATTCCTTAACTTCAAACTCCCATATCTCGCGAACGGTATGACGAACTCGAGAAAATCCTGTTGCATCTGAAAGTGGAAACTCGCCCGATTACAAAGGTATGTGCATTTTTCCCCTAGGCCTTTGTAGTTATTGGTTTCGAGTATCAGACTTTCGAAAATTTTGATGGTTTCTTAACCATTCCTTAACTTCAAACTCCCATATCTCGCGAACGGATTGACGAACTCGAGAAATTCCTGTTGCATCTAAAAGTAGGAACTCGCCCGATTACAAAGGTGTGTGTACTTTTCCCCAAGGCCATTGCAGTTATTGGTTTCGAGTATCAGACTTGCGAAAATTTGGATGATTTCTCAACCATTCCTTAACTTCAAACTGCCATATCTCGCGAACGCATTGACGAACTCGAGAAATTCCTGTTGCATGTGAAAGTAGAATCTCGCCCGATTACTATGGTATGTGTATTTTTCCCCTAGGCATTTGTAGTTGTTGGTTTCGAGTATCAGACTTGCGAAAATTTTGATGGTTTCTCAACCATTCCTTAACTTCAAACTCCCATATCTCGCGAACGCATTGACGAACTCGAGAATTTCCTATTGCATCTGAATGCAGAAACTCGCCCGATTACAACGGTATGTGTATTTTTGCCCTAGGCCGTAGTAGTTGTTGGTTTCGAGTATCAGACCAGCGAAAATTTTGATGGTTTCTCATGCATTCCTTAACTTCAAACTTCCATATCTCGCGAACGGATTGACGAACTCGAGAATTTCCTATTGCACCTGAATGGAAAGCACAAGAGGGAAGCCATGTCGACCGACATAGTCTGTGACTGGAATCCTTTGGTGAGTGACGCCACCATGCATCCGAGTTGGCCCACCTGTGCCGAGGGGTGCAAGACCCACAACGGGGAGCATAATAAGTGCGAAAACTCCACCAGTAGTTTAAACTGGTACCGCGGGGGTCTGGCGTAGCCCACAGAGGGGGAAAAATTCCCCACTGTTGCCGACCATGGGTTGGACTCGCGGGGGCACTGGTATAGCCTATATCGCGGGCTAGAGGTAATACCTCGATGGGTGAGCTGCATTATCAGCTCGGGTACCGACCTGCAGAGCCGGTAGAGATTTAGAAAGGTCTCGCCTACACCAAAAGGGATGACTGGAGCTTGCACTCTGGCGTCAAATTGGTAGTCTATGTGGAGCAACTTCACGTAGACGCGCTGATTGATCGTATTTCAATCCCACGCCCATGGGGGCCGTGTTTGTTGAGCCCTCGCGGCAGGCACAGTCACGTAAAACACAACTAGACGAATGCACCTGAATGGAGAAACTCGGCCGATTACAACGGTATGTGTATTTTTGCCCAAGGCCATAGTAGTTATTGGATTCGAATATCAGACTTGCGAAAATTTGGATGATTTCTCAACCATTCCTTAACTTCAAACTCCCATATCTCGCGAACGCATTGACGAACTCGAGAAATTCCTGTTGCATCTGAAAGTAGAATCTCGCCCGATTACAGTGGTATGTGTACTTTTTCACTAGGCCATTCCAGTTATTGGTTCCGAGTGTCAGACCAGCGAAAATTTTGATGGTTTCTCAAGCATTCCTTAACTTCAAACTTCCATATCTCGCGAACGGATTGACGAACTCGAGAATTTCCTATTGCATCTGAATGCAGAAACTCGCCCGATTACAACGGTATGTGTATTTTTGCCCTAGGCCATAGTAGTTATTGGATGCGAGTATCAGACTTGCGAAAATTTTGATGATTTCTCAACCATTCCTTAACTTCAAACTGCCATATCTCGCGAACGCATTGACGAACTCGAGAAATTCCTGTTGTATGTGAAAGTAGAAAGTCGCCCGATTACAACGGTATGTGTATTTTTCCCCTAGGCATTTGTAGTTATTGGTTTCGAGTATCAGACTTGCGAAAACTTGGATGGTTTCTCAACCATTCCTTAACTTCAAACTCCCATATCTCGCGAACGGAATGACGAACTCGAGAAATTCCTGTTGCATCTGAAAGTGGAAACTCGCCCGATTACAAAGGTATGTGCATTTTCCCCTAGGCCTTTGTAGTCATTGGTTTCGAGTATCAGACTTGCGAAAATTTTGATCGTTCCTCAACCATTCCTTAAATTCAAACTCCCATATCTCGCGAACGGATTGACGACCTCGAGAAATTCCTGTTGCATCTGAAAGTAGAAACTCGCCCGATTACAATGGTGTGTGTACTTCTCCCCAAGGCATTTGTAGTTATTCGTTTCTAGCATCAGAATTGCGAAAATCTTGGTGGTTTCTCAACCATTCCTTAACTTCAAACTCCCATATCTCGCGAACGGTATGACGAACTCGAGAAAATCCTGTTGCATCTGAAAGTGGAAACTCGCCCGATTACAAAGGTATGTGCATTTTTCCCCTAGGCCTTTGTAGTTATTGGTTTCGAGTATCAGACTTTCGATAATTTTGATGGTTTCTCAAGCATTCCTTAAGTTCAAACTCCCATATCTCGCGAACGGATTGACGAACTCGCTAAATTCCTGTTGCATCTGAAAGTAGAAACACGCCCGATTACAAAGGTATGTGTGTTTTTCCCCTAGGCTTTTGTAGTTATTGGTTTCGTGTATCAGACTTCGAAAATTTTGATGGTTTCTTAACCATTCCTTAACTTCAAACTCCCATATCTCGCGAACGGATTGACGAACTCGAGAAATTCCTGTTGCATCTAAAAGTAGGAACTCGCCCGATTACAAAGGTGTGTGTACTTTTCCCCAAGGCCATTGCAGTTATTGGTTTCGAGTATCAGACTTGCGAAAATTTGGATGATTTCTCAACCATTCCTTAACTTCAAACTGCCATATCTCGCGAACGCATTGACGAACTCGAGAAATTCCTGTTGCATGTGAAAGTAGAATCTCGCCCGATTACTATGGTATGTGTATTTTTCCCCTAGGCATTTGTAGTTGTTGGTTTCGAGTATCAGACTTGCGAAAATTTTGATGGTTTTTCAACCATTCCTTAACTTCAAACTCCCATATCTCGCGAACGCATTGACGAACTCGAGAATTTCCTATTGCATCTGAATGCAGAAACTCGCCCGATTACAACGGTATGTGTATTTTTGCCCTAGGCCGTAGTAGTTGTTGGTTTCGAGTATCAGACCAGCGAAAATTTTGATGGTTTCTCATGCATTCCTTAACTTCAAACTTCCATATCTCGCGAACGGATTGACGAACTCGAGAATTTCCTATTGCACCTGAATGGAGAAACTCGGCCGATTACAACGGTATGTGTATTTTTGCCCAAGGCCATAGTAGTTATTGGATTCGAATATCAGACTTGCGAAAATTTGGATGATTTCTCAACCATTCCTTAACTTCAAACTCCCATATCTCGCGAACGCATTGACGAACTCGAGAAATTCCTGTTGCATCTGAAAGTAGAATCTCGCCCGATTACAGTGGTATGTGTACTTTTTCACTAGGCCATTCCAGTTATTGGTTCCGAGTGTCAGACCAGCGAAAATTTTGATGGTTTCTCAAGCATTCCTTAACTTCAAACTTCCATATCTCGCGAACGGATTGACGAACTCGAGAATTTCCTATTGCATCTGAATGCAGAAACTCGCCCGATTACAACGGTATGTGTATTTTTGCCCTAGGCCATAGTAGTTATTGGATGCGAGTATCAGACTTGCGAAAATTTTGATGATTTCTCAACCATTCCTTAACTTCAAACTCCCATATCTCGCGAACGCATTGACGAACTCGAGAAATTCCTGTTGCATCTGAAAGTAGAATCTCGCCCGATTACAGTGGTATGTGTACTTTTTCACTAGGCCATTCCAGTTATTGGTTCCGAGTGTCAGACCAGCGAAAATTTTGATGGTTTCTCAAGCATTCCTTAACTTCAAACTTCCATATCTCGCGAACGGATTGACGAACTCGAGAATTTCCTATTGCATCTGAATGCAGAAACTCGCCCGATTACAACGGTATGTGTATTTTTGCCCTAGGCCATAGTAGTTATTGGATGCGAGTATCAGACTTGCGAAAATTTTGATGATTTCTCAACCATTCCTTAACTTCAAACTCCCATATCTCGCGAACGGATTGACGAACTCGAGAAATTCCTGTTGCATGTGAAAGTAGAAAGTCGCCAGATTTCAACGGTATGTGTATATTTCCCCTAGGCCGTTGTAGTTATTGGTTTAGAGTATCAGACTTGCGAAAATTTTGATGGTTTCTCAACCATTCCTTAACTTCAAACTCCCATATCTCGCGAACGTATTGACGAACTCGAGAAATTCCTGTTGCATCTGAAAGTAGAAACCCGCCCGGTTACAACGGCATGTGTATTTTTCCCCTAGGCCATTGTAGTTATTGGATTCGCGTATCGGACTTGCGAAAATTTTGATGATTTCTCATGCATTCCTTAACTTCAAACTTCCATATCTTGCGAACGGATTGACGAACTCGAGAATTTCCTATTGCATCTGAAAGCAGAAACTCGCCCGATTACAACGGTATGTGTATTTTTGCCTTAGGCCATAGTAGTTATTGGATTCGAGTATCAGACTTGCGAAAATTTTGATGATTTCTCAACCATTCCTTAACTTCAAACTGCCATATCTCGCGAACGCATTGACGAACTCGAGAAATTCCTGTTGTATGTGAAAGTAGAAAGTCGCCCGATTACAACGGTATGTGTATTTTTCCCCTAGGCATTTGTAGTTATTGGTTTCGAGTATCAGACTTGCGAAAACTTGGATGGTTTCTCAACCATTCCTTAACTTCAAACTCCCATATCTCGCGAACGGAATGACGAACTCGAGAAATTCCTGTTGCATCTGAAAGTGGAAACTCGCCCGATTACAAAGGTATGTGCATTTTCCCCTAGGCCTTTGTAGTCATTGGTTTCGAGTATCAGACATGCGAAAATTTTGATCGTTCCTCAACCATTCCTTAAATTCAAACTCCCATATCTCGCGAACGGATTGACGACCTCGAGAAATTCCTGTTGTATCTGAAAGTAGAAACTCGCCCGATTACAATGGTGTGTGTACTTTTCCCCAAGGCATTTGTAGTTATTCGTTTCTAGCATCAGAATTGCGAAAATCTTGGTGGTTTCTCAACCATTCCTTAACTTCAAACTCCCATATCTCGCGAACGGTATGACGAACTCGAGAAAATCCTGTTGCATCTGAAAGTGGAAACTCGCCCGATTACAAAGGTATGTGCATTTTTCCCCTAGGCCTTTGTAGTTATTGGTTTCGAGTATCAGACTTTCGAAAATTTTGATGGTTTCTCAAGCATTCCTTAAGTTCAAACTCCCATATCTCGCGAACGGATTGACGAACTCGCTAAATTCCTGTTGCATCTGAAAGTAGAAACACGCCCGATTACAAAGGTATGTGTGTTTTTCCCCTAGGCTTTTGTAGTTATTGGTTTCGTGTATCAGACTTCGAAAATTTTGATGGTTTCTTAACCATTCCTTAACTTCAAACTCCCATATCTCGCGAACGGATTGACGAACTCGAGAAATTCCTGTTGCATCTAAAAGTAGGAACTCGCCCGATTACAAAGGTGTGTGTACTTTTCCCCAAGGCCATTGCAGTTATTGGTTTCGAATATCAGACTTGCGAAAATGTTGATGGTTTCTCAACCATTCCTTAACTTCAAACTCCCATATCTCGCGAACGGAATGACGAACTCGAGAAATTCCTGTTGCATCTGAAAGTGGAAACTCGCCCGATAACAAAGGTACCTACATTTTCCCCTAGGCCTTTGTGGTTACTGGTTTCGAGTATCAGACTTGCGAAAATTTTGATGGTTCCTCAACCATTCCTTAAATTCAAACTCCCATATCTCGCGAACGGATTGACGAAATCGAGAAATTCCTGTTGCATCTGAAAGCATAAGCTCGCCCGATTACAACGGTGTGTGTATTTTTCCCCTAGGCCATTCCAGTTATTCGTTTCTAGCATCAGAATTGCGAAAATCTTGATGGTTTCTCACCCATTCCTCAACTTCAAACTCCCATATCTCGCGAACGGAATGACGAACTCGAGAAATTCCTGTTGCATCTGAAAGTGGAAACTCGCCCGATTGCAAGGGTGTGTGCATTTTTCCCCTAGGCCTTTGTAGTTATTGGTTTCGAGTATCAGACTTTCGAAAATTTTGATGGTTTCTCAAGCATTCCTTAAGTTCAAACTCCCATATCTCGCGAACGGATTGACGAACTCGCTAAATTCCTGTTGCATCTGAAAGTAGAAACACGCCCGACTACAAAGGTATGTGTGTTTTTCCCCTAGGCTTTTGTAGTTATTGGTTTCGTGTATCAGACTTGCGAAAATTTTGATGGTTTCTTAACCATTCCTTAACTTCAAACTCCCATATCTCGCGAACGGATTGACGAACTCGAGAAATTCCTGTTGCATCTAAAAGTAGGAACTCGCCCGATTACAAAGGTGTGTGTACTTTTCCCCAAGGCCATTGCAGTTATTGGTTTCGAGTATCAGACTTGCGAAAATGTTGATGGTTTCTCAACCATTCCTTAACTTCAAACTCCCATATCTCGCGAACGGAATGACGAACTCGAGAAATTCCTGTTGCATCTGAAAGTGGAAACTCGCCCGATAACAAAGGTACCTACATTTTCCCCTAGGCCTTTGTGGTTACTGGTTTCGAGTATCAGACTTGCGAAAATTTTGATGGTTCCTCAACCATTCCTTAAATTCAAACTCCCATATCTCGCGAACGGATTGACGAAATCGAGAAATTCCTGTTGCATCTGAAAGCATAAGCTCGCCCGATTACAACGGTGTGTGTATTTTTCCCCTAGGCCATTCCAGTTATTCGTTTCTAGCATCAGAATTGCGAAAATCTTGATGGTTTCTCACCCATTCCTCAACTTCAAACTCCCATATCTCGCGAACGGAATGACGAACTCGAGAAATTCCTGTTGCATCTGAAAGTGGAAACTCGCCCGATTGCAAAGGTATGTGCATTTTTCCCCTAGGCCTTTGTAGTTATTGGTTTCGAGTATCAGACTTTCGAAAATTTTGATGGTTTCTTAACCATTCCTTAACTTCAAACTCCCATATCTCGCGAACGGATTGACGAACTCGAGAAATTCCTGTTGCATCTAAAAGTAGGAACTCGCCCGATTACAAAGGTGTGTGTACTTTTCCCCAAGGCCATTGCAGTTATTGGTTTCGAGTATCAGACTTGCGAAAATGTTGATGGTTTCTCAACCATTCCTTAACTTCAAACTCCCATATCTCGCGAACGGATTGACGAACTCGAGAAATTCCTGTTGCATCTGAGAGCGGAAACCGGCCCGATTACAAAGGTATGTGTATTTTTCCCCTAGGCCTTGGTAGTTATTGGTTTCGAGTATCAGACTTGCGAAAATTTTGATGGTTTCTCAACCATTCCTTAACTTCAAACTCCCATGTCTCGCGAACGGAATGACGAACTCGAGAAATTCCTGTTGCATCTGAAAGTGGAAACTCGCCCGATTACAAAGGTATGTGCATTTTTCCCCTAAGCCTCTGTAGTTATTGGTTTCGAGTATCAGACTTGCAAAAATTTTGATGGTTTCTCAAGCATTCCTTAACTTCAAACTCCCATATCTCGCGAACGGATTGACGAACTCGAGAAATTCCTGTTGCATCTGAAAGCAGAAACTCGCACGATTACAAGCGTGTGTGTACTTTCCCCTAGGGCATTCCAGCTATTGGTTTCGATTATCAGACTTGCGAAAATTTTGATGGTTTCTCAACCATTCCTGAACTTCAAACTCCCATATCTCGCGAACGGAATGACGAACTCGAGAAATTCCTGTTGCATCTGAAAGTAGAAACTCGCACGAATACAATGGTGTGTGCACTTTTCCCCTAGGAAATTCCAGTTATTGGTTTCGAGTATCAGACTTGCGAAAATGTTGATGGTTTCTCAACCATTCCTTAACTTCAAACTCCCATATCTCGCGAACGGAATGACGAACTCGAGAAATTCCTGTTGCATCTGAAAGTGGAAACTCGCCCGATAACAAAGGTACCTACATTTTCCCCTAGGCCTTTGTG
The DNA here is from genome assembly GCF_051014685.1 of Ptiloglossa arizonensis. Lineage (NCBI taxonomy): Eukaryota > Metazoa > Arthropoda > Insecta > Hymenoptera > Colletidae > Ptiloglossa > Ptiloglossa arizonensis. The sequence continues at coordinate 1,168,872 of NW_027478397.1, forward strand.
GTTACTGGTTTCGAGTATCAGACTTGCGAAAATTTTGATGGTTCCTCAACCATTCCTTAAATTCAAACTCCCATATCTCGCGAACGGATTGACGAAATCGAGAAATTCCTGTTGCATCTGAAAGCATAAGCTCGCCCGATTACAACGGTGTGTGTATTTTTCCCCTAGGCCATTCCAGTTATTCGTTTCTAGCATCAGAATTGCGAAAATCTTGATGGTTTCTCACCCATTCCTCAACTTCAAACTCCCATATCTCGCGAACGGAATGACGAACTCGAGAAATTCCTGTTGCATCTGAAAGTGGAAACTCGCCCGATTGCAAAGGTATGTGCATTTTTCCCCTAGGCCTTTGTAGTTATTGGTTTCGAGTATCAGACTTTCGAAAATTTTGATGGTTTCTTAACCATTCCTTAACTTCAAACTCCCATATCTCGCGAACGGATTGACGAACTCGAGAAATTCCTGTTGCATCTAAAAGTAGGAACTCGCCCGATTACAAAGGTGTGTGTACTTTTCCCCAAGGCCATTGCAGTTATTGGTTTCGAGTATCAGACTTGCGAAAATATTGATGGTTCCTCAACCATTCCTTAATTTCAAACTCCCATGTCTCGCGAACGGAATGACGAACTCGAGAAATTCCTGTTGCATCTGAAAGTGGAAACTCGCCCGATTACAAAGGTATGTGCATTTTTCCCCTAAGCCTCTGTAATTATTGGTTTCGAGTATCAGACTTGCAAAAATTTTGATGGTTTCTCAAGCATTCCTTAACTTCAAACTCCCATATCTCGCGAACGGATTGACGAACTCGAGAAATTCCTGCTGCATCTGAAAGCAGAAACTCGCCCGATTACAAAGGTATGTGCATTTTTCCCCTAGGCCTTTGTAGTTATTGGTTTCGAGTATCAGACTTGCGAAAATTTTGATGGTTTCTCAACCATTCCTTAACTTCAAACTCCCATGTCTCGCGAACGGAATGACGAACTCGAGAAATTCCTGTTGCATCTGAAAGTGGAAACTCGCCCGATTACAAAGGTATGTGCATTTTTCCCCTAAGCCTCTGTAGTTATTGGTTTCGAGTATCAGACTTGCAAAAATTTTGATGGTTTCTCAAGCATTCCTTAACTTCAAACTCCCATATCTCGCGAACGGATTGACGAACTCGAGAAATTCCTGTTGCATCTGAAAGCAGAAACTCGCACGATTACAAGCGTGTGTGTACTTTCCCCTAGGGCATTCCAGCTATTGGTTTCGATTATCAGACTTGCGAAAATTTTGATGGTTTCTCAACCATTCCTGAACTTCAAACTCCCATATCTCGCGAACGGAATGACGAACTCGAGAAATTCCTGTTGCATCTGAAAGTAGAAACTCGCACGAATACAATGGTGTGTGCACTTTTCCCCTAGGAAATTCCAGTTACTGGTTTCGAGTATCAGACTTGCGAAAATGTTGATGGTTTCTCAACCATTCCTTAACTTCAAACTCCCATATCTCGCGAACGGAATGACGAACTCGAGAAATTCCTGTTGCATCTGAAAGTGGAAACTCGCCCGATAACAAAGGTACCTACATTTTCCCCTAGGCCTTTGTGGTTACTGGTTTCGAGTATCAGACTTGCGAAAATTTTGATGGTTCCTCAACCATTCCTTAAATTCAAACTCCCATATCTCGCGAACGGATTGACGAAATCGAGAAATTCCTGTTGCATCTGAAAGCATAAGCTCGCCCGATTACAACGGTGTGTGTATTTTTCCCCTAGGCCATTCCAGTTATTGGTTTCGAGTATCAGACCACCGAAAATAATTGATGGTTTCTCAAGCATTCCTTAACTTGATTCTCCCATTTCTCGCGAACGGATTGACGAACTCGAGAAATTCCTGTTGCATCTAAAAGTAGGAACTCGCCCGATTACAAAGGTGTGTGTACTTTTCCCCAAGGCCATTGCAGTTATTGGTTTCGAGTATCAGACTTGCGAAAATGTTGATGGTTTCTCAACCATTCCTTAACTTCAAACTCCCATATCTCGCGAACGGGTTGACGAACTCGAGAAATTCCTGTTGCATCTGAGAGCGGAAACCGGCCCGATTACAAAGGTATGTGTATTTTTCCCCTAGGCCTTGGTAGTTATTGGTTTCGAGTATCAGACTTGCGAAAATATTGATGGTTCCTCAACCATTCCTTAATTTCAAACTCCCATATCTCGCGAACGGATTGACGAACTCGAGAAATTCCTGTTGCATCTAGAAGTAGAAACTCGCCCGATTACAATGGTGTGTGTACTTTTCCCCTAGGCCATTCCAGTTATTGGTTTCGAGTATCAGATTTGCGAAAATGTTGATGGTTTCTCAAGCATTCCTTAACTTCTTTCTCCCATTTCTCGCGAACGGATTGACGAACTCGAGAAATTCCTGTTGGATCTGAAAGTAGAAACATGCCCTATTACAACGGTGTGTGTACTTTTCCCCTAGGCCATTCCAGTTATTGGTTTCGAGTATCAGATTTGCGAAAATGTTGATGGTTTCTCAACCATTCCTTAACTTCAAACTCCCATATCTCGCGAACGGAATGACGAACTCGAGAAATTCCTTTTGCATCTGAAAGTGGAAACTCGCCCGATAACAAAGGTACCTACATTTTCCCCTAGGCCTTTGTGGATATTGGTTTCGAGTATCAGACTTGCGAAAATTTTGATGGTTCCTCAACCATTCCTTAAATTCAAACTCCCATATCTCGCGAACGGATTGACGAAATCGAGAAATTCCTGTTGCATCTGAAAGCATAAGCTCGCCCGATTACAACGGTGTTTGTATTTTTCCCCTAGGCCATTCCAGTTATTCGTTTCTAGCATCAGAATTGCGAAAATCTTGATGGTTTCTCAACCATTCCTCAAATTCAAACTCCCATATCTCGCGAACGGAATGACGAACTCGAGAAATTCCTGTTGCATCTGAAAGTGGAAACTCGCCCGATTACAAAGGTATGTGCATTTTTCCCCTAGGCCTTTGTAGATATTGGTTTCGAGTATCAGACTTTCGAAAATTTTGATGGTTTCTAAAGCATTCCTTAAGTTCAAACCCCCATATCTCGCGAACGGATTGACGTACTCGCTAAATTCCTGTTGCATCTGAAAGTAGAAACACGCCCGACTACAAAGGTATGTGTGTTTTTCCCCTAAGCTTTTGTAGTTATTGGTTTCGTGTATCAGACTTGCGAAAATTTTGATGGTTTCTTAACCATTCCTTAACTTCAAACTCCCATATCTCGCGAACGGATTGACGAACTCGAGAAATTCCTGTTGCATCTAAAAGTAGGAACTCGCCCGATTACAAAGGTGTGTGTACTTTTCCCCAAGGCCATTGCAGTTACTGGTTTCGAGTATCAGACTTGCGAAAATGTTGATGGCTTCTCAACCATTCCTTAACTTCAAACTCCCATATCTCGCGAACGGATTGACGAACTCGAGAAATTCCTGTTGCATCTGAGAGCGGAAACCGGCCCGATTACAAAGGTATGTGTATTTTTCCCCTAGGCCTTGGTAGTTATTGGTTTCGAGTATCAGACTTGCGAAAATATTGATGGTTCCTCAACCATTCCTTAATTTCAAACTCCCATGTCTCGCGAACGGAATGACGAACTCGAGAAATTCCTGTTGCATCTGAAAGTGGAAACTCGCCCGATTACAAAGGTATGTGCATTTTTCCTCTAAGCCTCTGTAGTTATTGGTTTCGAGTATCAGACTTGCAAAAATTTTGATGGTTTCTCAAGCATTCCTTAATTTCAAACTCCCATGTCTCGCGAACGGAATGACGAACTCGAGAAATTCCTGTTGCATCTGAAAGTGGAAACTCGCCCGATTACAAAGGTATGTGCATTTTTCCCCTAAGCCTCTGTAGTTATTGGTTTCGAGTATCAGACTTGCGAAAATTTTGATGGTTTCTCAACCATTCCTTAACTTCAAACTCCCATGTCTCGCGAACGGAATGACGAACTCGAGAAATTCCTGTTGCATCTGAAAGTGGAAACTCGCCCGATTACAAAGGTATGTGCATTTTTCCCCTAAGCCTCTGTAGTTATTGGTTTCGAGTATCAGATTTTCGAAAATTTTGATGGTTTCTAAAGCATTCCTTAAGTTCAAACTCCCATATCTCGCGAACGGATTGACGTACTCGCTAAATTCCTGTTGCATCTGAAAGTAGAAACACGCCCGACTACAAAGGTATGTGTGTTTTTCCCCTAAGCTTTTGTAGTTATTGGTTTCGTGTATCAGACTTGCGAAAATTTTGATGGTTTCTTAACCATTCCTTAACTTCAAACTCCCATATCTCGCGAACGGATTGACGAACTCGAGAAATTCCTGTTGCATCTGAAAGTGGAAACTCGCCCGATTACAAAGGTATGTGCATTTTTCCTCTAAGCCTCTGTAGTTATTGGTTTCGAGTATCAGACTTGCAAAAATTTTGATGGTTTCTCAAGCATTCCTTAACTTCAAACTCCCATATCTCGCGAACGGATTGACGAACTCGAGAAATTCCTGTTGCATCTGAAAGCAGAAACTCGCAACATTACAAGCGTGTGTGTACTTTCCCCTAGGCCATTCCAGCTATTGGTTTCGATTATCAGACTTGCGAAAATTTTGATGGTTTCTCAACCATTCCTGAACTTCAAACTCCCATATCTCGCGAACGGAATAACGAACTCGAGAAATTCCTGTTGCATCTGAAAGTAGAAACTCGCACGAATACAATGGTGTGTGCACTTTTCCCCTAGGAAATTCCAGTTATTGGTTTCGTGTATCAGACTTGCGAAAATTTTGATGGTTTCTCAAGCATTCCTTAAGTTCAAACTCCCATATCTCGCGAACGGATTGACGAACTCGCTAAATTCCTGTTGCATCTGAAAGTAGAAACACGCCCGACTACAAAGGTATGTGTGTTTTTCCCCTAGGCTTTTGTAGTTATTGGTTTCGTGTATCAGACTTGCGAAAATTTTGATGGTTTCTTAACCATTCCTTAACTTCAAACTCCCATATCTCGCGAACGGATTGACGAACTCGAGAAATTCCTGTTGCATCTAAAAGTAGGAACTCGCCCGATTACAAAGGTGTGTGTACTTTTCCCCAAGGCCATTGCAGTTATTGGTTTCGAGTATCAGACTTGCGAAAATGTTGATGGTTTCTCAACCATTCCTTAACTTCAAACTCCCATATCTCGCGAACGGATTGACGAACTCGAGAAATTCCTGTTGCATCTGAGAGCGGAAACCGGCCCGATTACAAAGGTGTGTGTATTTTTCCCCTAGGCATTTGTAGTTATTGGTTTCGAGTATCAGACTTGCGAAAACTTGGATGGTTTCTCAACCATTCCTTAACTTCAAACTCCCATATCTCGCGAACGGAATGACGAACTCGAGAAATTCCTGTTGCATCTGAAAGTGGAAACTCGCCCGATTACAAAGGTATGTGCATTTTCCCCTAGGCCTTTGTAGTCATTGGTTTCGAGTATCAGACATGCGAAAATTTTGATCGTTCCTCAACCATTCCTTAAATTCAAACTCCCATATCTCGCGAACGGATTGACGACCTCGAGAAATTCCTGTTGCATCTGAAAGTAGAAACTCGCCCGATTACAATGGTGTGTGTACTTTTCCCCAAGGCATTTGTAGTTATTCGTTTCTAGCATCAGAATTGCGAAAATCTTGGTGGTTTCTCAACCATTCCTTAACTTCAAACTCCCATATCTCGCGAACGGTATGACGAACTCGAGAAAATCCTGTTGCATCTGAAAGTGGAAACTCGCCCGATTACAAAGGTATGTGCATTTTTCCCCTAGGCCTTTGTAGTTATTGGTTTCGAGTATCAGACTTTCGAAAATTTTGATGGTTTCTCAAGCATTCCTTAAGTTCAAACTCCCATATCTCGCGAACGGATTGACGAACTCGCTAAATTCCTGTTGCATCTGAAAGTAGAAACACGCCCGACTACAAAGGTATGTGTGTTTTTCCCCTAGGCTTTTGTAGTTATTGGTTTCGTGTATCAGACTTGCGAAAATTTTGATGGTTTCTTAACCATTCCTTAACTTCAAACTCCCATATCTCGCGAACGGATTGACGAACTCGAGAAATTCCTGTTGCATCTAAAAGTAGGAACTCGCCCGATTACAAAGGTGTGTGTACTTTTCCCCAAGGCCATTGCAGTTATTGGTTTCGAGTATCAGACTTGCGAAAATGTTGATGGTTTCTCAACCATTCCTTAACTTCAAACTCCCATATCTCGCGAACGGAATGACGAACTCGAGAAATTCCTGTTGCATCTGAAAGTGGAAACTCGCCCGATAACAAAGGTACCTACATTTTCCCCTAGGCCTTTGTGGTTACTGGTTTCGAGTATCAGACTTGCGAAAATTTTGATGGTTCCTCAACCATTCCTTAAATTCAAACTCCCATATCTCGCGAACGGATTGACGAAATCGAGAAATTCCTGTTGCATCTGAAAGCATAAGCTCGCCCGATTACAACGGTGTGTGTATTTTTCCCCTAGGCCATTCCAGTTATTCGTTTCTAGCATCAGAATTGCGAAAATCTTGATGGTTTCTCACCCATTCCTCAACTTCAAACTCCCATATCTCGCGAACGGAATGACGAACTCGAGAAATTCCTGTTGCATCTGAAAGTGGAAACTCGCCCGATTGCAAAGGTATGTGCATTTTTCCCCTAGGCCTTTGTAGTTATTGGTTTCGAGTATCAGACTTTCGAAAATTTTGATGGTTTCTTAACCATTCCTTAACTTCAAACTCCCATATCTCGCGAACGGATTGACGAACTCGAGAAATTCCTGTTGCATCTAAAAGTAGGAACTCGCCCGATTACAAAGGTGTGTGTACTTTTCCCCAAGGCCATTGCAGTTATTGGTTTCGAGTATCAGACTTGCGAAAATGTTGATGGTTTCTCAACCATTCCTTAACTTCAAACTCCCATATCTCGCGAACGGATTGACGAACTCGAGAAATTCCTGTTGCATCTGAGAGCGGAAACCGGCCCGATTACAAAGGTATGTGTATTTTTCCCCTAGGCCTTGGTAGTTATTGGTTTCGAGTATCAGACTTGCGAAAATATTGATGGTTCCTCAACCATTCCTTAATTTCAAACTCCCATGTCTCGCGAACGGAATGACGAACTCGAGAAATTCCTGTTGCATCTGAAAGTGGAAACTCGCCCGATTACAAAGGTATGTGCATTTTTCCCCTAAGCCTCTGTAATTATTGGTTTCGAGTATCAGACTTGCAAAAATTTTGATGGTTTCTCAAGCATTCCTTAACTTCAAACTCCCATATCTCGCGAACGGATTGACGAACTCGAGAAATTCCTGCTGCATCTGAAAGCAGAAACTCGCCCGATTACAAAGGTATGTGCATTTTTCCCCTAGGCCTTTGTAGTTATTGGTTTCGAGTATCAGACTTGCGAAAATTTTGATGGTTTCTCAACCATTCCTTAACTTCAAACTCCCATGTCTCGCGAACGGAATGACGAACTCGAGAAATTCCTGTTGCATCTGAAAGTGGAAACTCGCCCGATTACAAAGGTATGTGCATTTTTCCCCTAAGCCTCTGTAGTTATTGGTTTCGAGTATCAGACTTGCAAAAATTTTGATGGTTTCTCAAGCATTCCTTAACTTCAAACTCCCATATCTCGCGAACGGATTGACGAACTCGAGAAATTCCTGTTGCATCTGAAAGCAGAAACTCGCACGATTACAAGCGTGTGTGTACTTTCCCCTAGGGCATTCCAGCTATTGGTTTCGATTATCAGACTTGCGAAAATTTTGATGGTTTCTCAACCATTCCTGAACTTCAAACTCCCATATCTCGCGAACGGAATGACGAACTCGAGAAATTCCTGTTGCATCTGAAAGTAGAAACTCGCACGAATACAATGGTGTGTGCACTTTTCCCCTAGGAAATTCCAGTTATTGGTTTCGTGTATCAGACTTGCGAAAATTTTGATGGTTTCTCAATCATTCCTTAACTTCAAACTTCCATATCTCGCGAACGGAACGACGCACTCGAGAAATTCCTGTTGCATCTGAAAGCAGAAACTCGCCCGATTACAATGGTGTGTGCACTTTTCCCCTAGGCCATTCCAGTTATTGGTTTCGAGTATCAGACCACCGAAAATAATTGATGGTTTCTCAAGCATTCCTTAACTTGATTCTCCCATTTCTCGCGAACGGATTGACGAACTCGAGAAATTCCTGTTGCATCTAAAAGTAGGAACTCGCCCGATTACAAAGGTGTGTGTACTTTTCCCCAAGGCCATTGCAGTTATTGGTTTCGAGTATCAGACTTGCGAAAATGTTGATGGTTTCTCAACCATTCCTTAACTTCAAACTCCCATATCTCGCGAACGGGTTGACGAACTCGAGAAATTCCTGTTGCATCTGAGAGCGGAAACCGGCCCGATTACAAAGGTATGTGTATTTTTCCCCTAGGCCTTGGTAGTTATTGGTTTCGAGTATCAGACTTGCGAAAATATTGATGGTTCCTCAACCATTCCTTAATTTCAAACTCCCATATCTCGCGAACGGATTGACGAACTCGAGAAATTCCTGTTGCATCTAGAAGTAGAAACTCGCCCGATTACAATGGTGTGTGTACTTTTCCCCTAGGCCATTCCAGTTATTGGTTTCGAGTATCAGATTTGCGAAAATGTTGATGGTTTCTCAAGCATTCCTTAACTTCTTTCTCCCATTTCTCGCGAACGGATTGACGAACTCGAGAAATTCCTGTTGGATCTGAAAGTAGAAACATGCCCTATTACAACGGTGTGTGTACTTTTCCCCTAGGCCATTCCAGTTATTGGTTTCGAGTATCAGATTTGCGAAAATGTTGATGGTTTGTCAACCATTCCTTAACTTCAAACTCCCATATCTCGCGAACGGAATGACGAACTCGAGAAATTCCTTTTGCATCTGAAAGTGGAAACTCGCCCGATAACAAAGGTACCTACATTTTCCCCTAGGCCTTTGTGGTTATTGGTTTCGAGTATCAGACTTGCGAAAATTTTGATGGTTCCTCAACCATTCCTTAAATTCAAACTCCCATATCTCGCGAACGGATTGACGAAATCGAGAAATTCCTGTTGCATCTGAAAGCATAAGCTCGCCCGATTACAACGGTGTTTGTATTTTTCCCCTAGGCCATTCCAGTTATTCGTTTCTAGCATCAGAATTGCGAAAATCTTGATGGTTTCTCAACCATTCCTCAAATTCAAACTCCCATATCTCGCGAACGGAATGACGAACTCGAGAAATTCCTGTTGCATCTGAAAGTGGAAACTCGCCCGATTACAAAGGTATGTGCATTTTTCCCCTAGGCCTTTGTAGATATTGGTTTCGAGTATCAGACTTTCGAAAATTTTGATGGTTTCTAAAGCATTCCTTAAGTTCAAACCCCCATATCTCGCGAACGGATTGACGTACTCGCTAAATTCCTGTTGCATCTGAAAGTAGAAACACGCCCGACTACAAAGGTATGTGTGTTTTTCCCCTAAGCTTTTGTAGTTATTGGTTTCGTGTATCAGACTTGCGAAAATTTTGATGGTTTCTTAACCATTCCTTAACTTCAAACTCCCATATCTCGCGAACGGATTGACGAACTCGAGAAATTCCTGTTGCATCTAAAAGTAGGAACTCGCCCGATTACAAAGGTGTGTGTACTTTTCCCCAAGGCCATTGCAGTTACTGGTTTCGAGTATCAGACTTGCGAAAATGTTGATGGCTTCTCAACCATTCCTTAACTTCAAACTCCCATATCTCGCGAACGGATTGACGAACTCGAGAAATTCCTGTTGCATCTGAGAGCGGAAACCGGCCCGATTACAAAGGTATGTGTATTTTTCCCCTAGGCCTTGGTAGTTATTGGTTTCGAGTATCAGACTTGCGAAAATATTGATGGATCCTCAACCATTCTTTAATTTCAAACTCCCATGTCTCGCGAACGGAATGACGAACTCGAGAAATTCCTGTTGCATCTGAAAGTGGAAACTCGCCCGATTACAAAGGTATGTGCATTTTTCCTCTAAGCCTCTGTAGTTATTGGTTTCGAGTATCAGACTTGCAAAAATTTTGATGGTTTCTCAAGCATTCCTTAATTTCAAACTCCCATGTCTCGCGAACGGAATGACGAACTCGAGAAATTCCTGTTGCATCTGAAAGTGGAAACTCGCCCGATTACAAAGGTATGTGCATTTTTCCCCTAAGCCTCTGTAGTCATTGGTTTCGAGTATCAGACTTGCGAAAATTTTGATGGTTTCTCAACCATTCCTTAACTTCAAACTCCCATGTCTCGCGAACGGAATGACGAACTCGAGAAATTCCTGTTGCATCTGAAAGTGGAAACTCGCCCGATTACAAAGGTATGTGCATTTTTCCCCTAAGCCTCTGTAGTTATTGGTTTCGAGTATCAGACTTTCGAAAATTTTGATGGTTTCTAAAGCATTCCTTAAGTTCAAACTCCCATATCTCGCGAACGGATTGACGTACTCGCTAAATTCCTGTTGCATCTGAAAGTAGAAACACGCCCGACTACAAAGGTATGTGTGTTTTTCCCCTAAGCTTTTGTAGTTATTGGTTTCGTGTATCAGACTTGCGAAAATTTTGATGGTTTCTTAACCATTCCTTAACTTCAAACTCCCATATCTCGCGAACGGATTGACGAACTCGAGAAATTCCTGTTGCATCTGAAAGTGGAAACTCGCCCGATTACAAAGGTATGTGCATTTTTCCTCTAAGCCTCTGTAGTTATTGGTTTCGAGTATCAGACTTGCAAAAATTTTGATGGTTTCTCAAGCATTCCTTAACTTCAAACTCCCATATCTCGCGAACGGATTGACGAACTCGAGAAATTCCTGTTGCATCTGAAAGCAGAAACTCGCAACATTACAAGCGTGCGTGTACTTTCCCCTAGGCCATTCCAGCTATTGGTTTCGATTATCAGACTTGCGAAAATTTTGATGGTTTCTCAACCATTCCTGAACTTCAAACTCCCATATCTCGCGAACGGAATAACGAACTCGAGAAATTCCTGTTGCATCTGAAAGTAGAAACTCGCACGAATACAATGGTGTGTGCACTTTTCACCTAGGAAATTCCAGTTATTGGTTTCGTGTATCAGACTTGCGAAAATTTTGATGGTTTCTCAAGCATTCCTTAAGTTCAAACTCCCATATCTCGCGAACGGATTGACGAACTCGCTAAATTCCTGTTGCATCTGAAAGTAGAAACACGCCCGACTACAAAGGTATGTGTGTTTTTCCCCTAGGCTTTTGTAGTTATTGCTTTCGTGTATCAGACTTGCGAAAATTTTGATGGTTTCTTAACCATTCCTTAACTTCAAACTCCCATATCTCGCGAACGGATTGACGAACTCGAGAAATTCCTGTTGCATCTAAAAGTAGGAACTCGCCCGATTACAAAGGTGTGTGTACTTTTCCCCAAGGCCATTGCAGTTATTGGTTTCGAGTATCAGACTTGCGAAAATGTTGATGGTTTCTCAACCATTCCTTAACTTCAAACTCCCATATCTCGCGAACGGATTGACGAACTCGAGAAATTCCTGTTGCATCTGAGAGCGGAAACCGGCCCGATTACAAAGGTATGTGTATTTTTCCCCTAGGCCTTGGTAGTTATTGGTTTCGAGTATCAGACTTGCGAAAATATTGATGGTTCCTCAACCATTCCTTAATTTCAAACTCCCATGTCTCGCGAACGGAATGACGAACTCGAGAAATTCCTGTTGCGTCTGAAAGTGGAAACTCGCCCGATTACAAAGGTATGTGCATTTTTCCCCTAAGCCTCTGTAGTTATTGGTTTCGAGTATCAGACTTGCAAAAATTTTGATGGTTTCTCAAGCATTCCTTAATTTCAAACTCCCATGTCTCGCGAACGGAATGACGAACTCGAGAAATTCCTGTTGCATCTGAAAGCAGAAACTCGCAAGATTACAAGCGTGTGTGTACTTTCCCCTAGGCCATTCCAGCTATTGGTTTCGATTATCAGACTTGCGAAAATTTTGATGGTTTCTCAACCATTCCTGAACTTCAAACTCCCATATCTCGCGAACGGAATAACGAACTCGAGAAATTCCTGTTGCATCTGAAAGTAGAAACTCGCACGAATACAATGGTGTGTGCACTTTTCCCCTAGGAAATTCCAGTTATTGGTTTCGTGTATCAGACTTGCGAAAATTTTGATGGTTTCTCAAGCATTCCTTAAGTTCAAACTCCCATATCTCGCGAACGGATTGACGAACTCGCTAAATTCCTGTTGCATCTGAAAGTAGAAACACGCCCGACTACAAAGGTATGTGTGTTTTTCCCCTAGGCTTTTGTAGTTATTGGTTTCGTGTATCAGACTTGCGAAAATTTTGATGGTTTCTTAACCATTCCTTAACTTCAAACTCCCATATCTCGCGAACGGATTGACGAACTCGAGAAATTCCTGTTGCATCTAAAAGTAGGAACTCGCCCGATTACAAAGGTGTGTGTACTTTTCCCCAAGGCCTTTGTAGTTATTGGTTTCGAGTATCAGACTTGCGAAAATGTTGATGGTTTCTCAACCATTCCTTAACTTCAAACTCCCATATCTCGCGAACGGATTGACGAACTCGAGAAATTCCTGTTGCATCTGAGAGCGGAAACCGGCCCGATTACAAAGGTATGTGTATTTTTCCCCTAGGCCTTGGTAGTTATTGGTTTCGAGTATCAGACTTGCGAAAATATTGATGGTTCCTCAACCATTCCTTAATTTCAAACTCCCATGTCTCGCGAACGGAATGACGAACTCGAGAAATTCCTGTTGCATCTGAAAGTGGAAACTCGCCCGATTACAAAGGTATGTGCATTTTTCCTCTAAGCCTCTGTAGTTATTGGTTTCGAGTATCAGACTTGCAAAAATTTTGATGGTTTCTCAAGCATTCCTTAACTTCAAACTCCCATGTCTCGCGAACGGAATGACGAACTCGAGAAATTCCTGTTGCATCTGAAAGTGGAAACTCGCCCGATTACAAAGGTATGTGCATTTTTCCCCTAAGCCTCTGTAGTTATTGGTTTCGAGTATCAGACTTGCGAAAATTTTGATGGTTTCTCAACCATTCCTTAACTTCAAACTCCCATGTCTCGCGAACGGAATGACGAACTCGAGAAATTCCTGTTGCATCTGAAAGTGGAAACTCGCCCGATTACAAAGGTATGTGCATTTTTCCCCTAAGCCTCTGTAGTTATTGGTTTCGAGTATCAGACTTGCAAAAATTTTGATGGTTTCTCAAGCATTCCTTAACTTCAAACTCCCATATCTCGCGAACGGATTGACGAACTCGAGAAATTCCTGTTGCATCTGAAAGTAGAAACTCGCACGAATACAATGGTGTGTGCACTTTTCCCCTAGGAAATTCCAGTTATTGGTTTCGTGTATCAGACTTGCGAAAATTTTGATGGTTTCTCAATCATTCCTTAACTTCAAACTTCCATATCTCGCGAACGGATTGACGAACACGAGAATTTCCTATTGCATCTGAAAGCAGAAACTCGCCCGATTACAACGGTATGTGTATTTTTCCCCAAGGCCTTTGTAGTTATTGGTTTCGAGTATCAGACTTGCGAAAATTTTGATGGTTTCTCAATCATTCCTTAACTTCAAACTTCCATATCTCGCGAACGGAACGACGCACTCGAGAAATTCCTGTTGCATCTGAAAGTAGAAACTCGCCCGATTACAACGGTGTGTGTATTTTTCCCCTAGGCCATTCCAGTTATTCGTTTCTAGCATCAGAATTGCGAAAATCTTGATGGTTTCTCAACCATTCCTCAACTTCAAACTCCCATATCTCGCGAACGGAATGACGAACTCGAGAAATTCCTGTTGCATCTGAAAGTGGAAACTCGCCCGATTACAAAGGTATGTGCATTTTTCCCCTAGGCCTTTGTAGTTATTGGATTCGAGTATCAGACTTTCGAAAATTTTGATGGTTTCTAAAGCATTCCTTAAGTTCAAACTCCCATATCTCGCGAACGGATTGACGAACTCGCTAAATTCCTGTTGCATCTGAAAGTAGAAACACGCCCGACTACAAAGGTATGTGTGTTTTTCCCCTAAGCTTTTGTAGTTATTGGTTTCGTGTATCAGACTTGCGAAAATTTTGATGGTTTCTTAACCATTCCTTAACTTCAAACTCCCATATCTCGCGAACGGATTGACGAACTCGAGAAATTCCTGTTGCATCTAAAAGTAGGAACTCGCCCGATTACAAAGGTGTGTGTACTTTTCCCCAAGGCCATTGCAGTTACTGGTTTCGAGTATCAGACTTGCGAAAATGTTGATGGTTTCTCAACCATTCCTTAACTTCAAACTCCCATATCTCGCGAACGGATTGACGAACTCGAGAAATTCCTGTTGCATCTGAAAGTGGAAACTCGCCCGATTACAAAGGTATGTGCATTTTTCCTCTAAGCCTCTGTAGTTATTGGTTTCGAGTATCAGACTTGCAAAAATTTTGATGGTTTCTCAAGCATTCCTTAACTTCAAACTCCCATGTCTCGCGAACGGAATGACGAACTCGAGAAATTCCTGTTGCATCTGAAAGTGGAAACTCGCCCGATTACAAAGGTATGTGCATTTTTTCCCTAAGCCTCTGTAGTTATTGGTTTCGAGTATCAGACTTGCGAAAATTTTGATGGTTTCTCAACCATTCCTTAACTTCAAACTCCCATGTCTCGCGAACGGAATGACGAACTCGAGAAATTCCTGTTGCATCTGAAAGTGGAAACTCGCCCGATTACAAAGGTATGTGCATTTTTCCCCTAAGCCTCTGTAATTATTGGTTTCGAGTATCAGACTTTCAAAAATTTTGATGGTTTCTCAAGCATTCCTTAACTTCAAACTCCCTTATCTCGCGAACGGATTGACGAACTCGAGAAATTCCTGTTGCATCTGAAAGCAGAAACTCGCACGATTACAAGCGTGTGTGTACTTTCCCCTAGGCCATTCCAGCTATTGGTTTCGATTATCAGACTTGCGAAAATTTTGATGGTTTCTCAACCATTCCTGAACTTCAAACTCCCATATCTCGCGAACGGAATGACGAACTCGAGAAATTCCTGTTGCATCTGAAAGTAGAAACTCGCACGAATACAATGGTGTGTGCACTTTTCCCCTAGGAAAATCCAGTTATTGGTTTCGTGTATCAGACTTGCGAAAATTTTGATGGTTTCTCAATCATTCCTTAACTTCAAACTTCCATATCTCGCGAACGGATTGACGAACTCGAGAATTTCCTATTGCATCTGAAAGCAGAAACTCGCCCGATTACAACGGTATGTGCATTTTTGCCCTAGGCCATGGTAGTTACTGGTTTCGAGTATCAGAATTGCGAAAATTGTGATGGTTTCTCAACCATTCCTTAACTTCAAACTCCCATATCTCGCGAACGGATTGACGAACTCGAGAATTTCCTATTGCATCTGAAAGCAGAAACTCGCCCGATTACAACGGTACGTGTATTTTTCCCCAAGGCCTTTGTAGTTATTGGTTTCGAGTATCAGACTTGCGAAAATTTTGATGGTTTCTCAATCATTCCTTAATTTCAAACTTCCATATCTCGCGAACGGAACGACGCACTCGAGAAATTCCTGTTGCATCTGAAAGCAGAAACTCGCCCGATTACAATGGTGTGTGCACTTTTCCCCTAGGCCATTCCAGTTATTGGTTTCGAGTATCGGACCACCGAAAATAATTGATGATTTCTCAAGCATTCCTTAACTTGATTCTCCCATTTCTCGCGAACGGATTGACGAACTCGAGAAATTCCTGTTGCATCTAAAAGTAGGAACTCGCCCGATTACAAAGGTGTGTGTACTTTTCCCCAAGGCCATTGCAGTTATTGGTTTCGAGTATCAGACTTGCGAAAATGTTGATGGTTTCTCAACCATTCCTTAACTTCAAACTCCCATATCTCGCGAACGGATTGACGAACTCGAGAAATTCCTGTTGCATCTGAGAGCGGAAACCGGCCCGATTACAAAGGTATGTGTATTTTTCCCCTAGGCCTTGGTAGTTATTGGTTTCGAGTATCAGACTTGCGAAAATATTGATGGTTCCTCAACCATTCCTTAATTTCAAACTCCCATATCTCGCGAACGGATTGACGAACTCGAGAAATTCCTGTTGCATCTAGAAGTAGAAACTCGCCCGATTACAATGGTGTGTGTACTTTTCCCCTAGGCCATTCCAGTTATTGGTTTCGAGTATCAGATTTGCGAAAATGTTGATGGTTTCTCAAGCATTCCTTAACTTCATTCTCCCATTTCTCGCGAACGGATTGACGAACTCGAGAAATTCCTGTTGGATCTGAAAGTAGAAACATGCCCGATTACAATGGTGTGTGTACTTTTCCCCTAGGCCATTCCAGTTATTGGTTTCGAGTATCAGATTTGCGAAAATGTTGATGGTTTCTCAACCATTCCTCAACTTCAAACTCCCATATCTCGCGAACGGAATGACGAACTCGAGAAATTCCTGTTGCATCTGAAAGTGGAAACTCGCCCGATAACAAAGGTACCTACATTTTCCCCTAGGCCTTTGTGGTTATTGGTTTCGAGTATCAGACTTGCGAAAATTTTGATGGTTCCTCAACCATTCCTTAAATTCAAACTCCCATATCTCTCGAACGGATTGACGAAATCGAGAAATTCCTGTTGCATCTGAAAGCATAAGCTCGCCCGATTACAACGGTGTGTGTATTTTTCCCCTAGGCCATTCCAGTTATTCGTTTCTAGCATCAGAATTGCGAAAATCTTGATGGTTTCTCAACCATTCCTCAACTTCAAACTCCCATATCTCGCGAACGGAATGACGAACTCGAGAAATTCCTGTTGCATCCGAAAGTGGAAACTCGCCCGATTACAAAGGTATGTGCATTTTTCTCCTAGGCCTTTGTAGTTATTGGTTTCGAGTATCAGACTTTCGAAAATTTTGATGGTTTCTAAAGCATTCCTTAAGTTCAAACTCCCATATCTCGCGAACGGATTGACGAACTCGCTAAATTCCTGTTGCATCTGAAAGTTGAAACACGCCCGACTACAAAGGTATGTGTGTTTTTCCCCTAAGCTTTTGTAGTTATTGGTTTCGTGTATCAGACTTGCGAAAATTTTGATGGTTTCTTAACCATTCCTTAACTTCAAACTCCCATATCTCGCGAACGGATTGACGAACTCGAGAAATTCCTGTTGCATCTAAAAGTAGGAACTCTCCCGATTACAAAGGTGTGTGTACTTTTCCCCAAGGCCATTGCAGTTACTGGTTTCGAGTATCAGACTTGCGAAAATGTTGATGGTTTCTCAACCATTCCTTAACTTCAAACTCCCATATCTCGCGAACGGATTGACGAACTCGAGAAATTCCTGTTGCATCTGAGAGCGGAAACCGGCCCGATTACAAAGGTATGTGTATTTTTCCCCTAGGCCTTGGTAGTTATTGGTTTCGAGTATCAGACTTGCGAAAATATTGATGGTTCCTCAACCATTCCTTAATTTCAAACTCCCATGTCTCGCGAACGGAATGACGAACTCGAGAAATTCCTGTTGCATCTGAAAGTGGAAACTCGCCCGATTACAAAGGTATGTGCATTTTTCCTCTAAGCCTCTGTAGTTATTGGTTTCGAGTATCAGATTTGCAAAAATTTTGATGGTTTCTCAAGCATTCCTTAACTTCAACCTCCCATGTCTCGCGAACGGAATGACGAACTCGAGAAATTCCTGTTGCATCTGAAAGTGGAAACTCGCCCGATTACAAAGGTATGTGCATTTTTCCCCTAAGCCTCTGTATTTATTGGTTTCGAGTATCAGACTTGCGAAAATTTTGATGGTTTCTCAACCATTCCTTAACTTCAAACTCCCATGTCTCGCGAACGGAACGACGCACTCGAGAAATTCCTGTTGCATCTGAAAGCAGAAACTCGCCCGATTACAATGGTGTGTGCACTTTTCCCCTAGGCCATTCCAGTTATTGGTTTCGAGTATCGGACCACCGAAAATAATTGATGATTTCTCAAGCATTCCTTAACTTGATTCTCCCATTTCTCGCGAACGGATTGACGAACTCGAGAAATTCCTGTTGCATCTAAAAGTAGGAACTCGCCCGATTACAAAGGTGTGTGTACTTTTCCCCAAGGCCATTGCAGTTATTGGTTTCGAGTATCAGACTTGCGAAAATGTTGATGGTTTCTCAACCATTCCTTAAATTCAAACTCCCATATCTCGCGAACGGATTGACGAACTCGAGAAATTCCTGTTGCATCTGAGAGCGGAAACCGGCCCGATTACAAAGGTATGTGTATTTTTCCCCTAGGCCTTGGTAGTTATTGGTTTCGAGTATCAGACTTGCGAAAATATTGATGGCTCCTCAACCATTCCTTAATTTCAAACTCCCATATCTCGCGAACGGATTGACGAACTCGAGAAATTCCTGTTGCATCTAGAAGTAGAAACTCGCCCGATTACAATGGTGTGTGTACTTTTCCCCTAGGCCATTCCAGTTATTGGTTTCGAGTATCAGATTTGCGAAAATGTTGATGGTTTCTCAAGCATTCCTTAACTTCATTCTCCCATTTCTCGCGAACGGATTGACGAACTCGAGAAATTCCTGTTGGATCTGAAAGTAGAAACATGCCCGATTACAATGGTGTGTGTACTTTTCCCCTAGGCCATTCCAGTTATTGGTTTCGAGTATCAGATTTGCGAAAATGTTGATGGTTTCTCAACCATTCCTCAACTTCAAACTCCCATATCTCGCGAACGGAATGACGAACTCGAGAAATTCCTGTTGCATCTGAAAGTGGAAACTCGCCCGATAACAAAGGTACCTACATTTTCCCCTAGGCCTTTGTGGTTATTGGTTTCGAGTATCAGACTTGCGAAAATTTTGATGGTTCCTCAACCATTCCTTAAATTCAAACTCCCATATCTCTCGAACGGATTGACGAAATCGAGAAATTCCTGTTGCATCTGAAAGCATAAGCTCGCCCGATTACAACGGTGTGTGTATTTTTCCCCTAGGCCATTCCAGTTATTCGTTTCTAGCATCAGAATTGCGAAAATCTTGATGGTTTCTCAACCATTCCTCAACTTCAAACTCCCATATCTCGCGAACGGAATGACGAACTCGAGAAATTCCTGTTGCATCTGAAAGTGGAAACTCGCCCGATTACAAAGGTATGTGCCTTTTTCTCCTAGGCCTTTGTAGTTATTGGTTTCGAGTATCAGACTTTCGAAAATTTTGATGGTTTCTAAAGCATTCCTTAAGTTCAAACTCCCATATCTCGCGAACGGATTGACGAACTCGCTAAATTCCTGTTGCATCTGAAAGTAGAAACACGCCCGACTACAAAGGTATGTGTGTTTTTCCCCTAAGCTTTTGTAGTTATTGGTTTCGTGTATCAGACTTGCGAAAATTTTGATGGTTTCTTAACCATTCCTTAACTTCAAACTCCCATATCTCGCGAACGGATTGACGAACTCGAGAAATTCCTGTTGCATCTAAAAGTAGGAACTCTCCCGATTACAAAGGTGTGTGTACTTTTCCCCAAGGCCATTGCAGTTACTGGTTTCGAGTATCAGACTTGCGAAAATTTTGATGGTTTCTCAAGCATTCCTTAACTTCAACCTCCCATGTCTCGCGAACGGAATGACGCACTCGAGAAATTCCTGTTGCATCTGAAAATGGAAACTCGCCCGATTACAAGGGTATGTGCATTTTTCCCCTAAGCCTCTGTAGTTATTGGTTTCGAGTATCAGACTTGCAAAAATTTTGATGGTTTCTCAAGCATTCCTTAACTTCAAACTCCCATATCTCGCGAACGGATTGACGAACTCGAGAAATTCCTGTTGCATCTGAAAGCAGAAACTCGCACGATTACAAGCGTGTGTGTACTTTCCCCTAGGCCATTCCAGCTATTGGTTTCGATTATCAGACTTGCGAAAATTTTGATGGTTCCTCAACCATTCCTGAACTTCAAACTCCCATATCTCGCGAACGGAATGACGAACTCGAGAAATTCCTGTTGCATCTGAAAGTAGAAACTCGCACGAATACAATGTTGTGTGCACTTTTCCCCTAGGAAATTCCAGTTATTGGTTTCGTGTATCAGACTTGCGAAAATTTTGATGGTTTCTCAATCATCCCTTAATTTCAAACTTCCATATCTCGCGATCGGATTGACGAACTCGAGAATTTCCTATTGCATCTGAAAGCAGAAACTCGCCCGATTACAACGGTATGTGTATTTTTGCCCTAGGCCATGGTAGTTACTGGTTTCGGGTATCAGAATTGCGAAAATTGTGATGGTTTCTCAACCATTCCTTAACTTCAAACTCCCATATCTCGCGAACGGATTGACGAACTCGAGAATTTCCTATTGCATCTGAAAGCAGAAACTCGCCCGATTACAAGGGTACGTGTATTTTTCCCCAAGGCCTTTGTAGTTATTGGTTTCGAGTATCAGACTTGCGAAAATTTTGATGGTTTCTCAATCATTCCTTAACTTCAAACTTCCATATCTCGCGAACGGAACGACGCACTCGAGAAATTCCTGTTGCATCTGAAAGCAGAAACTCGCCCGATTACAATGGTGTGTGCACTTTTCCCCTAGGCCATTCCAGTTATTGGTTTCGAGTATCAGACCACCGAAAATAATTGATGGTTTCTCAAGCATTCCTTAACTTGATTCTCGCATTTCTCGCGAACGGATTGACGAACTCGAGAAATTCCTGTTGCATCTAAAAGTAGGAACTCGCCCGATTACAAAGGTGTGTGTACTTTTCCCCAAGGCCATTGCAGTTATTGGTTTCGAGTATCAGACTTGCGAAAATATTGATGGTTCCTCAACCATTCCTTAATTTCAAACTCCCATATCTCGCGAACGGATTGACGAACTCGAGAAATTCCTGTTGCATCTAGAAGTAGAAACTCGCCCGATTACAATGGTGTGTGTACTTTTCCCCTAGGCCATTCCAGTTATTGGTTTCGAGTATCAGATTTGCGAAAATGTTGATGGTTTCTCAACCATTCCTTAACTTCAAACTCCCATATCTCGCGAACGGAATGACGAACTCGAGAAATTCCTGTTGCATCTGAAAGTGGAAACTCGCCCGATAACAAAGGTACCTACATTTTCCCCTAGGCCTTTGTGGTTATTGGTTTCGAGTATCAGACTTGCGAAAATTTTGATGGTTCCTCAACCATTCCTTAAATTCAAACTCCCATATCTCGCGAACGGAATGACGAAATCGAGAAATTCCTGTTGCATCTGAAAGCATAAGCTCGCCCGATTACAACGGTGTGTGTATTTTTCCCCTAGGCCATTCCAGTTATTCGTTTCTAGCATCAGAATTGCGAAAATCTTGATGGTTTCTCAACCATTCCTCAACTTCAAACTCCCATATCTCGCGAACGGAATGACGAACTCGAGAAATTCCTGTTGCATCTGAAAGTGGAAACTCGCCCGATTACAAAGGTATGTGCATTTTTCCCCTAGGCCTTTGTAGTTATTGGTTTCGAGTATCAGACTTTCGAAAATTTTGATGGTTTCTCAAGCATTCCTTAAGTTCAAACTCCCATATCTCGCGAACGGATTGACGAACTCGCTAAATTCCTGTTGCATCTGAAAGTAGAAACACGCCCGACTACAAAGGTATGTGTGTTTTTCCCCTAAGCTTTTGTAGTTATTGGATTCGTGTATCAGACTTGCGAAAATTTTGATGGTTTCTTAACCATTCCTTAACTTCAAACAACCATATCTCGCGAACGGATTGACGAACTCGAGAAATTCCTGTTGCATCTAAAAGTAGGAACTCGCCCGATTACAAAGGTGTGTGTACTTTTCCCCAAGGCCATTGCAGTTACTGGTTTCGAGTATCAGACTTGCGAAAATGTTGATGGTTTCTCAACCATTCCTTAACTTCAAACTCCCATATCTCGCGAACGGATTGACGAACTCGAGAAATTCCTGTTGCATCTGAGAGCGGAAACCGGCCCGATTACAAAGGTATGTGTATTTTTCCCCTAGGCCTTGGTAGTTATTGGTTTCGAGTATCAGACTTGCGAAAATATTGATGGTTCCTCAACCATTCCTTAATTTCAAACTCCCATGTCTCGCGAACGGAATGACGAACTCGAGAAATTCCTGTTGCATCTGAAAGTGGAAACTCGCCCGATTACAAAGGTATGTGCATTTTTCCTCTAAGCCTCTGTAGTTATTGGTTTCGAGTATCAGACTTGCAAAAATTTTGATGGTTTCTCAAGCATTCCTTAACTTCAAACTCCCATGTCTCGCGAACGGAATGACGAACTCGAGAAATTCCTGTTGCATCTGAAAGTGGAAACTCGCCCGATTACAAAGGTACCTACATTTTCCCCTAGGCCTTTGTGGTTATTGGTTTCGAGTATCAGACTTGCGAAAATTTTGATGGTTCCTCAACCATTCCTTAAATTCAAACTCCCATATCTCGCGAACGGAATGACGAAATCGAGAAATTCCTGTTGCATCTGAAAGCATAAGCTCGCCCGATTACAACGGTGTGTGTATTTTTCCCCTAGGCCATTCCAGTTATTCGTTTCTAGCATCAGAATTGCGAAAATCTTGATGGTTTCTCAAACATTCCTCAACTTCAAACTCCCATATCTCGCGAACGGAATGACGAACTCGAGAAATTCCTGTTGCATCTGAAAGTGGAAACTCGCCCGATTACAAAGGTATGTGCATTTTTCCCCTAGGCCTTTGTAGTTATTGGTTTCGAGTATCAGACTTTCGAAAATTTTGATGGTTTCTCAAGCATTCCTTAAGTTCAAACTCCCATATCTCGCGAACGGATTGACGAACTCGCTAAATTCCTGTTGCATCTGAAAGTAGAAACACGCCCGACTACAAAGGTATGTGTGTTTTTCCCCTAAGCTTTTGTAGTTATTGGATTCGTGTATCAGACTTGCGAAAATTTTGATGGTTTCTTAACCATTCCTTAACTTCAAACAACCATATCTCGCGAACGGATTGACGAACTCGAGAAATTCCTGTTGCATCTAAAAGTAGGAACTCGCCCGATTACAAAGGTGTGTGTACTTTTCCCCAAGGCCATTGCAGTTACTGGTTTCGAGTATCAGACTTGCGAAAGTGTTGATGGTTTCTCAACCATTCCTTAACTTCAAACTCCCATATCTCGCGAACGGATTGACGAACTCGAGAAATTCCCGTTGCATCTGAGAGCGGAAACCGGCCCGATTACAAAGGTATGTGTATTTCTCCCCTAGGCCTTGGTAGTTATTGGTTTCGAGTATCAGACTTGCGAAAATATTGATGGTTCCTCAACCATTCCTTAATTTCAAACTCCCATGTCTCGCGAACGGAATGACGAACTCGAGAAATTCCTGTTGCATCTGAAAGTGGAAACTCGCCCGATTACAAAGGTATGTGCATTTTTCCTCTAAGCCTCTGTAGTTATTGGTTTCGAGTATCAGACTTGCAAAAATTTTGATGGTTTCTCAAGCATTCCTTAACTTCAAACTCCCATGTCTCGCGAACGGAATGACGAACTCGAGAAATTCCTGTTGCATCTGAAAGTGGAAACTCGCCCGATTACAAAGGTATGTGCATTTTTCCCCTAAGCCTCTGTAGTTATTGGTTTCGAGTATCAGACTTGCAAAAATTTTGATGGTTTCTCAAGCATTCCTTAACTTCAAACTCCCATATCTCGCGAACGGATTGACGAACTCGAGAAATTCCTGTTGCATCTGAAAGCAGAAACTCGCACGATTACAAGCGTGCGTGTACTTTCCCCTAGGCCATTCCAGCTATTGGTTTCGATTATCAGACTTGCGAAAATTTTGATGGTTCCTCAACCATTCCTGAACTTCAAACTCCCATACCTCGCGAACGGAATGACGAACTCGAGAAATTCCTGTTGCATCTGAAAGTAGAAACTCGCACGAATACAATGGTGTGTGCACTTTTCCCCTAGGAAATTCCAGTTATTGGTTTCGTGTATCAGACTTGCGAAAATTTTGATGGTTTCTCAATCATTCCTTAACTTCAAACTTCCATATCTCGCGAACGGATTGACGAACTCGAGAATTTCCTATTGCATCTGAAAGCAGAAACTCGCCCGATTACAACGGTATGTGTATTTTTGCCCTAGGCCATGGTAGTTACTGGTTTCGGGTATCAGAATTGCGAAAATTGTGATGGTTTCTCAACCATTCCTTAACTTCAAACTCCCATATCTCGCGAACGGATTGACGAACTCGAGAAATTCCTGTTGCATCTAGAAGTAGAAACTCGCCCGATTACAATGGTGTGTGTACTTTTCCCCTAGGCCATTCCAGTTATTGGTTTCGAGTATCAGATTTGCGAAAATGTTGATGGTTTCTCAACCATTCCTTAACTTCAAACTCCCATATCTCGCGAACGGAATGACGAACTCGAGAAATTCCTGTTGCATCTGAAAGTGGAAACTCGCCCGATAACAAAGGTACCTACATTTTCCCCTAGGCCTTTGTGGTTATTGGTTTCGAGTATCAGACTTGCGAAAATTTTGATGGTTCCTCAACCATTCCTTAAATTCAAACTCCCATATCTCGCGAACGGATTGACGAAATCGAGAAATTCCTGTTGCATCTGAAAGCATAAGCTCGCCCGATTACAACGGTGTGTGTATTTTTCCCCTAGGCCATTCCAGTTATTCGTTTCTAGCATCAGAATTGCGAAAATCTTGATGGTTTCTCAACCATTCCTCAACTTCAAACTCCCATATCTCGCGAACGGAATGACGAACTCGAGAAATTCCTGTTGCATCTGAAAGTGGAAACTCGCCCGATTACAAAGGTATGTGCATTTTTCCCCTAGGCCTTTGTAGTTATTGGTTTCGAGTATCAGACTTTCAAAAATTTTGATAGTTTCTCAAGCATTCCTTAAGTTCAAACTCCCATATCTCGCGAAAGGATTGACGAACTCGCTAAATTCCTGTTGCATCTGAAAGTAGAAACACGCCCGACTACAAAGGTATGTGTGTTTTTCCCCTAAGCTTTTGTTGTTATTGGATTCGTGTATCAGACTTGCGAAAATTTTGATGGTTTCTTAACCATTCCTTAACTTCAAACTCCCATATCTCGCGAACGGATTGACGAACTCGAGAAATTCCTGTTGCATCTAAAAGTAGGAACTCGCCCGATTACAAAGTTGTGTGTACTTTTCCCCAAGGCCATTGCAGTTACTGGTTTCGAGTATCAGACTTGCGAAAATGTTGATGGTTTCTCAACCATTCCTTAACTTCAAACTCCCATATCTCGCGAACGGATTGACGAACTCGAGAAATTCCTGTTGCATCTGAGAGCGGAAACCGGCCCGATTACAAAGGTATGTGTATTTTTCCCCTGGGCCTTGGTAGTTATTGGTTTCGAGTATCAGACTTGCGAAAATATTGATGGTTCCTCAACCATTCCTTAATTTCAAACTCCCATATCTCGCGAACGGATTGACGAACTCGAGAAATTCCTGTTGCATCTAGAAGTAGAAACTCGCCCGATTACAATGGTGTGTGTACTTTTCCCCTAGGCCATTCCAGTTATTGGTTTCGAGTATCAGATTTGCGAAAATGTTGATGGTTTCTCAACCATTCCTTAACTTCAAACTCCCATATCTCGCGAACGGAATGACGAACTCGAGAAATTCCTGTTGCATCTGAAAGTGGAAACTCGCCCGATAACAAAGGTACCTACATTTTCCCCTAGGCCTTTGTGGTTATTGGTTTCGAGTATCAGACTTGCGAAAATTTTGATGGTTCCTCAACCATTCCTTAAATTCAAACTCCCATATCTTGCGAACGGAATGACGAAATCGAGAAATTCCTGTTGCATCTGAAAGCATAAGCTCGCCCGATTACAACGGTGTGTGTATTTTTCCCCTAGGCCATTCCAGTTATTCGTTTCTAGCATCAGAATTGCGAAAATCTTGATGGTTTCTCAACCATTCCTCAACTTCAAACTCCCATATCTCGCGAACGGAATGACGAACTCGAGAAATTCCTGTTGCATCTGAAAGTGGAAACTCGCCCGATTACAAAGGTATGTGCATTTTTCCTCTAAGCCTCTGTAGTTATTGGTTTCGAGTATCAGACTTGCAAAAATTTTGATGGTTTCTCAAGCATTCCTTAACTTCAAACTCCCATGTCTCGCGAACGGAATGACGAACTCGAGAAATTCCTGTTGCATCTGAAAGTGGAAACTCGCCCGATTACAAAGGTACCTACATTTTCCCCTAGGCCTTTGTGGTTATTGGTTTCGAGTATCAGACTTGCGAAAATTTTGATGGTTCCTCAACCATTCCTTAAATTCAAACTCCCATATCTCGCGAACGGAATGACGAAATCGAGAAATTCCTGTTGCATCTGAAAGCATAAGCTCGCCCGATTACAACGGTGTGTGTATTTTTCCCCTAGGCAATTCCAGTTATTCGTTTCTAGCATCAGAATTGCGAAAATCTTGATGGTTTCTCAACCAGTCCTCAACTTCAAACTCCCATATCTCGCGAACGGAATGACGAACTCGAGAAATTCCTGTTGCATCTGAAAGTGGAAACTCGCCCGATTACAAAGGTATGTGCATTTTTCCCCTAGGCCTTTGTAGTTATTGGTTTCGAGTATCAGACTTTCGAAAATTTTGATGGTTTCTCAAGCATTCCTTAAGTTCAAACTCCCATATCTCGCGAACGGAATGACGAACTCGAGAAATTCCTGTTGCATCTGAAAGTGGAAACTCGCCCGATTACAAAGGTATGTGCATTTTTCCCCTAAGCCTCTGTAGTTATTGGTTTCGAGTATCAGACTTGCAAAAATTTTGATGGTTTCTCAAGCATTCCTTAACTTCAAACTCCCATATCTCGCGAACGGATTGACGAACTCGAGAAATTCCTGTTGCATCTGAAAGCAGAAACTCGCACGATTACAAGCGTGCGTGTACTTTCCCCTAGGCCATTCCAGCTATTGGTTTCGATTATCAGACTTGCGAAAATTTTGATGGTTCCTCAACCATTCCTGAACTTCAAACTCCCATACCTCGAGAACGGAATGACGAACTCGAGAAATTCCTGTTGCATCTGAAAGTAGAAACTCGCACGAATACAATGGTGTGTGCACTTTTCCCCTAGGAAATTCCAGTTATTGGTTTCGTGTATCAGACTTGCGAAAATTTTGATGGTTTCTCAATCATTCCTTAACTTCAAACTTCCATATCTCGCGAACGGATTGACGAACTCGAGAATTTCCTATTGCATCTGAAAGCAGAAACTCGCCCGATTACAACGGTATGTGTATTTTTGCCCTAGGCCATGGTAGTTACTGGTTTCGGGTATCAGAATTGCGAAAATTGTGATGGCTTCTCAACCATTCCTTAACTTCAAACTCCCATATCTCGCGAACGGATTGACGAACTCGAGAAATTCCTGTTGCATCTAGAAGTAGAAACTCGCCCGATTACAATGGTGTGTGTACTTTTCCCCTAGGCCATTCCAGTTATTGGTTTCGAGTATCAGATTTGCGAAAATGTTGATGGTTTCTCAACCATTCCTTAACTTCAAACTCCCATATCTCGCGAACGGAATGACGAACTCGAGAAATTCCTGTTGCATCTGAAAGTGGAAACTCGCCCGATAACAAAGGTACCTACATTTTCCCCTAGGCCTTTGTGGTTATTGGTTTCGAGTATCAGACTTGCGAAAATTTTGATGGTTCCTCAACCATTCCTTAAATTCAAACTCCCATATCTCGCGAACGGATTGACGAAATCGAGAAATTCCTGTTGCATCTGAAAGCATAAGCTCGCCCGATTACAACGGTGTGTGTATTTTTCCCCTAGGCCATTCCAGTTATTCGTTTCTAGCATCAGAATTGCGAAAATCTTGATGGTTTCTCAACCATTCCTCAACTTCAAACTCCCATATCTCGCGAACGGAATGACGAACTCGAGAAATTCCTGTTGCATCTGAAAGTGGAAACTCGCCCGATTACAAAGGTATGTGCATTTTTCCCCTAGGCCTTTGTAGTTATTGGTTTCGAGTATCAGACTTGCAAAAATTTTGATGGTTTCTCAAGCATTCCTTAACTTCAAACTCCCATATCTCGCGAACGGATTGACGAACTCGAGAAATTCCTGTTGCATCTAAAAGTAGGAACTCGCCCGATTACAAAGTTGTGTGTACTTTTCCCCAAGGCCATTGCAGTTACTGGTTTCGAGTATCAGACTTGCGAAAATGTTGATGGTTTCTCAACCATTCCTTAACTTCAAACTCCCATATCTCGCGAACGGATTGACGAACTCGAGAAATTCCTGTTGCATCTGAGAGCGGAAACCGGCCCGATTACAAAGGTATGTGTATTTTTCCCCTAGGCCTTGGTAGTTATTGGTTTCGAGTATCAGACTTGCGAAAATATTGATGGTTCCTCAACCATTCCTTAATTTCAAACTCCCATGTCTCGCGAACGGAATGACGAACTCGAGAAATTCCTGTTGCATCTGAAAGTGGAAACTCGCCCGATTACAAAGGTATGTGCATTTTTCCTCTAAGCCTCTGTAGTTATTGGTTTCGAGTATCAGACTTGCAAAAATTTTGATGGTTTCTCAAGCATTCCTTAACTTCAAACTCCCATGTCTCGCGAACGGAATGACGAACTCGAGAAATTCCTTTTGCATCTGAAAGTGGAAACTCGCCCGATTACAAAGGTATGTGCATTTTTCCCCTAAGCCTCTGTAGTTATTGGTTTCGAGTATCAGACTTGCGAAAATTTTGATGGTTTCTCAACCATTCCTTAACTTCAAACTCCCATGTCTCGCGAACGGAATGACGAACTCGAGAAATTCCTGTTGCATCTGAAAGTGGAAACTCGCCCGATTACAAAGGTATGTGCATTTTTCCCCTAAGCCTCTGTAGTTGTTGGTTTCGAGTATCAGACTTGCAAAAATTTTGATGGTTTCTCAAGCATTCCTTAACTTCAAACTCCCATATCTCGCGAACGGATTGACGAACTCGAGAAATTCCTGTTGCATCTGAAAGCAGAAACTCGCACGATTACAAGCGTGCGTGTACTTTCCCCTAGGCCATTCCAGCTATTGGTTTCGATTATCAGACTTGCGAAAATATTGATGGTTCCTCAACCATTCCTTAATTTCAAACTCCCATATCTCGCGAACGGATTGACGAACTCGAGAAATTCCTGTTGCATCTAGAAGTAGAAACTCGCCCGATTACAATGGTGTGTGTACTTTTCCCCTAGGCCATTCCAGTTATTGGTTTCGAGTGTCAGATTTGCGAAAATGTTGATGGTTTCTCAACCATTCCTTAACTTCAAACTCCCATATCTCGCGAACGGAATGACGAACTCGAGAAATTCCTATTGCATCTGAAAGTGGAAACTCGCCCGATAACAAAGGTACCTACATTTTCCCCTAGGCCTTTGTGGTTATTGGTTTCGAGTATCAGACTTGCGAAAATTTTGATGGTTCCTCAACCATTCCTTAAATTCAAACTCCCATATCTTGCGAACGGAATGACGAAATCGAGAAATTCCTGTTGCATCTGAAAGCATAAGCTCGCCCGATTACAACGGTGTGTGTATTTTTCCCCTAGGCCATTCCAGTTATTCGTTTCTAGCATCAGAATTGCGAAAATCTTGATGGTTTCTCAACCATTCCTCAACTTCAAACTCCCATATCTCGCGAACGGAATGACGAACTCGAGAAATTCCTGTTGCATCTGAAAGTGGAAACTCGCCCGATTACAAAGGTATGTGCATTTTTCCTCTAAGCCTCTGTAGTTATTGGTTTCGAGTATCAGACTTGCAAAAATTTTGATGGTTTCTCAAGCATTCCTTAACTTCAAACTCCCATGTCTCGCGAACGGAATGACGAACTCGAGAAATTCCTGTTGCATCTGAAAGTGGAAACTCGCCCGATTACAAAGGTACCTACATTTTCCCCTAGGCCTTTGTGGTTATTGGTTTCGAGTATCAGACTTGCGAAAGTTTTGATGGTTCCTCAACCATTCCTTAAATTCAAACTCCCATATCTCGCGAACGGAATGACGAAATCGAGAAATTCCTGTTGCATCTGAAAGCATAAGCTCGCCCGATTACAACGGTGTGTGTATTTTTCCCCAAGGCCATTGCAGTTACTGGTTTCGAGTATCAGACTTGCGAAAATGTTGATGGTTTCTCAACCATTCCTTAATTTCAAACTCCCATGTCTCGCGAACGGAATGACGAACTCGAGAAATTCCTGTTGCATCTGAAAGTGGAAACTCGCCCGATTACAAAGGTATGTGCATTTTTCCTCTAAGCCTCTGTAGTTATTGGTTTCGAGTATCAGACTTGCAAAAATTTTGATGGTTTCTCAAGCATTCCTTAACTTCAAACTCCCATATCTCGCGAACGGATTGACGAACTCGAGAAATTCCTGTTGCATCTGAGAGCGGAAACCGGCCCGATTACAAAGGTATGTGTATTTTTCCCCTAGGCCTTGGTAGTTATTGGTTTCGAGTATCAGACTTGCGAAAATATTGATGGTTCCTCAACCATTCCTTAATTTCAAACTCCCATGTCTCGCGAACGGAATGACGAACTCGAGAAATTCCTGTTGCATCTGAAAGTGGAAACTCGCCCGATTACAAAGGTATGTGCATTTTTCCTCTAAGCCTCTGTAGTTATTGGTTTCGAGTATCAGACTTGCAAAAATTTTGATGGTTCCTCAACCATTCCTGAACTTCAAACTCCCATACCTCGAGAACGGAATGACGAACTCGAGAAATTCCTGTTGCATCTGAAAGTGGAAACTCGCCCGATTACAAAGGTATGTGCATTTTTCCCCTAAGCCTCTGTAGTTATTGGTTTCGAGTATCAGACTTGCGAAAATTTTGATGGTTCCTCAACCATTCCTGAACTTCAAACTCCCATATCTCGCGAACGGATTGACGAACTCGAGAATTTCCTATTGCATCTGAAAGCAGAAACTCGCCCGATTACAACGGTATGTGTATTTTTGCCCTAGGCCATGGTAGTTACTGGTTTCGGGTATCAGAATTGCGAAAATTGTGATGGTTTCTCAACCATTCCTTAACTTCAAACTCCCATATCTCGCGAACGGATTGACGAACTCGAGAAATTCCTGTTGCATCTAGAAGTAGAAACTCGCCCGATTACAATGGTGTGTGTACTTTTCCCCTAGGCCATTCCAGTTATTGGTTTCGAGTATCAGATTTGCGAAAATGTTGATGGTTTCTCAACCATTCCTTAACTTCAAACTCCCATATCTCGCGAACGGAATGACGAACTCGAGAAATTCCTGTTGCATCTGAAAGTGGAAACTCGCCCGATAACAAAGGTACCTACATTTTCCCCTAGGCCTTTGTGGTTATTGGTTTCGAGTATCAGACTTGCGAAAATTTTGATGGTTCCTCAACCATTCCTTAAATTCAAACTCCCATATCTCGCGAACGGATTGACGAAATCGAGAAATTCCTGTTGCATCTGAAAGCATAAGCTCGCCCGATTACAACGGTGTGTGTATTTTTCCCCTAGGCCATTCCAGTTATTCGTTTCTAGCATCAGAATTGCGAAAATCTTGATGGTTTCTCAACCTTTCCTCAACTTCAAACTCCCATATCTCGCGAACGGAATGACGAACTCGAGAAATTCCTGTTGCATCTGAAAGTGGAAACTCGCCCGATTACAAAGGTATGTGCATTTTTCCCCTAGGCCTTTGTAGTTATTGGTTTCGAGTATCAGACTTTCGAAAATTTTGATAGTTTCTCAAGCATTCCTTAAGTTCAAACTCCCATATCTCGCGAAAGGATTGACGAACTCGCTAAATTCCTGTTGCATCTGAAAGTAGAAACACGCCCGACTACAAAGGTATGTGTGTTTTTCCCCTCAGCTTTTGTTGTTATTGGATTCGTGTATCAGACTTGCGAAAATTTTGATGGTTTCTTAACCATTCCTTGACTTCAAACTCCCATATCTCGCGAACGGATTGACGAACTCGAGAAATTCCTGTTGCATCTAAAAGTAGGAACTCGCCCGATTACAAAGTTGTGTGTACTTTTCCCCAAGGCCATTGCAGTTACTGGTTTCGAGTATCAGACTTGCGAAAATGTTGATGGTTTCTCAACCATTCCTTAACTTCAAACTCCCATATCTCGCGAACGGATTGACGAACTCGAGAAATTCCTGTTGCATCTGAGAGCGGAAACCGGC
The DNA here is from genome assembly GCF_051014685.1 of Ptiloglossa arizonensis. Classification (NCBI taxonomy): domain Eukaryota; kingdom Metazoa; phylum Arthropoda; class Insecta; order Hymenoptera; family Colletidae; genus Ptiloglossa; species Ptiloglossa arizonensis. The sequence continues at coordinate 1,201,200 of NW_027478397.1, forward strand.
CCGATTACAAAGGTATGTGTATTTTTCCCCTAGGCCTTGGTAGTTATTGGTTTCGAGTATCAGACTTGCGAAAATATTGATGGTTCCTCAACCATTCCTTAATTTCAAACTCCCATGTCTCGCGAACGGAATGACGAACTCGAGAAATTCCTGTTGCATCTGAAAGTGGAAACTCGCCCGATTACAAAGGTATGTGCATTTTTCCTCTAAGCCTCTGTAGTTATTGGTTTCGAGTATCAGACTTGCAAAAATTTTGATGGTTTCTCAAGCATTCCTTAACTTCAAACTCCCATGTCTCGCGAACGGAATGACGAACTCGAGAAATTCCTTTTGCATCTGAAAGTGGAAACTCGCCCGATTACAAAGGTATGTGCATTTTTCCCCTAAGCCTCTGTAGTTATTGGTTTCGAGTATCAGACTTGCGAAAATTTTGATGGTTTCTCAACCATTCCTTAACTTCAAACTCCCATGTCTCGCGAACGGAATGACGAACTCGAGAAATTCCTGTTGCATCTGAAAGTGGAAACTCGCCCGATTACAAAGGTATGTGCATTTTTCCCCTAAGCCTCTGTAGTTGTTGGTTTCGAGTATCAGACTTGCAAAAATTTTGATGGTTTCTCAAGCATTCCTTAACTTCAAACTCCCATATCTCGCGAACGGATTGACGAACTCGAGAAATTCCTGTTGCATCTGAAAGCAGAAACTCGCACGATTACAAGCGTGCGTGTACTTTCCCCTAGGCCATTCCAGCTATTGGTTTCGATTATCAGACTTGCGAAAATTTTGATGGTTCCTCAACCATTCCTGAACTTCAAACTCCCATACCTCGCGAACGGAATGACGAACTCGAGAAATTCCTGTTGCATCTGAAAGTAGAAACTCGCACGAATACAATGGTGTGTGCACTTTTCCCCTAGGAAATTCCAGTTATTGGTTTCGTGTATCAGACTTGCGAAAATTTTGATGGTTTCTCAATCATTCCTTAACTTCAAACTTCCATATCTCGCGAACGGATTGACGAACTCGAGAATTTCCTATTGCATCTGAAAGCAGAAACTCGCCCGATTACAACGGTATGTGTATTTTTGCCCTAGGCCATGGTAGTTACTGGTTTCGGGTATCAGAATTGCGAAAATTGTGATGGTTTCTCAACCATTCCTTAACTTCAAACTCCCATATCTCGCGAACGGATTGACGAACTCGAGAAATTCCTGTTGCATCTAGAAGTAGAAACTCGCCCGATTACAATGGTGTGTGTACTTTTCCCCTAGGCCATTCCAGTTATTGGTTTCGAGTATCAGATTTGCGAAAATGTTGATGGTTTCTCAACCATTCCTTAACTTCAAACTCCCATATCTCGCGAACGGAATGACGAACTCGAGAAATTCCTGTTGCATCTGAAAGTGGAAACTCGCCCGATAACAAAGGTACCTACATTTTCCCCTAGGCCTTTGTGGTTATTGGTTTCGAGTATCAGACTTGCGAAAATTTTGATGGTTCCTCAACCATTCCTTAAATTCAAACTCCCATATCTCGCGAACGGATTGACGAAATCGAGAAATTCCTGTTGCATCTGAAAGCATAAGCTCGCCCGATTACAACGGTGTGTGTATTTTTCCCCTAGGCCATTCCAGTTATTCGTTTCTAGCATCAGAATTGCGAAAATCTTGATGGTTTCTCAACCATTCCTCAACTTCAAACTCCCATATCTCGCGAACGGAATGACGAACTCGAGAAATTCCTGTTGCATCTGAAAGTGGAAACTCGCCCGATTACAAAGGTATGTGCATTTTTCCCCTAGGCCTTTGTAGTTATTGGTTTCGAGTATCAGACTTTCGAAAATTTTGATAGTTTCTCAAGCATTCCTTAAGTTCAAACTCCCATATCTCGCGAACGGATTGACGAACTCGCTAAATTCCTGTTGCATCTGAAAGTAGAAACACGCCCGACTACAAAGGTATGTGTGTTTTTCCCCTAAGCTTTTGTTGTTATTGGATTCGTGTATCAGACTTGCGAAAATTTTGATGGTTTCTTAACCATTCCTTAACTTCAAACTCCCATATCTCGCGAACGGATTGACGAACTCGAGAAATTCCTGTTGCATCTAAAAGTAGGAACTCGCCCGATTACAAAGTTGTGTGTACTTTTCCCCAAGGCCATTGCAGTTACTGGTTTCGAGTATCAGACTTGCGAAAATGTTGATGGTTTCTCAACCATTCCTTAACTTCAAACTCCCATATCTCGCGAACGGATTGACGAACTCGAGAAATTCCTGTTGCATCTGAGAGCGGAAACCGGCCCGATTACAAAGGTATGTGTATTTTTCCCCTAGGCCTTGGTAGTTATTGGTTTCGAGTATCAGACTTGCGAAAATATTGATGGTTCCTCAACCATTCCTTAATTTCAAACTCCCATGTCTCGCGAACGGAATGACGAACTCGAGAAATTCCTGTTGCATCTGAAAGTGGAAACTCGCCCGATTACAAAGGTATGTGCATTCTTCCTCTAAGCCTCTGTAGTTATTGGTTTCGAGTATCAGACTTGCAAAAATTTTGATGGTTTCTCAAGCATTCCTTAACTTCAAACTCCCATGTCTCGCGAACGGAATGACGAACTCGAGAAATTCCTTTTGCATCTGAAAGTGGAAACTCGCCCGATTACAAAGGTATGTGCATTTTTCCCCTAAGCCTCTGTAGTTATTGGTTTCGAGTATCAGACTTGCGAAAATTTTGATGGTTTCTCAACCATTCCTTAACTTCAAACTCCCATGTCTCGCGAACGGAATGACGAACTCGAGAAATTCCTGTTGCATCTGAAAGTGGAAACTCGCCCGATTACAAAGGTATGTGCATTTTTCCCCTAGGCCTTTGTAGTTATTGGTTTCGAGTATCAGACTTTCGAAAATTTTGATAGTTTCTCAAGCATTCCTTAAGTTCAAACTCCCATATCTCGCGAACGGATTGACGAACTCGAGAAATTCCTGTTGCATCTAGAAGTAGAAACTCGCCCGATTACAATGGTGTGTGTACTTTTCCCCTAGGCCATTCCAGTTATTGGTTTCGAGTATCAGATTTGCGAAAATGTTGATGGTTTCTCAACCATTCCTTAACTTCAAACTCCCATATCTCGCGAACGGAATGACGAACTCGAGAAATTCCTGTTGCATCTGAAAGTGGAAACTCGCCCGATAACAAAGGTACCTACATTTTCCCCTAGGCCTTTGTGGTTATTGGTTTCGAGTATCAGACTTGCGAAAATTTTGATGGTTCCTCAACCATTCCTTAAATTCAAACTCCCATATCTCGCGAACGGATTGACGAAATCGAGAAATTCCTGTTGCATCTGAAAGCATAAGCTCGCCCGATTACAACGGTGTGTGTATTTTTCCCCTAGGCCATTCCAGTTATTCGTTTCTAGCATCAGAATTGCGAAAATCTTGATGGTTTCTCAACCATTCCTCAACTTCAAACTCCCATATCTCGCGAACGGAATGACGAACTCGAGAAATTCCTGTTGCATCTGAAAGTGGAAACTCGCCCGATTACAAAGGTATGTGCATTTTTCCCCTAGGCCTTTGTAGTTATTGGTTTCGAGTATCAGACTTTCGAAAATTTTGATAGTTTCTCAAGCATTCCTTAAGTTCAAACTCCCATATCTCGCGAAAGGATTGACGAACTCGCTAAATTCCTGTTGCATCTGAAAGTAGAAACACGCCCGACTACAAAGGTATGTGTGTTTTTCCCCTAAGCTTTTGTTGTTATTGGATTCGTGTATCAGACTTGCGAAAATTTTGATGGTTTCTTAACCATTCCTTAACTTCAAACTCCCATATCTCGCGAACGGATTGACGAACTCGAGAAATTCCTGTTGCATCTAAAAGTAGGAACTCGCCCGATTACAAAGTTGTGTGTACTTTTCCCCAAGGCCATTGCAGTTACTGGTTTCGAGTATCAGACTTGCGAAAATGTTGATGGTTTCTCAACCATTCCTTAACTTCAAACTCCCATATCTCGCGAACGGATTGACGAACTCGAGAAATTCCTGTTGCATCTGAGAGCGGAAACCGGCCCGATTACAAAGGTATGTGTATTTTTCCCCTAGGCCTTGGTAGTTATTGGTTTCGAGTATCAGACTTGCGAAAATATTGATGGTTCCTCAACCATTCCTTATTTTCAAACTCCCATGTCTCGCGAACGGAATGACGAACTCGAGAAATTCCTGTTGCATCTGAAAGTGGAAACTCGCCCGATTACAAAGGTATGTGCATTTTTCCCCTAAGCCTCTGTAGTTATTGGTTTCGAGTATCAGACTTGCGAAAATTTTGATGGTTTCTCAACCATTCCTTAACTTCAAACTCCCATGTCTCGCGAACGGAATGACGAACTCGAGAAATTCCTGTTGCATCTGAAAGTGGAAACTCGCCCGATTACAAAGGTATGTGCATTTTTCCCCTAAGCCTCTGTAGTTGTTGGTTTCGAGTATCAGACTTGCAAAAATTTTGATGGTTTCTCAAGCATTCCTTAACTTCAAACTCCCATATCTCGCGAACGGATTGACGAACTCGAGAAATTCCTGTTGCATCTGAAAGCAGAAACTCGCACGATTACAAGCGTGTGTGTACTTTCCCCTAGGCCATTCCAGCTATTGGTTTCGATTATCAGACTTGCGAAAATTTTGATGGTTTCTCAACCATTCCTTAACTTGATTCTCCCATTTCTCGCGAACGGATTGACGAACTCGAGAAATTCCTGTTGCATCTAAAAGTAGGAACTCGCCCGATTACAAAGGTGTGTGAACTTTTCCCCAAGGCCATTGCAGTTATTGGTTTCGAGTATCAGACTTGCGAAAATGTTGATGGTTTCTCAACCATTCCTTAAATTCAAACTCCCATATCTCGCGAACGGAATGACGAACTCGAGAAATTCCTGTTGCATCTGAAAGTAGAAACTCGCACGAATACAATGGTGTGTGCACTTTTCCCCTAGGAAATTCCAGTTATTGGTTTCGTGTATCAGACTTGCGAAAATTTTGATGGTTTCTCAATCATTCCTTAACTTCAAACTTCCATATCTCGCGAACGGATTGACGAACTCGAGAATTTCCTATTGCATCTGAAAGCAGAAACTCGCCCGATTACAACGGTATGTGTATTTTTGCCGTAGGCCATGGTAGCTACTGGTTTCGAGTATCAGAATTGCGAAAATTGTGATGGTTTCTCAACCATTCCTTAACTTCAAACTCCCATATCTCGCGAACGGATTGGCGAACTCGAGAATTTCCTATTGCATCTGAAAGCAGAAACTCGCCCGATTACAACGGTACGTGTATTTTTCCCCCAGGCCTTTGTAGTTATTGGTTTCGAGTATCAGACTTGCGAAAATTTTGATGGTTTCTCAATCATTCCTTAACTTCAAACTTCCATATCTCGCGAACGGAACGACGCACTCGAGAAATTCCTGTTGCATCTGAAAGCAGAAACTCGCCCGATTATAATGGTGTGTGCACTTTTCCCCTAGGCCATTCCAGTTATTGGTTTCGAGTATCAGACCACCGAAAATAATTGATGGTTTCTCAAGCATTCCTTAACTTGATTCTCCCATTTCTCGCGAACGGATTGACGAACTCGAGAAATTCCTGTTGCATCTAAAAGTAGGAACTCGCCCGATTACAAAGGTGTGTGAACTTTTCCCCAAGGCCATTGCAGTTATTGGTTTCGAGTATCAGACTTGCGAAAATGTTGATGGTTTCTCAACCATTCCTTAACTTCAAACTCCCATATCTCGCGAACGGATTGACGAACTCGAGAAATTCCTGTTGCATCTAGAAGTAGAAACTCGCCCGATTACAATGGTGTGTGTACTTTTCCCCTAGGCCATTCCAGTTATTGGTTTCGAGTATCAGATTTGCGAAAATGTTGATGGTTTCTCAACCATTCCTTAACTTCAAACTCCCATATCTCGCGAACGGAATGACGAACTCGAGAAATTCCTGTTGCATCTGAAAGTGGAAACTCGCCCGATAACAAAGGTACCTACATTTTCCCCTAGGCCTTTGTGGTTATTGGTTTCGAGTATCAGACTTGCGAAAATTTTGATGGTTCCTCAACCATTCCTTAAATTCAAACTCCCATATCTTGCGAACGGAATGACGAAATCGAGAAATTCCTGTTGCATCTGAAAGCATAAGCTCGCCCGATTACAACGGTGTGTGTATTTTTCCCCTAGGCCATTCCAGTTATTCGTTTCTAGCATCAGAATTGCGAAAATCTTGATGGTTTCTCAACCATTCCTCAACTTCAAACTCCCATATCTCGCGAACGGAATGACGAACTCGAGAAATTCCTGTTGCATCTGAAAGTGGAAACTCGCCCGATTACAAAGGTATGTGCATTTTTCCCCTAGGCCTTTGTAGTTATTGGTTTCGAGTATCAGACTTTCGAAAATTTTGATAGTTTCTCAAGCATTCCTTAAGTTCAAACTCCCATATCTCGCGAACGGATTGACGAACTCGCTAAATTCCTGTTGCATCTGAAAGTAGAAACACGCCCGACTACAAAGGTATGTGTGTTTTTCCCCTAAGCTTTTGTAGTTATTGGATTCGTGTATCAGACTTGCGAAAATTTTGATGGTTTCTTAACCATTCGTTAACTTCAAACTCCCATATCTCGCGAACGGATTGACGAACTCGAGAAATTCCTGTTGCATCTAAAAGTAGGAACTCGCCCGATTACAAAGGTGTGTGTACTTTTCCCCAAGGCCATTGCAGTTACTGGTTTCGAGTATCAGACTTGCGAAAATGTTGATGGTTTCTCAACCATTCCTTAACTTCAAACTCCCATGTCTCGCGAACGGAATGACGAACTCGAGAAATTCCTGTTGCATCTGAAAGTGGAAACTCGCCCGATTACAAAGGTATGTGCATTTTTCCTCTAAGCCTCTGTAGTTGTTGGTTTCGAGTATCAGACTTGCAAAAATTTTGATGGTTTCTCAAGCATTCCTTAACTTCAAACTCCCATGTCTCGCGAACGGAATGACGAACTCGAGAAATTCCTTTTGCATCTGAAAGTGGAAACTCGCCCGATTACAAAGGTATGTGCATTTTTCCCCTAAGCCTCTGTAGTTATTGGTTTCGAGTATCAGACTTGCGAAAATTTTGATGGTTTCTCAACCATTCCTTAACTTCAAACTCCCATGTCTCGCGAACGGAATGACGAACTCGAGAAATTCCTGTTGCATCTGAAAGTGGAAACTCGCCCGATTACAAAGGTATGTGCATTTTTCCCCTAAGCCTCTGTAGTTATTGGTTTCGAGTATCAGACTTGCAAAAATTTTGATGGTTTCTCAAGCATTACTTAACTTCAAACTCCCATATCTCGCGAACGGATTGACGAACTCGAGAAATTCCTGTTGCATCTGAAAGCAGAAACTCGCCCGATTATAATGGTGTGTGCACTTTTCCCCTAGGCCATTCCAGTTATTGGTTTCGAGTATCAGACCACCGAAAATAATTGATGGTTTCTCAAGCATTCCTTAACTTGATTCTCCCATTTCTCGCGAACGGATTGACGAACTCGAGAAATTCCTGTTGCATCTAAAAGTAGGAACTCGCCCGATTACAAAGGTGTGTGAACTTTTCCCCAAGGCCATTGCAGTTATTGGTTTCGAGTATCAGACTTGCGAAAATGTTGATGGTTTCTCAACCATTCCTTAAATTCAAACTCCCATATCTCGCGAACGGATTGACGAACTCGAGAAATTCCTGTTGCATCTGAGAGCGGAAACCGGCCCGATTACAAAGGTATGTGTATTTTTCCCCTAGGCCTTGGTAGTTATTGGTTTCGAGTATCAGACTTGCGAAAATATTGATGGTTCCTCAACCATTCCTTAATTTCAAACTCCCATATCTCGCGAACGGATTGACGAACTCGAGAAATTCCTGTTGCATCTAGAAGTAGAAACTCGCCCGATTACAATGGTGTGTGTACTTTTCCCCTAGGCCATTCCAGTTATTGGTTTCGAGTATCAGATTTGCGAAAATGTTGATGGTTTCTCAACCATTCCTTAACTTCAAACTCCCATATCTCGCGAACGGAATGACGAACTCGAGAATTTCCTATTGCATCTGAAAGCAGAAACTCGCCCGATTACAACGGTACGTGTATTTTTCCCCCAGGCCTTTGTAGTTATTGGTTTCGAGTATCAGACTTGCGAAAATTTTGATGGTTTCTCAATCATTCCTTAACTTCAAACTTCCATATCTCGCGAACGGAACGACGCACTCGAGAAATTCCTGTTGCATCTGAAAGCAGAAACTCGCCCGATTATAATGGTGTGTGCACTTTTCCCCTAGGCCATTCCAGTTATTGGTTTCGAGTATCAGACCACCGAAAATAATTGATGGTTTCTCAAGCATTCCTTAACTTGATTCTCCCATTTCTCGCGAACGGATTGACGAACTCGAGAAATTCCTGTTGCATCTAAAAGTAGGAACTCGCCCGATTACAAAGGTGTGTGAACTTTTCCCCAAGGCCATTGCAGTTATTGGTTTCGAGTATCAGACTTGCGAAAATGTTGATGGTTTCTCAACCATTCCTTAACTTCAAACTCCCATATCTCGCGAACGGATTGACGAACTCGAGAAATTCCTGTTGCATCTGAGAGCGGAAACCGGCCCGATTACAAAGGTATGTGTATTTTTCCCCTAGGCCTTGGTAGTTATTGGTTTCGAGTATCAGACTTGCGAAAATATTGATGGTTCCTCAACCATTCCTTAATTTCAAACTCCCATATCTCGCGAACGGATTGACGAACTCGAGAAATTCCTGTTGCATCTAGAAGTAGAAACTCGCCCGATTACAATGGTGTGTGTACTTTTCCCCTAGGCCATTCCAGTTATTGGTTTCGAGTATCAGATTTGCGAAAATGTTGATGGTTTCTCAACCATTCCTTAACTTCAAACTCCCATATCTCGCGAACGGAATGACGAACTCGAGAAATTCCTGTTGCATCTGAAAGTGGAAACTCGCCCGATAACAAAGGTACCTACATTTTCCCCTAGGCCTTTGTGGTTATTGGTTTCGAGTATCAGACTTGCGAAAATTTTGATGGTTCCTCAACCATTCCTTAAATTCAAACTCCCATATCTTGCGAACGGAATGACGAAATCGAGAAATTCCTCTTGCATCTGAAAGCATAAGCTCGCCCGATTACAACGGTGTGTGTATTTTTCCCCTAGGCCATTCCAGTTATTCGTTTCTAGCATCAGAATTGCGAAAATCTTGATGGTTTCTCAACCATTCCTCAACTTCAAACTCCCATATCTCGCGAACGGAATGACGAACTCGAGAAATTCCTGTTGCATCTGAAAGTGGAAACTCGCCCGATTACAAAGGTATGTGCATTTTTCCCCTAGGCCTTTGTAGTTATTGGTTTCGAGTATCAGACTTTCGAAAATTTTGATAGTTTCTCAAGCATTCCTTAAGTTCAAACTCCCATATCTCGCGAACGGATTGACGAACTCGCTAAATTCCTGTTGCATCTGAAAGTAGAAACACGCCCGACTACAAAGGTATGTGTGTTTTTCCCCTAAGCTCTTGTAGTTATTGGATTCGTGTATCAGACTTGCGAAAATTTTGATGGTTTCTTAACCATTCCTTAACTTCAAACTCCCATATCTCGCGAACGGATTGACGAACTCGAGAAATTCCTGTTGCATCTAAAAGTAGGAACTCGCCCGATTACAAAGGTGTGTGTACTTTTCCCCAAGGCCATTGCAGTTACTGGTTTCGAGTATCAGACTTGCGAAAATGTTGATGGTTTCTCAATCATTCCTTAACTTCAAACTCCCATATCTCGCGAACGGATTGACGAACTCGAGAAATTCCTGTTGCATCTGAGAGCGGAAACCGGCCCGATTACAAAGGTATGTGTATTTTTCCCCTAGGCCTTGGTAGTTATTGGTTTCGAGTATCAGACTTGCGAAAATATTGATGGTTCCTCAACCATTCCTTAATTTCAAACTCCCATGTCTCGCGAACGGAATGACGAACTCGAGAAATTCCTGTTGCATCTGAAAGTGGAAACTCGCCCGATTACAAAGGTATGTGCATTTTTCCTCTAAGCCTCTGTAGTTGTTGGTTTCGAGTATCAGACTTGCAAAAATTTTGATGGTTTCTCAAGCATTCCTTAACTTCAAACTCCCATGTCTCGCGAACGGAATGACGAACTCGAGAAATTCCTTTTGCATCTGAAAGTGGAAACTCGCCCGATTACAAAGGTATGTGCATTTTTCCCCTAAGCCTCTGTAGTTATTGGTTTCGAGTATCAGACTTGCGAAAATTTTGATGGTTTCTCAACCATTCCTTAACTTCAAACTCCCATGTCTCGCGAACGGAATGACGAACTCGAGAAATTCCTGTTGCATCTGAAAGTGGAAACTCGCCCGATTACAAAGGTATGTGCATTTTTCCCCTAAGCCTCTGTAGTTATTGGTTTCGAGTATCAGACTTGCAAAAATTTTGATGGTTTCTCAAGCATTCCTTAACTTCAAACTCCCATATCTCGCGAACGGATTGACGAACTCGAGAAATTCCTGTTGCATCTGAAAGCAGAAACTCGCACGATTACAAGCGTGTGTGTACTTTCCCCTAGGCCATTCCAGCTATTGGTTTCGATTATCAGACTTGCGAAAATTTTGATGGTTTCTCAACCATTCCTGAACTTCAAACTCCCATATCTCGCGAACCGAATGACGAACTCGAGAAATTCCTGTTGCATCTGAAAGTAGAAACTCGCACGAATACAATGGTGTGTGCACTTTTCCCCTAGGAAATTCCAGTTATTGGTTTCGTGTATCAGACTTGCGAAAATTTTGATGGTTTCTCAATCATTCCTTAACTTCAAACGTCCATATCTCGCGAACGGATTGACGAACTCGAGAATTTCCTATTGCATCTGAAAGCAGAAACTCGCCCGATTACAACGGTATGTGTATTTTTGCCCTAGGCCATGGTAGTTACTGGTTTCGAGTATCAGAATTGCGAAAATTGTGATGGTTTCTCAACCATTCCTTAACTTCAAACTCCCATATCTCGCGAACGGATTGACGAACTCGAGAATTTCCTATTGCATCTGAAAGCAGAAACTCGCCCGATTACAACGGTACGTGTATTTTTCCCCCAGGCCTTTGTAGTTATTGGTTTCGAGTATCAGACTTGCGAAAATTTTGATGGTTTCTCAATCATTCCTTAACTTCAAACTTCCATATCTCGCGAACGGAACGACGCACTCGAGAAATTCCTGTTGCATCTGAAAGCAGAAACTCGCCCGATTATAATGGTGTGTGCACTTTTCCCCTAGGCCATTCCAGTTATTGGTTTCGAGTATCAGACCACCGAAAATAATTGATGGTTTCTCAAGCATTCCTTAACTTGATTCTCCCATTTCTCGCGAACGGATTGACGAACTCGAGAAATTCCTGTTGCATCTAAAAGTAGGAACTCGCCCGATTACAAAGGTGTGTGAACTTTTCCCCAAGGCCATTGCAGTTATTGGTTTCGAGTATCAGACTTGCGAAAATGTTGATGGTTTCTCAACCATTCCTTAAATTCAAACTCCCATATCTCGCGAACGGATTGACGAACTCGAGAAATTCCTGTTGCATCTGAGAGCGGAAACCGGCCCGATTACAAAGGTATGTGTATTTTTCCCCTAGGCCTTGGTAGTTATTGGTTTCGAGTATCAGACTTGCGAAAATATTGATGGTTCCTCAACCATTCCTTAATTTCAAACTCCCATATCTCGCGAACGGATTGACGAACTCGAGAAATTCCTGTTGCATCTAGAAGTAGAAACTCGCCCGATTACAATGGTGTGTGTACTTTTCCCCTAGGCCATTCCAGTTATTGGTTTCGAGTATCAGATTTGCGAAAATGTTGATGGTTTCTCAACCATTCCTTAACTTCAAACTCCCATATCTCGCGAACGGAATGACGAACTCGAGAAATTCCTGTTGCATCTGAAAGTGGAAACTCGCCCGATAACAAAGGTACCTACATTTTCCCCTAGGCCTTTGTGGTTATTGGTTTCGAGTATCAGACTTGCGAAAATTTTGATGGTTCCTCAACCATTCCTTAAATTCAAACTCCCATATCTCGCGAACGGAATGACGAACTCGAGAAATTCCTGTTGCATCTGAAAGTGGAAACTCGCCCGATTACAAAGGTATGTGTATTTTTCCCCTAGGCCTTGGTAGTTATTGGTTTCGAGTATCAGACTTGCGAAAATATTGATGGTTCCTCAACCATTCCTTAATTTCAAACTCCCATATCTCGCGAACGGATTGACGAACTCGAGAAATTCCTGTTGCATCTAGAAGTAGAGACTCGCCCGATTACAATGGTGTGTGTACTTTTCCCCTAGGCCATTCCAGTTATTGGTTTCGAGTATCAGATTTGCGAAAATGTTGATGGTTTCTCAACCATTCCTTAACTTCAAACTCCCATATCTCGCGAACGGAATGACGAACTCGAGAAATTCCTGTTGCATCTGAAAGTGGAAACTCGCCCGATAACAAAGGTACCTACATTTTCCCCTAGGCCTTTGTGGTTATTGGTTTCGAGTATCAGACTTGCGAAAATTTTGATGGTTCCTCAACCATTCCTTAAATTCAAACTCCCATATCTTGCGAACGGAATGACGAAATCGAGAAATTCCTGTTGCATCTGAAAGCATAAGCTCGCCCGATTACAACGGTGTGTGTATTTTTCCCCTAGGCCATTCCAGTTATTCGTTTCTAGCATCAGAATTGCGAAAATCTTGATGGTTTCTCAACCATTCCTCAACTTCAAACTCCCATATCTTGCGAACGGAATGACGAACTCGAGAAATTCCTGTTGCATCTGAAAGTGGAAACTCGCCCGATTACAAAGGTATGTGAATTTTTCCCCTAGGCCTTTGTAGTTATTGGTTTCGAGTATCAGACTTTCGAAAATTTTGATAGTTTCTCAAGCATTCCTTAAGTTCAAACTCCCATATCTCGCGAACGGATTGACGAACTCGCTAAATTCCTGTTGCATCTGAAAGTAGAAACACGCCCGACTACAAAGGTATGTGTGTTTTTCCCCTAAGCTTTTGTAGTTATTGGATTCGTGTATCAGACTTGCGAAAATTTTGATGGTTTCTTAACCATTCCTTAACTTCAAACTCCCATATCTCGCGAACGGATTGACGAACTCGAGAAATTCCTGTTGCATCTAAAAGTAGGAACTCGCCCGATTACAAAGGTGTGTGTACTTTTCCCCAAGGCCATTGCAGTTACTGGTTTCGAGTATCAGACTTGCGAAAATGTTGATGGTTTCTCAACCATTCCTTAACTTCAAACTCCCATGTCTCGCGAACGGAATGACGAACTCGAGAAATTCCTGTTGCATCTGAAAGTGGAAACTCGCCCGATTACAAAGGTATGTGCATTTTTCCTCTAAGCCTCTGTAGTTGTTGGTTTCGAGTATCAGACTTGCAAAAATTTTGATGGTTTCTCAAGCATTCCTTAACTTCAAACTCCCATGTCTCGCGAACGGAATGACGAACTCGAGAAATTCCTTTTGCATCTGAAAGTGGAAACTCGCCCGATTACAAAGGTATGTGCATTTTTCCCCTAAGCCTCTGTAGTTATTGGTTTCGAGTATCAGACTTGCGAAAATTTTGATGGTTTCTCAACCATTCCTTAACTTCAAACTCCCATGTCTCGCGAACGGAATGACGAACTCGAGAAATTCCTGTTGCATCTGAAAGTGGAAACTCGCCCGATTACAAAGGTATGTGCATTTTTCCCCTAAGCCTCTGTAGTTATTGGTTTCGAGTATCAGACTTGCGAAAATTTTGATGGTTTCTCAAGCATTCCTTAACTTCAAACTCCCATATCTCGCGAACGGATTGACGAACTCGAGAAATTCCTGTTGCATCTGAAAGCAGAAACTCGCACGATTACAAGCGTGTGTGTACTTTCCCCTAGGCCATTCCAGCTATTGGTTTCGATTATCAGACTTGCGAAAATTTTGATGGTTTCTCAACCATTCCTGAACTTCAAACTCCCATATCTCGCGAACGGAATGACGAACTCGAGAAATTCCTGTTGCATCTGAAAGTAGAAACTCGCACGAATACAATGGTGTGTGCACTTTTCCCCTAGGAAATTCCAGTTATTGGTTTCGTGTATCAGACTTGCGAAAATTTTGATGGTTTCTCAATCATTCCTTAACTTCAAACGTCCATATCTCGCGAACGGATTGACGAACTCGAGAATTTCCTATTGCATCTGAAAGCAGAAACTCGCCCGATTACAACGGTATGTGTATTTTTGCCCTAGGCCATGGTAGTTACTGGTTTCGAGTATCAGAATTGCGAAAATTGTGATGGTTTCTCAACCATTCCTTAACTTCAAACTCCCATATCTCGCGAACGGATTGACGAACTCGAGAATTTCCTATTGCATCTGAAAGCAGAAACTCGCCCGATTACAACGGTACGTGTATTTTTCCCCCAGGCCTTTGTAGTTATTGGTTTCGAGTATCAGACTTGCGAAAATTTTGATGGTTTCTCAATCATTCCTTAACTTCAAACTTCCATATCTCGCGAACGGAACGACGCACTCGAGAAATTCCTGTTGCATCTGAAAGCAGAAACTCGCCCGATTATAATGGTGTGTGCACTTTTCCCCTAGGCCATTCCAGTTATTGGTTTCGAGTATCAGACCACCGAAAATAATTGATGGTTTCTCAAGCATTCCTTAACTTGATTCTCCCATTTCTCGCGAACGGATTGACGAACTCGAGAAATTCCTGTTGCATCTAAAAGTAGGAACTCGCCCGATTACAAAGGTGTGTGAACTTTTCCCCAAGGCCATTGCAGTTATTGGTTTCGAGTATCAGACTTGCGAAAATGTTGATGGTTTCTCAACCATTCCTTAACTTCAAACTCCCATATCTCGCGAACGGATTGACGAACTCGAGAAATTCCTTTTGCATCTGAAAGTGGAAACTCGCCCGATTACAAAGGTATGTGCATTTTTCCCCTAAGCCTCTGTAGTTATTGGTTTCGAGTATCAGACTTGCGAAAATTTTGATGGTTTCTCAACCATTCCTTAACTTCAAACTCCCATGTCTCGCGAACGGAATGACGAACTCGAGAAATTCCTGTTGCATCTGAAAGTGGAAACTCGCCAGATTACAAAGGTATGTGCATTTTTCCCCTAAGCCTCTGTAGTTATTGGTTTCGAGTATCAGACTTGCGAAAATTTTGATGGTTTCTCAAGCATTCCTTAACTTCAAACTCCCATATCTCGCGAACGGATTGACGAACTCGAGAAATTCCTTTTGCATCTGAAAGCAGAAACTCGCACGATTACAAGCGTGTGTGTACTTTCCCCTAGGCCATTCCAGCTATTGGTTTCGATTATCAGACTTGCGAAAATTTTGATGGTTTCTCAACCATTCCTGAACTTCAAACTCCCATATCTCGCGAACGGAATGACGAACTCGAGAAATTCCTGTTGCATCTGAAAGTAGAAACTCGCACGAATACAATGGTGTGTGCACTTTTCCCCTAGGAAATTCCAGTTATTGGTTTCGTGTATCAGACTTGCGAAAATTTTGATGGTTTCTCAATCATTCCTTAACTTCAAACGTCCATATCTCGCGAACGGATTGACGAACTCGAGAATTTCCTATTGCATCTGAAAGCAGAAACTCGCCCGATTACAACGGTATGTGTATTTTTGCCCTAGGCCATGGTAGTTACTGGTTTCGAGTATCAGAATTGCGAAAATTGTGATGGTTTCTCAACCATTCCTTAACTTCAAACTCCCATATCTCGCGAACGGATTGACGAACTCGAGAATTTCCTATTGCATCTGAAAGCAGAAACTCGCCCGATTACAACGGTACGTGTATTTTTCCCCCAGGCCTTTGTAGTTATTGGTTTCGAGTATCAGACTTGCGAAAATTTTGATGGTTTCTCAATCATTCCTTAACTTCAAACTTCCATATCTCGCGAACGGAACGACGCACTCGAGAAATTCCTGTTGCATCTGAAAGCAGAAACTCGCCCGATTATAATGGTGTGTGCACTTTTCCCCTAGGCCATTCCAGTTATTGGTTTCGAGTATCAGACCACCGAAAATAATTGATGGTTTCTCAAGCATTCCTTAACTTGATTCTCCCATTTCTCGCGAACGGATTGACGAACTCGAGAAATTCCTGTTGCATCTAAAAGTAGGAACTCGCCCGATTACAAAGGTGTGTGAACTTTTCCCCAAGGCCATTGCAGTTATTGGTTTCGAGTATCAGACTTGCGAAAATGTTGATGGTTTCTCAACCATTCCTTAACTTCAAACTCCCATATCTCGCGAACGGATTGACGAACTCGAGAAATTCCTGTTGCATCTAGAAGTAGAAACTCGCCCGATTACAATGGTGTGTGTACTTTTCCCCTAGGCCATTCCAGTTATTGGTTTCGAGTATCTGATTTGCGAAAATGTTGATGGTTTCTCAACCATTCCTTAACTTCAAACTCCCATATCTCGCGAACGGAATGACGAACTCGAGAAATTCCTGTTGCATCTGAAAGTGGAAACTCGCCCGATAACAAAGGTACCTACATTTTCCCCTAGGCCTTTGTGGTTATTGGTTTCGAGTATCAGACTTGCGAAAATTTTGATGGTTCCTCAACCATTCCTTAAATTCAAACTCCCATATCTTGCGAACGGAATGACGAAATCGAGAAATTCCTGTTGCATCTGAAAGCATAAGCTCGCCCGATTACAACGGTGTGTGTATTTTTCCCCTAGGCCATTCCAGTTATTCGTTTCTAGCATCAGAATTGCGAAAATCTTGATGGTTTCTCAACCATTCCTCAACTTCAAACTCCCATATCTCGCGAACGGAATGACGAACTCGAGAAATTCCTGTTGCATCTGAAAGTGGAAACTCGCCCGATTACAAAGGTATGTGCATTTTTCCCCTAGGCCTTTGTAGTTATTGGTTTCGAGTATCAGACTTTCGAAAATTTTGATAGTTTCTCAAGCATTCCTTAAGTTCAAACTCCCATATCTCGCGAACGGATTGACGAACTCGCTAAATTCCTGTTGCATCTGAAAGTAGAAACACGCCCGACTACAAAGGTATGTGTGTTTTTCCCCTAAGCTTTTGTAGTTATTGGATTCGTGTATCAGACTTGCGAAAAGTTTGATGGTTTCTTAACCATTCCTTAACTTCAAACTCCCATATCTCGCGAACGGATTGACGAACTCGAGAAATTCCTGTTGCATCTAAAAGTAGGAACTCGCCCGATTACAAAGGTGTGTGTACTTTTCCCCAAGGCCATTGCAGTTACTGGTTTCGAGTATCAGACTTGCGAAAATGTTGATGGTTTCTCAACCATTCCTTAACTTCAAACTCCCATGTCTCGCGAACGGAATGACGAACTCGAGAAATTCCTGTTGCATCTGAAAGTGGAAACTCGCCCGATTACAAAGGTATGTGCATTTTTCCTCTAAGCCTCTGTAGTTGTTGGTTTTGAGTATCAGACTTGCAAAAATTTTGATGGTTTCTCAAGCATTCCTTAACTTCAAACTCCCATGTCTCGCGAACGGAATGACGAACTCGAGAAATTCCTTTTGCATCTGAAAGTGGAAACTCGCCCGATTACAAAGGTATGTGCATTTTTCCCCTAAGCCTCTGTAGTTATTGGTTTCGAGTATCAGACTTGCGAAAATTTTGATGGTTTCTCAACCATTCCTTAACTTCAAACTCCCATGTCTCGCGAACGGAATGACGAACTCGAGAAATTCCTGTTGCATCTGAAAGTGGAAACTCGCCCGATTACAAAGGTATGTGCATTTTTTCCCTAAGCCTCTGTAGTTATTGGTTTCGAGTATCAGACTTGCAAAAATTTTGATGGTTTCTCAAGCATTCCTTAACTTCAAACTCCCATATCTCGCGAACGGATTGACGAACTCGAGAAATTCCTGTTGCATCTGAAAGCAGAAACTCGCACGATTACAAGCGTGTGTGTACTTTCCCCTAGGCCATTCCAGCTATTGGTTTCGATTATCAGACTTGCGAAAATTTTGATGGTTTCTCAACCATTCCTGAACTTCAAACTCCCATATCTCGCGAACGGAATGACGAACTCGAGAAATTCCTGTTGCATCTGAAAGTAGAAACTCGCACGAATACAATGGTGTGTGCACTTTTCCCCTAGGAAATTCCAGTTATTGGTTTCGTGTATCAGACTTGCGAAAATTTTGATGGTTTCTCAATCATTCCTTAACTTCAAACGTCCATATCTCGCGAACGGATTGACGAACTCGAGAATTTCCTATTGCATCTGAAAGCAGAAACTCGCCCGATTACAACGGTATGTGTATTTTTGCCCTAGGCCATGGTAGTTACTGGTTTCGAGTATCAGAATTGCGAAAATTGTGATGGTTTCTCAACCATTCCTTAACTTCAAACTCCCATATCTCGCGAACGGATTGACGAACTCGAGAATTTCCTATTGCATCTGAAAGCAGAAACTCGCCCGATTACAACGGTACGTGTATTTTTCCCCCAGGCCTTTGTAGTTATTGGTTTCGAGTATCAGACTTGCGAAAATTTTGATGGTTTCTCAATCATTCCTTAACTTCAAACTTCCATATCTCGCGAACGGAACGACGCACTCGAGAAATTCCTGTTGCATCTGAAAGCAGAAACTCGCCCGATTATAATGGTGTGTGCACTTTTCCCCTAGGCCATTCCAGTTATTGGTTTCGAGTATCAGACCACCGAAAATAATTGATGGTTTCTCAAGCATTCCTTAACTTGATTCTCCCATTTCTCGCGAACGGATTGACGAACTCGAGAAATTCCTGTTGCATCTAAAAGTAGGAACTCGCCCGATTACAAAGGTGTGTGAACTTTTCCCCAAGGCCATTGCAGTTATTGGTTTCGAGTATCAGACTTGCGAAAATGTTGATGGTTTTTCAACCATTCCTTAAATTCAAACTCCCATATCTCGCGAACGGATTGACGAACTCGAGAAATTCCTGTTGCATCTGAGAGCGGAAACCGGCCCGATTACAAAGGTATGTGTATTTTTCCCCTAGGCCTTGGTAGTTATTGGTTTCGAGTATCAGACTTGCGAAAATATTGATGGTTCCTCAACCATTCCTTAATTTCAAACTCCCATATCTCGCGAACGGATTGACGAACTCGAGAAATTCCTGTTGCATCTAGAAGTAGAAACTCGCCCGATTACAATGGTGTGTGTACTTTTCCCCTAGGCCATTCCAGTTATTGGTTTCGAGTATCAGATTTGCGAAAATGTTGATGGTTTCTCAACCATTCCTTAACTTCAAACTCCCATATCTCGCGAACGGAATGACGAACTCGAGAATTTCCTATTGCATCTGAAAGCAGAAACTCGCCCGATTACAACGGTACGTGTATTTTTCCCCCAGGCCTTTGTAGTTATTGGTTTCGAGTATCAGACTTGCGAAAATTTTGATGGTTTCTCAATCATTCCTTAACTTCAAACTTCCATATCTCGCGAACGGAACGACGCACTCGAGAAATTCCTGTTGCATCTGAAAGCAGAAACTCGCCCGATTATAATGGTGTGTGCACTTTTCCCCTAGGCCATTCCAGTTATTGGTTTCGAGTATCAGACCACCGAAAATAATTGATGGTTTCTCAAGCATTCCTTAACTTGATTCTCCCATTTCTCGCGAACGGATTGACGAACTCGAGAAATTCCTGTTGCACCTAAAAGTAGGAACTCGCCCGATTACAAAGGTGTGTGAACTTTTCCCCAAGGCCATTGCAGTTATTGGTTTCGTGTATCAGACTTGCGAAAATGTTGATGGTTTCTCAACCATTCCTTAACTTCAAACTCCCATATCTCGCGAACGGATTGACGAACTCGAGAAATTCCTGTTGCATCTGAGAGCGGAAACCGGCCCGATTACAAAGGTATGTGTATTTTTCCCCTAGGCCTTGGTAGTTATTGGTTTCGAGTATCAGACTTGCGAAAATATTGATGGTTCCTCAACCATTCCTTAATTTCAAACTCCCATATCTCGCGAACGGATTGACGAACTCGAGAAATTCCTGTTGCATCTAGAAGTAGAAACTCGCCCGATTACAATGGTGTGTGTACTTTTCCCCTAGGCCATTCCAGTTATTGGTTTCGAGTATCAGATTTGCGAAAATGTTGATGGTTTCTCAACCATTCCTTAACTTCAAACTCCCATATCTCGCGAACGGAATGACGAACTCGAGAAATTCCTGTTGCATCTGAAAGTGGAAACTCGCCCGATAACAAAGGTACCTACATTTTCCCCTAGGCCTTTGTGGTTATTGGTTTCGAGTATCAGACTTGCGAAAATTTTGATGGTTCCTCAACCATTCCTTAAATTCAAACTCCCATATCTTGCGAACGGAATGACGAAATCGAGAAATTCCTGTTGCATCTGAAAGCATAAGCTCGCCCGATTACAACGGTGTGTGTATTTTTCCCCTAGGCCATTCCAGTTATTCGTTTCTAGCATCAGAATTGCGAAAATCTTGATGGTTTCTCAACCATTCCTCAACTTCAAACTCCCATATCTCGCGAACGGAATGACGAACTCGAGAAATTCCTGTTGCATCTGAAAGTGGAAACTCGCCCGATTACAAAGGTATGTGCATTTTTCCCCTAGGCCTTTGTAGTTATTGGTTTCGAGTATCAGACTTTCGAAAATTTTGATAGTTTCTCAAGCATTCCTTAAGTTCAAACTCCCATATCTCGCGAACGGATTGACGAACTCGCTAAATTCCTGTTGCATCTGAAAGTAGAAACACGCCCGACTACAAAGGTATGTGTGTTTTTCCCCTAAGCTTTTGTAGTTATTGGATTCGTGTATCAGACTTGCGAAAATTTTGATGGTTTCTTAACCATTCCTTAACTTCAAACTCCCATATCTCGCGAACGGATTGACGAACTCGAGAAATTCCTGTTGCATCTAAAAGTAGGAACTCGCCCGATTACAAAGGTGTGTGTACTTTTCCCCAAGGCCATTGCAGTTACTGGTTTCGAGTATCAGACTTGCGAAAATTTTGATGGTTTCTCAACCATTCCTTAACTTCAAACTCCCATGTCTCGCGAACGGAATGACGAACTCGAGAAATTCCTGTTGCATCTGAAAGTGGAAACTCGCCCGATTACAAAGGTATGTGCATTTTTCCCCTAAGCCTCTGTAGTTATTGGTTTCGAGTATCAGACTTGCAAAAATTTTGATGGTTTCTCAAGCATTCCTTAACTTCAAACTCCCATATCTCGCGAACGGATTGACGAACTCGAGAAATTCCTGTTGCATCTGAAAGCAGAAACTCGCACGATTACAAGCGTGTGTGTACTTTCCCCTAGGCCATTCCAGCTATTGGTTTCGATTATCAGACTTGCGAAAATTTTGATGGTTTCTCAACCATTCCTGAACTTCAAACTCCCATATCTCGCGAACGGAATGACGAACTCGAGAAATTCCTGTTGCATCTGAAAGTAGAAACTCGCACGAATACAATGGTGTGTGCACTTTTCCCCTAGGAAATTCCAGTTATTGGTTTCGTGTATCAGACTTGCGAAAATTTTGATGGTTTCTCAATCATTCCTTAACTTCAAACGTCCATATCTCGCGAACGGATTGACGAACTCGAGAATTTCCTATTGCATCTGAAAGCAGAAACTCGCCCGATTACAACGGTATGTGTATTTTTGCCCTAGGCCATGGTAGTTACTGGTTTCGAGTATCAGAATTGCGAAAATTGTGATGGTTTCTCAACCATTCCTTAACTTCAAACTCCCATATCTCGCGAACGGATTGACGAACTCGAGAATTTCCTATTGCATCTGAAAGCAGAAACTCGCCCGATTACAACGGTACGTGTATTTTTCCCCCAGGCCTTTGTAGTTATTGGTTTCGAGTATCAGACTTGCGAAAATTTTGATGGTTTCTCAATCATTCCTTAACTTCAAACTTCCATATCTCGCGAACGGAACGACGCACTCGAGAAATTCCTGTTGCATCTGAAAGCAGAAACTCGCCCGATTATAATGGTGTGTGCACTTTTCCCCTAGGCCATTCCAGTTATTGGTTTCGAGTATCAGACCACCGAAAATAATTGATGGTTTCTCAAGCATTCCTTAACTTGATTCTCCCATTTCTCGCGAACGGATTTACGAACTCGAGAAATTCCTGTTGCATCTAAAAGTAGGAACTCGCCCGATTACAAAGGTGTGTGAACTTTTCCCCAAGGCCATTGCAGTTATTGGTTTCGAGTATCAGACTTGCGAAAATGTTGATGGTTTCTCAACCATTCCTTAAATTCAAACTCCCATATCTCGCGAACGGATTGACGAACTCGAGAAATTCCTGTTGCATCTGAGAGCGGAAACCGGCCCGATTACAAAGGTATGTGTATTTTTCCCCTAGGCCTTGGTAGTTATTGGTTTCGAGTATCAGACTTGCGAAAATATTGATGGTTCCTCAACCATTCCTTAATTTCAAACTCCCATATCTCGCGAACGGATTGACGAACTCGAGAAATTCCTGTTGCATCTAGCAGTAGAAACTCGCCCGATTACAATGGTGTGTGTACTTTTCCCCTAGGCCATTCCAGTTATTGGTTTCGAGTATCAGATTTGCGAAAATGTTGATGGTTTCTCAACCATTCCTTAACTTCAAACTCCCATATCTCGCGAACGGAATGACGAACTCGAGAAATTCCTGTTGCATCTGAAAGTGGAAACTCGCCCGATAACAAAGGTACCTACATTTTCCCCTAGGCCTTTGTGGTTATTGGTTTCGAGTATCAGACTTGCGAAAATTTTGATGGTTCCTCAACCATTCCTTAAATTCAAACTCCCATATCTCGCGAACGGAATGACGAACTCGAGAAATTCCTGTTGCATCTGAAAGTGGAAACTCGCCCGATTACAAAGGTATGTGCATTTTTCCCCTAGGCCTTTGTAGTTATTGGTTTCGAGTATCAGACTTTCGAAAATTTTGATGGTTTCTCAAGCATTCCTTAAGTTCAAACTCCCATATCTCGCGAACGGATTGACGAACTCGCTAAATTCCTGTTGCATCTGAAAGTAGAAACACGCCCGACTACAAAGGTATGTGTGTTTTTCCCCTAAGCTTTTGTAGTTATTGGATTCGTGTATCAGACTTGCGAAAATTTTGATGGTTTCTTAACCATTCCTTAACTTCAAACTCCCATATCTCGCGAACGGATTGACGAACTCCAGAAATTCCTGTTGCATCTAAAAGTAGGAACTCGCCCGATTACAAAGGTGTGTGTACTTTTCCCCAAGGCCATTGCAGTTACTGGTTTCGAGTATCAGACTTGCGAAAATGTTGATGGTTTCTCAACCATTCCTTAACTTCAAACTCCCATATCTCGCGAACGGATTGACGAACTCGAGAAATTCCTGTTGCATCTGAGAGCGGAAACCGGCCCGATTACAAAGGTATGTGTATTTTTCCCCTAGGCCTTGGTAGTTATTGGTTTCGAGTATCAGACTTGCGAAAATATTGATGGTTCCTCAACCATTCCTTAATTTCAAACACCCATGTCTCGCGAACGGAATGATGAACTCGAGAAATTCCTGTTGCATCTGAAAGTGGAAACTCGCCCGATTACAAAGGTATGTGAATTTTTCCCCTAGGTCTTTGTAGTTATTGCTTTCGGGTATCAGACTTGCGAAAATTTTGATGGTTTCTCAAGCATTCCTTAACTTCAAACTCCCATATCTCGCGAACGGATTGACGAACTTTGAGAAATTCCTGTTGCATCTGAAAGCAGAAACCGGCCCGATTACAAAGGTATGTGTATTTTTCCCCTAGGCCTTGGTAGTTATTGGTTTCGAGTATCAGACTTGCGAAAATTTTGATGGTTTTTCAAGCATTCCTTAACTTCAAACTCCCATATCTCGCGAACGGATTGACGAACTCGAGAAATTCCTGTTGCATCTGAAAGTGGAAACTCGCCCGATTACAAAGGTATGTGCATTTTTCCCCTAAGCCTTTGTAGTTATTGGTTTCGAGTATAAGACTTGCGAAAATTTTGATGGTTTCTCAATCATTCCTTAACTTCAAACTTCCATATCTCGCGAACGGAATGACGCACTCGAGAAATTCCTGTTGCATCTGAAAGCAGAAACTCGCCCGATTACAATGGTGTATGCACTTTTCCCCTAGGTCATTCCAGTTATTGGTTTCGAGTATCAGACCAGCGAAAATTTTGATGGTTTCTCAATCATTCCTTAACTTCAAACTCCCATATCTCGCGAACGGATTGACGAACTCGAGAAATTCCTGTTGCATCTGAAAGCAGAAACTCGCACGATTACAAGCGTGTGTGCACTTTTCCCCTAGGCCATTCCAGCTATTGGTTTCGATTATCAGACTTGCGAAAATTTTGATGGTTTCTCAACCATTCCTTAACTTCAAACTCCCATATCTCGCGAACGGAATGACGAACTCGAGAAATTCCTGTTGCATCTGAAAGTGGAAACTCGCCCGATTACAAAGGTATGTGTGTTTTTCCCCTAGGCCTAAGTAGTAATTGGTTTCGTGTATCAGACTTGCGAAAATTTTGATGGTTTCTCAATCATTCCTTAACTTCAAACTTCCATATCTCGCGAACGGATTGACGAACTCGAGAATTTCCTATTGCATCTGAAAGCAGAAACTCGCCCGATTACAACGGTATGTGTATTTTTGCCCTAGGCCATGGTAGTTATTGGTTTCGAGTATCAGACTTGCGAAAATTTTGATGGTTTCACAACCATTCCGTAACTTCAAACTCCCATATCTCGCGAACGGATTGACGAACTCGAGAAATTCCTGTTGCATCTGAAGTTAGAAACTCGCCCGATTAGAAAGGTATGAGTGTTTTTCCCCTAGGCCTTTGTAGTTATTGGTTTCGAGTATCAGAATTGCGAAAATTTTGATGGTTGGTCAACCATTCCTTAAATTCAAACTCCCATATCTCGCGAACGGATTGACGAACTCGAGAAATTCCTGTTGCATCTGAAAGTGAAACTCGCCCGATTACAAAGGTATGTGTACTTTTCCCTAGGTCATTCCAGTTATTGTTTTCGAGTATCAGACTTGCGAAAATTTTGATCGTTCCTCAACCATTCCTTAAATACAAACTCCCACATATCGCGACGGATTGACGACCTCGAGAAATTCCTGTGGCATCTGAAAGTAGAAACTCGCCCGATTACCATGGGTGTGTGTACTTTTCCCCAAGACCATCCAGTTATTCGTTTCTAGCATCAGAATTGCGAAAATCTTGGTGGTTTCTCAACCATTCCTTAACTTCAAACTCCCATATCTCGCGAACGGTATGACGAACTCGGAGAAATTCTGTTGCATCTAAAGCGGAAACTCGCCCGATTACAAAGGTATGTGTGTTTTTCCCCTAGGCTTTTGTAGTTCATTGGTTTCGTGTATCAGACTTGCGAAAATTTTGATGGTTTCTTAACCATTCCTTAACTTCAAACTCCCATATCTCGCGAACGGATTGACGAACTCGAGAAATTCCTGTTGCATCTAAAAGTAGGAACTCGCCCCGATTACAAAGGTGTGTACGTCACTTTTTTTTTCCCCCAAGGCCATTGCAGTTATTGGTTTCGAGTATCAGACTTGCGAAAGTGTTGATGTTTCTCAACCATTCCTTAACTTCAAACTCCCATATCTCGCGAACGGATTGACGAACTCGAGAAATACCTGTTGCATCTGAGAGCGGAAACCGGCCCGATTACAAAGGTATGTGTATTTTTCCCCCAGGCCTTGGTAGTTATTGGTTTCGAGTATCAGACTTGCGAAAATATTGATGGTTCCTCAACCATTCCTTAATTTCAAACTCCCATATCTCGCGAACGGATTGACGAACTCGAGAAATTCCTGTTGCATCTGAAAGTGGAAACTCGCCCGATTACAAAGGTATGTGCATTTTTCCCCTAAGCCTCTGTAGTTATTGGTTTCGAGTATCAGACTTGCAAAATTTGATGGTTTCTCAAGCATTCCTTAACTTCAAACTCCCATATCTCGCGAACGGATTGACGAGCTCGAGAAATTCCTGTTGCATCTGAAAGCAGAAACTCGCACGTTTACAAGCGTCTGGTACTTTTCCCCTAGGCCATTCCAGCTATTGGTTTCGATTATCAGACTTGCGAAAATTTTGATGGTTTCTCAACCATTCCTGAACTTCAAACTCCATATCTCGCGAACGGAATGACGAACTCGAGAAATTCCTGTTGCATCTGAAAGTAGGAACTCGCACGAATACAATGGTGTGTGCACTTTTCCCCTTAGGAAATTCCAGTTATTGGTTTCGTGTATCAGACTTGCGAAAATTTTGATGGTTTCTCAATCATTCCTTAACTTCAAACTTCATATCTCGCGAACGGATTGACGAACTCGAGAATTTCCTATTGCATCTGAAAGCAGAAACTCGCCCGATTACAACGGTATGTGTATTTTTGCCTAGGCCATGGTAGTTACTGGTTTCGAGTATCAGACTTGCGAAAATGTTGATGGATTCTCAACCATTCCTTAACTTCAAACTCCCATATCTCGCGAACGGAATGACGAACTCGAGGAAATTCCTGTTGCATCTGAAAGTGAAACTCGCCGGATTACAAAGGTATGTGTGTTTTTCCCCTAGGCCTAAGTAGTAATTGGTTTCGAGTATCAGACTTGCGAAAATTTTGAGGGTTTCCCGACCATTCCTTAACTTCAAACTCCCATATCTCGCGAACGGATTGACGAACTCGAGAAATTCCTGTTGCATTTGAAAGTAGAGAACTCGCCCGATTAGAAAGGTATGTGTGTTTTTCCCTAGGCCTTTGTAGTTATTGGTTTCGAGTATCAGAATTGCGAAAATTTTGATGGTTGGTCAACTATTCCTTAAATTCAAACTCCCATTATCTCGCGAACGGATTGACGAACACGAGAAATTCCTGTTGCATCTGAAACTGAAACTAGCCCGATTACAAAGGTATGTGTATTTTTCCCCTAGGCCTTTGTAGTTATTGGTTTCGGGTATCAGACTTGCGAAAATATTGATGGTTTCTCAAGCATTCCTTAAGTTCAAACTCCCATATCTCGTGAACGGATTGACGAACTCGCTAAATTCCTGTTGCATCTGAAAGTAGAAACACGCCCGATTACAAAGGTATGTGTGTTTTTCCCCTAGGCTTTTGTAGTTATTGGTTTCGTGTATCAGACTTGCGAAAATATTGATGGTTCCTCAACCATTCCTTAATTTCAAACTCCCATTTCTCGCGAACGGATTGACGAACTCGAGAAATTCCTGTTGCATCTAAAAGTAGGAACTCGCCCGATTACAAAGGTGTGTGTACTTTTCCCCAAGGCCATTGCAGTTATTGGTTTCGAGTATCAGACTTGCGAAAATGTTGATGGTTTCTCAACCATTCCTTAACTTCAAACTCCCATATCTCGCGAACGGATTGACGAACTCGAGAAATTCCTGTTGCATCTGAAAGTGGAAACTCGCCGGATTACAAAGGTATGTGTGTTTTTCCCCTAGGCCTAAGTAGTAATTGGTTTCGAGTATCAGACTTGCGAAAATTTTGAGGGTTTCCCGACCATTCCTTAACTTCAAACTCCCATATCTCGCGAACGGATTGACGAACTCGCTAAATTCCTGTTGCATCTGAAAGTAGAAACACGCCCGATTACAAAGGTATGTGTGTTTTTCCCCTAGGCTTTTGTAGTTATTGGTTTCGTGTATCAGACTTGCGAAAATATTGATGGTTCCTCAACCATTCCTTAATTTCAAACTCCCATATCTCGCGAACGGATTGACGAACTCGAGAAATTCCTGTTGCATCTAGAAGTAGGAACTCGCCCGATTACAATGGTGTGTGTACTTTTCCCCTAGGCCATTCCAGTTATTGGTTTCGAGTATCAGATTTGCGAAAATGTTGATGGTTCCTCAACCATTCCTTAAATTCAAACTCCCATATCTCGCGAACGGATTGACGAGATCGAGAAATTCCTGTTGCATCTGAAAGCATAAGCTCGCCCGATTACAACGGTGTGTGTATTTTTCCCCTAGGCCATTCCAGTTATTCGTTTCTAGCATCAGAATTGCGAATTGCGAAAATCTTGATGGTTTCTTAACTATTCCTTAACTTCAAACTCCCATATCTCGCGAACGGATTAACGAACTCGAGAAATTCCTGTTGCATCTAAAAGTAGGAACTCGTCCGATTACAAAGGTGTGTGTACTTTTCCCCAAGGCCATTGCAGTTATTGGTTTCGAGAATCAGACTTGCGAAAATGTTGATCGTTTCTCAACCATTCCTTAACTTCAAACTCCCATATCTCGCGAACGGATTGTCGAACTCGAGAAATTCCTGTTGCATCTGAGAGCGGAAATCGGCCCGATTACAAAGGTATGTGTATTTTTCCCCAAGGCCTTGGTAGTTATTGGTTTCGAATATCAGACTTGCGAAAATATTGATGGTCCCTCAACCATTCCTTAATTTCAAACTCCCATATCTCGCGAACGGATTGACGAACTCGAGAAATTCCTGTTGCATCTAGAAGTAGGAACTCGCCCGATTACAATGGTGTGTGTACTTTTCCCCTAGGCCATTCCAGTTATTGGTTTCGAGTATCAGATTTGCGAAAATGTTGATGGTTTCTCAACCATTCCTTAACTTCAAACTCCTATATCTCGCGAACGGAATGACGAACTCGAGAAATTCCTGTTGCATCTGAAAGTGGAAACTCGCCCGATAACAAAGGTACCTACATTTTCCCCTAGGCCTTTGTGGTTATTGGTTTCGAGTATCAGACTTGCGAAAATTTTGATGGTTCCTCAACCATTCCTTAAATTCAAACTCCCATATCTGGCGAACGGATTGACGAAATCGAGAAATTCCTGTTGCATCTGAAAGCAGAAACTCGCCCGATTACAATGGTGTGTGCACTTTTCCCCTAGGTCATTCCAGTTATTGTTTTCGAGTATCAGACCAGCGAAAATGTTGATGGTTTCTCAACCATCCTTAACTTCAAACTCCCATATCTCGCGCACGGATTGACGAACTCGAGAAATTCCTGTTGCATCTGAGAGTGGAAACCGGCCCGATTACAAAGGTATGTGTATTTTTCCCCTAGGCCTTGGTAGTTATTGGTTTCGAGTATCAGACTTGCGAATATTTTGATGGTTTCTCAACCTATCCTTAATTTCAAACTCCCATACCTCACGAACGGATTGACGAACTCGAGAAATTCCTGTTGCATCTGAAAGCAGAAACTCGCCCGATTACAATGGTGTGTGCACTTTTCCCCTAGGTTATTCCAGTTATTGTTTTCGAGTATCAGACCAGCGAAAATGTTGATGGTTTCTCAACCATCCTTAACTTCAAACTCCCATATCTCGCGAACGGATTGACGAACTCGAGAAATTCCTGTTGCATCTGAGAGTGGAAACCGGCCCGATTACAAAGGTATGTGTATTTTTCCCCTAGGCCTTGGTAGTTATTGGTTTCGTGTATCAGACTTGCGAAAATTTTGATGGTTCCTCAACCATTCCTTAACTTCAAACTCCCATATCTCGCGAACTGATTGACGAACTCGAGAAATTCCTGTTGCATCTAAAAGTAGGAACTCGCCCGATTACAATGGTGTGTGTACTTTTCCCCTAGGCCATTCTAGTTATTGGTTTCGAGTATCAGACCATCGAAAATTTTGATGGTTTCTCAAGCATTCCTTAACTTCATTCTCCCATTTCTCGCGAACGGATTGACGAACTCGAGAAATTCCTGTTGCATCTTAAAGTAGAAACTCGCCCGATTACAAAGATATGTGTGTTTTTCACCTAGGCCTTTGTAATTATTGGTTTCGGGTATCAGACTTGCAAAAATTTTGATAGTTTCTCAACCATTCCTTAACGTCAAACTCCCATATCTCGCGAACGGATTGACGAACTCGAGAAATTCCTGTTGCATCTGAAATTAGAAACTCGCCCGATTAGAAAGATATGTTGTTTTTCCCCTAGGCCTTTGTAATTATTGGTTTCGAGTATCAGACTTGCGAAAATTTTGAGGGTTTCCCAACCATTCCTTAACTTCAAACTCCGATATCTCCCGAACGGATTGACGAACTCGAGAAATTCCTGTTGCATCTGAAAGTAGAGACTCGCCCGATTAGAATGGTGTGTGTACTTTTCCCCTAGGCCATTTCAGTTATTCGTTTCTAGCATCAGAATTGCGAAAATTTCGATGGTTTCTCAACCATTCCTTAACTTCAAACTCCCATATCTCCCGAACGGATAGACGAACTCGAGAAATTCCTGTTGCATCTGAAAGTAGAGACACGCCCGATTAGAATGGTGTGTGTACTTTTCCCCTAGGCCATTCCAGTTATTCGTTTCTAGCATCAGAATTGCGAAAATTTCGATGGTTTCTCAACCATTCCTTAACTTCAAACTCCCATATCTCGTCAACGGATTGACGAACTCGAGAAATTCCTGTTGCATCTGAAAGTGGAAACTAGCCCGATTACAAAGGTATGAGTATTTTTCTCCTTGGCCTTTGTAGTTATTGGTTTCGAGTATCAGACTTGCGAAAATTTTGATGGTTTCTCAACCATTCCTTAATTTCATACTCCCATATCTCGCGAACGGAATGACGAACTCGAGAAATTCCTGTTGCATCTGAGAGTGGAAACTCGCCCGATTACAATGGTGTGTGTACTTTTCCCCTAGGTCATTCCAGTTATTGGTTTCGAGTATCAGACCAGCGAAAATTTTGACGGTTTCTCAAGCATTCCTTAACTTCAAACTCCCATATCTCGCGAACGGAATGACGAACTCGAGAAATTCCTGTTGCATCTGAAAGTGGAAACTCGCCCGATTACAAAGGTATGTGCATTTTCCCCTAGGCCTTTGTAGTTATTGGTTTCGAGTATCAGACTTGCGAAAATTTTGATCGTTCCTCAACCATTCCTTAAATTCAAACCCCCATATCTCGCGAACGGATTGACGACCTCGAGAAATTCCTGTTGCATCTGAAAGTAGAAACTCGCCCGATTACAAAGATATGTGTGTTTTTCCCTAGGCTTTTGTAGTTATTGGTTTCGTGTATCAGACTTGCGAAAATTTTGATGGTTTCTTAACCATTCCTTAACTTCAAACTCCTATATCTCGCGAACGGATTGACGAACTCGAGAAATTCTGTTGCATTTAAAAGTAGGGACCCGCCCGATTACATGGTCTGTGTACTTTTCCCTAGGCCATTCCAGTTATTGGTTTCGAGTATCAGACCACCGAAAATTTGATGGTTTCTCAAGCATTCCTTAACTTCAAACTCCCATATCTCGCGAACGGATTGACGAACTCTCGAACTTCCTGTTGCATCTGAAAGTAGAACTCGCCGATTACAAAGATATGTGTGTTTTTCCCCTAGGACTTTGTAGTTATTGTTTCGAGTATCAGACTTGCGAAAATTTTGATAGTTTCTCAACCATTCCTTAACTTCAAACTCCCATTTCTCGCGAACGGATTGACGAACTCGAGAAATTCCTGTTGCATCTGACAGTAGAAACATGCCCGATTACAATGGTGTGTGTACTTTTCCCTAGGCCATTCCAGTTATTGTTTTCGAGTATCAGACTTTCGAAAATGTTGATGGTTTCTCAACCATTCCTTAACTTCAAACTCCCATATCTCTCGAACGGATTGACGAACTCGAGAAATTCCTGTTGCATCTGAGAGTGGAAACTCGCCCTATTAGAAAGATATGTGTGTTTTTCCCCTAGGCCTTTGTAGTTATGGTTTCGAGTATCAGACTTGCGAAAATTTTGAGGGTTTCCCAACCATTCCTTAACTTGAAACTCCCATATCTCCCGAACGGATTGACGAACTCGAGAAATTCCTGTTGCATCTGAAAGTGGAAACTCGCCCGATTACAAAGGTATCTGCATTTTCCCCTAGGCCTTTGTAGTTATTGGTTTCGAGTATCAGAATTGCGAAAATTTTGATGGTTGCTCAACCATTCCTTAAATTCAAACTCCCATATCTCGCGAACGAATTGACGAACTCGAGAAATTCCTGTTGCATCTGAGAGTGGAAACTCGCCCGATTACAATGGAGTGTGTACTTTTCCCCTAGGTCTTTCCAGTTATTGGTTTCGAGTATCAGACCAGCGAAAATTTTGACGGTTTCTCAAGCATTCCTTAACTTCAAACTCCCATATCTCGCGAACGGAATGACGAACTCGAGAAATTCCTGTTGCATCTGAGAGTGGAAACTCGCCCGATTACAATGTGTGTGTACTTTTCCCCTAGGTCTTTCCAGTTATTGGTTTCGAGTATCAGACCAGCGAAAATTTTGACGGTTTCTCAAGCATTCCTTAACTTCAAACTCCCATATCTCGCGAACGGAATGACGAACTCGAGAAATTCCTGTTGCATCTGAAAGTGGAAACTCGCCCGATTACAAAGGTATGTGCATTTTCCCCTAGGGCCTTTTAGTTATTGGTTTCGAGTATCAGACTTGCGAAAATTTTGATCGTTCCTCAACCATTCCTTAACTTCAAACTCCCATTTCTCGCGAACGGATTGACGAACTCGAGTAATTCCTGTTGCATCTGAAATTAGAAACTCGCCCGATTAGAAAGATATGTGTGTTTTTCCCCTAGGTCTTTCCAGTTATTGGTTTCGAGTATCAGACCAGCGAAAATTTTGACGGTTTCTCAAGCATTCCTTAATTTCAAACTCCCATATCTCGCGAACGGAATGACGAACTCGAGAAATTCCTGTTGCATCTCAGAGTGGAAACTCGCCCGATTACAATGGTGTGTGTACTTTTCCCCTAGGTCTTTCCAGTTATTGGTTTCGAGTATCAGACCAGCGAAAATTTTGACGGTTTCTCAAGCATTCCTTAACTTCAAACTCCCATATCTCGCGAACGGATTGACGAACTCGAGAAATTCCTGTTGCATCTGAAAGTAGAAACTCGCCCGATTACAAAGATATGTGTGTCTTTCCCCTAGGCCTTTGTTGTTATTGGTTTCGAGTATCAGACTTGCCAAAATTTTGATGGTTTCTCAACCATTCCTTAACTTCAAACTCCCATATCTCGCGAACGGATTGACGAACTCGAGAAATTCCTGTTGCATCTTAAAGTAGAAACTCGCCCGATTACAAAGATATGTGTGTTTTTCACCTAGGCCTTTGTAGTTATTGGTTTCGGGTATCAGACTTGCGAAAATTTTGATAGTTTCTCAACCATTCCTTAACTTCAAACTCCCATTTCTCGCGAACGGATTGACAAACACGAGAAATTCCTGTTGCATATGAAAGTAGAAACTCGCCCGATTGCAATGGTGTGTGTACTTTTCCCCTAGGCCATTCCAGTTATTGGTTTCGAGTATCAGACTTGCGAAAATGTTGATGGTTTCTCAACCATTCCTTAACTTCAAACTCCCATATCTCGCGAACGGGTTGACGAACTCGAGAAATTCCTGTTGCATGTGAAAGTCGAAACTCGCCCGATTACAACGGTATGTATATTTTTCCCCTAGGCCTTTGTATTTATTGGTTTCGAGTATCAGACTTCCGAAAATTTTGTTCGTTTCTCAAGCATTCCTTAACTTCAAACTCCCATATCTCGCGAACGGATTGACGAACTCGAGAAATTCCTGTTGCATCTGAAAGTAGAAACACGCCCGATTACAAAGATATGTGTGTTTTTCCCCTAGGCTTTTGTTGTTATTGGTTTCGTGTATCAGACTTGCGAAAATTTTGATGGTTTCTTAACCATTCCTTAATTTCAAACTCCCATATCTCTCGAACGGATTGACGAACTCGAGAAATTCCTGTTGCACCTTAAAGTTGAAACTCGCCCGATTACAAAGATATGTGTGTTTTTCACCTAGGCCTTTGTAGTTATTGGTTTCGGGTATCAGACTTGCGAAAATTTTGATAGTTTCTCAACCACTCCTTAACTTCAAACTCCCATTTCTCGCGAACGGATTGACGAACTCGAGAAATTCCTGTTGCATCTGAAAGTAGAAACTCGCCCGATTACAAAGATATGTGTGTTTTTCATCTAGGCCTTTGTAGTTATTTGTTTCGGGTATCAGACTTGCGAAAATTTTGATGGTTTCTCAACCATTCCTTCACTTCAAACTCCCATTTCTCGCGAACGGATTGACAAACACGAGAAATTCCTGTTGCATATGAAAGTAGAAACTCGCCCGACTGCAATGGTGTGTGTACTTTTCCCCTAGGCCATTCCAGTTATTGGTTTCGAGTATCAGACTTGCGAAAATGTTGATGGTTTCTCAACCATTCCTTAACTTCAAACTCCCATATCTCGCGAACGGGTTGACGAACTCGAGAAATTCCTGATGCATGTGAAAGTCGAAACTCGCCCGATTACAACGGTATGTGTATTTTTCCCCTAGGCCTTTGTATTTATTGGTTTCGAGTATCAGACTTCCGAAAATTTTGTTGGTTTCTCAAGCATTCCTTAATATCAAACTCCCATACCTCGCGAACGGATTGACGAACTCGAGAAATTCCTGTGGCATCTGAAAGTAGAAACTCTCCCAATTACAACGGTATGTGTATTTTTCCCCTAGGCCATTGTAGTTATTGGTTTCGAGTATCAGACATGCGAAAATTTTGATGGTTCCTCAACCATTCCTTAACTTCAAACTCCCATATCTCGCGAACGGGTTGACGAACTCGAGAAATTCCTGTTGCATCTGAAAGTAGAAATTCGCCCGATTACAATGGTGTGTGTACTTTTCCCCTAGGCCATTCCAGTTATTGGTTTCGAGTATCAGACATGCGAAAATTTTGATGGTTTCTCAACCATTCCTTAACTTCAAACTCCCATATCTCGCGAACGGGTTGACGAACTCGAGAAATTCCTGTTGCATTTGAAAGTAGAAATTCGCCCGATTACAGTGGTGTGTGTACTTTTCCCCTAGGCCATTCCAGTTATTGGTTTCGAGTATCAGACCAGCGAAAATTTTGGTGGTTTCTCAACCATTCCTTAACTTCAAACTCCCATATCTCGCGAACGGGTTGACGAACTCGAGAAATTCCTGATGCATGTGAAAGTCGAAACTCGCCCGATTACAACGGTATGTGTATTTTTCCCCTAGGCCTTTGTATTTATTGGTTTCGAGTATCAGACTTCCGAAAATTTTGTTGGTTTCTCAAGCATTCCTTAATATCAAACTCCCATATCTCGCGAACGGATTGACGTACTCGAGAAATTCTTATTGCATGTGAAAGTAGAAACTCGCCCGATTACAACGGTATGTGCATTTTTCCGCTAGGCCTTTGTAGTTATTGGTTTCGAGAATTAGACTTTCGAAAATTTTGATGATTCCTCAAGCATTCCTTAACTTCAAACTCCCATATCTCGCGAACGGATTGACGAACTCGAGAAATTTCTGTTGCATCTGAAAGCAGAAACTCGCCCGATTACAACGGTATGTGTATTTTTGCCCTAGATCATAGTAGTTATTGGTTTCGAGAATTAGACTTGTGAAAATTTTGATCGTTTCTCAAGCATTCCTTAACTTCAAACTCCCATATCTCGCGAACGGAATGACGAACTCGTGAAATTCCTGTTGCATCTGAATGTAGAAACTCGCCCGATTACAATGGTGTGTGTACTTTTCCCCTAGGCCATTCCAGTTATTGGTTTCGATTATCAGACCAGCGAAAATTTTGATGGTTTCTCAACCATTCCTTAACTTCAAACTCCCATATCTCGCGAACGGAATGACGAACTCGTGAAATTCCTGTTGCATCTGAATGTAGAAACTCGCCCGATTACAACGGTATGTGTATTTTTGCCCTAGATCATAGTAGTTATTGGTTTCGAGAATTAGACTTGTGAAAATTTTGATCGTTTCTCAAGCATTCCTTAACTTCAAACTCCCATATCTCGCGAACGGATTGACGAACTCGAGAAATTCCTGTTGCATGTGAAAGTAGAAACTCGTCCGATTACAACGGTATGTGTATTTTTCCCCTAGGCCTTTGTAGTTATTGGTTTCGAGAATCAGACTTTCGGACGTTTTGATGGTTCCTCAAGCATTCCTTAACTTCAAACTCCCATATCTCGTGATGGGATTGACGAACTCGAGATATTTCTGTTGCATCTGAAAGCAGAAACTCGCCCGATTTCTATGGTGTGTGTACTTTCCCCCTAGGCCACTCCTGTTATTGTTATCGTATATCAGACTTGCGAAAGTTTTGATGGTTTCTCAACCATCTCTTAACTCCCAACTCCGACATTTCGCGAACGGATTGACGAATCCGAATAATTTCTGTTGCATGTGAAAGTAGAAACTCGCCCGATTACAACGTATGTGTATTTTTCCCCTAGGCCTTTGTAGTTATTGGTTTCGAGTATCAGACTTGCGAAAATTTTGTTGGTTTCGCAACCATCTCTTAATTCCAAACTCCGATATTTCGCGAACGGATTGACGAACTCGAGAAATTCCTGTTGCATCTGAAAGTAGAAACTCGCCCGATTACAATGGTATGTGTACTTTTCCCCTAGGCCATTCCAGTTATTGGTTTCGAGTATCAGACCAGCGAAAATTTTGATGGTTACTCAACCATTCCTTAAATTCAAACTCCCATATCTCGCGAACGGTTTGACGAACTCGAGAAATTTCTGTTGCATCTGAAAGTGGAAACTCGCCCGATTACAATGGTGTGTGTACTTTTCCCATAGGCCATTCCTGTTATTGGTTTCGAGTATCAGACCAGCGAAAATTTTGATGGTTTCTCATCCATTCCTTAACTTCAAACTCCCATATCTCGCGAAAGGAATGACGAACTCGAGAAATTCCTGTTGCATCTGAAAGTAGAAAGTCGCCCGATTACAATGGTATGTGTACTTTTCCCCTAGGCCATTCCAGTTATTGGTTTCGAGTATCAGACCCGCGAAAATTTTGATGGTTTCTCAACCATTCCTTAACATCAAACTCCCATATCTCGCAAACGGATTGACGAACTCGAGAAATTCCTGTTGCATCTGAAAGTGGAAACTCGCCCGATTACAAAGGTATGTGTATTTTTCCCGTAGGCCATTCCAGTTATTGGTTTCGAGTATCAGACCAGCGAAAATTTTGATGGTTTCCCAACCATTCCTTATCTTCAAACTCCCATATCTCGCGAACGGATTGCCGAACTCGAGAAATTCCTGTTGCATGTGAAAGTAGAAACTCGCCTAATTACAACGGTATGTGTATTTTTCCCCTAGGCCTTTGTAGTTATTGGTTTCGAGTATCAGACTTTCGAAAATTTTGATGGTTTCTCAAGCATTCCTTAACTTCA
Organism: Ptiloglossa arizonensis; assembly: GCF_051014685.1. NCBI lineage: Eukaryota > Metazoa > Arthropoda > Insecta > Hymenoptera > Colletidae > Ptiloglossa > Ptiloglossa arizonensis. The sequence goes on from NW_027478397.1 coordinate 1,238,637, forward strand.
AACTCCCATATCTCCCGAACGGATTGACGAATTCGTGAAATTCCTGTTGCATCTGAAAGTAGAAACACGCCCGATTACAATGGTGTGTGTACTTTTCCCCTAGACCATTCCAGCTATTGGTTTCGATTATCAGTCTTGCGAAAATTTTGATGGTTTCTCAACCATTCCGTATCTTCGAACTCCCATATCTCGCGAACGGGTTGACGAACTCGAGAAATTCCTGTTGCACCTGAAAGTAGAAACTCGCCCGATTACAATGGTGTGGGTACTTTTCCCCTAGACCATTCCAGTTATTGGTTTCGAGTATCAGACTTTCGAAAATTTTGATGGTTTCTCAAGCATTCCGTAACTTCACACTTCTATATCTCGCGAACGGATTGACGAACTCGAGAATTTCCTATTGCATCTGAAAGCAGAAACTCGCCCGATTACAACGGTATGTGCATTTTTGCCGTAGGCCATAGGAGTTATTGGTTTCAAGTATCAGACTTGCGAAAATTTTGATGGTTCCTCAACCATTCCTTAACTTCAAACTCCCATATCTCGCGAAAGGATTGACGAACTCTAGAAATTCCTGTTGCATCTGAAAGTAGAAACTCGCCCGAGTACAGTGGTGTGTGTACTTTTCCCCTAGGCCATTCCAGTTATTGGTTTCGAGTATCAGACCAGCGAAAATTTTGATGGTTTCTCAACCATTCCTTAACTTCAAACACCCATATCTCGCGAACGGATTGACGAACTCGAGAAATTCCTGTTGCATGTGAAAGTAGAAACTCGCCCGATTACAACGGTAGGTGTATTTTTCCCCTAGGCCTTTGTAGTTATTGGTTTCGAGTATCAGACTTTCGAAAATTTTGATGGTTTCTCAAGCATTCCTTAACTTCAAACTCCCATATATCGCGAACGGATTGACGAACTCGAGAAATTCCTGTTGCACCTGAAAGTAGAAACTCGCCCGATTACAATGGTGTGTGTACTTTTCCCCTAGACCATTCCAGTTATTGGTTTCGAGTATCAGACTTTCGAAAATTTTGATGGTTTCTCAAGCATTCCGAAACTTCACACTTCCATATCTCGCGAACGGATTGACGAACTCGAGAATTTCCTATTGCATCTGAAAGCAGAAACTCGCCCGATTACAACGGTATGTGTATTTTTCCCCTAGGCCTTTGTAGTTATTGGTTTCGAGTATTAGACTTTCGAAAATTTTGATGGTTTCCCAAGCATTCCTTAATTTCAAACTCCCTTATCTCGCGAACGGATTGACGAACTCGAGAAATTCCTGTTGCATCTGAAAGTAGCAACTCGCCCGATTAAAATGGTATGTGTACTTTTCCCCTAGGCCATTCCAGTTATTGGTTTCGAGTTTCAAACCGGCGAATATTTTGATGGTTCCTCAACCATTCCTTAACTTCAAACTCCCATATATCGCGAACGGATTGACGAATTCGAGAAATTCCTGTTGTATCTGAAAGTAGAAACTCGCCCGATTACAATACTGTGTGTACTTTTCCCCTAGGCCACTCCAGTTGTTGTTATCGAATATCAGACTTGCGAAAATTTTGATGGTTTCGCAACCATCTCTTAACTCCAAACCCCGATATTTCGCGAACGGATTGACGAACTCGAGAAATTCCTGTTGCATCTGAAAGTAGAAACTCGCCCGATTACAATGGTGTGTGTACTTTTCCCCTAGGCCATTCCAGTTATTGGTTGCGAGTATCAGACCAGCGAAAATTTTGATGGTTTCTCAACCATTCCTTAAATTCAAACTCCCATATCTCGCGAAAGGATTGACGAACTCGAGAAATTCGTGTTGCATCTGAAAGTAGAAACTCGCCCGATTACAATGGTGTGCGTACTTTTCCCCTAGGCCACTCCAGTTGTTGTTATCGAATATCAGACTTGCGAAAATTTTGATGGTTTCGCAACCATCTCTTAACTCCAAACTCCGATATTTCGCGAACGGATTAACGAACTCGAGAAATTCCTATTGCATCTGAAAGTAGAAACTCGCCCGATTACAATGGTGTGTGTACTTTTCCCCTAGGCCATTCCAGTTATTGGTTGCGAGTATCAGACCAGCGAAAATTTTGATGGTTTCTCAACCATTCCTTAAATTCAAACTCCCATATCTCGCGAAAGGATTGACGAACTCGAGAAATTCGTGTTGCATCTGAAAGTAGAAACTCGCCCGATTACAATGGTGTGTGTACTTTTCCCCTAGGCCACTCCAGTTGTTGTTATCGAATATCAGACTTGCGAAAATTTTGATGGTTTCGCAACCATCTCTTAACTCCAAACTCCGATATTTCGCGAACGGATTGACGAACTCGAGAAATTCCTGTTGCATCTGAAAGTAGAAGCACGCCCGATTACAATGGTGTGTGTACTTTTCCCCTAGGCCATTCCAGTTATTGGTTGCGAGTATCAGACCAGCGAAAATTTTGATGGTTTCTCAACCATTCCTTAAATTCAAACTCCCATATCTCGCGAAAGGATTGACGAACTCGAGAAATTCGTGTTGCATCTGAAAGTAGAAACTCGCCCGTTTACAATACTGTGTGTACTTTTCCCCTAGGCCACTCCAGTTGTTGTTATCGAATATCAGACCTGCGAAAATTTTGATGGTTTCGCAACCATCTCTTAACTCCAAACCCCGATATTTCGCGAACGGATTGACGAACTCGAGAAATTCCTGTTGCATCTGAAAGTAGAAACTCGCCCGATTACAATGGTGTGTGTACTTTTCCCCTAGGCCATTCCAGTTATTGGTTGCGAGTATCAGACCAGCGAAAATTTTGATGGTTTCTCAACCATTCCTTAAATTCAAACTCCCATATCTCGCGAAAGGATTGACGAACTCAAGAAATTCGTGTTGCATGTGAAAGTAGAAACTCGCCCGATTACAATGGTGTGTGTACTTTTCCCCTAGGCCACTCCAGTTGTTGTTATCGAATATCAGACTTGCGAAAATTTTGATGGTTTCGCAACCATCTTTTAACTCCAAACTCCGATATTTCGCGAACGGATTGACGAACTCGAGAAATTCCTGTTGCATGTGAAAGTAGAAACTCGCCCGATTACAACGGTATGTGTATTTTTCCCCTAGGCCTTTGTAGTTATTGGTTTCGAGTATTAGACTTTCGTAAATTTTGATGGTTTCCCAAGCATTCCTTAACTTCAAACTCCCTTATCTCGCGAACAGATTGATGAACTCGAGAAATTCCTGTTGCATCTGAAAGTAGAAACTCGCCCGATTACAAAGATATGTGTGTTTTTCCCCTAGGCCTTTGTAGTCATTGGTTTCGAGTATCAGGCTTGCGAAAATTTTGATCGTTTCTCAACCATTCCTTAACTTCAAACTCCCACATCTCGCGAACGGATTGACGAACTCGAGAAATTCCTGTTGCATCTGAAAGTAGAAACTCGCCCGATTACAAAGACATGTTTTTTTTCCCCTAGGCCATTCCAGTTATTGGTTGCCAGTATCAGACCAGCGAAAATTTTGATGGTTTCTCAACCATTCCTTCACTTCAAACTCCCATTTCTCGCGAACGGATTGACAAACACGAGAAATTCCTGTTGCATATGAAAGTAGAAACTCGCCCGACTGCAATGGTGTGTGTACTTTTCCCCTAGGCCATTCCAGTTATTGGTTTCGAGTATCAGACTTGCGAAAATGTTGATGGTTTCTCAACCATTCCTTAACTTCAAACTCCCATATCTCGCGAACGGGTTGACGAACTCGAGAAATTCCTGATGCATGTGAAAGTCGAAACTCGCCCGATTACAACGGTATGTGTATTTTTCCCCTAGGCCTTTGTATTTATTGGTTTCGAGTATCAGACTTCCGAAAATTTTGTTGGTTTCTCAAGCATTCCTTAATATCAAACTCCCATACCTCGCGAACGGATTGACGAACTCGAGAAATTCCTGTTGCATCTGAAAGTAGAAACTCTCCCAATTACAACGGTATGTGTATTTTTCCCCTAGGCCATTGTAGTTATTGGTTTCGAGTATCAGACATGCGAAAATTTTGATGGTTCCTCAACCATTCCTTAACTTCAAACTCCCATATCTCGCGAACGGGTTGACGAACTCGAGAAATTCCTGTTGCATCTGAAAGTAGAAATTCGCCCGATTACAATGGTGTGTGTACTTTTCCCCTAGGCCATTCCAGTTATTGGTTTCGAGTATCAGACCAGCGAAAATTTTGATGGTTTCTCAAACATTCCTTAACTTCACACTTCCATATCTCGCGATCGGATTGACGAACCCGAGAAATTCCTGTTGCATCTGAAAGTAGAAACTCGCCCGATTACAAAGATATGTGTTTTTTTTCCCCTAGGCCATTCCAGTTATTGGTTTCGAGTATCAGACATGCGAAAATTTTGATGGTTCCTCAACCATTCCTTAACTTCAAACTCCCATATCTCGCGAACGGGTTGACGAACTCGAGAAATTCCTGTTGCATTTGAAAGTAGAAATTCGCCCGATTAAAGTGGTGTGTGTACTTTTCCCCTAGGCCATTCCAGTTATTGGTTTCGAGTATCAGACCAGCGAAAATTTTGATGGTTTCTCAACCATTCCTTAAATTCAAACTCCCATATCTCGCGAACGGTTTGACGAACTCCAGAAATTCCTGTTGCATCTGAAAGTAGAAACTCGCCCGATTACAATGGTATGTGTACTTTTCCCCTAGGCCATTCCAGTTATTGGTTTCGAGTATCAGACCCGCGAAAATTTTGATGGTTTCTCAACCATTCCTTAACTTCAAACTCCCATATCTCGCGAACGGATTGACGTACTCGAGAAATTCCTGTTGCATCTGAAAGTAGAAACTCGCCCGATTACAATGGTGTGTGTACTTTTCCCCTAGGCCATTCCAGTTATTGGTTTCGATTATCAGACCAGCGAAAATTTTGATGGTTTCTCAAACATTCCTTAACTTCACACTTCCATATCTCGCGAACGGATTGACGTACTCGAGAAATTCTTCTTGCATGTGAAAGTAGAAACTCGCCCGATTACAACGGTATGTGCATTTTTCCGCTAGGCCTTTGTAGTTATTGGTTTCGAGAATTAGACTTTCGAAAATTTTGATGATTCCTCAAGCATTCCTTAACTTCAAACTCCCATATCTCGCGAACGGATTGACGAACTCGAGAAATTTCTGTTGCATCTGAAAGCAGAAACTCGCCCGATTACAACGGTATGTGAATTTTTGCCCTAGATCATAGTAGTTATTGGTTTCGAGAATTAGACTTATGAAAATTTTGATCGTTTCTCAAGCATTCCTTAACTTCAAACTCCCATATCTCGCGAACGGAATGACGAACTCGTGAAATTCCTGTTGCATCTGAATGTAGAAACTCGCCCGATTACAACGTATGTGTATTTTTCCCCTAGGCCTTTGTAGTTATTGGTTTCGAGTATCAGACTTGCGAAAATTTTGTTGGTTTCGCAACCATCTCTTAATTCCAAACTCCGATATTTCGCGAACGGATTGACGAACTCGAGAAATTCCTGTTGCATCTGAAAGTAGAAACTCGCCCGATTACAATGGTATGTGTACTTTTCCCCTAGGCCATTCCAGTTATTGGTTTCGAGTATCAGACCAGCGAAAATTTTGATGGTTTCTCAACCATTCCTTAAATTCAAACTCCCATATCTCGCGAACGGTTTGACGAACTCGAGAAATTTCTGTTGCATCTGAAAGTGGAAACTCGCCCGATTACAATGGTGTGTGTACTTTTCCCATAGGCCATTCCTGTTATTGGTTTCGAGTATCAGACCAGCGAAAATTTTGATGGTTTCTCATCCATTCCTTAACTTCAAACTCCCATATCTCGCGAAAGGAATGACGAACTCGA